>NC_087084.1:13915259-14615259 GCF_026151205.1 Bolinopsis microptera | reverse complement strand
ATACAGCTGAATATGTCAGTTTTCTAGATGTACAGTTTACTTTCGACCATCAAGGAGAGCTTCAAACTGATCTATACGTAAAAGAAACAGACTACAGGTCCTACCTACATTTCAGCAGTAGTCACCTCAATCACATATTCTCAGGAATTGTATACTCCCAGTGTTTACGCCTCAGGAGGATAATCAATTCAAAGGAGAGATTAGAGACTCAGCTTAACATTCTCAAACGGGCGTTTCATGAATCAGGATACCCTAGTAAAATGGCTGACAACATAGCTGACTAAAGTGTTAGTCAGGAAGAGTACGGTCGAGCCTAATGAACAATCCCCGCTATCAGCCATACCAATCAGAGTCATCTCCAGTTATGGAAGTGACAATGACTTGGTGAATGTTGTCCAGAAATACGAAGGTCACTTGAGACGAACTCGTAGTTTTAGTGAAAGTGAGAGTCAGCAAGCCACAAACTCCACCACAGCACCGAAAGGAAAAAATAAACTGTTTCAGTTTGTGAAGAAAACGGGATCTACGCTTAGATCTCGCCTCGTTACATCTAAACAGCTTGCCTTAGGTGCTAAACATGGTAAAACTGAACCCTGTCACAGAAGACACTGCAAGTGTTGTACTTGTAAAATGATCATGAATAAGGACTCAATCACATCAAATGGCAAAAAGATCAAATCTGTAAGAAAAACTATGTGGGTAGGACTATTAATAGCTTGCATAAAAGGATGGACGGACACAGGTCCAAATTTTATGAAATCGTTGATGGTAGAGCATTTGATATTACTAGTGATGAGTATAGCCTAGGAGTTCACTTGATTGACCACGGTTTAGGAGTACATACAGATTTTAATGAAACTTTTAGAACTTTTATTTTAGAGAATTGCAGTCCCAGTACACTTGAAGTAAAAGAAAATGACTACATACATTTGCTTAATTCTCTTAGACCTTTTGGCCTTAATACTGTCAATCCCTTTGGATTACCTATATTCCATAAACCTTAATATGATCTTTTTACCTTTTTCGGATTCTTAATTTTGTAACGGTTTGAGTTTCACTAACCTTTTAACATTTTTTAGGTTCAATGTCACTGGAGATGACTACAATCGAAATATATTTGGCAAGAATCTGAATGTTTTCAGTGTTGAAAGTTTAGTTTCTTAAATCCTGGAGTAGTCATTCGTGTCCCTGATATTTGGGTTAATTCTAACTCTACTAAAAGGTTGCGTGTTTGGGCCACCCTGCATTATGTAGCGTTTATGGATACGTTCATTTGACTTGAGGATATTCAGTTTGTGTTTGAGGATATTTGAGTTTGAGGATATTTATAAACATAATAGCGTTTTTGACGATAGTGGCTTAATTTTGACATCTATTAACTTGGCACGTTCAGAAGTTCTGAACATTAACCACGTAGCTCATACTCCCATATGCACCGCTCAGAAAGAAAATCTATTGTTGTTAGGCACTATAATGTTTCAAATGTCACATTTTGTGTGACTTAGTTAACTGCAGTTGTCTAATTATCATTCCTTGGTCTGAAATATAGTAAATTAGGTCAATCTAACAATTATGATACAACATATTTGGTTAATGGGCACAGATCGAACGGTTACAAGGCAATATTTGGGTAACTTTGTCACACTCATGATACCATACCTCTATTCTACTGTGAGGTGTCCTAAAAACCCTTTCAACTCATTATTTGATGGTTGCTCTACCAATCATAGCCCTAAAATGTGTTGTTTTGACTAGTTAGCTAATACAGGCACTTGGTTATTGGGAAATGAGGTTGATTCTGTCACAATATATGAAATTTTAAATTTTGGGCGAATTATTTATATCTGATTTTAGTTTGAAAAGTGGAAAAATTTTATATGATGACAATGTAGTTGATGCAAGTTAAGATCAGTTGATGTTTAAATTGTCACAAAAAATTATACGAAATCGTAAATAGATTAAAAACAATGATTATAGAATGAAATAGTCTCTTATAATAACTCTTATAATAACTGATGTGACAAAGTAAACATGTCTTGTAGGGCCTGTCGTGATATCACGGATCGCTTAGGTTCCACCAGGATCTGGTAGTCCTCATAATTCTGCGGCCTCTATGTGTCGTCATCTCGCACAACTCCGAAAAACCGTTGTGAGTTTGGCATGTGAACATTTGCAGCCTTCCAGACATCGATTGGGTTAACGAGTTGTCGTACGTCACCTCAAGATCGGGTGACAGGGGGCTGAACAGGCCAGAACCCAATTGATTGGGTCTGAGGTCACGTGATTATGAGCCTGAGGTCACGTGACTATGACGTCACCAGAGCTCGTTCTCCGTTTCCCGCTCTTTGGACCAGGTGAGCTTGCATGCATGTGAAAGTGGGTGTAAGTACAGCTGTACTGTAGTTACATCCAATTACCCCTAATAGAACGAAGATTTATTTTCTGACAGAAAGCTAGAAATTTACCAAAATATCGACTTTGTTCAAAATTTATTTTGATGACCACTCCTGACCTAAAATTGCACGAGAAATCGATTAAACTTGGTTTCAGAACTCAACAATGCTTCCTTATGCCTTAAAACCCATGTTTTATCGATACAATAAACATTTTGATCCTGTGGATTAATTAGTAACAGGTAACAAATGCACAGAAAAAACCATCGCACTTACATTGCATTCTTAACGGGTCGATTTCGAGTGACCAATAATCGTCGTGATGATATTTATACGTCATGCGTTCCTGATCATCATCAGCAATCAATGCAATGTAAGTGCGATGGTTTTTTCTGTGCATTTGTTTCCTGTTACTAATTAATCCACAGGATCAAAATGTTTATTGTATCGATAAAACATGGATTTTAAGGCATAAGGAAGCATTGTTGAGTTCTGAAACCAAGTTTAATCGATTTCTCGTGCAATTTTAGGTCAGGAGTGGTCATCAAAATAAATTTTGAACAAAGTCGATATTTTGGTAAATTTCTAGCTTTCTGTCAGAAAATAAATCTTCGTTCTATTAGGGGTGTTATATATGGTAATTTATTATGTATTAGTATGTAACTTATTTACTAATGTATATATTCCTTAGTCTCCTATGACCATAGTTGGTACAAGAATCAGTGGGTTTCATTTGTCAGATACAGTATATAAAAATGGCGACGAGCTATAAACGGACTTACAACGGCGGATCAGATTTTGATGAGTTTAGTGAACAATTCGAGTTATGGGTGAGCCTCAGAGAAGACTATATCGAGGAGTTACCGGTAAGAGAGAATTTTGCAAATGACGAATCGTTCAATACTCAAACAGGGTTGTATAATGCATGTGAACTGAAGAAACGCAAACAGTTTTTGACAGCGTTGGAGCCATCAGTCTATGCCGATATGAAAAACGTTGTGTATCCGCGTCAGTTAGTGCAAATTCCCTACACAGAACTGAAACAGTTAGTAAGAGATCATTTCTGTCCAAAGCCAACAGTGTCAACCGAACGTTTTACATTCAGTCGTATGAAGCAAGGAAACAATGAATCAGTGCAAGCTTATGTTTCAAGATTAAAATCTTGTGCGCAACGGAGTAACTTCACTGGTAATGTGTTCAACACAAGATGTCTTGAACAGTTTATTTCTGGATTGTTTTGCGATGATTTTCGGGACATGTTGTTAGCTGAGGACTGGGAAACGCTCACTTTTATTACTGCTGTAGAGAAAATTGTTACTAAAGAGCGTTCAAAGAGGGAGACTCAGATTGTTGGTAAGGATGCGGTAAAGCCGTCTACGTCCGGTGCAGCTGGTGTGAATCGTGTTAACAAGTGGAGGAAACCAGCAGGGGACTATTCTGGCAAGCAGCAAGGTAAAGGTAAGAAGCCTGGTAAACCTAAGTCAAATATAATTTGCAACAAGTGCAAATTGCCGGGACACATATTTAAAGATTGCAAAACGAGATGTTTTAAATGCAAAAGCGGGAAGTTGGTCGTTTAGCTCCGGACAGTCTATGCAACGTCTATGCAACGTCCGTGCAACAACAAAAGAACCGTCTATGCAACGTCTATGCAACGTCCCTGCACAATGAACACTCTATGCACACTCCCTGCACGGTCAGTCTATGCAACGTCTATGCAACGTCTATGCAACGTCCCTGCACAGTACCATATGAACACCGGCTACTAGCCGGCTACTAGCCGGCTAGTAGCCACTTTTGTAATAACAGCTCCTCAACTTCACATTAACAACCGGCTACTAACCGGCACTTGAAAAGTGGTCACTAGCCGGCTACTAACCGGCTACTAGCCGGCTAGTGACCACAAAGTGGCTACTAACCGGCTACTAAGCGGTCACTAGCCGGCTATTAGCCGAGCTCTAAAGCAGACCTATTAGTAGCCGGTTCTAAACCGGCTACTAGCCGGCACTTGAAAAGCGGTGACCGGTTAGTAGCCGGTTAGTAGCCACTTGGTGGTTACTAGCCGGTTAGTAGCCGGTTAGTAGCCGGCTAGTGACCGCTTTCTAAGTGCCGGCTAGTAGCCGGTTTGGAACCGGCTACTAGTAGGTCTGCTTTAGAGCTCGGCTAATAGCCGGCTAGTGACCGCTTAGTAGCCGGTTAGTAGCCACTTTGTGGTCACTAGCCGGCTAGTAGCCGGTTAGTAGCCGGCTAGTGACCACTTTTCAAGTGCCGGTTAGTAGCCGGTTGGTAATGTGAAGTTGAGGAGCTGTTATTACAAAAGTGGCTACTAGCCGGCTAGTAGCCGGCTAGTAGCCGGCTAGTAGCCGGTGTTCATATGGTACTGTGCAGGGACGTTGCATAGACGTTGCATAGACGTTGCATAGACGTTGCATAGACGTTGCATAGACGTTGCATAGACTGACCGTGCAGGGAGTGTGCATAGAGTGTTCATTGTGCAGGGACGTTGCATAGACGTTGCATAGACGGTTCTTTTGTTGTTGCATGGACGTTGCATAGACGTTGCATAGACTGTCCGGAGCTAAACGACCAAGTTGCCGCAAAAGCATGGGACACATTAAGAAGAATTGTGTAAATCATGTGCAACAAGTTGATCATGTAGATACTGGTTTTGATAACGATAGTAATATTGCAAATTGGGAACCTAATTCAATTCATATAGTTGATTCTATTAACCGAGTTGATTCTAATCCGAAACCTAGAGTTTCTGTTAAGTTAGATTTAGGTGATGTTCGTAAGTCTGTCAATGTATCTATGGAGTTTGACACAGGTTCCAGTGTTGCTTTGTGTTCGGAACGTTGGTTTGTACAGTCAGGTTTGTCTTGTGTGTTGTCTCCGCATCATCAGCTTCTTAAAGTAGCTAACGGTCAGTCCGAGGAAGCTAAGGGAAAGGCTACTGTTAATGTGACATTCAAAGGAAAGAGAATCCCTGGTTTAGACTTAGTGATTGTCAAAGGGAACTTTCCGGCTTTGTTTGGATGGAACTGGATAACAGCATTCCTGGGTAAGAGTTGGTTGAAAGATATACTGGAAAGATTCAACGCTGAGGGTAAGAGTAGTTTGTGTCAGTATGTTGTGCGAGAGGTTGAGTCAGTTGGTCTAGACCGTGAGTCCGTGTTGCAGGATCGTGTGTCTGTTGAGTGTGGCAGTGAGGTGTCGCATGGTGAGACCATGGACGAGTCAGTCAGTTTGGACCGTAAGTCTGTGTTGATGTCGCAGGAGCGTGTGTCCGTAAAGTGTGACAGTGTTTTGTCGCATGGTGAGACTGAGCAGCCTGATGTGTTGTGCAGTGTGAGCGAGAAGTCTGTTGTTCGTGTTAAAGACCCTAGCGAGGATGCTAAGGGAGTCAAAGACTTTGGTAGGAATACCAAGGGAGATCAGAGACTCGATGTAAGACTCATCGAGGATAAAGAAAGAAGAACAAAGACAAAGAATCAACCTGCAGCTACAGTTCTATTCAGAACTCTGGACCAGTTGAAACAGAGTGAAGTGTTCACTAGTGGTCTGGGACTTGTGGAAGGATTCAAAGCTCAACTGAGGATCAAAGACGACGCTACACCTATATCGTTGAAAGCTCGGATGTTACCGTTTGCTATAAAAGACAAGGTGAAAGAAGAACTCCAAAGAATGGTAGAAGACGGAATCTTAAAGAGTGTGGAAAGTTCTGAATGGGCAACGCCCATTGTTGTGGTTACCACAAAGCAAAAGATAAGGATCTGTGGTGATTACAAGTCAACAGTTAACAAGTGTCTCGCAGTGAAGCAGTATCCTATTCCTTCGTTAGAGGAATGTCTTCATGCAGTCAGAGGAGGTGTTGTGTTTACCGTGGTGGATATAGCCAAAGCGTACAACAATCTCGAGCTGAGGGAAGCAGATAAGACATTGACGACGTTAAACACACCTTTTGGACTCTACCGGTGGAATCGTTTATCTTATGGCGTATCAAGCTCGGGTGCTATTTTTCAGGAAGTAGTGGATGAAGCTCTCAAGGGAATACCGATGACTGCATGTCGGATTGATGACATCATCGTGTCTGGGAGAACAAAGCAGGAACACCTGGAAAACTTGAACCGTGTGATACAAATCTTGGAGAAGAAAGGGTTTAAATGCAACCGTAAGAAGAGCCAGTTCGAGAAAGAACAAGTTGTTTACTTGGGTCACGTTATATCGAAGGACGGTATTAGAACTGTGCAGAGTAAGGTGAAAGACTTACAAGCATCTAAAGTTCCAACGAACACGGAGGAGCTAGTCAGTTTTCTTGGAGCAGTTAACTATTATCGACGATTTCTACCAGATCTATCAACAGTAGTTGCACCACTAGATAGATTGAGGAGCAAAGATGTGTCTTGGAAGTGGACGAAGACGGAACAGAAGTCTTTTGACAAGTTGATTGAGATGCTAGGATCAGATCGAGTTTTGACTTATTATCAGCCGGAGTTGGAGCTAAAACTCGACACAGACGCATCTAGTGTTGGATTGGGCGCCGTGCTGAGCCATGTACTACCTTCAGGGGAGGAACGTCCAATAGAGTATGCTTCTAGGACTTTATCGTCAGCAGAGCGAAATTATGCTCAAATTGATAGAGAAGCGTTAGCGATTGTATGGGGGATCAAGAAGTTCAACATATACTTGTATGGACGGAAGTTTAAGCTGATCACCGACCACAGACCGCTCACTTATATCTTTGGAAAGAACAGACTTCCGCAGATGGCTTCAAGTAGAGTAAACCGATGGTCATTATTCCTATCAGAATATGATTATACAATTGAGTACCGGTCAACAAAGCAACATGCAAACTGTGATTTCTTATCCAGATTACCGTGCAGTAAATCTGTGAAAACTTCAGAAGTTCAAGATGATCTAGCTGAGATATTTGCTGTTACTCTGGAGGATGCTTACATTGACGCAGAGCTGATTGCGAGGGAAATTAGAAAAGACCTTGTTTTGAGTAAGGTATTTGGTTACATTCATGAGGGATGGCCAAGTAACTTGAAAGCAGAGGGGGATATGCAAGCATTCTGGAACAGAAGAGATGAGTTAGCATTGGAACTTAACTGTATTACCTGGGGAACGAGAGTGGTGATACCTGCACAGTTAAGAGGTCATGTCATGAAGATCTTACACAGCACGCACATTGGAATGTGTGGTATGAAATCGATAGCTAGAAGCTATGTGTATTGGCCGAGAATAGACGCGGATATTGAAAACACATGTAAAACATGTGATAGTTGTGGAAAGTATGGTAACTCAAAACCTAGAGTCGCTGATCATCCCTGGAATCAACCAACCGGACCATGGCAGCGGGTTCATGTGGATTATGCAGGACCGTTCATGAACAGCATGTGGTTAGTATTGCAAGATGCTTACAGCAAATGGCCGGAAGTTATCAGGATGAACAGTTCAACAGCTCATGCTACCGTGAAAGCGTAACATACGATATTTTCTAGAACAGGATATCCTTGTGTACTGGTTTCTGACAATGGAACACATTTCAAGAACCAGGAAATGAGCGAGTTTACCGAGAAACACAGGATCAAACATCTGTTTATTCCAATCTACAGCCCTAAGACAAACGGGATTGTTGAAAGGTTTAACGGAACATTCAAGAAAGCGCTGAAAAAGATGCGGGAAACTAATAGGGATTTGGACGAATGTTTAGCAGAGTTTCTAATCTCCTACAGGAACTGCCCTCATACGGTGACAAATACCCCACCCGCAGTTCTAATGTACGGTAGAACATTACGTTCTAACCTGCACGCATTAAAGCCATCGGATCAACAGAAATTGAAATCTTTACACCCCGACAAGGAACAGAAACTTCTAAATGAAAAGAGGAGAGAGTTTGTGGATAATCAAGACGTCTGGATTCAAGCTACTAACGATAAGACTTGGGAGAAAGCTAAGATATTACAGAGAGTTGGTACGTCGAATGTATACGATGTGGTATACAGAAACAGAGTGATCCAGAAACACGCTGATTCGATAAAAGAGAGAGTAAAAGATGTGTTAAGAAGATCTACAACTGTACCGGACAATGATCACCAGGTTAGAGTTGTGCCGTTTGTACCTGTTGTGGAACCTGTGTTATCTGAGATTGCTGGACCAGTAGTAAGTCCATTGGTTGTGAGTACACCTGAATCTGTGATTACAGCTGAACCAGTTTTTAGAGAACCTGATATTTTAACCGATAGTTTACCTAGTAGAAGTTCTGATATTTCGAATAGAGAGAATGTAAACAGTACACCAGTTAATGTTGATAATCGTAATGTGACAGATGATATTATACCGTTACGTGTTAGTCTTCGATCTAAGCCGAAAGTTGATTATAAGTTACTTGCTGGTTTCAAGAAAACAGCATGATGAACTTAAGAGTTGTTTTTAAAATATTTAGTCCAGTATGATAATTGTTCACTGGCAGTGAAATAATTGTTTTTGATGATTTGGTATTTACTTTATGTTGAGCGCGAAATTATTTTCAGAATACAGACTAGCCAGTTAGTAATCTTTTGTACGTGCGCGGCTTATTTTAATATATAATTTAACACGAGGTAAATGAACACGAGGTATATAATTTAATCTTTGTTGTTTATGTCAAGTGGTTTGAAAATAGAAGGGGAGGTGTTATATATGGTAATTTATTATGTATTATTATGTAACTTATTTACTAATGTATATATTCCTTAGTCTCCTATGACCATAGTTGGTACAAGAATCAGTGGGTTTCATTTGTCAGATACAGTATATAAAACGAACAATATTTGTAACACTTGAATTCAGGTATTCCCGCTCTCGGCACATCTTACCCTTGCTTTTCACGAAAACGTACTACCTTACTGCCTTAATCCAGTTGGCTGCATGATTTGACCTCTGACCCAACACAGATTCAGGTATAGAACTTGACGATGAAGGTCTGAACCTCCTTAACTTCCCAGATTGAACAAGATGGGTTGCATTTAACCGAATATGGCCATATCCGAATTCATCGAAATTAACCTAATTTAGTTAATGCATTAATTGGTTTTTGTCAGTTATTAGAATATATATTCGCATATATCCACACTATATTTACATTACACGTTCAACGTGATATCATTATCAGTGCAGTGTGTACAACACCAACTACACCGATCAATTGCCAATCGCTCTACCAGGTAGAGCAAGACACGCGAAATGTCGAGGTTCTGGGATCATTCCCCAGTTGTCCCTAGTTTTTCAGAATTAATCATCACATATAGAGCTATAGACAGCATGAGAGTAGGCCTGGCCATCTCGAAGTGATAATAATAATTAAATGTTTCGCAGATTGGCAATTGATCGGTGTAGTTGGTGTTGTACACACTGCACTGATAATGATATCACGTTGAACGTGTAATGTAAATATAGTGTGGATATATGCGAATATATATTCTAATAACTGATAAATGATATTCCGCACAAAGCATGAAATTGTGCTGTATATGAGTGGTGATTTCGCTCTGAGAATCAGGGTCAGAAGCTCAATTGGTAGAGCAAGACACGCGAAATGTCGAGGTTCTGGGAACATTCCCCAGTTGTCCCTAGTTTTTCAGAATTAATCATCACCTATAGACAGCATGAGAGTAGTCAGTAGGCCCTGCCATCTCGAAGTGATAATAATAATTTGTTTTTGGGTACAATGTTTTCGTTTGAATGCACATGAAGCGTATCTAGCAGCGTAGTGTAATGCACATGAAGCGTATCTAGCAGCATAGTGTAATGCACATGAAGCGTATCTAGCAGGAGTGTAATGCACATGAAGCGTATCTAGCAGGAGTGTAATGCACATGAAGCGTTTCTAGCAGCATAGTGTAATGCACATGAAGCGTTTCTAGCAGCATAATGTAATGCACATGAAGCGTATCTAGCAGCATAGTGTAATGCAAATGAAGCGTTTCTAGCAGCATAGTGTAATGCACATGAAGCGTATCTAGCAGCATAGTGTAATGCACATGAAGCGTATCTAGCAGCCTAGTGTAATGCACATGAAGCGTTTCTAGCAGCATAGTGTAATGCACATGAAGCGTATCTAGCAGCATAGTGTAATGCACATGAAGCGTATCTAGCAGCATAGTGTAGTGCACATGAAGCGTTTCTAGCAGCAGTGTAATGCACATGAAGCGTATCTAGCAGCAGTGTAATGCACATGAAGCGTATCTAGCAGCCTAGTGTAATGCACATGAAGCGTATCTAGCAGCCTAGTGTAATGCACATGAAGCGTATCTAGCAGCAGTGTAATGCACATGAAGCGTTTCTAGCAGCATAGTGTAAATATATTTTCAGATTTTAAGAGGACCTGATCACAAGCTGAAGAATATACTGAACTGTAACTTTATAATGTTTTCTAAACAACGATTAACTACCGTTAGATGTCTTTGTGATGTAAGTTACATCCAACACTTAAATTTACTACTCGTCTTGACAAAAAACACACGTCTTTTTGTGTTTCACACAAATAATTTGTCATGTCACGTCTTGTAGTTGACTTGTTGGGTTGTTTGCTGGTTTAAAATGTCGCTTGCTATTACTTAGCTCCCTCACTAAGTCCCCAAATCAACTAAATAATACAACAAAGTTTCCGAAAATTTAGGATAGAATTAGAAAGTACAAGCGAGTAAGAACCGCCACGGATGAGCAGATGACAAGACTGATTTTGAAAACAGCTAACATTTTAGTGTCAGTCCTCTGTTTGCAGGTCACCTGTGTTGTAGCCATATCTCACTGTAACCCCACTATTAACGGGTAAGTTACCTGCAATATTTGGTATTTCCTCCTTGTTTCTGTTTGCTACAGTGAAACCCAGATTTACAGCGGGAAAGGAAACATTCATGGTAAATCGTGGTTTATTATCATAAGAATTCAGCATTTAGTTGTAACCTATGTCACCACTAATTATCTATCTTATTTATTGAGTTATTGTAGAGTAAAAACCAGAATGTAACAATTACAGACTCTAGGATGACAACTCTCGTCCACAATTATAATCTGCTGTTCGCTGGCTTCAATATTATGTCTTTAATCTTAACGTTTGCATTAGTTTATTAATTGTCGAGGATATTTCTACCTTGATAACAACTCAGTGTGAAAGGAGCATGCAGGCTGACACTCGCCAACTTCACGATGGCGGGTGCACACAGCGCGGGTTCAGGCGCGTACGGACACCTGGAATATATCCCCGGACTACGCGCGCCGGACTGTAGAACTCGGAACCAGGATAGGAGCTTTTCAAAGATGCTGCAGTCAGGTTTGTGGGGTCATACTGTTGTCAGGTGAGCTTTGTGGGGTCATAATGTTGTCAGATGACTTGATGGGGTTATTATGTTGTCAGACTCAGGTGACTTGATGGGGTCATAATATTGTCGGGTGACTTGATGGGGTCATAATGTTGTCATTCTGATCGCCCAACGAATTTAAGCATTGTCCCCAAAGATGTTGGTTACCAAAGTAAACTCTGTCAAGGACGGTATATTTATATCTCAATGCTGCGAGTTGAAATTGTAAGATAAACTTTCATTATTCTATGAAACGATTAGGTGTGATTTTGAAAGATAGGAAAATTTCTAATCTAAGTCCAGATTCTGACAAGATTTTCTTCAGGAGTCAGGTACTTCGAGCTAAAGGTGTGATACCATCACCGCGTCAGAATTCCACATCCAGAAAGTTTTATATTTCCTCCCAGATGCGTTTTTTCTAAATTCTGTGGCCCAATCGCTTCGCTCGCAAGTTTGCCTTTTTTTCTGTGGCCCGCTCGTTTCGCTCGCAAATTTTTAACACTGAACCAATTCACGAGCAAGGCGAGTGCATACTGCCCGCCACAGGCAAAAAAATTTGAATTTTGTAAAGTTGTAAAAGCATAAAAGCCATGGAAGCAATTTTGTTATATAGAGGTCTATTTGAAACACTATTACCAATGATTTTGATTTTGAACGAAAAATTTATATCGAATATATTATATTATCGTTACAGTGAGCACACAAATATCATGTATGTAATGAAATGGCCTTCAAGTCGGGGAAGGCCAGCCCCAATGTTGATATTGAGCACTTGAGTGAGAAACCAAGTCTTGTAAATACCTTACAAGACATATTTATGGCGGCCTAATTTGCGACGACCGAAATTTTGGCGGACCGAAAATATGGCGAAATTGAACAAAAACTGTCAAATTTCGGACGTCACAGAAAATAAGGGTATTTTTCATCATTTTTTGTGACAGTAAGCAGTAAGGAAATTTCTGAAATTCGGTAAAATCATGTTCAAACTTAGTCTGACTTTCATGTTAGCACATACATGTATTTTAATGCAAATTTAAACTGTATTGCTTGACATTCAATTCGTCATTGGTGTGGTGATAATTTGTCCCAAGATGCCAGAATTTATTTATTTATTTTACTTGATATTACTTTTTAGAAACAAAATAAAGCAGTGAAGGCACAGTCATTGAAATAAGCTAAAATATAATGCGACGCGGATTCTATTACGACGACCGAAATTTTGGCGGTTCGAAAATATGGCGAAATTTTCGGAAAACCGCCACATTTCGTACGTTATAAATGGGGTCCGGACTCTAGGGCGTAAGACTCTAGGGCGTAAGACTCTAGGGTCTTAGGGTTAGGGTTAGGGTTAGGGTTAGGGTTAGGGTTAGGGTTAGGGTTTGGGTTTGGGTTAGGGTTAGGGTTAGGGTTAGGATAAGGGTTAGGGTTAGGGTTAGGGTGATGGTTAGGGTTAGGGCGCCGCCCTAAAGTCTCACGCCCTAGAGTCTTACGCCCTAGAGTCCCGGACCCGTTATAAATATGTCTTGTAAGGTAGACAAATTTCAAAATATTTCACTGTGTTCCAAAACTGACAGGATGTTCCTCTTTGATTTTTACACAGTCGAAATATTTTCTTCAAAAATTTCCTCAATGATCAATCAATTTGTCTTTATTCCAAAAAATTATTTTGAATTTAGGAGTAACTTCTCGAAAATTTCCTCTTTTACCTCCCGTTTTTTCCTCCCAAAAAAATTTCCTCCCAGTATGCCTGGCAAGATGGCGTGTTTCTGGATGTGGGGTCAGAATAAAAGCAACTACAATTATTGAGGAATTTGAGGTACATACCTTGCTACTTTATTGAACTAGATCATGGTGTTTTGTTGAACTAGATAGTTTAGTGTAATTAACCAATAACCATGTTCATGAATTATGATCATTAAGGGGGCGGGGGGGGGGGGGGGTTCACCCTGATTTTTTTCAGACACATTTCTATTTAACTTCAACGCTTTAATGCTTTGGTATAGCGCGTGCCCAGTATTCTGAAGTCATATGCGAGGTGAAAAACGACAGAGCTACGCGAGTTTTGATAAAATCGTAAATTTATATAAAGCAATAGTGCTTATTACTTTATTGGAGCTATCAATGGTACAATAACACTTATTACGTATTTTATTCAACGAAAATAAAATACGCCGTATTTAACGTATTTTTGATATTTTATAAAATTCGTAAAATACGTATTCTTCAACTCTGATTTTTTGTGAAACTTGGTTTCGAGATAGCAGTTGACTAACAAAATAGGACCGGTGAGCCAAAACAAGCCAAAAACCATATGACCATATTTGGGCATACGCACCTAATTTGATCGATTTTGGCCCATGAATTGGTCAAATATCAATATTTTTGAATGAAACCAACTTTATATGGAAGGTAAGCCTATACTACACATTCTCTATGATTATCAGCTCAGTATCTACCTAACTGTGGATTCAGTGTTCAAATAATCGCAAAACATGAACAAAATTGCCCATATCTCAGTTCGCGATATTTGCAAAACTGATTTCGCTAGGACTGATGATCTTAGATTTTACTTTTCTGTTCTGAAATATCATTTGTAGATTTATAACCTACCAAGATGCGCACCGAGTTGGACTCGTCGACGGTCTTGATAATAATATTTGAAACAAATATTTTACCAGTATCACCCGTTAAAAAAACCATTAGTAGCTTCAACAGGTGGAGGAATTAGCTTTTTCTAGAGGGGAGACCTTGCTATTTTATAAAAACAAATTTTGTAATTATTAAGGGTCGATGCCCTAAAAGCACAGGTGTGGTTATAATCGTTGATTTTAGCAGGTGCAGCTCAACTCCATCGAAGAGCAAATAAAGCGATGATAATCATAAGGACCGATGATCTTAGATTTTATTTTTCTGTTCTGATATATCATTTGTAGCTTTAACAGGTGGAGGAATTCCATTCAACAAAATAATAACAGCAAAATAGCTTCTGGTGACGGAAAACAATGATAATTATAAGCTTATAAGGACTGTCCGCCGTCCGGGGAAAAATAGCTCTTTAAAAGTGACAAGATATTATAACAAGGGTTATTTTTTCGGTTGGAATTGCGAGGTGTTGCTGATAGCTTGAACTGTACGATCTGAAATTAATTTATATTTTCTTGACAAAATTTATTTATTTCTAAATTTTAGACAAGACGGGGCATTCCATAACTCAACAGCGACGTGGATAAGAGTGACTACTACATATTGAAATTATTACTTGCACTTATTTGAATTGGGGGTCTCTGGGACCTTTCTAACCCAAAACATCACGACGCACCCATATTTTCGCTGATTTGCAAATACGGTTTTTTCACCCCTATTGAAGTGCCTCCCAAACGGTAGAAACAAATTTTTAGAGTGTTCAAAATCTGCTCTAGTTAGTTGTGCCCATAAAAACTACCTTGAACATTCTTTGGAGTGGGGAAACCTAAATATTAACCACAACACCTGAGCGAGACGAGCTATTTAGCAGTACAAACTATTTAGTGTATTTTATGTAGTAAACAGAGACGAGCTATTTAGCAGTACAAAATAAATTTAGTGTATATTATGTAGTAAACAGAGACGTGCTATTTAGCAGTACAAACTATTTAGTGTATTTTATGTAGTAAACAGAGACGAGCTATTTAGCAGTAAAAACTATTTAGTGTATTTTATGTAGTAAACAGAGACGTGCTATTTAGCAGTAAAAACTATTTAGTGTATTTTATGTAGTAAACAGAGACGAGCTATTTAGCAGTAAAAACTATTTAGTGTATTTTATGTAGTAAACAGAGACGTGCTATTTAGCAGTAAAAACTATTTAGTGTATTTTATGTAGTAAACAGAGACGAGCTATTTAGCAGTACAAACTATTTAGTGTATTTTATGTAGTAAACAGAGACGAGCTATTTAGCAGTACAAACTATTTAGTGTATTTTATGTAGTAAACAGAGACGAGCTATTTAGCAGTACAAACTATTTAGTGTATTTTATGTAGTAAACAGAGACGTGCTATTTAGCAGTAAAAACTATTTAGTGTACTTTATCTAGTAAAAATCGCGACACCGTGATAATGAATTATTGTTGTTTATAAATAAGTTTCATGCAAAGTTACAACAAAGTCTTTATGTTATGTATCCTGGGTTTGGACAGGATATTACCCGCTTAAAATACTTCCATCACGTTACATGATACTCAATAAATGTAATAGATTTTTTTCCTACTATTGCCGAAGGCAAAAAGATCGTAGGGAATAAGTAGAGGAAGCGTCGGTTATGCTGCGTGCGACGCTAGCCATGTGTTAATTAATTGAAGTGAAGTTCCTCCTTCGCAAAGTTATTTTCCGCAATTTTCTGGATTCATTTATTGTTGATGCGCGGCGCTGCATTGGTCAAATAAATCGTCAATTTTTACCATGCATGTGAATATGGTGCACTTTTTCTCCAGTCACGCTTTTCACTTAAAAGAATTAATGGTACATGGCAGGGAAAATTGATCGTGTGTGGTTTAACCGCGGCGAAATTCTTGTTAGTGTTGTAATTAGTTAAAAACTAATTATTATGGCTTATTTTGGACTTCTATTGTTAGGCATCAAGTACGGTGTGATATAACAATGCGGATAATCTTGCTGCTATCCCTTCTGATTATTGAGAATGCTGCTGAGGATCTAGATGAAGGTAGGATCACCATTCACAATGGTTTTGTTTACACATCTTTATATTTTTGCAGTCAGATAATATTTGTGAAGTGATATTTTAATCAAATGAAATGTCAAAACGTGTACGTAAGATGAACTATCGTACGTAAGATGAACTATCGACCCAATATTATATAATATATTCATAACACAACAATCGTAAAGTAATTGCTTTAGTTGATAATATTTTACTCATGATACTACAATCATAAGTAAAATATTATCAACAAAGCAATTACTTTATTTTTATCTACCAACTGATGTACTGTAATCTACTTTAAGATAATAACGTTGTAATAACAACAGGCTGGGTAGCAGTACAACATGATGAATATATAGACTTCAATCTGGAGCAGTATTCTCTTGAAATAAAGACTGATAGCTGGCTAGGGAGTGAAGATACAGTGTATGTGAGGTTCTTAACTTCACAGGAAGACTATGCAGGAGGACTCAAGCTCTTCTTCACCCCCTCTCCTCAGTACCGTATCCGGCGTTGCAGCTCGGACCGCACTAACTTCCTTACTGACCTACCTACTGCAAGAGACAAGGTATGGAGGGTAACGTTAACTAGAACCTCAGGTATCAGACTAGTGGTACACTGTAACGAGGTGGAGGTGATCAACACCCTGATGTCAGACACAACGTGTAGTGACAGTGACTGGAGCATTTACTTCAGCAGGAGCAGGAGCATTGCAAAGATAAAGTTCTATTCCTCTGACACTGCCTCTAATTTCTACAGACCTCTAACAGGTAACTTGGTAGTCGAAGAACTAAAATCTAAGAATTAAGATACGAAGATAATTATGTAGATTCAGATTGTAATACGTCCATAATAGTTTAATGTGCCTGTGAACTGCATAGAAATTTTTATTGGTAGTTAGTATCTAGCACTGTATAAAACATTATGTGAACTGTCAAACTTTTTTAAACAAATTACTAACGGCAATATTTGTACAGTGATATGTACTGGACTGAAGGCTGAGTGGACGAGTACGATTGAGACAGCAGCCAATTTTCCAGTAGACCCAGGCATCGTCGTGGAAGTGACTTGTTCTGACCCAGAAGCTCTCAACATAGGGAGCAATGAAGTGACTTGCACGATAGGGAAAGAATTCACCTTCTCAAAAGAGCCTTGTTGCTTCAACCTAGGTAAATCATAATAATAATATTCGTTATGTACATACAAATCTCCATCAGTTTAATCTCCATTATAATTGAAAGGTATCAATGAAAGGTATAATTGAAGGGTATCATTACATCGTGAATTCACTTACTTAAAAGAACCTAGTTGTTCAGGTATAATAATAATAATATTATTTATTTGCTAAGTCATTTAATATGCATTTTGTGTTTGTTTCTCCCGTTTTTCTTCCCTTGCGTTGCAAGCAACAGACTGACCTGCTGGAGAAAACTAACCCTGAGCACAGGCATCGCAGTTCCTGGCACATCATCAGGCAACTAACATCTTCCGACACTGTGCCATACTGCAAAGTGCCAGGAGGCACTACCGAAGAACGGCTCAACATCTGGTTCGAGCACTTCAAGTCCCTTCTCGGCACAGAACAGCCTCCGCCGGACCTCACCCTCCCCTTCTTCAACCAGCGAGTCTCTGACACCCTGCCCATCAGCTGCTCATCCTTCAGCATGTCAGAACTCGACACGGTTCTGAAGTCCGCCAAATCCTCCAAGTCACCCGGTCTGGATAGCATCCCTCCCTCAGTCTGGAAGCTTCCCCAGCTACGTGAAAACCTCCTCGGATTCTGTAACAAAGCACTCATGGATGGTGTGATCCCTCAAGCCTGGAAAACGGCCTCAATCATTCCTATCCCCAAAAAGGGTGATCTTACTAATCCAGGAAACTACCGTGGCATTTCACTGGCACCGGTTGCAGCGAAAGTTTTTAACAAGCTCATCCTCAACCGGATCTACCCATTCATTGATCCCCTCTTGCGACCAAACCAAAATGGTTTCCGTAGTGGAAGATCCACACTCCCACAGGTTCTTGCCCTACGTCGTATACTCGAGGAATGCAAGATCGGAAATCGCTCAGCCGCAATTGTGTTTGTCGATTTTTCGAAAGCGTTCGACAGCATTAACCGGGATGCCCTTTTCCACATCCTCTCCCTCTACGGTATCCCTGCTCCTCTTGTAGATGCTATCAGGCTTCTTTATGACTCATCGTTCTCTCGTGTCCAGACCATCGACGGCCTTACTGACTTTTTTAGGACACTTATTGGAGTTCTCCAAGGGGACACTCTAGCACCCTTTCTCTTCATCATCGTCCTTGACTATGTCCTCAGAAGCTGCATGGGTGAAGAATTCGGTCTTACCATCGTGCCTAGGAAAAGTCGAAGAGTGCCTGCGGTCAAAATCACAGACCTTGACTTTGCTGATGATTTGGCCTTAATGTCAGACACCATAGAGCAAGTCCAACTTCTGCTGACAGACCTTGAAAATGCAGCCGCACAAGTTGGTCTTGCTATGAATGCTTCTAAGACCGAGTTCATGACCATCAACATCCCTGACACTGTCGACTTACATTCCATCTCAGGCCGCCAGATTAAACAGGTTGATGACTTTAAATACCTCGGCTCTTTCATTGCGGACAGTAGAAAGGATTTCAACACAAGGAAAGGAATGGCCTGGTCAGCCTGTATTAAACTGCAAAAAGTCTGGTCCTCTGGCATTTCCGAACAACTGAAAGTCAAGTTCTTTAGAGCCTGTGTTGAACCAGTATTGCTCTATGGATCAGAGACATGGACCATAAACAAGCAGCTCGAGAAGCGCCTCAACGGATGCTACACCCGTCTTTTAATGAAGGCCAAGAACATCTCGTGGAAGAAACATCCAACCCTCAAGCAGATCTATGGCAACCTTCCATCTATTGCCTCAGTGGTTGCGTCGAGGCGTTCCAGATTTGCTGGGCATTGCATGAGAGCTTCTGACCAAGTTATCTCCACTATCCTCCCCTGGCGACTTGCCCAATCCGGCCGTGGAAGGAGACCACTCACCTTCCTGGACGTAGTAGCTCGTGACACTGGGCTCCAGTTAGACGACCTTCGAACTGTTATGTGCGATCGAGACGTGTGGAGGCAGACAGTGAATGGGATTTCGATTGAGGATCGCCCAAAGTAAAAAGTAAGCGTTGCAAGCCCTGTCTCTTGTAAAAACAACCACTTTTGTAGATACACACACTCTCTACGCCTTTATCCTCTGGTCCCTAGGGTCAACTGACTCCGGGCCAGAGGAAAATTACCGATTGCCAAGGTTTGATGCCTAGGCAGTCGAGACCTATTATTGAGACCAGATATAATATTAATTATATTTAAACATTTCACGTGTCAGGAACAGTGCGTCACATCCCACCATAATCAACATCAGCTAGATACATTACTATACATTACTACATCCCACCATAATCAACATCAGCTATACATTACTATACATTACTACATCCCACCATAACCAACATCAGCTATACAATACTATACATTACTACATCCCACCATAATCAACATCAGCTATACATTACTATACATAACTACACCCCACCATAATCAACATCAGATATACAATACTATACATTACTACATCCCACCATAATCAACATCAGCTATACATTACTATACATAACTACATCCCACCATAATCAACATCAGCTATACATTACTACATCCCACCATAATCAACATCAGCTATACATTACTATACATTACTACATCCCACCATAATCAACATCAGCTATACATTACTTTACATTACTACATCCCACCATAATCAACGTCAGCTATACATTACTTTACATTACTACATCCCACCATAATCAACATCAGCTATACATTACTATATATATATTAAATATACAGGGTGGGCCAAAAGTCAGTACCCATACGTTAGCCTTTATAGCTCAGTCACTGACTGCCCAATTGAAATAATTCTTTCTGGTATGACTTAATACCACCACTGGTTCGAGGAATTTGTCAACTCGAAAAATATTCGTGTTCATTTTTTTCAAATGAAGGTTCACTTTCGCATTTATTTGATAATTTGGATAGTCGGATCGAGCTAAATTTTACTGAATTGTGTTTGGCCATTTGAATTACGTTTGTCCTGGAAAAATTAGAGTTATAGCTTCTCAGATGACCGAGATACGAAGCATAACGAGTTTATTCATTACATGTGATCAGGTGATTGGCTTACCTAATCACGTGATAAGGTGACCCCCGTTAACCACCCCCTTAAACTTTATGGGAATTGTTAAGGCTGCCCAATTAAGGTGTCGTGTCACGGTGTCACATAATCACCCAATCAATTTTGCTAACGAGATACAAAAAATGCTTGATATCTTCGTCATTTCTAATCCATTTCACATATTTTTTCAGATAAGATGCAAAATGTAATAATCTACCGTCTCAGAAAAAATTAGGAGTCCAACATGTTCAAAGAGAACAATATAGGTGCTTTAATATTGAATGGGCGTGGTCTAAAATATTCGAATTTTCAAATTTTGGCGACGGAATCCTCGAACAAGTAGGTACAGTATGCCATCTGCAAAGCAACAACTCTCAAATATAAAACACGGCGGATGTATAAGACCCAACGTATGGGTACTGACTTTTGGCCCACCCTGGGCCAAGTATATATAATATATATATATATATATATTTGTACATAATTGTGGGTGGCGTCGTCTGCTTACAGTGCTCAATCGGCAAGCCGAGAGCTAGATACAAAATGAAACGACCGGTTGAGTCAGACAAATGTTTCAATCATGTTTCAAAATGATTGAAACATTTGTCTGACTCAACCGGTCGTTTCATTTTGTATATTTGTACATATATATATAACCATAATTCATAAAACTCTAAGTTCTCTTGTTCATGTTCATGTGTCGCTTTAGATGGGTTGAACTGAATCTTTGGATTTTGAGTTATTTTTGACTATAAAGCTATGAATAAATTTCTAGTTACTATTATTATTATTATTATTTACTAGAGCTCAATCCAAACACATGCACACGGAAAAATGTTGTTGGGTTTAACACGATGGCATAATATAGTTTTTGAAACAATGGGGAAAAGGGGAAAGAATAGAAAATCAGGTAGTACGGTTAATTTGGGTCCTACTTAACTATGAATTGATTAACTTAGATATCAATTAAAAGTGAACAAGGTAACGAGAAAAATACGTACCTGCTCAGTATCTCTGATATATATTATTATTATTATTTACCTTTTTGAATACTTATCTTGCACGTTTCAAGGATAATTTGGAACAAAATTTATAACATATAATAATAATAAAGTCTTGTCGTCATCTTCTTACAGCGTTCGATGTCTGTGTGAAGGTAAAATGGTGACATCCTCTGATCCTCTGGATCAGGCAGATAAGAGGTCGAGTGTTATTGGGATTACTTCTGTAGTAGAACCTTAGTACTGCTGTACAACTACTACAATATTTTTAACACTTGAATTCAGGTATAGAACTTGACGATGAAGGTCTGAACCTCCTTAACATCCCAGATTGAACAAGATGGGTTGCATTTAAACGAATATGGCCATATCCGAATTCATCGAAATTAACCTAATTTAATTTATACATTAATTGGTTTTTGGGTACAATGTTTTCGTTTGAATGCACATGAAGCGTATCTAGCAGCATAGTGTAATGCACATGAAGCGTATCTAGCAGCATAGTGTAATGCACATGAAGCGTATCTAGCAGCATATTGTAATGCACATGAAATGTATCTAGCAGCATAGTGTAATGCACATGAAGCGTATCTAGCAGCAGTGTAATGCACATGAAGCGTATCTAGCAGCCTAGTGTAATGCACATGAAGCGTATCTAGCAGCAGTGTAATGCACATGAAGCATATCTAGCAGCATAGTGTAATGCACACGAAGCGTATCTAGCAGCCTAGTGTAATGCACATGAAGCGTATCTAGCAGCAGTGTAATGCACATGAAGCATATCTAGCAGCCTAGTGTAATTCACATGAAGCGTATCTAGCAGCAGTGTATTGCACATGAAACGTTTCTAGCAGCATAGTGTAATGCACATGAAGCGTATCTAGCAGCATAGTGTAATGCACATGAAGCGTATCTAGCAGCAGTGTAATGCACATGAAGCGTATCTAGCAGCCTAGTGTAATGCACATGAAGCGTATCTAGCAGCAGTGTAATGCACATGAAGCATATCTAGCAGCATAGTGTAATGCACACGAAGCGTATCTAGCAGCCTAGTGTAATGCACATGAAGCGTATCTAGCAGCAGTGTAATGCACATGAAGCATATCTAGCAGCCTAGTGTAATTCACATGAAGCGTATCTAGCAGCAGTGTATTGCACATGAAACGTTTCTAGCAGCATAGTGTAATGCACATGAAGCATATCTAGCAGCCTAGTGTAATGCACATGAAGCGTATCTAGCAGCAGTGTAATGCACATGAAGCGTTTCTAGCAGCATAGTGTAAATATATTTTCAGATTTTAAGAGGACCTGATCACAAGCTGAAGAATATACTGAACTGTAACTTTATAATGTTTTCTAAACAACGATTAACTACCGTTAGATGTCTTTGTGATGTACCCTACTCGGGATTATTATGACCGGGATAAAGTGGTGGGTTTAGGGTAATTTCGCCATATTTTTCCCGAACCACATTTTCACCGGTCGTTAATAAACCCGCCTACTCAGCTTTTAGGGTTCCCAAGGGGTATGGGTGCTCATATTTTAATCGTTGTCTTATATTCACTAAAGAAGACTATTGGGACACTTGTTGTAGGTTTTTCGACTTCATTTGGCTAAAATTGCAAAAAATTCACCTTTTTGCCCAATTCTTGTCATATATCCTTATTGTCAAATTTGATTTAAATAGGCCAATTTTTAATTTCTTAGGTATTGACTATCTCTACATAATGAAATAGGACTCAAAGTAAAAGTAACAGTTAAATTAAAACTTGAATTAATTAAACTGATGAAAGGGATGATCCAGATGAAGATAACGAAGATGATTACAACTTATTGGAAGACTAAACAGCTCTCCCTTTATCTTAATATCGATATGGTTGTTACGCTTCAAATGTTAAAAATTATTTTCCATCTAGTTTGATTAACCACGAGTCATTATTTCTGTCTACTTTCAACAATTATTGATAATTCGACTTGTTTCACAAGTTTTAGCAATGCGAAAATTTCTAAACTTGCTTATCTCTAATAAGGAAATTTACATCTGAGACAAAATTTTTGAATCTAAAATTGAAAGGTTGGACACCGGTAAAATGGCGACCGGGAAAATGTGGTGGGTTTTGAGCAATTTCGCCATATTTTTCCCGAACCATATTTTAACCGGTCGTTAATAAACCCGTCGTAATAATCCCGAGTAAGGTAAGTTACAGTCAACACTTAAAGTTACTACTCGTCTTGACAAAAAACACACGTCTTTTTGTGTTTCACACAAATAATTTGTCATGTCACGTCTTGTAATTGACTTATTGGATTGTTTGCTGGTTTAAAATGTTGCTTGCTATTACTAAGCTCCCTCACTAAGTCCCCAAATCAAATAAATAATACAACAAAGTTTCCGAAAATTTAGGATAGAATTAGAAAGTACAAGCGAGTAAGAACCTCCACGGATGAGCAGATGACAAGACTGATTTTGAAAACAGCTAACATTTTAGTGTCAGTCCTCTGTTTGCAGGTCACCTGTGTTGTAGCCATATCTCACTGTTCCCCCACTATTAACGGGTAAGTTACCTGCAATATTTGGTATTTCCTCCTTGTTTCTGTTTACTACAGTGAAACCCAGATTTACAGCGGGAAAGGAAACAGTCATGGTAAATCGTGGTTTATTATCATAAGAATTCAGCATTTAGTTGTAACCTATGTCACCACTAATTATCTATCTTATTTATTGAGTTATTGTAGAGTAAGAACCAGAATGTATCGATTACAGACTCTATGATGACAACTCTCGTCCACAATTATAAACTGCTGTTCGCTGGCTTCAATATTATGATTTTTTAAAATCTTAACGTCTGCATTAGTTTACTAATTGTCGAGGATATTTCTACCTTGATAACAACTCAGTGTGAAAGGAGCATGCAGGCTGAAACTCACCAACTTCACGATGGCGGGTGCACACAGCGCAGGTTCAGGCGCGTACGGACACCAGGAATATATCACCGGACTACACGCGCCGGACTGTAGAACTCGGAACCAGGATAGGAGCTTTTCAAAGATGCTGCAGTCAGGTTTGTGGGGTCATAATGTTGTCAGGTGAGCTTTGTGGGGTCATAATGTTGTCAGATGACTTGATGGGGTTATTATGTTGTCAGACTCAGGTGACTTGATGGGGTCATAATATTGTCGGGTGACTTGATGGGGTCATAATGTTGTCATTCTGATCGCCCAACGAATTTAAGCATTGTCCCCAAAGATGTTGGTTACCAAAGTAAACTCTGTCAAGGACGGTATATTTATATCTCAATGCTGCGAGTTGAAATTGTAAGATAAACTTTCATTATTCTATGAAACGATTAGGTGTGATTTTGAAAGATAGGAAAATTTCTAATCTAAGTCCAGATTCTGACAAGATTTTCTTCAGGAGTCAGGTACTTCGAGCTAAAGGTGCGATACCATCACCGCGTCAGAATCCCACATCCAGAAAGTTTTATATTTCCTCCCAGATGCGTTTTTTCTAAATTCTGTGGCCCAATCGCTTCGCTCGCAAGTTTGCCTTTTTTCTGTGGCCCGCTCGTTTCGCTCGCAAATTTTTAACACTGAACCAATTCACGAGCAAGGCGAGTGCATACTGCCCGCCACAGGCGAAAAATTTTGAATTTTGTAAAGTTGTAAAAGCATAAAAGCCATGGAAGCAATTTTGTTATATAGAGGTCTATTTGAAACGCTATTTCCAATGATTTTGATTTTGAACGAAAAATTTATATCGAATATATTATATTATCGTTACAGTGAGCACACAAATATCATGTATTTAATGAAATGGCCTTCAAGTCGGGGAAGGCCAGCCCCAATGTTGATATTGAGCACTTGAGTGAGAAACCAAGTCTTGTAAATACCTTACAAGACATATTTATGGCGGCCTAATTTGCGACGACCGAAATTTTGGTGGTCCGAAAATATGGCGAAATTGAACAAAAACCGTCAAATTTCGGACGTCACAGAAAATAAGGGTATTTTTCATCATTTTTTGTGACAGTAAGCAGTAAGGAAATTTCTGAAATTCGGTAAAATCATGTTCAAACTTAGTCTGTATTAAGACTGTACGACTTTCATGTTAGCACATACATGTATTTTAATGCAAATTTAAACTGTATTGCTTGACATTCAATTCGTCATTGGTGTGGTGATAATTTGTCCCAAGATGCCAGAATTTATTTATTTATTTTACTTGATATTACTTATTAGAAACAAAATAAAGCAGTGAAGGCACAGTCATTGAAATAAGCTAAAAGATAATGCGACGGATTCTATTACGACGACCGAAATTTTGGCGGTTCGAAAATATGGCGAAATTTTCGGAAAACCGCCACATTTCGTACGTTATAAATGGGGTCCGGACTCTAGGGCGTAAGACTCTAGGGCGTAAGACTCTAGGGTCTTAGGGTTAGGGTTAGGGTTAGGGTTAGGGTTTGGGTTTGGGTTAGGGTTAGGGTTAGGGTTAGGATAAGGGTTAGGGTTAGGGTTAGGGTGATGGTTAGGGTTAGGGCGCCGCCCTAAAGTCTCACGCCCTAGAGTCTTACGCCCTAGAGTCCCGGACCCGTTATAAATATGTCTTGTAAGGTAGACAAATTTCAAAATATTTCACTCTGTTCCAAAACTGACAGGATGTTCCTCTTTGATTTTTACACAGTCGAAATATTTTCTTCAAAAATTTCCTCAATGATCAATCAATTTGTCTTTATTCCAAAAAATTATTTTGAATTTAGGAGTAACTTCTCAAAAATTTCCTCTTTTTCCTCCCGTTTTTTTCTCTTAAAAAAATTTCCTCCCAGTATGCCTGGCAAGATGGCGTGTTTCTGGATGTGGGGTCAGAATAAAAGCAACTACAATTATTGAGGAATTTGAGGTACATACCTTGCTACTTTATTGAACTAGATCATGGTGTTTTGTTGAACTAGATAGTTTAGTGTAATTAACTTAATAACCATGTTCATGAATTATGATCATTAAGGGGGGGTATCACCCGTTAAAAAAACCATTAGTAGCTTCAACAGGTGGAGGAATTAGCTTTTTCTAGAGGGGAGACCTTGCTATTTTATAAAAACAAATTTTGTAATTATTAAGGGTCGATGCCCTAAAAGCACAGGTGTGGTTATAATCTTTGATTTTATTTTCTGTAATAACGACAGTAGCTTCAGCAGGTGCAGCTCAACTCCATCGAAGAGCAAAAAAAGCGATGATAATCATAAGGACCGATGATCTTAGATTTTACTTTTCTGTTCTGAAATATCATTTGTAGCTTTAACAGGTGGAGGAATTCCATTCAACAAAATAATAACAGCAAAATAGCTTCTGGTGACGGAAAACAATGATAATTATAAGGACTGTCCGCCGTCCGGGGAAAAATAGCTCTCTAAAAGTGACAAGATATTATAACAAGGGTTATTTTTTCGGTTGGAATTGCGAGGTGTTGCTGATAGCTTCAACTGTACGATCTGAAATTAATTTATATTTTCTTGACAAAATTTATTTATTTCTAAATTTTAGACAAGACGGGGCATTCCATAACTCAACAGCGACGTGGATAAGAGTGACTACTACATATTGAAATTATTACTTGCACTTATTTGGGGGTCTCTGGGACCTTTCTAACCCAAAACATCACGACGCACCCATATTTTCGCTGATTTGCAAATACGGTTTTTTCACCCCTATTGAAGTGCCTCCCAAACGGCGCGGTAGAAACAAATTTTTAGAGTGTTCAAAATCTGCTCTAGTTAGTTGTGCCCATAAAAACTACCTTGAACATTCTTTGGAGTGGGGAAACCTAAATATTAACCACAACACCTGAGCGAGACGAGCTATTTAGCAGTACAAACTATGTAGTGTATTTTATGTAGTAAACAGAGACGAGCTATTTAGCAGTACAAACTAAATTTAGTGTATATTATGTAGTAAACAGAGACGAGCTATTTAGCAGTACAAACTATTTAGTGTATTTTATGTAGTAAACAGAGACGAGCTATTTAGCAGTACAAACTAAATTTAGTGTATATTATGTAGTAAACAGAGACGTGCTATTTAGCAGTACAAACTATTTAGTGTATATTATGTAGTAAACAGAGACGTGCTATTTAGCAGTACAAACTATTTAGTGTATTTTATGTAGTAAACAGAGACGAGCTATTTAGCAGTACAAACTAAATTTAGTGTATATTATGTAGTAAACAGAGACGAGCTATTTAGCAGTACAAACTAAATTTAGTGTATATTATGTAGTAAACAGAGACGTGCTATTTAGCAGTACAAACTATTTAGTGTATTTTATGTAGTAAACAGAGACGAGCTATTTAGCAGTACAAACTAAATTTAGTGTATATTATGTAGTAAACAGAGACGAGCTAATTAGCAGTACAAACTATTTAGTGTATTTTATGTAGTAAACAGAGACGAGCTATTTAGCAGTACAAACTAAATTTAGTGCATATTATGTAGTAAACAGAGACGTGCTATTTAGCAGTACAAACTATTTAGTGTATTTTATGTAGTAAACAGAGACGTGCTATTTAGCAGTACAAACTATTTAGTGTATTTTATGTAGTAAACAGAGACGAGCTATTTAGCAGTACAAACTATTTAGTGTATTTTATGTAGTAAACAGAGACGAGCTATTTAGCAGTACAAACTATTTAGTGTATTTTATGTAGTAAACAGAGACGTGCTATTTAGCAGTAAAAACTATTTAGTGTACTTTATCTAGTAAAAAGTGCGACACCGTGATAATAAATTATTGTTGTTTATAAATAAGTTTCATGCAAAGTTACAACAAAGTCTTTATGTTATGTATCCTGGGTTTGATTTCTCTTGGAGAATTTCTCTTTAGACTCTTAACTTGCGAACAAATTGAAGCAGCAAACTTTAGGCTAGAAACTTTATTGAATTGAAATAATCATTCCACGTAACAACGTCTTCTTCAGTTCTGTAATAAAATTGTTAAACATGTGTAAAAATTAACGACGGAAAGAAATTTAAAATAACATTAAAACAAAAACAGAGAAATAAAATTTACGAAATATGACCCAAAAATGTAATTGCAAAAAATGTCAAAACAACAAAAAATACGACAAGAAGAAATGTAAGCTAATACAACTAAATACTGTACTACTCATGATACTAAACTAATTAGTAAACGTAAAACTGGTTGTTCAGAATTCACAGTTCATGTGTAAAAACTAATGATAAAATCAGCACTTAAGCAACGATAACTCGGTTGTCATGGTTACTATCCAAGATAGTCCTATCAATACATTATTTACTAGTTAAACATCGACTAAATATTTGTACAAATAACTCAACTCAGAACGATCATTCATTTCAGGACTTAATCTCAATATATACATCGCTTCTACAATCTTTCTACGAACAGTTTTACTCTGTAAATCAAGTAACTTAAAAGATAAAACTGGGGTTCGGTTAGGATGTAGAGATGCGTAGTGCTGTCCAACCCCATTCTCTGGATGTGCTCTAGGATTCCTAGCAGCCTGTCTGTGCTCCATCAGACGAGCATGGAGGCTTCTCTCAGTTTCCCCACAGTATCTCTTACCACATAACTCGCAAGTAACTAAGTAAATAGCTCCTTTTGTTGAGCATGTTGTTCCTGTGAGTCTAGGGCAGATCTCACAATTGTTAGGGTTACCAAGGTCACAAGTCTTCTTATCCAGTGGACGAGAGCGGCAGAAGATGTCCTGTAACTTCTTACCAGGTGTAAAAATAACTCTGATGGGGAGTTTGTTAGATTTGATGTAGTTGCGAATCTTATTACAAACTGTTCCAGAGATGAATGGTAAGGTGAGTGGGACAGAGTCAGGTGTGGTTTGACGTCTTCTCCTAGTCCTCCTGTTCCTTGCGTTATGACTCAGAGGTTGGTGTCCATTTTTCTTTAAGAGATCATCGATGATCTTAACTGAATGATCGAGTTCCTGGGGTCCTGAGGAAGCAATGGTGGCATTACGGTAGAAGTTCTTCTTACACTCCTCCTTCACTGAGTCCGGGTGGTGTGACTTCTGGTGTAATGTTATCCCCTTGTTCTTGGTTTTCCTGTAGAATCTGTGGTGCACTTTTCCTTCCTCATCGATCCGGATTTCCGTACTCAGGAACGGGACAAAATCCGCAGGGGTAGACGGGAACTCGATCTCCCACTTGATTCTGTTATCGGGATCCTGGTCGGCTATGCGTTGTAACATATCCAGTGCTTCTTCTCTGGATTTGGCTCAGGAACCAGCATCATCTACATACCGTTTGTATAAGAACCGAACAGGGTTACTGATGTAATAACTGTCTAAATATATACTATTACGCTCGAATTTCCACATTCTAATAATCGCTACAGGAGGGGATGGTCTACAACCCATGAATAAACCTAAAAGTTGTTTATAAAGTCTCCCATTAAATGTAAAATAAGAATTCGTCAAAACTACTGTAAAGATACCTCTAATTTCTGATAAACTTAAACAATACGTACTTAACTTACTCCAATGTTCTTCTGCAAATTCAATAACTGTCTCAATACACTCATTGATATTCAAATTCGTATACAAAGCTGATACATCCGCTGTAAAGAACTGTAAACCTTTTAGTTCACTCTCTGGTAGCCTACAGAGGATGTCCAGGTGGCTGTAGATATCGTACATATGAGTAGGTACTTCTCTCAACAAAGGACTGATAATGTCGGTAACTAACCAAGCCAACTTTTCTGTAGGTGAGCCACAACACGATACGATTGGTCTAACTTTCATATCCTCCAAGTTGATACGAGAGTAGTCAGTATCAGGTGGGAACTTGTGTGTCTTCACCAGGGTGTACATAGTAGGTAATGTAGAGTACGAGCTAATAAATAAATCCTCAATACGTGAGTCTAATTCCATATGGTTACTGCAAATAGTCCGCCACAACCTATTACACTCTGATTCAATATCTGCACATTTCTTGTTAATTTGATTCTGATACGTTATAGGAGTAGGTCGTTGAACAGGTCTGCGTACTCCGTAACTCGAACGGGTGGGCTCTACCCATTCGTAGACTCCAGAAGTGCTCTTGTTCAGGTGTTCGATCGTTAGCGTCCGGTACGTATCAACACTAGTCACGACAAACTCGCCACACTTATCAGACTTCGAGATGTGAATGTTCGGTCTTTCCTTGAGAGTACGTAGTCCAGTTCGCTGATTAAAAGTGAGGTTTGATGGTGGCTGGATATCTGGTGCTCTCAGGATGCTCATCATAAACCGGTTGAACAATTTCAAGTCCATCTCGAGTTGTGGATCTTCGTTCGGTGGTGCAGGGATGTAGGGTCGTTGAAACGGGCATTTCTTCTTGCGTGCTTGCCTGTACAAAGAATCTAACTGTCCTGGGTTCAGAGCTTCGTTAGGTACGTTGGATTCGTTGTTACGTTTCCATCTGCACTTATACGCACATTCAGTCAAGTTCACTTCAACCTCTTTTATCAACGATTCATCCACTTTCCGAGGTAATGCGAATTTTGGACCGAGTGATAAGATGTCCAGCTCGGCCTCCGTAACGTTCAGTGGTTCCTCAGGATTGCAATCAATAACAGTAACTCGTGATGTAGGGGTGGATGGATCCACGATAGTGGTGTGAGGAGGAGGACTATAGGGGTAATGCTTCTGAAGTAACCAGTAAAACTTATTCTGAAGATGCTCCTTGTAATCACGTTTAACGTCTAGATTATTTGTCTCAAATACTGACAAGATTTCATGAAGACACCACTGATTCGAGAACACAAGATATAACTGGTGTTTAGTATCACAAATGTGTTGTTTCAAACAATTGATGTCCGTATATAACTGTTTAATACATTGATTTAAACTGAGGATGCGGATCTTATGTAACAACACAGAGAAGTCCAGAGGGAGATGATTAGGAAATAAAATGTCTGTATTCAAATTACAATTGTTCAAAATGAATGCTGGAAAAATCCTAGTAGCTTTGCATTTCTTCATAAAACATAACTTTTGTTCCGTGACTTTTAGTTTTTCACCTAAGCTAAGAAATTGACGGGTAAGCCCAATACTGGATCGAGGTAATCCCAGGTTGGATAAATAGTTCAAGGGGGCTATATTTATGAGTCGCATTTGAACTTGATTTCTCTTGGAGAATTTCTCTTTAGACTCTTAACTTGCGAACAAATTGAAGCAGCAAACTTTAGGCTAGAAACTTTATTGAATTGAAATAATCATTCCACGTAACAACGTCTTCTTCAGTTCTGTAATAAAATTGTTAAACATATGTAAAAATTAACGACGGAAAGAAATTTAAAATAACATTAAAACAAAAACAGAGAAATAAAATTTACGAAATATGACCCAATAACTCCCCATCAGAGTTATTTTACACCTGGTAAGAAGTTACAGGACATCTTCTGCCGCTCTCGTCCACTGGATAAGAAGACTTGTGACCTTGGTAACCCTAACAATTGTGAGATCTGCCCTAGACTCACAGGAACAACATGCTCAACAAAAGGAGCTATTTACTTAGTTACTTGCGAGTTATGTGGTAAGAGATACTGTGGGGAAACTGAGAGAAGCCTCCATGCTCGTCTGATGGAGCACAGACAGGCTGCTAGGAATCCTAGAGCACATCCAGAGAATGGGGTTGGACAGCACTACGCATCTCTACATCCTAACCGAACCCCAGTTTTATCTTTTAAGTTACTTGATTTACAGAGTAAAACTGTTCGTAGAAAGATTGTAGAAGCGATGTATATATTGAGATTAAGTCCTGAAATGAATGATCGTTCTGAGTTGAGTTATTTGTACAAATATTTAGTCGATGTTTAACTAGTAAATAATGTATTGATAGGACTATCTTGGATAGTAACCATGACAACCGAGTTATCGTTGCTTAAGTGCTGATTTTATCATTAGTTTTTACACATGAACTGTGAATTCTGAACAACCAGTTTTACGTTTACTAATTAGTTTAGTATCATGAGTAGTACAGTATTTAGTTGTATTAGCTTACATTTCTTCTTGTCGTATTTTTTGTTGTTTTGACATTTTTTGCAATTACATTTTTGGGTCATATTTCGTAAATTTTATTTCTCTGTTTTTGTTTTAATGTTATTTTAAATTTCTTTCCGTCGTTAATTTTTACATATGTTTAACAATTTTATTACAGAACTGAAGAAGACGTTGTTACGTGGAATGATTATTTCAATTCAATAAAGTTTCTAGCCTAAAGTTTGCTGCTTCAATTTGTTCGCAAGTTAAGAGTCTAAAGAGAAATTCTCCAAGAGAAATCAAGTTCAAATGCGACTCATAAATATAGCCCCCTTGAACTATTTATCCTGGGTTTGGACAGGATATTACCCGCTTAAAATACTTCCATCACGTTACATGATACTCAATAAATGTAATAGATTTTTTTCCTACTATTGCCGAAGGCAAAAAGATCGTAGGGAATAAGTAGAGGAATTGAAGCGTCTGTTATGCTGCGCGCGACGCTAGCCATGTGTTAATTAATTGAAGTGAAGTTCCTCCTTCGCAAAGTTATTTTCCGCAATTTTCTGGATTCATTTATTGTTGATGCGCGGCGCTGCATTGGTCAAATAAATCGTCAATTTTTACCATGCATGTGAATATGGTGCACTTTTTCTCCAGTCACGCTTTTCACTTAAAAGAATTAATGGTACATGGCAGGGAAAATTGATCGTGTGTGGTTTAACCGCGGCGAAATGCTTGTTAGTGTTGTAATTAGTTAAAAACTAATTATTATGGCTTATTTTGGACTTCTATTGTTAGGCATCAAGTACGGTGTGATATAACAATGCGGATAATCTTGCTGCTATCCCTTCTGATTATTGAGAATGCTGCTGAGGATCTAGATGAAGGTAGGATCACCATTCACAATGGTTTTGTTTACACATCTTTATATTTTTGCAGTCAGATAATATTTGTGAAATGATATTTTAATCAAATGAAATGTCAAAACGTGTACGTAAGATGAACTATCGTACGTAAGATGAACTATCGACCCAATATTATATAATATATTCATAACACAACAATCGTAAAGTAATTGCTTTAGTTGATAATATTTTACTCATGATACTACAATCATAAGTAAAATATTATCAACAAAGCAATTACTTTATTTTTATCTACCAACTGATGTACTGTAATCTACTTTAAGATAATAACGTTGTAATAACAACAGGCTGGGTAGCAGTACAACATGATGAATATATAGACTTCAATCTGGAGCAGTATTCTCTTGAAATAAAGACTGATAGCACGCTAGGGAGTGAAGATATAGCGTGGGTGATGTTCTACACTTCACAGGAAGACCTTGCAGGAGGACTCTTACTCTACTTCACCTCTACTCCTAAGTACCATATCATGTATTGCAGCTCGGACCGCACTAACTTCCTTACTGACCTACCTACTGCAAGAGACAAGGTATACGTATGGAGGGTAACGTTAACTAGAACCTCAGGTATCAGACTAGTGGTACACTGTAACGAGGTGGAGGTGATCAACACCCTGATGTCAGACTCAACGTGTAGTGACAGTGACTGGAGCATTTACTTGAGCAGGAGCAGGAGCATTGCAAAGATAAAGTTCCATTACTCTGAAACTGCCTCTGATTTCTACAGACCTCTAACAGGTAACTTGGTAGTTGAAGATCTAAAATCTAAGATACGAAGATAAATGTAGATTCAGATTGTAATACGTCCATAATAGTTTAATGTGCCTGTGAACTGCATAGAAATTCTTATTGGTAGTTAGTATCTAGCACTGTATAAAACATTATGTGAACTGTCAAACTTTTTTAAACAAATTACTAACGGCAATATTTGTACAGTGATATGTACTGGACTGAAGGCTGAGTGGACAAGTACGATTAAGACAGCAGCCAATTTTCCAGTAGACCCAGGCACCGTCGTGGAAGTGACTTGTTCTGACCCAGAAGCTCTCAACAAAGGGAGCAATGAAGTGACTTGCACGATAGGGACAGAGTTCACCTTCTCAAAAGAGCCTTGTTGCTTCAACCTAGGTAAATCATAATAATAATATTCGTTATGTACATACAAATCTCCATCAGTTTAATCTCCATTATAATTGAAAGGTATCATTGAAAGGTATAATTGAAGGGTATCATTACATCGTGAATTCACTTACTTAAAAGAACCTAGTTGTTCAGGTATAATAATAATAATATTAATTATTTGCTAAGTCATTTAATATGCATTTTGTGTTTGTTTCTCCCGTTTTTCTTCCCTTGCATTGCAAGCCCTGTCTCTTGTAAAAACAACCACTTTTGTAAATACACACACTCTCTACGCCTTTATCCTCTGGTCCCTAGGGTCAACTGACTCCGGGCCAGAGGAAAATTACCGATTGCCAAGGTTTGATGCCTAGGCAGTCGAGACCTATTATTGAGACCAGATATAATATTAATTATATTTAAACATTTCACGTGTCAGGAACAGTGCGTCACATCCCACCATAATCAACATCGGCTATACATTACTATACATTACTACATCCCACCATAATCAACATCAGCTATACATTACTATACATTACTACATCCCACCATAATCAAAATCAGCTATACATTACTATACATAACTACATCCCATCATAATCAACATCAGCTATACAATACTATACATTACTACATCCCACCATAATCAACATCAGCTATACATTACTATACATTACTACATCCCACCATAATCAACATCAGCTATACATTACTATACATAACTACATCCCACCATAATCAACATCAGCTATACATTACTACATCCCACCATAATCAACATCAGCTATACATTACTATACATAACTACATCTAACCATAATCAACATCAGATATACAATACTACATTCCACCATAATCAACATCAGCTATACATTACTATACATAACTACATCCCACCATAATCAACATCAGCTATACATTACTATACATAACTACATCCCACCATAATCAACATCAGCTATACATTACTATACATAACTACATCCCACCATAATCAACATCAGATATACAATACTACATTCCACCATAATAAACATCAGCTATACATTACTACATCCCACCATAATCAACATCAGCTATACATTACTTTACATTACTACATCCCACCATAATCAACATCAGCTATACATTACTATACATAACTACATCCCACCATAATCAACATCAGATATACAATACTATACATTACTACATCCCACCATAATCAACATCAGCTATACATTACTATACATTACTACATCCCACCATAATCAACATCAGCTATACATTACTATACATAACTACATCCCACCATAATCAACATCAGCTATACATTACTACATCCCACCATAATCAACATCAGCTATACATTACTACATCCCACCATAATCAACATCAGCTATACATTACTACATCCCACCATAATCAACATCAGCTATACATTACTATACATTACTACATCCCACCATAATCAACATCAGCTATACATTACTATACATAACTACATCCCACCATAATCAACATCAGCTATACAATACTATACATTACTACATCCCACCATAATCAACATCAGCTATACATTACTATACATAACTACATCCCACCATAATCAACATCAGCTATACATTACTACATCCCACCATAATCAACATCAGATATACATTACTATACATAACTACATCCCACCATAATCAACATCAGATATACAATACTACATTCCACCATAATCAACATCAGCTATACATTACTACATCCCACCATAATCAACATTAGCTATACATTACTATACATAACTACATCCCACCATAATCAACATCAGCTATACATTACTATACATAACTACATCCCACCATAATCAACATCAGATATACAATACTACATTCCACCATAATCAACATCAGCTATACATTACTACATCCCACCATAATCAACATCAGCTATACATTACTATACATTACTACATCCCACCATAATCAACATCAGCTATACATTACTATACATAACTACATCCCACCATAATCAACATCAGATATACAATACTATACATTACTACATCCCACCATAATCAACATCAGCTATACATTACTATACATTACTACATCCCACCATAATCAACATCAGCTATACATTACTATACATAACTACATCCCACCATAATCAACATCAGCTATACATTACTACATCCCACCATAATCAACATCAGCTATACATTACTACATCCCACCATAATCAACATCAGCTATACATTACTACATCCCACCATAATCAACATCAGCTATACATTACTATACATTACTACATCCCACCATAATCAACATCAACTATACATTACTATACATAACTACATCCCACCATAATCAACATCAGCTATACAATACTATACATTACTACATCCCACCATAATCAACATCAGCTATACATTACTACATCCCACCATAATCAACATCAGCTATACATTACTACATCCCACCATAATCAACATCAGCTATACATTACTATACATAACTACATCCCACCATAATCAACATCAGATATACAATACTACATTCCACCATAATCAACATCAGCTATACATTACTATACATAACTACATCCCACCATAATCAACATCAGCTATACATTACTATACATAACTACATCCCACCATAATCAACATCAGCTCTACATTACTATACATAACTACATCCCACCATAATCAACATCAGATATACAATACTACATTCCACCATAATCAACATCAGCTATACATTACTACATCCCACCATAATCAACATCAGCTATACATTACTATACATTACTACATCCCACCATAATCAACATCAGCTATACATTACTATACATAACTACATCCCACCATAATCAACATCAGATATACAATACTACATTCCACCATAATCAACATCAGCTATACATTACTACATCCCACCATAATCAACATCAGCTATACATTACTATACATTACTACATCCCACCATAATCAACATCAGCTATACATTACTATACATAACTACATCCCACCATAATCAACATCAGATATACAATACTATACATTACTTCATCCCACCATAATCAACATCAGCTATACATTACTATACATAACTACATCCCACCATAATCAACGTCAGCTATACATTACTTTACATTACTACATCCCACCATAATCAACATCAGCTATACATTACTTTACATTACTACATCCCACCATAATCAACATCAGCTATACATTACTATATATATATTAAATATACAGGGTGGGCCAAAAGTCAGTACCCATACGTTAGCCTTTATAGCTCAGTCACTGACTGCCCAATTGAAATAATTCTTTCTGGTATGACTTAATACCACCACTGGTTCGAGGAATTTGTCAACTCGAAAAATATTCGTGTTCATTTTTTTCAAATGAAGGTTCACTTTCGCATTTATTTGATAATTTGGATAGTCGGATCGAGCTAAATTTTACTGAATTGTGTTTGGCCATTTGAATTACGTTTGTCCTGAAAAAATTAGAGTTATAGCTTCTCAGATGACCGAGATACGAAGCATAACGAGTTTATTCATTACATGTGATCAGGTGATTGGCTTACCTAATCACGTGATAAGGTGACCCCCGTTAACCACCCCCTTAAACATTATGGGAATTGTTAAGGCTGCCCAATTAAGGTGTCGTGTCACGGTGTCACATAATCACCCAATCAATTTTGCTAACGAGATACAAAAAATGCTTGATATCTTCGTCATTTCTAATCCATTTCACATATTTTTTCAGATAAGATGCAAAATTTAATAATCTACCGTCTCAGAAAAAAATTAGGAGTCCAACATGTTCAGAAAGAACAATATAGGTGTTTTAATATTGAATGGGCGTGGTCTAAAATATTCGAATTTTCAAATTTTGGCGACGGAATCCTCGAACAAGTAGGTACAGTATGCCATCTGCAAAGCAGCAACTCTCAAATATAAAACACGGCGGATGTATAAGACCCAACGTATGGGTACTGACTTTTGGCCCACCCTGGGCCAAATATATATAATATATATATATATTTGTACATATATATATATAACCATAATTCATAAAACTCTAAGTTCTCTTGTTCATGTTCATGTGTCGCTTTAGATGGGTTGAACTGAATCTTTGGATTTTGAGTTATTTTTGACTATAAAGCGATGAATAAATTTCTAGTTACTATTATTATAAAGGGTCTCAATAAGAGGTCTCGACTGCCTAGGCGTCAGACCTTGGCAGTCGGTAGTTTTCCTCTGGCCCGGGATCAGCTGACCCTAGGGACCAGAGGATAAAGGTGTAGAAACTATATGTATCTACAAAACTTTCAAGGTTGTTTTTACAAGAGACAGGGCTTGCTGCGCAAGGGAAGAAAAGCGGGAGAAACACTCACAAATTATACAAATAAATATTATAAAACATAGCAAAAAGAAATTCAAACAATCCTACACTACAACAAATGTTTATTACATACTACAATGTGATACATGATAATTATATGCTGTATAGACAAGAAACAGGGCTTGCAGGGCAAGAGATGGATCAAAGGGACTAGTCACAGAGTGTAATATACAGTGATTCAGCAAGAACCCATTGCTGAATCTGGCACACAAAATACCACAATCAATACAAAAATATACAATATTATATCAAACAATATGTTTATACAAGAATCAGGGCTTGCAGAGCAAGAGAAGAAAAATAAGAGAAAACTACCATCAACTGCATATACCGTAGTCCATCAGATAGGTAATCATTACTAATACACAAATCAGCAGGGCTAACAACAATATAAAATCCATAATAAATACTCAATCTACCCAATATACGAGTTAAAAATTGTATAAACAAGAGACAGGGCTTGCATAGCAAGGGAAGAAAAATAAGAGGACCAGGTAAAAAGTGTTTATTAGAGTACCCAGTGAAAATTAAACTTTAAAAAAAGAGTATTTACAGTGTATTATACACTCAAATATATTATATGTCTAAGACCATCCTGAGAATCCTGGCTGATCCAAGCAGAGCTGTCTTCTGGAGATTAGAGATGCTCAGATTGCAGTGGACTGCGTCGAGGTGTTTACGAAAGTTTATGGTGATAGTTCCTAATGCGCCTATCACCACAGGGACGATTGTGACCTTTCGTAAATTCCAGTTCTTCTTAATTTTTCTTTTCAGGTCTTGATATTTCAGAATCTTTTCTTGTTCTCTATCCAAGATCCGGGTATCTCCTGGGACTGCAACGTCAATGATGGTTGCTGCGTTGGTTACCTTGTCTACCAGGAGGAGATCCGGTCTACAGTGTTCGATAACGTGGTCCGACTGGACATGGAAGTCCCACAATATCTTGACTTGTCCGTTCTCCAGCACCTTCTCTGCCCGGTGTTCGTACCACCTTTTACTGCGTGGGAAGCCGTATTCCTTGCACAGACTCCAGTGCAATGCGGCAGCTACTTTGTCATGCCGACACTTATATTCTGTCTGTGAAAGTTTTGGGCACCCATTCAGTATGTGGTCTATTGTCTCGTAATGATTTCTGCAGAGTCTGCAGAGGGGAGAAGAGCCAGGTGTTTTGTCAATCCTGTGCTTCACGTAATTAGTCCTAAGTGCTTGGTCTTGGGCTGCTATCAACAATCCTTCTGTCTCCTTCTTCAAATCTTGTTGGGTGAGCCAGTTCCAAGAGGTTAACGGGTCTGCTGTACCCATCATCTGCCTTGGGAACTGTCCGTGCATCACTTTAGCAGTCCATTTCTCCTTGCGGATTTCCTCGCGTTGTGTTCGGTCAATATCTTTCTCTATCTCTTCACCCAAGAGTATCTTGTCTTTGACAAAGTAGTCCTTCAGAGCAATCAGTTCTGGGTCTCTACTTCTCACCACATAAGTAGTGAGTGCATTCTCCTCTCTCTTAACGACTTCCTCTATACTATGTAGCCCACGGCCACCCAGTTGACGGCTGACGTATAACCGATCAACATCTCCTTGGGGGTGGTGAGCTCCATGTATCCTCATCAGTTTCCGGGTCTTGACATCTAAGGCTTTGGTCTCCCCAGCATTCCATGAGAGAATTCCAGCTCCATATCTTATCACAGGTACAGCCCAGGTGTTAATCGCTTGTATACTATTCCTGCCATGAAGCTGGGATTTCAAAACCTTTTTAACTCTTCTGATATACTCTTTTGTAACCAGTGCTTTCATCTCTTTGTGTAGTATATCATTAGCTTCTAGTATTCCGAGATACTTATAGCCGTCGTCCTCCAACTCATGGATCTGTTCACCTGTGGGTAGGGAGATGCCTTCAAAAACGGCTCTTGCTCCCTTCTTCACCTTCACCACGGCACATTTCTCTAGCCCAAATTCCATTTTTATGTCACTGCTGAACTCTGCTGTGGTATTAACCAGTGTGTGCATTTCGTCTTCACTCTCGGCATACTTTTTTTTTATTTGAAAATTCAATTAATTATTATATATACAAATCAAGTGTTACATTTCAGCCATGCAAAATTACAATGACATATTTTAATATTCTAATTGAAAAATGGTGCTGCAATATAAGTTGCTTAATGTTTGGCCGGATGACAACTAACTAAAAGAGAAAAATAAACTTGATTACATAATAATTAATTCGGCTGAACCAACACATAGCAAAAGCCACATTAACGTTGGGGCCGTCGAAAATACAACTTGAGGTCGTCCATATATAGCCTATGCGACACTTTCGGTTGACCTCCTCTCTCCAGAAAGTATCCTATGTCATGCTTATTCAAAAGAATGGACAGGGGTATAAGACTAATGATGAAGTGGATAGGTGAGACTGAGTCTCCTTGGAATAGACCTCTATTAATTTTAATTCTCCCAAGGGAAACTTTACCAAGCATCAGGTTAACATACGATTGTTTGAAGGAGGCTTCAAACAGGTCTATGATGCATGAAGAGATGCCACACATGGTCAAACAAGATAGAATCCAGGAGTGTGGGACGCTATCATACGCCTTCTTGTAGTCTATAAACGTCATGTTCAGGTTCCGCTTCCTTCGTTTACAGTTCTTCAGGATGAGTTTGTCTATCATTAACTGTTCTTTACATCCTCTACTCTTCTTCTTGCACCCTTTCTGCTCAGGGGGGAGGAGCTTTTGCTGGTCTAAATGGTGGTAAATGGAATCTGAGATTAGACCAGTGAACAGTTTCCACATAGCTGATAAGCAAGTAATCGGTCTGAAATTGCCTGGGATGGGTCCTTTCGAGTGGTCCTTGATGAGCAGGTACGTGCGTCCCAATGTCATCCAGTCTGGGATATCAGCGTTGGTTAGGCAATTCATAAGTTGATCTGCAATCCTATTATTATTATTATTATTATTTACTAGAGCTCAATCCAAACACATGCACACGGAAAAGTGTTGTTGGGTTTAACACGATGGCATAATATAGTTTTTGAAACAATGGGGAAAAGGGGAAAGAATAGAAAATCAGGTAGTACGGTTAATTTGGGTCCTACTTAACTATTAATTGATTAACTTAGATATCAATTAAAAGTGAACAAGGTAACGAGAAAAATACGTACCTGCTCAGTATCTCTGATATATATTATTATTATTATTTACCTTTTTGAATACTTACCTTGCACGTTTCAAGGATAATTTGGAACAAAATTTATAACATATAATAATAAAGTCTTGTCGTCATCTTCTTACAGCGTTCGATGTCTGTGTGAAGGTAAAATGGTGACATCCTCTGGATCAGGCAGATAAGAGGTCGAGTGTTATCGGGATTACTTCTGTAGTAGAACCTTAGTACTGCTGTACAACTACTACAATATTTTTAACACTTCAATTCAGGTATAGAACTTGACGATGAAGGTCTGAACCTCCTTAACATCCCAGATTGAACAAGATGGGTTGCATTTAAACGAATATGGCCATATCCGAATTCATCGAAATTAACCTAATTTAATTTATACATTAATTGGTTTTTGGGTACAATGTTTTCGTTTGAATGCACATGAAGCGTATCTAGCAGCATAGTGTAATGCACATGAAGCGTATCTAGCAGCATAGTGTAATGCACATGAAGCGTATCTAGCAGCAGTGTAATGCACATGAAGCGTATCTAGCAGCAGTGTAATGCACATGAAGCATATCTAGCAGCATAGTGTAATGCACACGAAGCGTATCTAGCAGCCTAGTGTAATGCACATGAAGCGTATCTAGCAGCAGTGTAATGCACATGAAGCATATCTAGCAGCATAGTGTAATGCACACGAAGCGTATCTAGCAGCCTAGTGTAATGCACATGAAGCGTATCTAGCAGCAGTGCAATGCACATGAAGCATATCTAGCAGCCTAGTGTAATGCACATGAAGCGTATCTAGCAGCAGTGTAATGCACATGAAGCGTTTCTAGCAGCATAGTGTAATGCACATGAAGCGTATCTAGCAGCATAGTGTAATGCACATGAAGCGTATCTAGCAGCAGTGCAATGCACATGAAGCGTTTCTAGCAGCATAGTGTAATGCACATGAAGCGTATCTAGCAGCATAGTGTAATGCACATGAAGCGTATCTAGCAGCAGTGTAATGCACATGAAGCGTTTCTAGCAGCATAGTGTAATGCACATGAAGCGTATCTAGCAGCATAGTGTAATGCACATGAAGCGTATCTAGCAGCATAGTGTAATGCACATGAAGCGTTTCTAGCAGCATAGTGTAATGCACATGAAGCGTATCTAGCAGCATAGTGTAATGCACATGAAGCATATCTAGCAGCCTAGTGTAATGCACATGAAGCGTATCTAGCAGCAGTGTAATGCACATGAAGCGTTTCTAGCAGCATAGTGTAAATATATTTTCAGATTTTAAGAGGACCTGATCACAAGCTGAAGAATATACTGAACTGTAACTTTATAATGTTTTCTAAACAACGATTAACTACCGTTAGATGTCTTTGTGATGTAAGTTACAGTCAACACTTAAAGTTACTACTCGTCTTGACAAAAAACACACGTCTTTTTGTGTTTCACACAAATAATTTGTCATGTCACGTCTTGTAGTTGACTTATTGGATTATTTGCTGGTTTAAAATGTTGCTTGCTATTACTTAGCTCCCTCACTAAGTCCCCAAATCAACTAAATGATACAACAAAGTTTCCGAAAATTTAGGATAGAATTAGAAAGTACAAGCGAGTAAGAACCGCCACGGATGAGCAGATGACAAGACTGATTTTGAAAACAGCTAACATTTTAGTGTCAGTCCTCTGTTTGCAGGTCACCTGTGTTGTAGCCATATCTCACTGTAACCCCACTATTAACGGGTAAGTTACCTGCAATATTTGGTATTTCCTCCTTGTTTCTGTTTGCTACAGTGAAACCCAGATTTACAGCGGGAAAGGAAACATTCATGGTAAATCGTGGTTTATTATCATAAGAATTCAGCATTTAGTTCTAACCTATGTCACCACTAATTATCTATCTTATTTATTGAGTTATTGTAGAGTAAAAACCAGAATGTAACAATTACAGACTCTAGGATGACAACTCTCGTCCACAATTATAATCTGCTGTTCGCTGGCTTCAATATTATGTCTTTAATCTTAACGTTTGCATTAGTTTACTAATTGTCGAGGATATTTCTACCTTGATAACAACTCAGTGTGAAAGGAGCATGCAGGCTGAAACTCACCAACTTCACGATGGCGGGTGCACACAGCGCGGGTTCAGGCGCGTACGGACACCTGGAATATATCCCCGGACTACGCGCGCCGGACTGTAGAACTCGGAACCAGGATAGGAGCTTTACAAAGATGCTGCAGTCAGGTTTGTGGGGTCATAATGTTGTCAGGTGAGCTTTGTGGGGTCATAATGTTATCAGGTGAGCTTTGTGGGGTCATAATGTTGTCAGGTGAGCTTTGTGGGGTCATAATGTTGTCAGGTGAGCTTTGTGGGGTCATAATGTTGTCAGGTGAGCTTTGTGGGGTCATAATGTTATCAGGTGAGCTTTGTGTGGTCATAATGTGATTTTGAAAGATAGGAAAATTTCTAATCTAGGTCCAGATTCTGACAAGATTGGGGGGAGGGGGGCCAACCATATTAAAGTATATTAAAATGTAGGATTTTTCCCGATTTTGACCCGGGGATATACTTTAATATACCTACAATATACCTACAATATACCTACAATATACTTTAATATATCCCTATCTCCTTGGAGGCCTACATCAAAAATTGTTGCCCAAAATAAGCTTGAAATGCAATTCTTAATCGATTCCAAAAAGTTCTTGAAAAAATATTGAAAACTGATGGAGTTATTTCAATTTTAATGAAGTCATTTTGGCTAGTATTCCGAACCGAGATATTACGTGCAATTTTCCCAATTTTGTTCATGGAGGTCTTTTTACTTAGTATCCACTATATTCAACAAACACTGAGTTATATCTTTCACATAGAGTTAGTCTCATTAAAAAATAGTGAAATTTTATCGAATTTGGGCAAAAGCGAATTTGGGCAAAAGCGTATGCCCAAATATGGGCATATTTTTTTAAGCTCATAGCTCAGCCAATTTTTGACCAATCTGTATGGAAATTTATGTACTAGTCCTAAAACAGGCCTATCTTGCGAATCTGATTGAAAAATATAGTTCATCATGTAAATCTTAACGAAGAATATAAATCTTCTAATTGTAGGTATATTAAAGTATATCAAAATATACTTTAATATACCTACAAGATTTTTGTTCAGGAGTCAGGTACTTCGAGCTGAAGGTGCGACACCATCACCGCGTCAGAATACAGGCAACTACAATTATTGAGGAATTTGAGGTACATACCTTGCTACTTCATTGAACTAGATCATGGTGTTTTGTCGAACTAGATAGTTTAGTGTAATTAACCATGTCCATGAATTATGATCATTGATAAAATACTGCCTGTTTAATGTTTATCTGTTCATCATTCCGTCCATGTGCTCAAAAAATGGTCCAGATTGTATCTTCATATTTTAAAAGCCACAAGAATTTATCTTTTCTCTAGACAATAATAATGTGGCATTACAAGGTACCCATACTTATGATTTTGTATTACGATTTGGGTCTCAAATCAAATGTACCCTTGGTGACCTGATGACTTAACCCTAAACTTGCAGATTCCAATTTCCCTTAAGAAGGAGAGGAGTAAAACAACAAAGAGAGACTTACCACTACGCACTGAAGACATGGGAGGTGAGGAGGGAAATGCGGAGAAACAAAAACGGGTAAGAAAGAACGGGTTGCCCTTGATCATACTTGCAAAAGAACACGTCTTGTTGAACATTACTGCTACCATGTTATAAAAGTGTAATCACTTCTCTCCCAGAAAGTTAAGAAGAGACAAGTACTAAGCACTTCCGAGGATGACTTGATACACACTGGTAACAATGTTAGTAAGGAATAGAGGTTCATAATAAGATGTAGCAATATAAGACAAGTTTTGACATCTGTACGTTAATTTATTGCCTCGTAGCCTAATATAGGTACGCCATACTTGAAGAAAGTGTCCACATTGCATCGTTTATATTGTATTCATTTACTCGCCACTGCCTTTTCCTTTTTTATGCCAACATTGACGTTTTTTCCCAAGGACATACTAAGTTTCGTCGACCAAGCAGACTCAAAACGGATAAAAAGGATGAAAAGAGACGCCTCCATTGCCAGTGAGACACTGTACCTGTACCACAACGGCGCCTACAGTAAACCACTCTCCCGTGCTCTCACAGAGATTGACTCCTGGCTAGGTTAGTTAAAATCCAATTCCCTAAGTCACCGGGTAAACCACACCAAGTATTTCCTAAAGTCACCGGGTAAACCACACCAAGTAATTCCTTAAGTCACCGGGTAAACCACACCAAGTATTTCCCAAAGTCACCGGTTCAACCACACCAAGTATTTCCCAAAGTCACCGGGTAAACCACACCAAGTATTTTCCAAAGTCACCGGTTCAACCACACCAAGTATTTCGTGTGTTTTTAGATTAAATATTGAAATTAAAAACTAAAATTAGCTAACACACCAGGTTCGCACAGAAATGAAGTGGTAGTCATCAGACTGAGCAACACGGATGATAATAACCACGATATTTCCTACCAAGTGTCATCAAGGGAGATACAGGCTTTCAAACACACCGGTATCTTATCTTTATATTCTGAGTAATTGTGTCTGTATTTGTAATTTATATGTGTGTGTGTGTGTGTGTGTGTGTGTGTGTGTGTGTGTGTGTGTGTGTGTGTGTGTGTGTGTGTGTGTGTGTGTGTGTGTGTGTGTGTGTGTGTGTGGTGTGTGTGTGTGTGTGTGTGTGGTGTGTGTGTGTGTGTGTGTGTGTGTGTGTGTGTGTGTGTGTGTGGTGTGTGTGTGTGTGTGTGTGTGTGTGTGTGTGTGTGTGTGTGTGTGTGTGTGTGTGTGTGAGTTTTTTTGAGTTTCATATTATTATGTACCTTTCTTATTAACCCCCTATATTCAGAAAACGGGAGCAAACGGTTCAAATTGTTATAATTTGACCCTATAGCATATAAGTTAACATTTCAAAATACTAGAATAATAATATAAGAAATAACAATACTCAAAATAACAATCCCTCGCTCCAGGTTTGAACATAAACCGGAATCCCGCACTGGGACAGGCTGTACAGGCGAACAAGAGAGTTTTGCTCTTCCTGGAACAGAAGAAACAGATAGGATATAACGATGATAGAGTTCACCGCATTGTCAAGGTACAAAATATACTTAACTACCGTATTCGATATAACAACACTTTTTATTATCACTATAGTTAATTATAGAGTATATATTATTAGTATAGTACATCATATATTAGTAGTCATAATATTAGTATATCATAATATATTATTAGTATTGACATTTGACACTCACATGATGTATAATGCGGATTATATTATAGACATATAATATATAATAATTATAAGTACATAATATGCTTTATATATTATAATACGCATGTTAACACTGATATTATATTATTTACCAGCTGGACACCACCATTAAAGTACACGGGGACTGCGCAGAAACTACCACTTTGTACGCGAGAGAACGCATGGAGAAATACAACCACCATATCGTTAGTATTATTGTGTATTACTATTATGTATCTTTGTATTATGTATCTTTGTATTATGTATCTTTGTATTATGTATCTTTGTATTATGTATCTTTGTACGATTTAAACGTTAGAAACCCTTATTTTGGTGAGTGCATGTGGGTTGGATAAAACTGTCACCTCAATAAAGCACTAACAGTTAGCCGAAACTTAAAAACTCAAATCTGTGATTTGAGTATCATGAACAAATCTAAGTACATAGCTATATGAAACTTATGAACCCTGTTAATAATATCGTGTGTAATTAATAATTTAATTAATTAATAGTTAAATTAATTATTAATTTAATAATTTAATTAATTTAAAAACATTTACATTCCTTTCTTTATCAGATTCAGGTGGACTGGTACCACAGGTTGGGTGACACGTGTAACCTGTATCTAGCAAGACTGTGTAACTCACGTGAGATATCACGACTACAGGAGGTGAATAGTGCGCAGCTCAGGGACTACCACCATCCTATCAACGTCATACTCATGGGTACTTTATACACGCAGTTACATTAACATGTTACTGCCTTCAAAATCAAATAAGCAAAATAAACGTAGATTAATTGCGAATACAAATCGTTAGGTGAGAGACGAACTTTATCTTTAAAGCCAATTAGACGCGTGTTAGTTCTTAGTAGCGTTCCATTTCACAGACTAATGTTTTTACTGTAACCTCAGACTTCGTGGAAGTAGGAGACAAAGGAAACCAGCTGAATGACGAGGTACTCGAGATAAACAAGAAAAACGTACAGCTCTGTAAGGCTTGATAGTATTTTAGTATTTAGTTTGCACTATTAGTTTGAGTTTCGTAGCCAATTTCACGCGAGGATTGTGGAGGTTGAATTGTTAGGATATGGACTCTTTAATTTTAAGTTTCTCTCTGATCTTAGTATGAACGATATATTTTCAAGTATATGATAGCAGTCCTAACTTTTATCATGATATTTTCTGGGATGACTAGATTAAACACTGCTAGGATTAAGTTTATCTTAATAGTGGTGTTCTTAAACTTCAATTTTTTTTATTATTATCATAGGGTTACGATATTTTAATATCTTGCTGTAAAATTAGAATTGTATTCCATCAGCAGTGAAATCAATTGTTTGAATTTTAACTTCCTATGTAACGAAATTCAAAAATCATATTTTATATTATGACTCATTTCCCAACTTTAATTGTGAAACTATAACACCCCATGGACGCGAGCAGGTATTCAGGATCCTGAATACTTAAACACTCCAGGGAGTGTTTCAGTAGAGAATTACTTTCTAACCTGATGTCAAGGGGCTGTATTCCAGCCTGCAACCCAAACTGCACCATCTTAGTCTTACATTCTCTTTCTCTTTCTCCGTCCGAACTGATGTCCGTTCCGCTCTCTATACGAGACGACTCCATTGGAAAATGTGCCTGAGAATAAAGGGATTAGATTAAATTTCAGCAACCTTTTAAAGTTTAAAAGTAATTAGAGTAGATACAATATAAGAAAGGTTTCAGCTTCTCAAAAAGAGATTGTCATTGTATTTATCACAATATCATGATGTGAAGTAAATCACGATAAGTTTGGTACGCTGCACAACATAATAATTCAACTAGATCATAATATTATAAAAAATAAGAAAGATCTCCTAAACTGTGAAAATAAACAAAATGCACCTTGACAATGAGACCATCTGGTGAGGTATCACTGCTAGCGGGAGAATCAAGATTACTGCCAACAGGAGAGGGTAAACTACTAGCTGGAGAAAAGAGGGTATCAGGCGAATCTAAAGCTGGTGACAACATTGGTCCTTCTCTTTTCCTCCCTGGTGAGAGTCCACCAGTCATTATTCCTCGTTCCATCCCTCCGTCTGTTCGGCTTCTTTTAGGACATTTAGGGTGACGCTGAGAGGGTTCGTTTATAAATGTGCTCGATAAATGTAAATAGCCTAGAATACTCTTAAAAGTAAAGCTTGTATAGAACTTATATTGTACGTGGATCATAAAATTGAAGTAAGAATGAAAATTTGCATGAGATGAAATCTCAAGATAGAATAGAAACTGGCGATGTATCTTAAAGGAAGATTCAATAGAATCTAGGAGTAAATTACTGTGCTAATTTACAGCAAAAACTTAACGATTACGAACTTTAACATTTACGAGTACGAACTTCAACATAAGTAATATTTGCGGATAAATGAATACCTTGATATAAGAGAGAGATTTAGGGATGGGTGAAATGAAGGGGGAAGCAGCGAACTGAGAGTTTTTAAACAGTGGGTTCTTGTCCGGAGTGAGTCGTCTCTTGCCAGTAGCAGGAGTTTTAGCTTCTGATGCGTCCATATCCTCTGAGATATGGGGAGGGGTCAGTCTACAGTGTGTGATACTAATCTGATACGACCAGTTTATATGCGGGAATATTACAGCCAGCAATTGTCACTCACTCAAACAGTAAAAACAGTAGAAACAGTAGAAACAGTAGAAACAGTAGAAACAGTAGAAACAGTAGAAACAGTAGAAACAGTACAAACAGTACAAACGGTATAAACGGTATAAACAGTACAAACGGTATAAACAGTACAAACGGTACAAACAGTAGAAACAGTAGAAACAGTAGAAACAGTAGAAACAGTACAAACAGTACAAACAGTATAAACAGTAGAAACAGTACAAACAGTAGAAACAGTACAAACAGTATAAACGGTAGAAACAGTAGAAACAGTAGAAACAGTAGAAACAGTAGAAACGGTATAAACAGTAGAAACAGTAGAAACAGTAGAAACAGTAGAAACAGTAGAAACAGTACAAACGGTATAAACAGTAGAAACAGTAGAAACAGTAGAAACAGTAGAAACAGTACAAACGGTATAAACAGTAGAAACAGTAGAAACAGTAGAAACAGTAGAAACAGTAGAAACAGTAGAAACAGTACAAACGGTATAAACAGTAGAAACAGTAGAAACAGTAGAAACAGTAGAAACAGTAGAAACAGTAGAAACAGTATAAACAGTAGAAACAGTAGAAACAGTAGAAACAGTAGAAACAGTAGAAACAGTACAAACAGTACAAACGGTATAAACAGTAGAAACAGTAGAAACAGTAGCAACAGTAGAAACAGTAGAAACAGTAGAAACAGTACAAACAGTATAAACAGTAGAAACAGTAGAAACAGTACAAACGGTATAAACAGTAGAAACAGTAGAAACAGTAGAAACAGTAGAAACAATAGAAACAGTATAAACAGTAGAAACAGTAGAAACAGTAGAAACAGTACAAACAGTACAAACAGTACAAACGGTATAAACAGTAGAAACAGTAGAAACAGTACAAACGGTATAAACAGTAGAAACAGTAGAAACAGTACAAAAGGTATAAACAGTAGAAACAGTAGAAACAGTAGAAACAGTAGAAACAGTAGAAACAGTAGAAACAGTAGAAACAGTAGAAACAATAGAAACAGTATAAACAGTAGAAACAGTAGAAACAGTAGAAACAGTAGAAACAGTAGAAACAGTACAAACGGTATAAACAGTAGAAACAGTAGAAACAGTAGAAACAGTAGAAACAGTACCTATATGGAGAGAGTAGCTGTTGCCGGGGGTGGACATGAGAAGATGAGGTAGTCTCCTACCCGGAGTGTTGAACCCAGCCAGGTTACCATGGTGACCAAGTGCAGGGGTACTGTGCAGACCTGCTCCACTGTTTAGTCGGGCTGGGGTCCGGAAATTGGAGAATGCTGAGATTAAACACTTGGTTTTATTTATAAATATCTATAATAAATGTACTAATAGATAATAATATGTTAAATCATGCTGGCTAGCAGTACTCTGATGTATTATAGAATAATGAGAAAGTGGATCTCATTAAAGTCCGTCTATCCTACACAACTGTCATCTGCAACATGTCTAGGTGTAGTTGGTCAAAAGGTTATCCTATATCTAATATCATATCTACAAGATAGCACGAATACACACGGTTTGACTACTCTTGCTTTCCCCTGAAAAATTGAGCATTAAAAGGAGCACCATCGCTTGAATACCGTGAATTTTAAAAGCTGCCTCTTCCACACAAGCTAAGAAGACAAACTGTACACATACCAAGAAGTATTGGAGTAGCGGGTGACTTGGAAACACAAGGGGACGGGGCGATAATTCTATTCTTGAAGTACGAATCCACAGTCTGCTGATGCTTATCATCGTTATCATACTCTTTCCTGGATAATAAAGATATCAATATTGTAATTATCTATTGGATCATATCGTACAGAAAATGTAACGACATTTCCAAAATCCAATGTGATAGTCTTGGTGCGCGCGCTCATCTCGTTAACATTCCAAAATAACTAATAATCTTACACGGCTGTTCTAGCGTGGATTTTAATCCGATAGGATTTCGCTATTCCTAGTTGGACGACGTTCACTGTCCTAGGGTGATCCGATCGCATTTCAGATCGCCGTCCGATCGCTCCTGAGAGCTAGGCGCTCGGATTTTATTTTTGAGAGGCGATAGGATTAAAAAAACCGAGAGCCTAGCTCTAGGATTTTTTTGTTTCCGAGAGGTGTGCTCTCGGATCTATGTTTCCGAGAGGTGTGCTCTCGGATTTATCATTTCCGGGAGATAAAATGCGTGTTGCGCGTTTCCGAACTCAAATAAAATTCCATCGAGATAGAAAACATGAAAAAAAATTTAAAATATTAACTTTTAGTATGTTTTCATTCTTCCGTAAAATTAATGAGAAAATATAGAGAAGCAAAATTCATCATCATTGAATACGGCTATACTCGGTTGAATACACCCCATCTCGTTCGATCGGGGAAGTTAAGCAACTGCAGGCCGGGTTAGTACTTGGATGAGTGACCGCCTGGGAATTCCCGGTGCCGTATCCTTTTGTTATATTTCCGAAGAATAGTTTTGCTGAACAGAAGAAATTGTGAATGGCTTTTTCCGAATTGCAGTGGTTATTAAGAATAGCATTTTATCCTTAGCAATATAGTCTATGTTCAAACGCAAGGAAATGTTTCCAAATGTCAGAATAACATGGCTTAGAATAGCTACAAAGTTTTGTCTGAAAGGGCTTTGTTGTTTCATTCTAAGATCTATCTGAAACATTCTTATCTGCTCAAAATTGATTAGAATATATTCTTAAGTTAACTTGAAGAGTACTACAAGGTATCCTGAAGTTAACTTGAAGGGTACTGGGTACTACAAGGTATCCTAGAGTTAACTTAAAAAGTACTACAAGGTTATATCCTGAAGTTAACTTGAAGAGAACTATAAGGTATCCTGAAGTTAACTTGAAGAGTACTGCATGGTATCCTGGAGTTAACTCAAAAAGTACTACAAGGTAACCTGAAGTTAACTTGAAGAGTACTACAAGGTATTCTGAAGTTAACTTGAAGGGTACTATAAGGTATCCTGAAGTTAACTTGAAGGGTACTACAAGGTATCCTGAAGTTGACTTGAAGGGTACTGGGTACTACAAGGTATCCTAGAGTTAACTTAAAAAGTACTACAAGGTTATATCCTGAAGTTAACTTGAAGAGAACTACAAGGTATCCTGAAGTTAACTTGAAGAGTACTACATGGTATCCTGGAGTTAACTCAAAAAGTACTACAAGGTAACCTGAAGTTAACTTGAAGAGTACTACAAGGTATTCTGAAGTTAACTTGAAGGGTACTATAAGGTATCCTGAAGTTAACTTGAAGGGTACTACAAGGTATCCTGAAGTTGACTTGAAGAGTACTACATGGTATCCTGGAGTTAACTCAAAAAGTACTACAAGGTAACCTGAAGTTAACTTGAAGAGTACTACAAGGTATTCTGAAGTTAACTTGAAGGGTACTATAAGGTATCCTGAAGTTAACTTGAAGAGTACTACAAGGTATCCTGAAGTTAACTTGAATAGTACTTCAAGTTATCCTGAAGTTGACTTGAAGAGTACTACAAGTTATCCTAGAGTTAACTCAAAAAGTACTTCAAGGTTATATCCTGAAGTTAACTTGAAGAGTACTAGGTATCCTGAACTTAACTTGAAGAGTACAACAAGGTATCCTGGAGTTAACTCAAAAAGTACTACAAGGCAGTGGTCGACCGGGATCGAAATTTAGTCCCGGCCGGGACCGGGACCAAAATGAAAACCCGGCCGGGACCGGGATTAGCCTCATCCCGGCCGGGACCGGGATTTTTCCAATATTTCTCAATCTCAGTTAAAATGAGACAGTGTTATATATAATGTATATATACATTCTGGAAGTTTGTTCTGGAAGATTTTATTTAACATATATGTTAAATAAAATCTTCCAGAACAAACTGAGGTATGTCAAGTTAAAATTGACAGTAAGTAGTAGTAACTACTTTATCACTCTCTAATCTCTATCTCTCTATATCTTTCTCTATCTCTCTCTCTCTCTCTCTCTATCTCTCTCTATCTCCCTCTATCTTTCTCTATCTCTCTATCTCTCTCTTTATCTCTGAGATAGAGAGCGCGAGCGCTCTCATTGGTGGATCGACCTATTTCATCAGATGAAAAAGCTGATGAGGGCGAGGTCCCTGACTCTTGAGTATTTCTAAGTTTGTTCGGACTTCAGCTTTCTTCTAACATTTTGTAATTTGTTACTCATGAAGTGAACAGTTGAACATATAATTAATTTTGAACATTAGTAAATTTTGTTTGACTTGAAATTTGCCAACTACCATTGATCAAAATTCATAGAATTTTGATCATGTAACATAAACATTTCACATAAGACTTGAAAGTTGAATTTTCAATAAACTTTTGGCGACGAGAAAGTGAAATGATCTAACTATTGAGAAGCACTGTAGACCACTGTTGTATTAAAACTTTTCTGAAAATGTTCACAGGTTCGTGAAATTTGGGCTCAAATATACGCTAAAAAACCGACTTTATTTTGGAAAAATCCCGGCTAAAAACAAAATCCCGGCCGGGACCGGGACAAAATCGCCAAATCCCGGCCGGGATCCCGGTCGAGCTCTGCTACAAGGTAACCTGAAGTTAACTTGAAGAGTACTACAAGGTATCCTGAAGTTAACTTGAAGAGTACTACAAGGTATCCTAGAGTTAACTCTTATAGAGAACTACAAGTTAGCTTCAAGTTATCATTTATCTACTTAATTTAACCTAAACAACCTCCATGTTGTTGTAACCTGCAGGCAACCGTGGATCAACTTAAGATAAAGCGATGATATGATCTGAAGTTAACTGACAGAAAGCATGAAGTTTCAACCTACAGTTAGATATGCGTTGTCTTCCAATTATATCGGTCCTGATATTTGAAATTTGATCGCCTCTCGGATTTGCTCTCGGATCCTATAGGATTTGAGTATCCTATCGGGTCCGAGAGCAAATCCTATCGGCACTCGGAATTGTTAAATCCTATCTCCGCTAGGATTATATGGTTACATAGAAATATACACGATTTTCAAATAAATATGGAATTATATCAATTGGGCGGCGCTCGGCATGTCACTTCGCCATATTTGCATGTTTATATAAACAGTAAAGACTGGGCCGTCCCCAGATTGTATGGAATATGATAAATACGCCATCACGGATCGGGAAATTGAGCGGCCATCCACAAAAGAAAAGCGGCCGCATTTCTTGTTACTGTTATATTCCCTATATTTCGTTAAATAGGTACTGTGCCTACTGTGTACCCTGTGTAACTGTTCAAAGATATGTTGACGACACAAATAGAGATCTGGATTTAGCGACCGGATTTAGTGACTGGATTTAGATAAATATTGGTGAGATCTTTATTCTTTAGACCTCTTATATTATTCGGACATAAAATCTGGACCCAAAGATCTCTCTGATGTTTGAGTGCTGAATCGGTTCTGCTTTCGATTCGTTAGCTGGGTAAATTGATAACACCTTCAGTGATAATAATTTCATTGCAAGATTCATAAATCTTCTTTTGCTTACTGTGCATTGTGCAACCCATGGAGTTTGATCAAAAAAATTAATGCAGATCATGATCATGCCGTAAAGTTTTTCGTAATACGTCAGTTCAGTTAATAACTTTATCGGGTTTATCCTTCTCTTGTTTCAAAGTTTTTCTGGTAAAACTCTTCGATATACGATTTAGGAGTCGAGGGTTCCCCTTTGTTATGCGATCTCGAAAGGCAGGCCTGATCCCCTTTGTAACACGAGCTCGCAAGCGGGAGCTCTGCCTTCCAAGGTTCGTATTGATATCGACTCGGACTGAAAATTATCCAAGTCAAAAATTTCAAACTTTTTCTGGGAACTATTTCATTTCATGTTTCAAGCTACCCTGATCATTATGAGCCAAACATTTTTTTTTCGGTTTCAAAGTCCGGCCGCACCTACCGTTCGATATACAATTTAGGACTCGAGGGTTCCCCTTTGTTATGCGATCTCAAAAGGCATACCTCCCCTTTGTTACACGAGCTCGGAAGCGGGAGCTCTGCCTTCTAAGGTTAGTATCGAGATCGACTCGGACTGAAAATTTTCAAAGTCAAAAATTTTCAAACTTTTTCTAGAAACTATTTCAGTTCATGTTTCAAGGTACCCTGATTATTTTATTTTGAGCCAAACATATTTTTTTCGGTTTTCAAAGCTTTAGTGTGATTATAATAAGTGATTATAATAAGTCGTTTGCTTTGTACAAAATTATAATACATAGAAGTTGCGAAAAAATGTTTGTCCGCTAATGTCCACCAATGTCCGCTAATGTCCACCAATGTCCTTCTGTGTCCACCAATGTCCGTCCGAGTCCGCCAATGTCCGTCCGGGTCCGCAAATGTCCGTCCGAGTCCGCCAATGTCCCAAAAACCACGTCCGTTGTCTCATAGAACCCAAAAGGACAGGACATAGGCAGACAGTTAAATCAATGTGCAATGAAATTTAATAGTCAAATAAGGTGTCATCAAAAATAACTATGTATGTTGCAGAGAATAATACTTGAGAACATGGTTGTGTAATATTTAGTTACATACCTTGATTACAAGGCAGTTCTCTTTCCAAACTGAATAATTATCGTAACTTGACCATACGAACACATGACCTTTGGATTTGTCATGGTATTAAATATTTCTGACTTGTCTTCTTCAATGAGAGAGTTGTTATTAAAAAAACAGAGATTCCTTTTAAATTCTTTATTTCGCATAATGTCGCAAATTTTAATTTACCCATTGAGAATAGATCCAAGATATTGTAAAGAGGATCAACGGGAGCCTTCATTTTATCCAGGCACGTAGACAGGGGGGGGGGGCTAGGGGGCGGCAGCCCCCTAGCCCCCCCCCCCCCCCCCCCCCCCCCCCAATTTTTCCCCTCCGGAAAAAATTGAACCCCATAAAAAAGATAAGCCCCCTAGTCCCCATGGTCGCCTGGTAACTGGGCTGTGTTTATATGACTGCAGTCAGTCAAATATTTGAACTGTGGATTAGTAAATATCTGTCATAACATCCAAGCAAACATTCTAGAAGACTTCTTTAAATAGTCAATAGTGTCCCCTAGACCGTAGGAAATGTCAAAATCTTAAGACGATGAGGCCTGAAGTAAGTCGTTAATTCTGATTGGAGAATGCAGATTGCTGTTGTGAAGTTACCAAATTTACGTGAGTACTTGATTCTTTTCAATTACAGTTTATTGCTGTCCTACAAATTTCTTTAATGCCAAATGTCGTCTAAAACACCCTATTTCGCAACAAATTTCCGGGGGGCTGCGCCCCCCTAGCCCCCGCCAAGGGGCTCCGCCCATGGACCCCGATGGGGGCTGCGCCCCCAGACCCCTGCCACAGCTTGCTCGCTTCGCTCGCTGCGCAGCTGGATTGGACGCGTCGGCTCGCTTCGCTCGCCGACAGCCCCCCCAGAGAAAATTCCTGGCTACGTCCCTGATTCTATCTACTATTTGTACTGTTTCCAATAAATATTATTTCAATTTCCACTTTCTGAGGCAACACGTCGAGTTTGTGTACAAATTTTGTGAAAAAAATGTCAGACTGGCAGAGGACGATAAGGAAGGAGTAATCTCTGACAAGGTGCTCCAAGTGCTGTGGATACTGATAACAGGCCGAGACAGCAGCACTGAGATTATAGATCTAGCACTCTCAACTCACATCAAAATACTCAACTACATCTACTCTCATGGTGCTTGTTAATTATTAATAATAACTTAATATTAATATTAGCTTAATAATAATAAAACATTAACTTATTATGTTGTTAGTACAGTATTTAATTAAGTCCGTTAGTCCGTACTCCGTAACTGTTTTCTATCACCTCCAATTATTGGTGAGGTAAATCATCTATTTAACTGGGTAAACACTAGTTGATCTTGTTTACTGATAAGGATGTTTTTGCAAACCAGCCGTCATTGGTAGAGTAATTCCTCCACCACTTGTGGTGACATCATTGTAACTTGGCGGTGGGAGCTGTTGGAGGTCAGTGACATCATTGTAACTTGGCGGAGAGTGGTCAGATAAGGTAGATATCCTAGTTCCAATGGTTCCGTGTGGTTGGTCGATTCCACCGGTTGCAGCAGTTGGATAGGTGCTACCGGTTGCAGGTGATGAGTAGGTACCTCCGGTCGCAGGTGATGGGTAGGTACCACCGGTTGATGGTGATGAGTAGGTACCTCCGGTTGCAGGTGATGAGTAGGTACCTCCGGTTACAGGTGATGAGTAGGTACCTCCGGTTGCAGGTGATGAGTAGGTACCTCCGGTTACAGGTGATGAGTAGGTACCTCCGGTTGCAGGTGGTGGGTTGGTACGTCCGGTTGCAGGTAATGGGGCCGAGGAAATCGATGCGGCTGTTGGGTAGGTGCCACCGGTTGCGGCGGCTGGGTAGGTGCACTGGTTGCGTCCTCCCTGTCCTCCCTGCCCTCATGACAGCACAACAATGAGCACATTTTTATAAACAGGATAAGAAACAACAAAGTAACAACAGATAAAATTATAAACCCCAAAAAAACAAAAGAAAAATGCCTAGGGGTTCAGCAGAACTTCTGGTCAATCTAGTTAACTTGATTAATCTGTCGTACATACAACCAAAAGTAATATTCAGCCTTTCGTAATAACAGCCATCTGCAACATTGTAGTCTGCTTCTATAAGGTCGTATATTTGACACTGTTCCGCAGCGGAACACATGTTGTAAATTGACGTTGTAACGTTTTCAATTACTTTACCTGAATCGTTAGATGAATGAGCGATAATGAGCGTATAATAATTCTACTTTTAGAGACAGATAATGAAAACCTCCTCATTAAACAACAAAAATTTCGCCGCGGTAACACCACGCACGAAAAAATCACGCACAGGAATTCGTTCTGTAACTCTGTTTATAATTATAATAATAATATGTTTATTAATCTACCAGAGCATTCGGGAGTAAGATCGAAGAGCAGAGCTTCATATATGTGGATCTTGGTTTTAGGTTTGCACCTGATCGATAGTTGTTGATGTTCGTCGAACTCAAACTGAGCTACATGGTGTTCTGAAACAGGTTAAAAATGTATTAATAGGGCAGAGATGTTCCAAAAATGAGTTCTTCAGGGTCAGCTAAAGCTTGGGCGGCCTGCCACCAGATGAAGATGATATGGAAGTCTGGTATGCGTCAAGGTGCGACTGTTCCTGGCTACAGTCGAGTCCTTCTATTATATGGCTCTAAAACATGGACTGTCAGCCAGACCCTCGCAAAGCGTATTATATACATATAATATTACATTATTTGAATATAATATGGATGTTATACGAGAATGGCACTTAACATAGACTGGTCAGAGCGGCAGACTAGTGCTAAAGTGTATGGACACCTCATTAGAGCAACTGATAAGATAGCTGAACGGAGAACGAGGCTAGCTGGTCATCTCGCCGGACACGACGAGCTCCTGACTCATCACCTTCTTCTATGAGAACCTCTTCACGGATGTCGTCGTAGGGCAAAACCACACCTCACCTATGTAGACATCTTGTGGAGGGACACAGGGCTTGACAACAGCAAGGAGATAAACAAGCTCATGCTGGATAGACAGATTTAGAGACAAATCTGCTAGGACATTGAAGCCGAAGTCGATAAAGTCGGATCCTGGGGGGGGGGGGACTTAATAATTGTTTTTGATAGAGGTGTTAATACTTATAAATCACCTGCTATAATTAGTCCCATGGAGAATAGTGTTTACAAAATTGATTGGGTACACGACACGACATGGACACCTTAATTGGGCAATAGGCAGCCTTAACAATATAACGGGGTCACCTAATCACGTGATCATGTAAGCCAATCATCTGATCACACGTAATGAATAAACTCGTCATGCTTCGTATCTCGGTCATCTGAGAAGCTACAACAAAATTTGATGTACCAAATACAATTCTATAAAATTTGGTTCGATCCGATCATCGGAACTATCTAATAAATGCGTTAAAATAAAAAATGAACATGAATATTCTTGGACTCAACATATTCCTCGAGAATGAGTGGTGATAGTAAGTCATACCAACAAAATCACCTCAATCGGGCAATCCGTTACTGAGCTATAAAGACAAACTTATGCATATGTAACGTTACTTTTGCCCCCCCCCCCCCCCCCTCGGCCCTGGCCTCCCCTCTAAGCTATATATATAATTAAAATAAGCACGTAAATGTTTGACAAACCTTGCACTCTTGCTTTGTTTTGACATTCCAGATACACATCAGTTGTAAAGTTAACATTAATCAGGACGCTTGAATCATCCCATCCAAACGTTGTACTGTTACGTTTGTAGCATCCAATGTGTTCTGTCGTCTTATTTTTCGGATCAGCTGATTCTGATAGTATCATGTGACATATTACAGATAAGATCGCTGCTCTGATTTCCATGATATCCCTACACAGACGTTCTAAAGTTTATGTAAATGTGACTAATTTGTGCATTATTAATAGACAATAGTCTGAAGACGAGCATAATGCTATCAACGAATGAAGAAATAACATCTACAAGATTTTAAGTTATTTAATCTGTAAAACTTCACAATTATACTTGAAAAAAAGTTAGTCTGCCTTGAAATATCCAATTACGTCTTCACAATATCAAGTTGTATTTCCTTTCAGAGCCCCTTAAGAGACGAAATTGCAACTCATCGGAAAGTTGCCAAAAATAAATGTAATCATATGTCAGGATCAAATGAGAAGCAAGAATGTGATTCATGTTTGATACAAGAGAAACGCCATTTCCGGACGTGAGGAGAGTTAGGACTCCTCCAACTACATTAAACCAATTCCTTCTGTAACGTTCTGAATAAACATAGTTACGAAAACAAAATTTACTAAACATTTTAAAACATTACTGAACACCAAAATTATATTACTAATGCAAAGATACAACAAAAAGAACACATATAATAATAAATCAAAACAAATATGAAAGTATGAAGATAAACAATAACAATAACAAAATAACAACCAAATATATATACAGAATAGTATTACAGGTTATATATTATGAACATCATCATTGCAAAAATATACAACCAAATATATATGCGATATTTGGAGAATTACTCAGAATTGTACTTGTACCATTATGGCATTAATTTGACCATTGTTAATGTTTTGGCCCGGCGCGCGCTACTTCGAAGAAATTTAGACGAGTAACATCTGGCATTAATTTATTTGAGTGAAAAGTGTGACTGGAAAAAAGTGCACCATGGCCATAATTACATACTATGTTTTTTATAAATGAGTGGGATTCGTGCAAGGTAAAAATTGACGATTTATCCAGAAAATTACGGAAAATAACTTTGCGAAGGAGGAATTTCACTGTAATTAATTAACACATGGCTAGCGTCGCGCGCAGCATAACAGACGCTTCCTATACACTTAATTATAGGGGAGTGGTCTATATTGCGAAGGAGCAGACTTTTGTCGTCACCGCAGGTCCATCCGGCCACCTCATATATCCAAACCCGATTACTATACTTATTCCCTACGATCTTTTTGCCTTCGGCAAGAGCCAAGAGTAGGGAAAAAATCTCGAAGATCGACTGTAGAGTGATTTAGCTTTCGCACGCTCGCTTATGATTTGATAGTTCTTTCATTCAAATTTCTGATTGTTTCTGAATAGACTCAGTGAAGACAGATTCTAATAAAAAATAAATAGCTGAACGAATAACGTATCGACATTTCTACGTCATACTCATTGCTCATATTTTAATACTTTCAACATATTTTAATACTTTCAACATATTTTAATACTTTCAACATATAACAAATAATTTGAAAATATAATATGAGTATGACGTAGAAATTTCGATACGTTATTCAGCTATTTATTTCCGTTAGAATTTGTCTTCACTGAGTCTATTCAGAAACAATCAGAAATTTGAATGAAAGAACTATCCCAATTTTGAATTTGTTTTGAACTCGAGCGTGCTAAATCACTCTACAGTCGATCTTCGAGATTGTTCTAAAAGGGCCCCCGACAGTTGAAACCAGCTTGAATCGTGATGTATTTTCGGACGCTGATTCAGAATCACCCCATGACATAGGGTTAAAATGCTCCCCTGCTTTACAAAAGCATAATATGCTGAGAACCTAACCCCAACGAGAAATAAGACAAATTTACTTATACGGTCATATCACGTGATCGAGACAGTTTTTTACCCCTATGTCATGGGGGGTGATTCAGAATCAGCGTCCGAAAATACAGCTATTGAAGTTGGTTTCAACTGTCGGGGGCCCTTTTAGAAAAATCTCGAAGATCGACTGTAGAGTGATTTAGCACGCCCGCTACACTGTTGACTGTACTCTAGTCGAGGTACATAGATAGGAGTGTATTTTATTTTTGATATAAAAGTAAAGTGCTAATAGAAATAAAACTCAATATTCAATGCAACTTTTTAAACCTATGGTCATTCAACGAACAAACACATTTCTTTAAAACAAGTATCATTAACATATGGTTTTTAAAGCTTCGGTTACTAAAAAGTATAAACGTCTGTTGTACTTATTCGTTCATTCCCCTTTCGGACCCCTCGGCTTACGCTTCTTCTGGGGATCAGCTGATCGTTTTCCAATGTTTAATAGGTTAAGATCACCGTTCTGCTGGGGTTCAGCTGATCGTTTTCCAATGTTTAATAGGTTAAGATCACCGTTCTGCTGGGGTTCAGCTGATCGTCTGATCGGCTGACACTGAGTCAGAGCGATCAGTCCTAGCACTAGTAGAAAACAGAATACTTTCGTCATTGCTGCGGGTCTGGTGTTTTTTTAGATAAAAACAATAGGATACGAATATGACAATACTTAAATAGTTCAACGTTTTTTACAAATATCAATCGATATCAGATAAAAATGAAAATAAGATTTTAAAAGACTGAAACCTGGTAAAAGGAACAGGACTGAAAGTTATAGCCCTGATACTGATAGTGATAAAATTAAGGCAAATACCACCGTGTTTTAAGGAGAAATCAGTTGTATCAGAAGTCGTTCAAAAGGTAGATCAAAATATTCTATTCTATTGTTAAAGATGAAAAGGAAAGAAGGAACCAGCTGCTAAAATTTAACGCTGGAAAAAACCCGGAAATCGACATATTTAGGTGTCTAAAAAACCAATAGAGATCTAAAATTGTTTGGAAGAAGACCTCAGTATTTATGAAAAATACCAGACTCTAATTTTGTTCACGATAATTCTCGTAAATCAAAGAAGGGAGCGGGTGCCTTAAATGGATACAGTGTGGGTGAGACTGAGAGTCATGAAAATATAATCATTTGTTGAAATATCGTCCCAGAGTCTTAAGGGGGGGGGGGGGGAACTTGGTTTCGAGATAGCAGTTGACCAACAAACTAGGACCGTTGACCGAACTTTTGAGGGGGTCCCGGACCCCAACCGCCAAACGGTGCCCGCGGGGCAGCCACGCCCATATTTGGTCCAAATTAGGCCCAATTAAGCCAAATACCCTGAATATGCCCAAAAACCAGATTTTATGTGCTCTACTTGTACCTAGTGGTCCCTTGAACTCATATATGAATTTTCATTGAGATTGGACAAAAAATGACTGAGTTATGAGCTAAAAAGTATGTGCCCATATTTGGGCATACACACTAAATTTGATCGATTTTGGTCCATAAATTGGTCAAATATCAATATTTTTGAATGAAACCAACTTTATATGAAGGGTAAGCCTAAACTGCACATTCTCTATGATTAATAATCATTTTTTCAGAATCAACATAGAATCGCCTCATGACCTTAAGTTTTGTATTAAAATTTTGAGTTAGGCCTTAATTCTGAAAATTTCATGAAAAAATATTGAAACCCAAGAGTTCTATTGTTTTGAGCGAAGTCAGTTTTGCAAATATCGCGAACTGAGATATTGTTCATTTTTTGCGATTATTTGAACACAGAATCCACATTTAGTTAGATATTGAGCTGATAATCAATGATTATTAATCATAGAGAATGTGTAGTTTAGGCTTACCCTTCATATAAAGTTGGTTTCATTCAAAAATATTGATATTTGACCAATTAATGGGCCAAAATCGATCAAATTTAGTGCGTATGCCCAAATATGGGCACATACTTTTTAGCTCATAACTCAGTCATTTTTTGTCCAATCTCAATGAAAATTCATATATGAGTTCAAGGGACCACTAGGTACAAGTAGAGCACATAAAATCTGGTTTTTGGGCATATTCAGGGTATTTGGCTTAATTGGGCCTAATTTGGACCAAATATGGGCGTGGCTGCCCCGCGGGCACCGTTTGGCGGTTGGGGTCCGGGACCCCCTCAAAAGTTCGGTCAACGGTCCTAGTTTGTTGGTCAACTGCTATCTCGAAACCAAGTTTCACAAAAAAATCAGGGTGAACCCACCCCCCCTTAAACAAAGAACTTAAACTTAAAGAGAACTGAATGTTAGTGAACTGGAAGTGGAGCAGCTATATAAGGACGGCTGTGCTCATTTCATTTGGGCTCAACATTCCTCCTTGTCTGCTTACTTGTATCAAGATATATCTGTAGTCTCGTATGGTAGGTAAACTGTGCTACACTTCAGTCTGTTACTATGATCTGTGATAAATTTAAATTAAATTTAAATTTGTCACTGTTCAAGTTAAATAAGGCAGTACCCAAATAAAGAATTTCACTATAGTTTGCTTGCATCAAGATACCTTACTAAAACTAGCTTGCATCAAGATATAACTTATAGTATGGTAGGGAAACTGTGCTACACTTCAGTCTGTTACTATGATCTGTGATAAATTTAAATTAAATTTAAATTTGTCACTGTTCAAGTTAAATAAGGCAGTCCAAAATAGAATTTCACTGTAGTTTGCTTGTATCAAGATACCTTACTAATACTAGCTTACATCAAGATATAACTTATAGTATGGCAGGTAAACTGTGCTACACTTCAGTTTGTTACTATGATCTAAGATAAATTTAAATTAAATTCAAATTTGTCACTGTTTAAGTTAAACCCAGGAAACCTTACTGGCCAGGGCCTAACTTCAAAATTAAAAGAGATAGCGACTTCCGGTTTTTTGCAACATGTTCGTTTTGTAAAAGTAACGTCCCCCCCCCCCCCCCCCCTCCAGGTGGAAAATTTAAGACAACGTAGATTTTGAGTTATCTTCAAATCTCCAGAAAAGTGTCACGTGCTAGCTGCTTGAACATTAGAATGCGCCACGCGTGCAAATCATGCTTAATGTTGCGCACGAGCTCAAGCTGTCTGTTTAAATTAAATCACCTAGCTAGTAACACCGCCAGCCAGTAAGATTTTCTGGGAATGATTGACAATGCCAACATGCAACATCACCAGATCAGAACATCCCATTTAAGATTTATCTATACCATCCGTCTGTTCCTCTGATTCCCTTCAACTCTCTACTTCTAGCTACCTTACTCGGGATTATTATGACCGGGATAAAGTGGTGGGTTTAGGGTAATTTCGCCATATTTTTCCCGAACCACATTTTCACCGGTCGTTTAGTCGTTAATAAACCCGCCGTCTCAGCTTTTAGGGTTCCCAAGGGGTATGGGTGCTCATATTTTAATCGTTGTCTTATATTCACTAAAGAAGACTATTGGGACACTTGCTGTAGGTTTTTCGACTTCATTTGGCTAAAATTGCAAAAAATTCGCCTTTTTGCCCAATTCTTGTCATATATCCTTATTGTCAAAGTTGATTTAAATAGGCCAATTTTTAATTTCTTAGGTATTGACTATCTCTACATAATGAAATAGGACTCAAAGTAAAAGTAACAGTTAAATTAAAACTTGAATTAATTAAAACTGTCAATAACATGAATCAGTTTCATCAGTCATTTATTCATAATTCTAAACAATGTGAACGATGCATTCTTTCGAAGATTTTCTACAAATTGGGTCATAATGGCTATTTGATACACGTAAACATTTAATGCTAATTCAAAACAACGAATTTGCTAGAGTGCTAGACTACCAAAAATATTCCAAGTGGTGGGTTGGAAATCAAGTTATAGGCAACGTTCAAAGCTGTCGCACCTTTAGCTGACAAAATGAAGGTACTCCTAAGAGCGGCATATGATTACGAGTTCCAGGCTCAGAAAAGGGGGGATGATGAAAGGGATGATCCAGATGAAGATAACGAAGATGATTACAACTTATTGGAAGACTAAACAGCTATCCCTTTATCTTAATATCGATCTGGTTGTTACGCTTCTAATGTTAAAAATTATTTTCCTTCTAGTTTGATTAACCACGAGTCATTATTTCTGTCTACTTTCAACAATTATTGATAATTCGACTTGTTTCACAAGTTTTAGCAATGCGAAAATTTCTAAACTTGCTTATCTCTAATAAGGAAATTTACATCTGAGACAAAATTTTTGAATCTAAAATTGAAAGGTTGGACACCGGTAAAATGGCGACCGGGAAAATGTGGTGGGTTTTGAGCAATTTCGCCATATTTTTCCCGAACCATATTTTAACCGGTCGTTAATAAACCCGTCGTAATAATCCCGAGTAAGGTAATATAAAGAGCGGTGTTACTGTTAGAAGTGAGTAAAGTAGAGGTAATGTCATGTATTGTAGCGTGATGCACTACTGGGTCGCGTATCTTCTCGCAACCTTCCGTAGATCGGCGAGATGCACCACTGGGCCTCGCCGAGCTGGGAAGGATTGACATCGTGAATCAATGTCATGTACAAATCATCAACACGAAAACCGACTCGGCAAACGTATTTTCAAGAAGCTGATTGAAGATCTGCAGTAGTGATATTCATGAGTTACAAACTACGAAGACAGTCGTGAGGATCGAAACTGTGGTATTTACATTTTACATGTGACTAATCAACAAGCACAGGGTGGTCGGGGTCACGTGCACAGGGTAGTCGGGGTCACCAGTCACGTGCACAGGGTGGTCGGGGTCACGTGCACAGGGTGGTCGGGGTCACGTGCACAGGGTGGTCGGGGTCATGTGCACGTGTACTCTGCCGTGTGACAATAAATTGGATCACGAGGCAAATTTGTCATACGTTGTATGACCTGCCGCGCACGAGTGCGTGGCTCCCCCTCACCCCCTGTATCGCGGCTCCTCCTGTATCTTCAGGACTATACTGAAACAACGTGATACAAAGGCAAATCAGAACAATCGCGATACAGCAACCCTGCAAGACAATTTTCAGTTTCCACCTGATCATCCCACGAAATATCCACATTGAACATCACAACAAGTAACAGAGGAATTTGTTTCCCTTTGAATCAATCAAACTAGATGAATTGTTGTAAATACTGAGATCAAACTAGTAAAACAAAGTATTTAGTAAAACAAAGTATTTTATTTATTAGCAGTGCAATCAATTCATATGATATAATTATAAGAATATAATAGTATGTCACACCTATTTAACTGTTACGTTCGAGTAGTCGTGCCATGGCTAAATTTAACTAGGACCAGTGGTGTCGATTAACATTTTAAAAGGTGATTCTAAGTGACACAAATGGAAAATTTTAAGAAAAGACGGATCAAAACACAGATCCAAGGACAAGGAGACCCCACTACAGGACCATACATGCTATTGGCTTGTGCATGGCCCAAAAGGTTCCAGTTGTCCAGGAAACTGTACGTAGCTGGTCAACTAGTTTTGAATTCAGACTAGGCTTGATGAGTTCTGGGGTTTCTAGAGTAGGATTTGATGGTGCCAGGTTTGTTCAGGCGGACATGGAAATTATGCGAGGAATATATAGGTATATAAAAATCATATCAATATAAAAATAGATCCAAAAATAGATCCAGAGATTCACACGGCAGTCAGGGAACTTCCAGACAGGATGCTTTTGAAACAGGTATAATTAGCGCTTTTGTAATTAGTTGTATGCAAGGGATGGGATGCTGATTGACTAAGCTGGTTCAATGCCCCAGCTATTTAGGGGGAGCCACTCAATTTCACGCCCAGGTGTTGTCAATTGCTGGGTTTCAAGTAAGAGCTTTTTGATACGGCTCTTGATAATTGAGATGGGGGAAGAAAGGTCGGAAAATTTACTAGAGCCAGGGACCATGACATTGTTTTCATTAGGAGTGCATTTGTCGAATATTTCATCAACCAAACTGTTCCATATAGTCGTACCTTTGAAGACAAAATTGTGTTTAGAAATTTCAAGTTTGTGTCGGGGGACCCGCATAGTTTGGCTACATGCTCTGGAACTTGTTTGGAATAAACTTGTCAGAGAGATAGGTTGATGCAATAAATTGATAAAATATCAAATTTGCTCCTTTATCAAAATAAATTTTCAAAATTTGTATTTTACAGAAACAAATGTTACAGAAAAGGGCAATTAAATAAAAATGTTAGTTGTTAAAACCTCATAAAACTTATATTATATGTACGCGGATGTTTATTAATCAACTATATACAGCAAACACAAGATAATAAAAAATAAATCGTAAAATCGAGTGGCCGAGTAGTCTCGACTCACCCATAGCTTCTCCATAAACGTCTATCATGAGCTTTGTACACTAAATCGTTGAAATTACATAAACTAAATCTTTTATTTACAATCACAATAATGTTATTTGTCATAATGTCTTTTAATAATAAATCAAATAAATTTGAACGAGGTCTGCCCCTCTTTCCTTTGTAGTCAAGACATCCTAAACATGCAAATCTGAAAGATAAGAAAGCGGGAGTGTCATCACCGCTTCTGAGAACGTGCCCAAGCATCTTCCATCTTGCTTTCTTGATCCTTTCAGTAAGGGGTCTGACATTACATCTCTTATATAAGTTCTCGTTACTGATAAACGTAGGCCAATAGGTGTTGATTATCTGTCTCAGATGCTTCCTTTGAAGAACGTCAACAGATGCCATTACGGTTTCAGGAGCAGCCCAGCTGCTACAATTATACAACAACATTGAAGTGACAAGAGCTTCGTACAGCTTCAGCTTTCTATTCGTTAACAAAGAGACTCCAATCCTTTAGTATGTTACTGGCAATCTCTAGTATCTTCACCAGGCTCGGACCATCTTCACTAAGAAGCTCAGCATCGTCAGCATAGGCGGACTTTAACGGGATGCCTCTATTAGAGACTGGGGGGGGGGTTCGGTCTAGGAATCGTGACACTGATCACGGCTCTGATGTAATCCAGGACACCGGCAAGGGTCAATGTAAACACTTTACCTGCCAGACTGTCTCCCTGGTAAGCTCCAATATTAATCACAAATTCACCAGACTCAGCTCTGTAGACCGTCACCTAGAGCTTTGTATTTGAGAGGAGGTACTGAACTAGGCGAATGTCGTCTCTAGAGCATCCTGCATCAATTGATGATGGTCTGTCTGCGGATAGTATTAAACGCAGCGGTCATGTCAATGTTGATTTTACTATACTCAAACTCGCGCCTGGTAACCACTGATGTCAACATTCTCTGAGACCAAACCAGGTCAGCACAACTGCGACCCTGCTTGTATGCCGCCTGCCAAGGTCCAGTGTACATATCAACGTGGCAATTGATTCTGTTCAAGGCTACGAGGGATAAGACTTTTCTAGTTCCATTTAGCAATGTGAGGGGCCGGATAGACTTTACCGGACCTCGGGGTTTTCCTGGCTTCTGAAGGGGTGTCAGGATACCTTCTCCAATAGCTGGGATGTATGTGTTGGTCTTAAAGGAGAGATTTTAGATCCTAGCCAACTCACAGTGGAGGGGATATCCAGCAGCTTTCATAAGCTCATTAGGTATACCGTCAGGGCCACACGCTCTACCGGATTTCAGCTTCATAACAGCACGGCCAACTTCTTCAGGTGTTATGGGACAGAGGAGGCTTCCAGGAGGGTCTATGAATGCTGGGAGGTGGGGTTCATCTTTGTCATTGAACTCATTATTAAAGTATTCTTTAATAGCTTCTGCTTTTAATGAGTCAGAACCTAAGGTGTTGCCGTCTGCATCGTGGACAGTCACTCCGTCTTTCTTCATCCTACACTGGGCCAATGTTCTATTCGCTTCAAACATGCTTCTGCAGCTGTCGGTGTTGTTGATGACATCTACTAGGGCGTTAGCTGTGGCCTCGTTGATAGTTTTCAACCTCTTTTTGATGGTACGTTTGAGATGGTTGATTCTTTTTCTGAGGTCACTCCTGTCACTTATCTCTGTGAGGCTACATTCTTGCTGGAGGGACTTTCTCTCTGCTGAAAGTTTAACGACAGTTGGATCGTCGCTGTACTGATGAGGCTTCCTCAAACTTTATAGTATTTTGTAATATTAATAGATATCATCTAATTATAACTCCCAATCTATGAATTATTTTTATCTTATATCTGTATATCGGCTTTATTTACTGTTCATGTTTTTGACTTTCGGAGGTCCAACAAGGAAGTCAATTGTCAATAGAATGATCAACTTGTGCGCTTGTCTGACACATTCGGGGGCTGTACATGGTATTTTTTAGTAATTTCATGCAGTTTTTAGCAATATTTTGTCATATGTAGTTTTATACCACGTTTAAAATTTGGATATATTTAAAAGACGGATTACTACAAATTCGCACTGATCAGATTTAAGCAGAACATCTCCAGCTGGATGACATGGTACCCGTTCTCCAACAAGACGTCTCATGAAAGGTACTCCCAAGTCAAAAAGTAGCGAACAATGTGATCTTGATGTCTATGAAGGTTAAAATGTTTACCATCATACTGATGGGGCTGTTGTTGTGATCCACGGTAACAAAGATAGTCACCAGCCTCCGCAGGTCTCTTATTCTACTCCGCAGGCTTCTTACACTACTCCGCAATCATTTAACACTACTCCACAGGCATCTTGCACTACTCCGCAGGCATCTTACACTACTCCGCAGGCATCTTACACTACTCCACAGGCATCTTACACTACTCCGCAATCATCTTATAATACTCCGCAAGCATCTTACACTTTTCCTCTTGTGCCCCACACGTCTCGATCACCTCCATTAAATCTAACAACCAAATATTCTTAAAATCTCAGACACTTGAACGGTGAGATGGCTGTATTATAAAGCACAAAAATGAGTCAAATTCCCAGTTTAACACCAGAAAAGGAAAAGCGAATCGTTACAGCTGTTCGGGTACCCTCACTGAGCTGTGTTCTAAGTTTAGGAACGTTTATCGTAGTGTTCAAGACGGGAACAATAACACTTATAATCATACCGCTCCTTTGCCTCTCAATGTTCGAGAACAGTCTGATTTTTGCGAGTGTCTTCGCAGACCCTCCGGCGGAAGTAGTACCCGTTCGGGGCAGAGGTATAAAGTTGCGTCTGCTCATCACTATATAATTCCGCAAGATCTTACCAAGACCCAGCCGGTGAGAACAAAGTCGTGTCCTGAGCAGTTAGATCGTCCTGAAAGAAAACCACGTGGTCCGGTAAAGGGGGGAATAAGACGTCGTCTTTCCTGCAGCTCTTTTTAACAAGTTTGTTGGCCCGAAAATATTCACTCCTGTTGTTCAATGTTGCTGTCACTAGGAGCCTTCTGTTTGATCTTACTGCGTTCTGCAATAAGGCTTTTAGTTTCCTGGACATATGCTGCTGCTTTCTGCTTTCTGCGCCGGGGGCGCTCACCCAGTACCTCCATAGACACTTCTTTAATAGTATCCCTAACTAATGTCCATTCTCCATCAAGATTCTCCTCCATTGGTAGCGCAGCTAAAACGATTTTGAAGAGCAATGCAGTAATATTCAACCTTTGACTAATCTCTAAGATTCTCAATCGCTAGAGATATTCTACGAGACGCGTTCATTTTTTGAACTGCCATAAGTTTGACTCTAAATTGACCATACAGACGGTCAATCTGATTTACTGTGCGGCCATCTGGGGACCTCCAACTACCTTTATGAATATCACGATGTTGGAAAAGGGTCCCACCGATTGTCAGCTGATGTATCGTACAGAAATCTAATAGTCGAAGGCCGTTGTCATCTGATGAAACGTGAAGGGAATGCTTACCAATCACACCGGACCAAGCTGAGTTATCTTGGTCACTGCAGGCATTTAGATCTCCGAGTAAAAACTTCACGTCATGAGCTGGTAGTTCATCAAATGCCCCAGATAACTGCTGATAAAAGTCATCTTTTACCCCGCCTGCTGCATCCTCTGTTTGGGCATAAGCTATCACAATCGAAATGTTGATATGTCGACTGTGCAGCCTCGCTGCAAGAATACGTTCTGATATCGTATGAAACCACTGAATATTTAGTCTTCTTCGAGAGGACTAAACCTACCCCTTGCCGTCTGTATCCATCACTTCTTCCTGTAGTTAATAAAGATTTATGGACATAAATAATTATTATTAGTCAGTAGCTCAACTAGTAGCCGATCATGTTGTCGGGTACCCATTCATCACATGACACCCGCAATAAATTGCTCATTGCCCACCTCATTTGCATTTTAAACACATCAAAGCTCAGCATTACACGATCTTCACTTAAATAAAATAACAAGACAACAGCTTTAAAAAGAGAAAGATATGAGACAGTTTGCAAAAAACTTCATGCGGCTGCCACACTCTACTCAAATAAACTAGAGACTTGAAACATTTTTCACTGACTCGGGAGGTCATACCCTGTAAAATGTAAACGATAAATTACGTTTTGTTGAGTCGTTAACACTGATCACGTGGTTGCTTTTTTATTGGGACATTTATAAATTATTAATATTTAGTTATACTTGTACTTGTAGAGTACAAATACATTAAATTCACAATCAAAAAGATTGCAAGACATAAATTGCGAATATATTATTTAGAAATCAAGTTTGTCCTCTCTATTACGAGGCACACTTCTTGTTCGGTTAATGACCTGTTAGTAGTGAAAACACCTGTTGATAGTCAAGTATCCAGATTCCAGTACTGTAAATGAAAATACGAAGGAAATTAAAATAATTAAGTTGCATCATTAAAAGCACCTTAACAATTGAGTATTTCAGGTGCAGCAGCAATCTACAACTACCATCTCGTTCACACCAACTCCTACAACATGATCCCTAACACATTTGACTACGGACTTCTTGATCTTAACGGAGGAACAGTTAACTACGGTGGAGTAGGATCTCGCTCTACCACCCTGACCTGGATGTGCCGGATGTTAGGCTACCAGTCCTACAGCGCCTTAACCCATAGTCGCAGTTACGAATGGCAGCAGAACTACCCTGTCAGGTATCATCAACTTGAATGTACAGGTAGTGTAGTTCCACAGTGTCGTTACCAGACAGTAAACTACCTCAGGTATTACTACTCTCTCTGGCTTAGATGCAACCCTCGGACGCAGCTAGGAGACTCCACCTCATTCTACCTCGTGGACAAATGTAAGACACAACGCTCAGTTGAAACGATAATATCCACAAAGGGGTGGACCGAAACACACTAATAAAACCTAGGTCAGGATACTTATTATAGGCTCCACGAGAGCGTACCTACTGCTCTCGAAATATGATCATGCCTGATTAGCCAGGAGATGCGGGCTATCACTTACCTCGACCATATCCTCCTTCAGGTCTCACCAGGGTCAGGGATCGTACAGTTCCACTAATATAGTGACACCCAACCTCAATGGACTGGTGCATTACCACCTGCACCACGATTATATGCTGGGAACCGCGAGAGCTCCCAGTCTTAACACTGTCAATGATAATTATAGCACAGGACTGCTCCTGTGCTAGTGACTCGTGGGTCACGTACTTGTATGTTTTAAGTCTAGTGAAGTACACTTATTTAAGGGGCCAGAATGGAGCTTCTGACATCAAGGTAAATAAACTAAGCATTGGATATATATAGCATTCGTTAGCGATAGAATAATTTAACACGTTATAGTCTAAGGCCACTCTAGGAGTACTCACCCAGTTGTCGATAGGGAAGTAGCGTTAGCAGGAGAGAAGTCTCCGGACGGGCCGGCATCTGAAGTAGCGAGGTCCTTCTGCAACTGCTGAGAGCTAATCCGAGGTATGAGTTCTCCTAGTCGGCATCCTGAGATCTGCGATAGCGGCGTGGTCCTCTAGATCCAGGGTCCGTGGGGGCTGAACTCTGCGGGAGCTGAGCTGCGTCGCGTAAATGCCTGTAAGAGAAGTGATCTGGATCTCTGCATCTCGGCGCGTCTGACCCCGGGTCCAATGCCAAGTTCCCTTGATTCCGTCTCCGATTTCCAGTTAATTAGGGGCGGACTATCATCGTGGGGCGGTCGGAGCTCCGTTCCATGGGAATTGGTACGTTGAGTAGATAAGGTAGTTGGACATCGCCAACGGTCAGAGCGGGAAAACTTGTTCTAGAAGATACTGGAACGGGGTAGAAGTTTAAGGCCACGTATAATGATTACGTCTCCGATGGGCACTGTATAAGCGAAGTATCACGAGCATTCGGCGTGAATACTGTAATATACTGGCATCTTATCACCAATCGGGGTTTCTTACAGCTTTCTTCTTTTTTAGAGTTGACGTCCTCGTCAACAGGTAAGGTGCCAGTAGTGTTAGGGGCGGGTGCTCCAACAGCTGTTTTAGAAGTTCCATCTTTCAGAAGGATTCCAAGGTAAGGAGTCTGCGGTTTTCCTACACGGACTAGAGGGCCATTTAAATTAAAAATGTCTATCATTGACATGCGACGCTATAAAGGTCGATCATCTAAACTTTCGGTTAATATAATTGCGTAATTTTTCTAAAAGAAGGCGGCGTCTGCCTCTGGTGTAACTACTTCGTTCCACGTGGTCCTGATCAACGTCGAATTAAAAATACGTATATTCACGTACATTACTATCTTAAACCCCATCATCTCGGGAGCTGTTTAAAATAATTTAACTGCGCCTAGCTACGTATCTTCAAACTTTCAAATGAATAGTAATTTCGATCGTGCTCAGCACGTGACTATTTAATTTACGCTATCGTCTATATTCTCACAACATTATAATATATTGTCCGTGATCGAGTTCATTCGAGTCCATGACGGGAAGTTGTAACAGGTACAACATCAGTCGGGGTTGCTCCATAGGGTGGTAGGAGTCTGTCGTTGCGAAGGTCGTAATTGCGTCTCCAATCAGTAATGTTATACTGACGCGATCGAGGGGGCTGCGTTGCGTCGTTTATCACCCGTGATAGTCACCGTTGCGTCCCAGCGGCTTGTGATACTGAAAAGAATTCAGGTTAGTAACCCGAAAGAAGATATTGGTTCTGAGGACCTACACTACTACATGGATTCGTATAACATGGCGTAGGTCCTGAAGAGATCGAACATGCTTACCGAGCAATATCGCGGTCATTAACACAGCTCACCACGGCACCGAATTAATCAGTACTGCAGGGATACTCTGGCAACAACCGCGAGATTAGATTTAAAAGATAATATATATTTAGCCCAATAGTGGGGTCGTTACGCCATTACGACGTTATTTGTATAAAAATTAGTGCTTAAGATCAAGTGTTAAAATCGTGCTGCGTAGTATACTATGTTCAATCTCGAACAAGCGTGACATAATGCTTAGATACTCGTCTCGTTAAGCGCTGGTAATGCGGTCCCTGGTGCAGCGGCGGTGGTTGGAACGTCGGGATAAATGGGTCTGTACCCTTGTAGGTATGGTGCCCCGTAGTTTCGTGGCAACGTTTCCAGTCTATATTTCTCTTCCAGCATCGGGGGTGTTGGCGCAGTCGGAGGTTTATCACCTGCGTTTATCATCAAGGAGATGTGGCTAGCCGAACGTGTAAGGCGCTCTGGTTCTGCTGGTATAATGTTCGCCCGACTCCATGATCGTGGTGGCCCCGAGTCTCGGCGAATCCTCGGGCAGCAATCCGAACAGCTCGCGTTTGGCGCGATGATACCCTTGATCATGTTGGCCAGGAAGAGGAAGACGAGGATTGCTGCAATCCACGCAGCGATCTTTAGGTATCGTGGAATTGACTTGATCCTTTCGATGGTACCCTTGATGGGCTGGTGCGTCGCCATTAGTTCCTCAATTTGTTTGCGTTCCTGTTGTAGGCGTAGCGTCTGAACTTGGAAGGCCTCCATGGTTTCCACCAACTTGTCGGTTCCCACCTCAGGAATCGCCAGAGCTTCTAAGAGACTCAAAAAAGGTAGACCCATCGGCGGCTTGCGGTATAGAATTCCGTCGGGTTCGATGTGGTTCGGTGCGTGAACGATAGTTTGACCGAAACTAACGCTAGTTACGTTAGCGGTCCACTCTATGAGCACTACTTGGTAGGTCGGCATGTCGATTGCCGAGACCTCGGACGTGGTTTGTCGGTGTGGATGGTGCTCGCCTGTCGCTGCGGACTTCTGGGAGACGAGTTGTACGTTCTTTTCTTTCGTGCGCAGTATAAAGAGTCCCATGATGGGCGTACCATATTAGGTTTTTCGTTCCTGAAAGATTAGAGTTAATGATTGATTTTTAACAAAACATTTTAGCTTGACAAGACTTTAAAAATGCTTTTCGATGTTATTTGAAATAGTCTTTTAGCCTATTTGAACTTTTGAGATGATTTTCATTCGATTTTTCAATAGTGACTTGCAGTGATACTCAATTTGTTACGTCGTGCGTAATGGTTAGGTAATTAGGTACTTATAACCGTCTGAATATCGGGGCGCAAAGTAATCGGCGACGGCGTCATTACCGTCTTTTAACTTGGGATTAGCCCGAAATTCGAAATCATGTATCGAGAAAATCGTGCTTTTGCCAAAGTGGCTTCATCGTTACTTCTAAAAAAAGTCATATCACGCCTTATGGCGTATATTACAAAATGTCTCTTATAAAAGTTTGTCTTGTGTTCAGTATTTGTCAATGACGGTTACCAGAGCGATAGTTTGCGTTTCATTGCTCTGACGCAGTTCACATTATACCGGACACGCAGTTGTTGTGCGATTCTAGCTGATCGTCTCATGTCGGGCGGTGCGGAGGTTGGAGCATTTCGTACTGGAGGCGTTATGAGGTCGTGGTTAGGTATTGTCGGCGTGACAGCTTCCGCGGCGGCGTTAGGATTCATGATGATCACTATATCGTCGTCTTCGGGAAGTCGACTGCTACTCGTGATCGTCCTAGCATCGTGATCATTGTTAGTGATTGCGTTTTCTTCTCGTCTTTTTTTGAACTCCCGTTCAATAGTGTCATTTAAGGCGGCGAGCGTGGCGGCAGGCAGATGACATCGTTTCAATCGATTGAAGTGTGCTCTGAACGTCTTGAAGGGATGTTTGGTCTGTTTTAATACATACGTAGTATTACTTTGCTTCTCGTGCACCTTGTACGGTCCCGAGAATTTACGGGAGAATTTTCTGCATCCTCGTTCAAAAGCTCCTTTCATGAGCCACACAAATGTTCCAGGTTGCAAGGGCTTTCCGAATTGCTTCCTGTCGGCGTAGTCCTTGATACTCTGCATGGACGCCTGTAATTTCGTCCGAGCTTGGTGCTCCAACTGATGAAACGTTTCTTCCAGCCACACATTGTACTCGAGCTCGGGTACGTTCTCAGCCAAGGGAGGCTCTCCAAAGATGAAGTGGACAGGTAAGCGGGCGTTGTGCCCAAACATGAGTTTGAACGGGGCGATTCCGGTCGATTTTGCGACTTGGGCGTTGTACGATAAGATGCATAGCGGTAAGATCTTATCCCAAGAACGTGGTTTCTTTTCTTCCCAGTGTGCCATCGATCCTCCAATGGTTCGATGCAGTCTTTCCACAATGCCGTTGCACCGTGGTTGCCAAGGCAACGACTGTTTCTGATTGATGCCCAATATGGCGTACAGTTCTTGCATCATCTGCGATATCAGTTGGCTTCCGGCGTCACTCATTTTCGTGCGTGGTAGTTATCCAACGATGTCGATAGATAACTTTTGAAGTCGAGAGCTTGTTGCAGTCATTATGATGGGGGCGTTAGGTCTTCTTGGCGGCTTTTTCATCACACCACAGCTGGCACAGTTCTTGGCGTACAGTTCTGCGTCGTATCTCATTGATTTCTAGTAGAAAGTCGACTTAAGTACGGACATCATTTTGGCGGCGGAGCGATGTCCTCCCGTGGGTCCAGAGTGAGTAGATTTAAGGACTTCAGTCTGCTTATGTCGCGGTACCAAAATACATTTCTGGTCACCTTTTCCTTTGTACAACATAGCATTTCGTCCTGGCATTCTCGACAGTGAGTCTCTTTTATGGTAGTAGGCGGCTACTCGATCTGGAAAAATCGGTGACTTCAGAGAGACTAGGTGAGGCAGCCGTTTGAGATCCGGATCTTTCATTCGTTCTGTTTCAAGTCGTTCGTCAAAGTCCGGCGTGTTCAACGTGTTTCAAGTCGGCTCTCGATCTGGAAAAATCGGTGACTTCAGAGAGACTAGGTGAGGCAGCCGTTTGAGATCCGGATCTTTCATTCGTTCTGTTTCAAGTCGTTCGTCAAAGTCCGGCGTGTTCAACGTGTTTCAAGTCGAGAAGGGTAGAACTGGCGGCGTCAGGACATCTTGTTGTTCTGTGACATTTACTTCCATGTCTGGGTGATCGTTGTCAACTTAGTCCGTGATAGGTTAATCTGGAGCGAATTGGCGTCGTTGTCGGGTTTGCTGTCTGGATGTATTCGAGACAAGGCGTCAGCTGCTTGATTCTGCTTTCCTGGGCGATATGCGATCTCTATGTTAAATCTTGCCAATTGTTCTAGCCAACGGGCTGTGATCCCTTGCGGATCGTGAAACGAAGTTATCCAAACTAAAGCTCTACAATCAGTTTCACAGCGGAAATGCTTAAGGCCAAGCAAGTGGAAACGAAAAGCTTGTGTAAAGAAGACTATAGCAAATCGCTCTTTCTTAGTCGCAGAGTAGTTCTTCTGAGCTTGGTTCAACAAATGTGAACCATACGCTGCAGGATGGCGTAAGTCGTCTCTTATGACTGATAATAAGGCGACTGATAATAAGGCGACTGATAATAAGGCGACTGATAATAAGGCGACTGATAATAAGGCTCAGATCTCACTGCGTTGACTGCTTTAGACGACGCCGTTTGACTGCTTTGGAGCGTGATGGCGGCGTCAAGCAATTGTTCCATTTCGAGTTCTTGTAATTCTCGTAGTCGCGACGCCAGGTATGGGTTGTTAATGTTTGCTATGAACGATTCTCTCAGTGAACCGTTACGCATCGCCAGATTTTGCGGGTACGCCTTTTTCGCTATCTTGTGGAGTTCGAGGTGGTACTTCCAGATTCCTTCTGTCCTGAGTCGTCTTCGGTTCCGTAACTCCGTTGCATATCGTTCGCTGTTGCGTTCCAATCCTTCTGCGCGCCTCAGCTGAGCGATGAGGTCGTTCAGGTCACCTCGTACGCCGTGTACGGTTCTGGAAATTCCGTCTAGCGCCTTGTCTTCTAATAGACTTATCAGTAGGTCGGCGTGTTCAGGCGCAGGGCAGTTGATCGCCCTGGTGTACGCTGCAAAGTGTTGTAGGTAAACATCCAAATCCATCTCACTCTTGAATTGTGGCGGTGGTCGAATAAACATCGGTTGAATTCTTGGCGCGTTTACGGCGGCGGCAGCTGCTGCTGCAACAGGGGCAGCGTTATTACCTTGTGGGTCTGCCATTTTCCTGATAAGGTATTTGGTTAATTACGTGTTTTTAAAGCGTTACGTGCGTTTGTCTGACTATTTACTAAGTGTGATTCAGAATGTTAACCAGTAAGATCATGGTAAGACTAAGAATGTTATTGATCTTGTGTCAAACAAAGAGCAGGTACTCGTTTGGGAATAAAAGTACACGCCTGTTATATGAGTAACAGGAATTCGGACAAGTTCGGACGTATTTTCCGCACAAAAAACTTGATCTGGCATATGCGACTTAAATATGCGGCCGATTGCACTTGTACCTGCGAATTTCGCCCGTTTTAAAAAGGACGGCAGTGTGACCAGTTAATCACTGTGCGAGGTGCGCTGCTTTTACTCCAGAACGCTGTACTCGTAAATTATGATTGCGTACTGACATCATTTATAGACGGTACCAAGGTAAGGTGGTAATTAAATTAACTAGCAATAACATGATTATTATTCATATAAATACTAAATAGTCGTATTATCGTAGCGTTTAGTTCGAGGCGTCGTACTTCATTGATTTCCGTAGAAGGTTGCATTTTTCGTCGTTAATGATACAGCGGTTTTGCGATGTCGCTGAATTTCTCCACGTGGCGTCTGTAGAAAAAATAACTCTTCTTCTTTAAGATTCGTTGGGTAGTTACGTATGCACTTAACTTGGTGATAATTTCGTAGTTCTTTTTGTAGTAGTAAATGCGTGAGATTCTGCCACCTTTCAGCTCAACTTCGTCGGAGGGCTTGGCTCTGAAGTAACCGTCGTCCACTCGGTAAATCTTATTGTTGTACTTTTTCGTGACGATAAGTCCGACAATTTCGTTTGTAATCTCACGTTGAATGATTACCAACGTTGAATGATTACCAAAGCTGGACGCTTTGGGGGTGTCTCCTAATTGCAAACTCATGCCCTGGGTACAATTTTCTGCGAGTCTTTCGAAACATCGTGGTGACTTTTCCTGGTTAGTGCACGGCCGACGGCTGTTAGTGCACTGATATTGGATGTCACATACTAAAATAGCTTTATTACTTCATCCGTGATATAATCACACCTCATTCTGCCAAATTTTTCAACCGAGGTCGGGGGACTCCGATCTCCAAATCGACCAGTAACTTAGAGGATCGTCGGTGCGACATCTTTATTCTCTAATCCCCAAGAAGTAATTAGTAGATTGACAGCGTCAATAGTGTGAATTGAGATGGTTATGGGTTTCTAGGTTCTTTGGTCTGAGAACTATTTGCGCGTAACGATACCCTCTTTTTCGTACACTTCCTCCGTCTTCTGTAGCGTGCTTCTTCCGGGGTTGTCGGGCGTGTCTGGCGTTTTTGAATTCGTGGCGGAAGTGTGCCGCCATATCTCGGTATTAGGGCAACGGAATGACGCTACTACGTGGTCAATTTCCTTCCTTGTTTTCGACATATCGACTATAGGAGGGAGCGCAACAATCATTATTCATTATTTTTATAAGTCATAACACCTGGCCGGGGGGGAGTAGCTTGTATTTTCGTAACGTACAAATTTACGGCGTATTTTGCCGAATTTCAAGCTTGGCTGCTGACGTCCACATTGACATCAGTTTTATTTTTTTCTTGAAGTCTAATGACTTCATCGTCGACTTAGTTGACGTTTTACTTATATATCGCTTCGACTTATATCGGGCGTTATATATTTTTCTTTAAAAAATTCGAGCTTGCTTAGACGTTAATTTAAAACATAATTTTACTTCACTTCTGACGTTATTAACGTTAATCGTTATATACACTTGACGTCATTCGACGTCAAGTATCACTTGACATTCATCGTAGTACGAGACAGAACTCACAATTTGAATATCTATAAGTAACCAGTCATCACCTAGTGTACTTCGGTGGTTTATCCTACTATATTTACAATTAACCTGGTTCTTCTTCGCCCAATAACTCACATATGCTTTATCTTAACTGTTGGCGGAATCGGCAATACTCGGCCGTAACATCTGCAGGAATAATATCTTAAAACTTATATAGCGCGGCGCTTGTACATCTCACATCTCACACATTCGTCACACCACATGTTTCACGTGAGTCAGTCATCGCCATAATACACTTGGACGGCTTATCCTAAATTACCTACCTACTTATCCTGACTCACCTTCGCTCATCGCGGCAACGACCATTTGTCGGCATCTGCAGGAATATCATACTACTTCGTTTGAGATCTCTCACACTGTAACTTAATTCGTAATAAAACGGGGCCCTGCTGGTTTACTTTCACTTGCGTTGACTATTCTAGGGCTCGCGAGCCACATGCTCCGCGACTACACACGCTTTCAGAAACTGCACTGCTACAGAGAATACTGAATATAAAATCCAAAGGGGATTCAGTGGGTACCTATCTCTATCACAATACAGCAACTTACTTGAATGGTTGCGCTTTTGCACGGTTCATACGTCAACTTAACTTAATTATTGGGGCCCCTACCAGCTTGCATATGATTCACTCAAATTTGTCTCGCTCGTACCTACTTCGTCACTAATTTCGTTCGTCAGTAAATAATTTTTGGGCTCCCCCCAGGCAATATTTCCATTGGACTCTTCTTCTAAAATGAAACTCGGGTCGAGTACGTGCAACGTGTGTTACGCGTAGATGGTATAATAAGTTAATAATAATAACATTAAAAATAATATTTTAAAAGAATTCAAGATGTACGTGCAACGTGGAATTCAGTACACTTAGGTAGTGCGCCATCGACAGTGAGCCGCGCGTGCCGACTGTAGGATGGTTTTTTAGCGCTAATTTCGGCCAGCACAATTTTCTTCACACAAATAGATATTAAGTATCCTTCCCGACGTCCGATTGCAACAAAAATTGGTAAGCTTACTCATAGACTTACAAGGAAGGTGTCCGAAAAGTTTAAAGCATATCCAACCATCAGACATTATGTTACAGCTAAAAGCAGCGTATTTTGCCCCATTTTGATCACTATATCAACTCCGATATCCACCAAATTTTTCGGACAGCTGTGAAAGCCCTATTGGAAGGTCGTCGCCAATTTTCATAACGATCTCATTAAAGGAACTGAAGATATATCCAAATAACACGACAAAAGTCAACGAATTTGGTCAAATTTGGTCAAATTACGCGACTTTTACAGCTAATTTTGCTCCAAAAGCCGCGCACCATCAAATATGGCACCTAGGCGAAACTCACTGATCTTTCCAAAAAGGTATGACAAATTTGGTACTGTGAAAATTCTCACAGTCTCTAGAAAACAATGGTACAAAAATTTTGAAAATCCGAGCAAGTTTATTTTTATCGTGCACCTCCTAGTACACTGCGTACTTTTCACTTCATAGGCACGTTAAATTCGTGCATACGTGCTGCTCACTTCGTGTGCGCTCTACATTCAGTACGTTACGTGTTCGTATTTTATGCGCACGTCAAGTTCGGTATATATTACGTGCTGCTCACTTCATGTGCACGTTACAATTATATTCAGTACATTATTTTTGCACCGTATGCGGGAGCGCTCGCGTGGTTCTGACTTGCACATCACTACTGCTCTGTCACGTGACTTATACACCAGGATTAACTCTGAGGCCACAAATAAGTTATGAGCAGCCACTTATAAGGTAATTAAGTGATTTGATATACACGGCATACTTGGAGTGGTTACACTGTGCTCATTTGTCATTGTATCGGGTTACCGATGCCTTCAGCTCGCACTGCACCATGCAACTAATTAAGCGGCGATGTCCCAACTGAGCTGCTATGTCACGTGACGGTATTCTACTCGTACGGGCGGTCCTAATGTCTGAGGAGTTTCACGAGTCCAGTCTTGATCAGACTTAATCGCACGGGGATTGGTTCACGCTAGACAAGTGAACCTGACCCTACTATCACGTGATTAATAAATGGCGGGAAGGCTCCTGCCAGAGTGTTCGGGCGGCGTGGTATTGTGTTAAGAAGTTTCGAGCGTTCAAGATCACGTGACCGGTATTCCGTGTGAACGAGCTAGATGATGGTCAATTATAGTGTGATAGTCAGTCAAGAGTTATGTCACTTAAATTACTTGAAAGTATTACGGAGTGTTAAAATGTGAAATCCAATAATGTCAAATCTTATCTCTTGGAAAATAACACGTGCCTTGGGATAATACCTTAACCTCATACTCTATACCAATAAGATCGTGTTAGCTTGTTGGAGTAATTCCCTGGGAATGCTGTCCTCACCAGGACGGGTTAAAAGGTGGCCGTGAATTCTAGAGGGAAATTATAAAAGTTACTTCTTCCCTAATAGTAAGGGGAAAAGTGGTCGATTTAAGGGTTCCGTTGGATTCGAATGTTCACAAGGATTTCTCAACGGAATATGGTAGTTAGGACCCCTACGAACATAATTAGACTTGTTGCCAATTTTGTATCTCAACGGAAACACCACTTTTACCACTTTTTACCACCTTTGTACCACCTTTCTGGTTTGCCAAATATCTTTAGTTGTGAACATCATAGAAGGCTGCAAATTAACCTAGAATGTTTATCTTATCAAGGAGTAAAACTTTTGTATCAAAAGTTTTTACTTCGGACAATCAGCTAATTGGATAATTACCAATTAGTTAATCACCAAAAAAAGTGAAACATTTTTATTGGCTTAAAATGATTGAAATCGTTTGAAACACGGAGAAATGTAGTTTTTAGAAAAACTTCAAAAATTTTTCACTTAAAATTTTTTTTCGAGACTTGAAAAAAAAGTTTGAAAATTTGAAAATATTTTTTTCCGCCAAAAGTGATCGAATTGCATGAAACGTGGATAAAAATGCTTTGCAGAAAAACTTGGAAGATTTTTAGATTGGGGAATACTAAAATCATCAATATTTGAAGTTGGAGTTCAGTAAATCTCGACATATTTTAGTAATTAGGAATAGCTTAGCGGAAAGGGCTGGACCTGAAAAAGGTTAACCACACAATATTAGAGTTTCATAACTAATTACAATACAGCTTTATCAAATTCCACATAAAGAAACAGCACAAAAGGACCATTTAAGATCGAACCGATTTTACCTGCTGTACTATCATTTTATTGATTTCAATGATCAAAACCTCTGTCAATCTTGCCAATCTATACCGGGTATCTGAATGTACCGGACCTCTTATTTACCTCTATAATTAGACCCAGTTGTGCAAGAAATGCGATTTCTCACAGGGGTTTCTTTAAACTGTGCACTTTTTATCACTCTCGCAACTCGCAAGAGGCCTGGTATTATAGGAAGCGAGGTAAATATACCTTCCATCATCCATTGTGGCTTTTTTGTATTGTGAATGCGCATGCCGCTTCGTTTGCTATGCCATATACCTCGAATAACCCCCATATGTCATTGCCAGGGTCGGGATAGAGCTGGAGATAGCATTGAAAAGTTGCTAGAAATAGCTAGATTTAGAGTAAACTGGTGGTAGCTGGGTGGTGCTAGCATGGATGTAGCAGAACGTAGCTACACGGGGTTTCATTGGAGTTGGTTATTTTAATGGCCAAAGAGTGCCGGAACTAAAGTTACTTAAGATTGCAGTTTAGGGGCAGTGTAAACCACGGTGTAGTCAGGGACACAGAGCTACAGTGCAGGAGTACTGCAATAGAACAGTGCAAGTGATACAGTCTGCAACAGTAAAACGCCGACGAAGCTAGACTTAGAGTGAACTGATGGAAGCTGGGTGGTGCTAAAATGGAGGTAGCAGAACGTACTACATGATGAAAACAGGAAAACTAAGGCTGGTTGAGACCTAAAAAGATGTGAATCTGTCCTGATAGATCCAGTGAAGAGCGAGTAGCGAAGAGTTTGATCACTAACCTAAAGCTCTAAAGAAGAAGAGGGCTAAAGAGACTCACTTTGATCAATAAATCCGGTACGGCAAGGTCTGTAGCCTTGATAAGAAGATACCATGAAGTAATTCATGCAGAAAAGTCGATTTATATAAAGGGTTTCGTTGGATCTAAAAAGGGTGGGTCAGTCTCTCTGTTTTCATAAGATTCTGATGAAATGCTGTTAAGCTCAGGACGGTGATCTTAATAGGTCGGATAGCTGTATCTGGTTGCTTCCAGCCCACCCTTGTCGCTTGAAAATAAGTTCTCACCCCACCTCTTCCAAAAATACAGTTACCAGAGCAGGAAACTCTTCTTCCTCCTCTTCTTTCAACACAAACACAATCAGGTTCCAGCTACTCTCCTCCTCTGCAGCCACAATCTTATCTCCTTCTTCGGAGTTTTACTGTTGCAGACTGTATCACTTGCACTGTTCTTTTGCAGTACTCCTGCACTGTAGCTCTGTGTCCCTGACTACACCGTGGTTTACACTGCCCCTAAACTGCAATCTTAAGTAACTTTAGTTCCGGCACTCTTTGGCCATTAAAATAACCAACTCCAATGAAACCCCGTGTAGCTACGTTCTGCTACATCCATGCTAGCACCACCCAGCTACCACCAGTTTACTCTAAATCTAGCTATTTCTAGCAACTTTTCAATGCTATCTCCAGCTCTATCCCGACCCTGGCAATGACATATGGGGGTTATTCGAGGTATATGGCATAGCAAACGAAGCGGCATGCGCATTCACAATACAAAAAAGCCACAATGGATGATGGAAGGTATATTTACCTCGCTTCCTATAATACCAGGCCTCTTGCGAGTTGCGAGAGTGATAAAAAGTGCACAGTTTAAAGAAACCCCTGTGAGAAATCGCATTTCTTGCACAACTGGGTCTAATTATAGAGGTAAATAAGAGGTCCGGTACATTCAGATACCCGGTATAGATTGGCAAGATTGACAGAGGTTTTGATCATTGAAATCAATAAAATGATAGTACAGCAGGTAAAATCGGTTCGATCTTAAATGGTCCTTTTGTGCTGTTTCTTTATGTGGAATTTGATAAAGCTGTATTGTAATTAGTTATGAAACTCTAATATTGTGTGGTTAACCTTTTTCAGGTCCAGCCCTTTCCGCTAAGCTATTCCTAATTACTAAAATATGTCGAGATTTACTGAACTCCAACTTCAAATATTGATGATTTTAGTATTCCCCAATCTAAAAATCTTCCAAGTTTTTCTGCAAAGCATTTTTATCCACGTTTCATGCAATTCGATCACTTTTGGCGGAAAAAAATATTTTCAAATTTTCAAACTTTTTTTTCAAGTCTCGAAAAAAAATTTTAAGTGAAAAATTTTTGAAGTTTTTCTAAAAACTACATTTCTCCGTGTTTCAAACGATTTCAATCATTTTAAGCCAATAAAAATTTTTTCACTTTTTTTGGTGATTAACTAATTGGTAATTATCCAATTAGCTGATTGTCCGATGTAAAAACTTTTGATACAAAAGTTTTACTCCTTGATAAGATAAACATTCTAGGTTAATTTGCAGCCTTCTATGATGTTCACAACTAAAGATATTTGGCAAACCAGAAAGGTGGTACAAAGGTGGTAAAAAGTGGTAAAAGTGGTGTTTCCGTTGAGATACAAAATTGGCAACAAGTCTAATTATGTTCGTAGGGGTCCTAACTACCATATTCCGTTGAGAAATCCTTGTGAACATTCGAATCCAACGGAATGCCACTTTTCCCCTTACTATAATTACCTAGTGGTTCTACAAATACGGGGAAATAATATATTTCTGAGAACTCGCGCTCCTACCTCGAATGTGATGAGATTTCTAGGGATCTGAAAGTGGTAGTTCACTGAAAGTGGGGACCCAGTAGGAGTGTAGGAATAAATCGATACAGGTGAAGTAATTTGGGCGGGAGAAAGTCATTTATTTTAAATATTGGAATTTTCTGCCACAAAAACCGCGATAATACTTGGTCTCGGTGACCCAGGTTCTAGGCGGAAGGTGGTTACGATATTCCACCTCGTTATAATCTAGCTCCTACATTCTACCGTGTCGATAGAACATTCTTACTAAGATCAGAAGGTGCCTTTTGGCGATTGAGTAGTTGCACTTTAACTAGAGAGGTGGTAATTGAGCGATAATTACGAATGGGCTGCTATCTTAGCGCCGAATGTGCCTGGTCAATATAATTAACGAGTCACAGCTCGACCGTGGTTATGCGTGTTTATTTTTAAATGTAACTCCGTTGAGGACATTTACGAGCGCCGCTCGACCGTTTAACACCTCTAGCTTCATATTGAGCTGTTTTACCATTAGGCCACCTTCTTCAACTTTCATAATGTCCTTCGACTCCTTAAAACGTGCTTACACTACGAAATATACCCGCACAATAATTTTTCTCGCGTACAAAAATAATCAGGTACGTTAAAATCGACTATTGGAGTCTGTCCCCCCTTATTTGGAATGGCCCGTGAATGATTACGTTCTAGCTCCTATCAATTAACTTGTGTCACGTGATGCCATTTTTGGTGGTCTTCAAACGTAACGGTTCGAAGGACGGAAATTTTAGACCCTGACGAAATTCATAATGCTGAGCGTACACAGCAAAAATCGGCAAGGGTTGGCATGACAGCAGTTTAATATCCAGGTTCTTTTTAATTTCCTTAAACACATTTTTCGTTACTTTGGTTACTAGTGAATGTCATGCGGTTTGTCGTTTGTGAGTTTCGTGATCGTGAGGGTAACCAAAGTAACGCTAAGTTGATTGTGACATGAATCTAACTACAAAATATATTGGACGCATCTCCTCCCTTCTCCGAAGGGCGGTAAAATATTAAGTTTTTAATCTAACTGACGTCACTTCGCTATGACGGGCGACTGGACAGTCAAACTTTTAATGTTAACCCTTCTCAAGATTTGGAACTGCCCGTTCCGAGGCAAAGTGCCTGCACTCTTTCAGTGTATATAATATTTCTTTCGTACATGGTTAATATTTTAAGAAACAACCCTTTTATAGAAAGCGATGGTTTGCCAGACCTTTTAACGTTAACATCCATAAATCGGGATTTTATTATCGATATTTTCGGCGTTTAAAATATTAAATACACGGACCTGTTTCTCCCAGTTCTCGTCAGGACAGGGGGATCCGTGGCGTTGTGCAGCGTGTTGAGAAAGCGGCGAGTTTCGTCCGGTGTCGGTACTGTACTTCTTTTAGAACGGACAGGCGTCAGCGTCTCTCCAGTATAATATGCGGGGAAGATATTGTTATAATCTTTTTAAATGTTAGACACGTGTTCTTACTATTATGTGTGTAAAAGGCTTAGCATACTAAGTATCATCTTTCGTTTAAGACAGTGGATGGTTTGTTATAAAACTGGTACGGTATGCAATACTGCCTGACCACTAAAGTTGGGTCCCGTATGCGGCTTCCAATTTGTAAGACACAACGCTCAGTTGAAACGATAATATCCACAAAGGGGTGGACCGAAACACACTAATAAAACCTAGGTCAGGATACTTATTATAGGCTCCACGAGAGCGTACCTACTGCTCTCGAAATATGATCATGCCTGATTAGCCAGGAGATGCGGGCTATCACTTACCTCGACCATATCCTCCTTCAGGTCTCACCAGGGTCAGGGATCGTACAGTTCCACTAATATAGTGACACCCAACCTCAATGGACTGGTGCATTACCACCTGCACCACGATTATATGCTGGGAACCGCGAGGGCTCCCAGTCTTAACACTGTCAATGATAATTATAGCACAGGACTGCTCCTGTGCTAGTGACTCGTGGGTCACGTACTTGTATGTTTTAAGTCTAGTGAAGTACACTTATTTAAGGGGCCAGAATGGAGCTTCTGACATCAAGGTAAATAAACTAAGCATTGGATATATATAGCATTCGTTAGCGATAGAATAATTTAACACGTTATAGTCTAAGGCCACTCTAGGAGTACTCACCCAGTTGTCGATAGGGAAGTAGCGTTAGCAGGAGAGAAGTCTCCGGACGGGCCGGCATCTGAAGTAGCGAGGTCCTTCTGCAACTGCTGAGAGCTAATCCGAGGTATGAGTTCTCCTAGTCGGCATCCTGAGATCTGCGATAGCGGCGTGGTCCTCTAGATCCAGGGTCCGTGGGGGCTGAACTCTGCGGGAGCTGAGCTGCGTCGCGTAAATGCCTGTAAGAGAAGTGATCTGGATCTCTGCATCTCGGCGCGTCTAACCCCGGGTCCAATGCCAAGTTCCCTTGATTCCGTCTCCGATTTCCAGTTAATTAGGGGCGGACTATCATCGTGGGGCGGTCGGAGCTCCGTTCCATGGGAATTGGTACGTTGAGTAGATAAGGTAGTTGGACATCGCCAACGGTCAGAGCGGGAAAACTTGTTCTAGAAGATACTGGAACGGGGTAGAAGTTTAAGGCCACGTATAATGATTACGTCTCCGATGGGCACTGTATAAGCGAAGTATCACGAGCATTCGGCGTGAATACTGTAATATACTGGCATCTTATCACCAATCGGGGTTTCTTACAACAAAGACAAACAGGACACTCAAAAAGGGCACGGTCTTCTCATGTACAACGGAGGGACGGTAAGTGGCAACAAGTTTGATGAAACGACCGCGGAGTTGATTTGTCGTATCATGGGGTACGACAAAGTCATGAGCTGGAACATTGGTAGGAAATACCAATTTCAAGAAAGTCTAACAATCATGTATAACGACTTAAATTGTTTGGAAAGTGAGGACGTGTTTCCGCTGTGTGTCTACGGAACAGACACCACTGGAGAAACTCACGACAACGACGTCTGGCTATGGTGTGCTCTCCCAAAATACAACAACTACAAGCTCGTCTCGTCCAAACAGCAACAAGTGTGAACAATGCTCAGCCAATACCTACTCCCCCGAACCTAGTGCTCTAGTGATTAGTGAAGCGTCTTCCTGTCTCTCCTGTCCTACCAACTCCACTTCCCTCGCTGGATCTACCTACTGCTCCTGCAATGATGACACCTACATAAGTCCTGACGGAGATGAATGTCTGGAATGCCCGGAAAATTCTACTTCTGTTAAAGGATCAGCACACTGCACCTGTGTCGCTGGCACTTACCTCTACTCTAACCTCGGCAGCTGTGTGCCATGTTCAAGTGGTACCGTCAGCAAGGAAGGAGGAACGGCCCCGAGTGACTGTGTGAGTTGTCTTGCTGGATCAGTGCCAATCAACAATGGAAAAGTTTGCAGCTGTGAGAAGGGGTATGGATGGGGATGGAACTCCAGCGGGGATGGATCTTGTAAAGTCTGTACTGCAAACTTCTTCAAAGACAGACAACAAGGTACTTGCAGGAGATGTCCTCACGAAGCCACCTCCCTCCCTCTCTCTGAAGAGTGTCACTGTCCAAGTGGACTATCTTGGGATGGAGAAAGCTGTGTGAACTGCACTTCTCCAGGTAGCAGTAGTGGAGTGTGTAACTGCTTAGCCGGAACATACTGGAGTGAGGACAGTAGCCAGTGTGAACCCTGTCCCACAAACCACTACAGTGGACAGTTCTTCTCCGTCTGCTCAAAGTGCCCTATCTTCACAGTATCTGAGTCCCAATCTTCTGAATGCTCTTCTTGTCCTAAAGGATACTCCTGGGAGAACCATGCCTGTACTGAATGTCCAGAAAATCACGTTGGAAACGGGGCTACTTGCAGCATCTGTCCAGAAGGAACTTCACCGTCCAAAAATAAAACCATCTGCCAAAAGTCTGCTGACATTCTGTCAATGGTGTTCATAGCGCTCTCCGTGATCATAATTACCATGGTCATAGGAAATATTATTTTCACGTGGAGGGAAAGACGAGCAAGGATCATGATGGAAGATATACAGATGGTGTACCAAGCTGAGCCTTCGACCAGTCAAAAGAAAGGTGGAAGTTGCAGTGAAGTTGCCAAACCTACTCTCCCAGAAAGAGGACACACCTTGCAGCAGGATGACTTGTACGCCAACTTCAGCTAGGTATTGAGATATAATGGAATGGGAAGGATTCATTTAACAAGTGATACTCGTAAGATATGTGTTCCAAATATTGACCGTCGTCGAGATCAACTATCTTATCGGACATAATAGTCACGGACATTAATTTCACGCTAATGACCTTAGCGTGAATAATTAAGTCCGTGACAATAATGTCTGTTGCATTAAGGTCCGTGAATAATAAAGTCCGGTAATTATTTCCATTAATTTTAGTGTGTCATGTGTGTCCCTACATATGGCACGTAGATATGTGTGTACTGTGTAGCCGATTACTATATTAGCTTATTAGTACTACTACTAGGACAAATATAATCACTTCTCAGTCACATTCACTCTGTATTCAATTTACATAACAGTAAGTTAAAGTACTCAAGTTTTAACACCATGATCACTATGACCTTGCCTCGCAGTTTTTAACATAACATAACATAATAACTAATGCCTCTCTGGGCATCTCAACAAGACATTCACAAAAAATGAACGATTTAAGTTTAAAACCATATAATTACAAATTTTTTTAAAAAATTCAACTAAACACCTTTGATATTAACCTTCTTCCTCTTAGTCTTATAGCTATTAGCTATCATTGGATTCAATTTCATATAACTTATATAATTATTCCTATTAGACACTGACTCATCTATCCTATCAAAGATGTCATATTACAGTTCCCAGTAGTAGCCAAGCTTATTAGCCTGATATCCATGAAGCCGAAAGGCGTCTAATCCACTTTTGAATCCAGTAACCGACTCACTAGCTTTCATAAGTGGTGGTAGACTGTTCCAGTAGCGCAAGACCCTTTGGGCAAAGAAGTCAGTCTCATTCGTCGTAAATCTGTGTGGCTTCGACCTAGCAGAGACAGTCCTACCAGCACGACCAAATAGATCAGACTCATAATCCATAAAGCCTTCTCAATGAGATCCCCACGGACCCTACGTTCAAGCAAGGTTGTGAGCTTCAAGTTATCCAGTCTCTCTGTAGGTCATGAGGCCCAATCCATCGATCATACGGGTGAATGATCTCTGAACACCTTCCAATTCAAGGATCAGTGACCAGTTTCCATGCCTTGCCATTGGAGCCCATGCCTGCGAACAATACTCTATGACTATATGAGGCTTTACCAGTGACTTATACAAGCCCAGCATAACGCTTGTTTCCCTCGATATAATATTTCTTGTAAGCCAGGCAATGGTTCTATTAGCTTTGGCAATGCACTTTCTCACGTGATCTTCAAATTTAAAAGCACTGTTAAAGACCTCAAAGGCACACCACCGAACAACTGCAAGTTCTGATTCTTAGGATTACCACTACCAGAGCCAATTTGCATGACCATTCATTTATCTACGTTAAATTTTAAACACCAATTGGATTCCCAAAGTTCTAAAAGCAGTAAATCAGCTGATAAATTATAAATAGGGTTAACAATCATTTTTACTGTTAACGTCGTCAGCAAATAGTTTAATTATACTTTTAATCCCTTCTGGAAGATCATTAACAAATAATAAAATGAGCGAAGTAAAACACTGCCCTGTGGCACTCCTGAGAGTGTAAATTTTATTTCAGAAAATTCATCACCTACTTTTACTCTCATGGACCTCCCAACTAAAAAGTTCTCAATGGTATCAATAATATCCTCGGGAATCCCAAAATTCTTTACCTTATTTAGTAACCGGTGGTGTGGTACACTGTCAAACGTAAGTGTCATTTTATATTACTCTCGCCCTGTTCTGATATTATTTTAACCTTATCATTAACGTTTTAACTACACTGGTTTCAGTTACTTTCCTACAATAACATGCAAACAACTTAGTCACCACTTCGTGCAGTAAATCGGGGGAAAAAAGTTGTCAAGTATAATTATGCTATGATTTAATTTTAAGTTTGATTTTGTGTTATACTTATTTTTTTCAATGGAGTATTATTTTAACAGTATAATTTGTAAATTCGAAAAAAAGAGTTGTTTGGTATTACTACTGTCCACACATGGTCAGGATTACCAAGCAGAGAAGTCAAAATTAACAGCAAATTAATTGGCCCCAGGGGTCGAACTCTTCTCCAAGTCCAAGCTAAAAACTTCCCTATAAAAAATCAATATGTGATGATCTCACGAGCTGACGAGCAGCTAACGGAAAAAAACCGAAATCCTCAAGTGGTGAATCAAAGGGTATATTGTTGTCCATCTCTGCTTCTGAACCCTCGCCTACGAAGGAGATGCTTCAGTCCGATGAAACTCCCCCTCTAGCTCTCCAAAATTTAATCAAAGAAAACGCTACATCCCTCGCAGATACACCACTTCCATTACAGAGGGAGAGGGATCTGAATCTGTTATGGTTCTCCCGGCTGGAATCCACCAAGAACACAGTGAAACAACTGACAGGAGGAAGTGATATCTCAAACCCGCTCGAAATCAGCGAGGCGATGAAAACCCTTTTCGTTCAACAATGGAACAAAGAGCGAAAACTCAACAGAAAACTAGGATTCTACAACCTCATCAAGGCAAGCTTCGGTTGCGAAACATACCTGTCGATCAACCTACGGCCACAGCAGACTAGGAGACTTGCGCAACTCAGAACAAGCTCGCATCAATACAACATCGAAACTGGAAGACATGGCATGCATCGACATAAACTTTCGAATAGGGCATGCAAACACTGTTCCACTACAGATGCGGAGTCACTCGATCTTCTTCTAGAGCTTCCTTTCCCTGATCCAATCATCGAAGATGAACTTCATGTATTGCGTACTTGCCCTCTCTATGAAGATCTCCGCCACTGTTTGTCCCAACAAAGTAAAACATTACTCTTCTCTGACATTGGACAGATCTTCGCACACCCTTCAACCATCGGAGACCTAGGAAGGTTCCTTACCAAAGCTCATGAACGAAGATTCCCTAAAGCGTCCTCCAAACAAATTCCTAACATTAACAATATTGCCAAATTATAATCTTTGACTCGGAACACTTTCAGAAAAGTTCAGTTAAATTATTAAGTATTTTGAATCTCACTCTTAAGATTTACAGGGTTCATTGTATATATTGTATACTTTATGACTTTTGGGTAAATTTAATTTTTTATATCTGGTCAGACATTACCATTAGGTAGTGCGCCATCGACAGTGAGCCGCGCGTGCCGACTGTAGGATGGTTTTTTAGCGCTAATTTCGGCCAGCACAATTTTCTTCAAAAAAATAGATATTGGGTATCCTTCCCGACCTCCAATTGCAACAAAAATTGGTAAGCTTACTCATAGACTTACAAGAAAAGTGTCCGAAAAATTTAAAGCATATCCAACCATCAGACATTATGTAACAGCTAAAAGCAGCGTATTTTGCCCCATTTTGATTACTATATCAACTCCGATATCCACCAAATTTTTCGGACAGTTGTGAAAGCCCAATTGGAAGGTCGTCGCCAATTTCCAAAATGATCTCATTTAAGGAACTGAAGATAAATCCGAATAATACGACATAAATGGTCAAATTTGGACGAATCTGGTCAAATTACGCGACTTTTACAGCTACTTTTGCTCCAAAAGCCGCGCACCATCAAATATGGCACCTAGGCGGAACTCACTGATCTTTCCAAAAAGGTATAACAAATTTGGTATTGTGAAAATTCTCACAATCTCTAGAAAACAGTGGTACAAAAATTTTTTAAATCCGAGCAAGTTTATTTTTAGCGTGCACCCCCTATTACCATTGTAATTTGACTTTTGAATTGTTTAATCCGTTTAATCCGTTTAATCCGTTTATCACGACAGGCCCTTATTATAATACTAATTTTAATTATTTGTTAGTGAGTTTATCGATATTGTTAAGTTTTCTTGATACTCAAACTTTGATATTGATTTTGTATAATGGACTTTCTTCGATTATTATTCATAAGTTGGAATTTAATGGCAAAGTATAGCGTTGACCATTGTTTATGGTTAATGATCTGGCCCGGCGCGCGCTATTTCGTAGCTCGTGCCATCGATTTCGAGAAGAAAGCGGCGCGCGCTACTTCGAAGAAATTTAGACGATTAACATCCGTCAACGCGCGCTACTTCGAAGGAATTTAGACGAGTAACATCCGTCAAAGTAAAGCGTTAACTCTGATCATGATGATTACCTGCTTGACTGTTTTATTGTCGATAATCATAATAAGAATTACATTTGACCGTTGTTAATGATCTGGCCCGCGCGCTACTTAGTAGCACTTGCCATCGGGCCATAACATTTCGAGAAGAAAGCGGCGCGCGCTACTTCGAAGAAATTTAGACGAGTAACATCCGTCAAGAATTACATACAACTTTCATATTATAAACAATTCTTTATTTTCAATTATTTTTATTATAAATGACCCGTTTATAGGCTATTAGTATTAGTTTTAGGTCCTGTCTAACGTTGAACAATTAAAACAGTTGGATAAAATACGAATAAAAGTAACGTTGACAATTAGTATAATATCAAGACGATAAAGATGGGAGTAAAGAGTCTATTCAGTAACTCAGTAAAGTCCGTGGCAAATCTCCCGTGCTAGAATCGAAGTGTCCTCTTTGCTGAAGTCTGCTTAGACACGTATTGCGATATTGCTGTGACGTCACGTTGTAGTGCAGATGTGCTGGGATAAGAGTGGTGTCCGGTGTCCAGGCGATGTGTCCTGCTCTTATGTCTTAGTCGTGGACGCGTTGACTGTGTTAGTAATCAGCCACTGAGTTGACGGCTGTATAGTGTATTACTTTGTTGTTAAAGTGATGTTCTGTTTAGTTAATCAATTGAACTGTGAGCGAGCGTGGTTAAGCTTAAAGTTAAGAAGTTAAAACTTGTTATACAGAAGGTATAACATTTTAATATAACAGCATAATTTGTAAAATCGGGGAAAAAAAGTTGTTGAGCATTATACCAAATTAAATTTGGTTTTTTTGTTGTAGTGATCGTTTTAAATGGACTTCATTCGATTAAAATTATCGTTCAGTCTTTTGCCAGATATTATACCCAAAAAACTTGACCATTGTTTATAATGGTCTGGCCCGGCGCGCGCTACTTCGAAGAAATTTAGACGAGTAACATCCGTCAACCAGCAAACCCTTGCTCTATCCAGAGCCCTTGCGCTTGCAGTAGCGCGCGCCCGCCTCACGGCGGTAAAAAGGGCTCTAGCCATGAACCCACCCAACGATTTCGGCACCACTGTACAGTGGTGCCAAAATTACCCGCGCTTTTGTCCTCATATCCGACGCCGCGCGTGTCGTTTTAGTCATTTCACATTTGTTAGCCGCTTTGAATAATTTGTGTTCGACAAATTTCTCGTTGGATAAGATTTGAGATTAATATTATCAAATTTTCAGAAAGCTCAGTTAGTTGTACTGTATTGTTTCTTTACACTGCCGAATGCCCATGATTCTCAAAAACACTCAAACTTTTTATTCTTGTTAAATTCTTTTGTGTTAAATTATCGATACTATACTCCAGAAGATTTTAAACTGAGCTACCACCTTTGTCATTGGTCATTGCATCTCATATTTTTAGGGTTGCCAAGATATGCATTGTTTTCGATAGCATTTTGTACTACCTACTTTTCGTTTCATTGACTGTGGCCACGTAGTCAATGACTTGTGAAACAAGCGCGCCCGCAGTGGCGCGAAAGCACATGGTTAGGTGAAAGCAAACCCTATTGGCTGGGGTCTATCTCCAAAAGTAAAATAAATAGAACCGGTTTTCAACAAAATTTCAGTCTCGTAAATTTAAAGTTAGCTCCCCAGGAGCAAAATTTGAAACAACTTAGGTTCTGAATTAAACCGAAAAGTTTGATTTTAGGCTAAATAAAAGAGCGCACTGCGCAGCTTTTAAACTTTGCAAAGTTGAAAGTACTGTGGTTGTCATAACTATTAGTACTAGGCTAAATACAGAGTGCGAAAGGTGAACTTTATGTAACGCGCGAGGACGAACGCGCTGTTGAAGTAAAACAAATTTTTAGTGAAACAAATTTAAAATTTTATCCTTTATTTTACAATCATGATATAATAATATTTATAAGCCTCCGTTTTGAAAGTTTTAAATTTTAATATATTCACATTTCTATTTAAAATCCAATTTAATGTATAAGTCAGGTTCCAATTAGAATAAGACCTCTTCAGGGAAACACAGTATTCCAGTATATTTATTTCTAGTTCCTGGCATCCAATAATTTAATTTTATTCCCCTTGATGGTTCCAATTAGAATAAGACCTCTTCATAGAAACACGGTTCCAATTAGAATAAGACCTCTTCAGGGAAACACAGTATTCCAGTATATTTATTTCTAGTTCCTGGCATCCAATAATTTAATTTTATTCCCCTTGATGGTTCCAATTAGAATAAGACCTCTTCATAGAAACACGGTTCCAATTAGAATAAGACCTCTTCAGGGAAACACAGTATTCCAGTATATTTATTTCTAGTTCCTGGCATCCAATAATTTAATTTTATTCCCCTAGATGGTTCCAATTAGAATAAGACCTCTTCATGGAAACACAGTATTCCAGTATATTTATTTCTAGTTTTTACCACCAACACCCTAAGGGATGCCTTCCTCCTCTTTAATCTTTATGGGCATGAAGGAGACACCTCTAGACTTTCTGTCCTGTAGAGAGTGTGGGAGACATTCCCCTGTCATCCTCTTTGATGTGAAAGCAATAGATAAAGGCTCTGACGGCAAACCTGATGTCTACCCCATACAATTTGATGACTTGTGGAACATCACCAAGCAGAAACCCGGATCTAACGTCATATACGGGATGATTGACATGCTTAAATTAAACAAGAAGGGGACACTGAGACAACGGGTGGAGAGAATAATAGAACTCAACTGACTAGTTACTGACTTGACTGACTTAAGGCGGCTTCAGCGTCCGAGTATTGATGCGCTGTCTCTGGATAGAACTCTATCCGCCATAAGTCCGCTCATTTCTCCAGTGTCGTTGAGACCCGTGTCAGCTCGTGGGCTATCAACATAAGTCATGGCTGGTCTCCCCCTACTCCGTACCCCATGAGTTGGTTCCCAGAGTAGCAAGTGGTTTGCGACTAGTTTTGGGTGCCGGTGGATATGGCCTGCTAGTCGCATCCAGCGCTCTTGGATCTTCATGGTTGCTCTCGGTAGGTTGCCATAGACTTCTTTGTTGGTTTTGCGGTGCTTCCAATCCACATTTAGTGCCATCCTTAGCATTCTAGTGTAGCAGCCATCAATGCGTTTCTTCAATTGCTCTGTCAACGTCCACGTTTCAGAACCATAAAGAAGTATTGACTCTGTTTTATTGGTTAGACGGTGCAATGATAGGCAGTAATTGTAGTGTAAAAACAGCCCCACCACTCCTATGGAGATAGATGGTTAGTCATCTTAATAAATGAATAAATGAATATAAATACAAATACAATCCATAATAGAAATAGAAACACTGCAGCGATGTGGCCCTCGCAGCTCAGTGAGAATACTAACATCTTACCCCAATTTCTAAAACAGATTAAAACTTTTCCAAAAACTATCATCATCACTTTTCCAAAAACTATCATCACATTCTAAATTCTTTCTTCATTCCTTTTTCAAAAATCATAATAATACTGTTCATTTCAATTCTTTCAGTCCTTTCAATTTCTTACACTGTACTAATCATAGTCTGTATCCCGTTCTCACAACGGCCATAGATAGCAGGAGAAAGTAAGTAGTCTGTCACGTTGAGAGCAAGGTGAGAGTAGGTACTAGCCAAGAGGAGAGCCACACTACCACAGAGAGATCACAAGATCCAAAAACAAAGCAGAGATGCACAGGTACCAATTCCTTGTGAAACCCTGTAAATATTGTTAGTTTTTTTTTTTTTTTTTTTTTTTTTTTTTTTTTTTTTTTTTTTTTGATGGGCTGATTCTTGACAAAGTGTCACCGGGACTTCGGATTGTCTTTTTCTTTTAATAAGCTGTTCTTGACAAAGTGTCACCGGGACTTCGGATTGTTGTTGTTGTTGTTTTTTTTTTTTTTTTTTTTTTTTTGGTTAAAGGTTAATTATACATTAAACTCATCGTCACTCGTAATTATAAACAAATTATAAACAATTAAAAAAAACAAATGCACACTGTTTCATTGGCGTCAAAACCTACCACTAATTAAAAAACCATTAAATACCAATTAAATTGAAACAATTTCTCCTTTATTTAGCATCACTAAAAGTTTATCACTGTTACTGGTTATTTTAGTAAAGGGATCCGCAAGCTGTTTAGCTCCCTCTTCCTATTTTACTTCAATCTCATCTTTCTGCTGCATTTGTCTAATGGTAGCCAGATCAACGTTCAACCTCTTTTCTTCAACATGTTTACTTGATCGCAAAGCTTTATCTAATGATTGATTGTCTGTAAAGCCTATTACTGGAACCATTGACTTATCAAATTGATCGAAGTAGATCTCACTTATCAGATGAGAGACATACACTCCATGATCTAATGTATCTTTGAATGCCAAAGTCTCTGCGCTCAAGGTGCTGCTTACAACTCGTTTACATTTATGACTTCCCCATGATAACGGTGATATCTTTCCTTCCTCATTCATTAGGACTATTAGATGACCTTTTCCTGTGGACACCTTGTCAACCGTTGAGCTCTTTCATCCGTCTGAATGCTTTATTGGCCTTCTTAACAGCTTCTACTGGATCTACACTCTTTGTTACATTTAAATTATACGTCATGAATGACAAATCTGGGCGTGATTGAGCAGCTACCCAGTTCAACTGACCACATATTGTTCTAAGCTTCCTGTCAGTCGACAGATGATATATCTCATGTTCTTTATCATTGATGACATCTGCTAGATCTCGGATATATTCATGTTGGTTCACTAGGATACCGTCTTCTGTCTGCTCAACTGATAGACCAATGTAATTGAACTTTGATTTGCATATTTTACCAGCTTCAAAGTTTGATGTCAGTTCTTTTACAACTCTATCAAAGAATGACTTTGTACCAGCTACTAAGAAATCATCAACGTGAAGCACAAGTATTCCTTCGAATCCAGTACTAGTTCTCCATATGAACAAAGCAGGATCTAACACTGATTGAGTACAACCAAGGTTGATAAGAAGTCCCTTCACACTGATAAACCAAGCTCTTGCCGCATCATTTAAACCATACACTGTCTTTCTCAATCTCCACAAATAACCTTTTTCTACATGAGCTTCCTTGGGTGGTATGACATAAACATTTCTTTCAATTTTATTTCCTTGCAGAAAGGCAGCTTTGATATCAATCGTTGTTAGTTGCCACTGCTGGTTTGCAGCTATAGCAAGTACAACCTTGAGAGTGTTTTTGAATACTGTAGGTGACTCCACTTCAATCGACTGATTTTGCTCTTGAAATCCACGGACTACTAACCGGGCTTTAACTCCAAGTTTAGTGCTGGGTTTTTCTGTTATTACCCAAGTTGTTGTAATGACATTCTGATCACAATCCTTGACTTCATCATATACTTCTCTCTGCTTCCAGTTAGTCAATTCAATAACTTTAGCCTTAATAACCACATCTTCATTGTGTCTGGAAGTGGGAATTGACACAACATTACATTCTTCGTGATCGTCTCCAGGTTCTGCATCAATAGCAGCATCATCTTTGTACATAGCCGTCTTTGTACAATCTATCAGCTTTTCTTCACCTTGGGTTGTCATAAGTTTCACCCAGTGATCTTTTCTGCCAAGCCGTTTTCCTTTTTGAGTCACGGTACATGTCTCCCATTCATTTTCTTTTCCTTCTTTAACAAGTTTCACCGTATCTCCGACCGAAACATCGTTTTTCTGAAGTCTAGTTTCCAAATACTTAATCTTGAGTTGTTGTTTTTGTTCATTGGAAATTATCTTAGAGTCTATTTCAAGTATTGGAGAGGAGCTCATAATTTCTTGTCCTGTTGGTATTTCCTCTGTTTCCACTGGCACTTGAAATTGAATAGGCATTTCTTCTATGTTTTCAGCAGCTTCATCAAACTGATCATCGTTAAGATTGACTGCTTCATCATGTTGGCTATTCTCTGTTTCCAAGATATCATCATTGTTTTGGTTGTGCTCGTCACTCACTATATATTCTCGTTTCACAATTCTACAGCTTGCTGCTTTGATAAGCAGTCCTCCATGCCTCAGTATAAGAGTCTTTCCTTCCTTGCCGACTATCTTGGCAGGTCCTTTCCAGCGTTCAATATTAGGTCTTTTGTAGAATACAACATCACCAATCATAAAGTCTTGGTTGATATCTCGTAAGGGTCTTTTCAAAGCTCTTTTAACTCTTTCTGAATTCTCTGCCTCTAGATATGCTTTTCTGCTTAGATACATTGCATTAAGATTCCTTTGAATGTCGCTTGATAATGATTCATCTGCTCCTTCATTAGCAGGTAGCAAGTTGTAAGATACCCCAGGAAAGTTTGGATTCTGACCTGTCACTATCTGCACTGGAGAAAATCCACTGACATTGTACAGTGTGTTCTTGGCATTGATTGACCATGCAAGTGCTATCTTCAATGGAAAACCGTCATACATCATTTTAAGCACTGATTTGTCAACCACAGCATGGTTTCTTTCACATAAGCCATTTGACCAAGGTGAGTAGGCACTGGTAACACAAATTTCAAAGTTGAGTTGTTCACTGAGATCATTAAGTTCATTGTTTGCGAATTCTCCTCCGTTGTCCACTAATATTTTTCCTGGAGGTCCCATACCTGCTGCAATCCATTCCATAGTAAAAGCTTTTATTACTGTCTCTGGCTTTTTGTTGGAAATCACCCTAGCTTTGCAGAATCTTGAGAACATATCAACAATGTAAATCACATAACCATTGATTCCAGTAAATTGTTTCAAATCAAGAGCTACTACCTCATTGAACTTCGTTGCCATAGGTAATCCAACGACTGGTGTGGAGGGTGTTCTTTTATATCTCGCACAGGCATCACATTCTTTTAGCACTTGATCAATCACCTTGTTCACATTTTCACCTTGTACGTTTGCATTTTTGGTAATCTTTTTCAGATTCTCTGCTGAACAATGACCCAGCTGCTTATGAAGTTTGGTAATACTGCTGACTGTGTCATCTAGATTGACTAGTTCGCCTCTCCCCTGCAGTTTCTTTTCGTTTAAATCGTAAATTCGCGCGCAAAAATTTCACCGGCGCGCCTTCCATTAATGATGCAATAGACGCATACATTATAAGCAGCGAGTGTGTTAACGGACGGTCGCTTGCGCCGCGCGAAATATGAATAGAATAGCGATCAATTATGTGTCAACACTTACAACTTAATATTATATTGTGTTGTTAGATTATTTTGTATGATGAGCCAATTTATAATTAGAATTAATTAGTAATAATAGTTTATGTTAATGTTATTTGTTACCGTCAAATACGCGCGGCGTTCAATTCAGTGTTGTGTGCTGATAAATATGGTAGTAATATGATATATATTTGATACAAGTATCATTCTTACATTACATTATAATTATATAAATATATGGTTCAATTGTTTTGCATCAAAAGGGAGGTAGCAAATATTCTTTCTGCGATCATATTTAAGTTATAATGTATAAATCAGTAAACTGAAAACACAGAGCCACGCGCCGATTTGTACGGCATTTCGTCATTATAACAACCGTTTAAATGCCATAAATTCTACCCAGTTTATTTTTCTTATAATTAGTATTGAACATAACTTTTGTGAAATAATGATTTGATATTAACTGCATGTATCATTCGTTGAATTTTAGTCCAAGATGGGTTTTTTATTTTCAGAGGGGCGCGTGTTTTGCTAGATTTTACAATCTGCAATCGTTGAAGACTACCCTCCGCATAACTTTGGCTTCGAAGTTACAAAATTGTGTTGGTAGCTGTGTAGTACCAACGAATTTAAAACCTGTTTTGTCAAACACAAATTTGATTAAATTCATTTTAACTAAGTTGTTTCTTCTTCAATAATTATTTCAATTGACTTAGCGAGTCAAAACGATAGTTTGATTTCGGTTTCATGAAAATTGTCAAGTATTGCTACAGGGCCTTTGGAATGACTTTAGATGGTCCGAATTTAAACTATTGCCACAAACTTCACTCTCTAAATCAGCTGTAGCTGAAATTGCAAATCGTGATTTAATTTTTTTAGAGTCCGCTGAAATGAATGTAGTCATCTTTCGTTAGTTTGGAATGTAAAGTCTTTGCAGCTTCAGTGATTTAAATCCAGTTAAAACGGATTTTAATTTATATTTCATCAGTAAAACAAAGTTATAATCTGTCGAAGGATTGTTACACATTCTTTAATTTTATTTCCTTTAACTTCAGACCATGTACAGCAGGGTGTCAAGAAATTTTATGTGTATTTTATGATGAAATCAAAATTTTTCGACGGGTCATAAATTTACTTCTGAATATCGAAATTACAGAATTCAAAAATGTATGTGTGCAGCTGGTTACGATAAGTTGAGAACCGTTGGGTGTTGATTTACAGGATCAACTCAGTTTTGGGATTTAAATACATTCATGTCCTTGTTAAACACATTTAATTAAGATTAACGTGGCATGAAAACTTAAGTTATTTTAATTCACTGCAAAATCAATAGATCTTCAATAAGAATGAAAAAAAGATCGGCACTCAACACGGTGAAAGGCAACCTCAACATACATCAGCAGATAGCCCTTACTCTTCAGATTATTTTACAAATATGAGGTATTTACTAATCAGTTATAACTTATAATTATATTTCGTTACTTCGATCTATGAAAAGCTCTGTTACAACTTACAGTTACATACAAATTTGCATTTAAACCTTATTTTAAGTTCGCACATGTTTCCATGGTTTTAGTCTTGAACATTTTATTGTCAACAAAGGACACTTCAAGGGTTTTGATAAAAGTTATCGAGAAATGTTGTCATAAAATTGGTTAAAAGGGATATATGACTTGCTAGGCTGTTGAACAAGGCAGTGAAAACAGTGGGAAAAAATTAACCACAATATGAACTTCTGAGAATTGTTTACAATTAGAATTAGAATTAGAATTAAATTTGGGAAATTTACATAGAAATTCAAGAAGGATAAAAATAATTTAAAGAAGCTTCAAGATGCTGTGCAGTACATTCAAGTCAGTCAAAAACTGTTAGAAGAATACCCTTCTAAGGACATAGAATCAAAACATATAGTAGGTAATAAATTATAAGTTAAGATCGTTTATGAATAGACTTAATATACTGCCCTGTGGCACACCTGTGTTTACAGGAAGCAGTTTACTTACATTACCACGTATTTTGGTGCACTGTTTTCTGCCTCCAAGGTAGCTTTAAAACCACTTAATGACAAAGCCATCCACGCCATAATACTTAAGTTTTTCTCAATAGAATATTATGGCTTAGTGTGTCAAAAGCCTTTTTATGTCCAAGAATGCAATTGCAGGTTTCTTCGACGATTCCTTAGACATAAATATTTTGTCAAATAGATTAAGCATAAGGAAAGTGGTTGAATGGTCTTTCCTAAATCCATACTGATGGTTGGTTAGTAGTTTATTTGTTTCAACATAATGGGTAAGTTTTTGGTTAACAAAGTATTCTATACATCAGAGTATGTTATATCTAAGTTGAGTAAGTTGTAATTGACACTTTGGTTAATCAATATACCACATCCCCCTCTTCCCTTATCATGAGGTCTATCACACCTTAAAAAATCGAAGTTCAGAGGAAGTTCAATGTACTAGTGTCTATATCAGATTTAACAGCATAAAACAGTTACTCACTTCTGTTTGTGATAAATATAGCTTGAGAGATATAAAAACGTTAATTAATTAGAAATTTGTGCTGATCTAACATTTTAAACCAGATGAAACAGTAATCCTGTTATTATTCATGTTGATACCCTAAATACCCTTGGATTATAAAATTTTAGTGAAGTTTAACGCAAGTTAGTTTAATAACCCAATAAGATACTCGATTTTATTATGCGCCATTATTTCGAATCTAATGAGTTATTAATCCTAGTCCTTTCTAAATTACATGTTTCTTAGGTTATAAATGGTAGTAAAGTGTATGGCGACACATTCTGGCGGTATTGGAATACTCCAACAGTTCTGATTGCTATATCCCTCTTGGGTGAGTTATTACACATGTAGGAAACAAGGATACTAAGGTGATAATAACCGTATTGAATACACAATAGCAATCTGGTTTAATCGTGTATTATTATTTAGTTTCATGATTTTTTCCTTTCATTGAAAGTTCTGACTAAATATTTGATAATTACTCGGACTCTAAAACGTGGAGTAAAACTTCTGATCCATTAGTCGCTCAAGTGATGTGCCCCAGAACCTCACGCCTGAGTGACAGTGGGCCTTATATAAAAGTCATAACAAAAATTCATAACAAATTAGTTCATATGACGACAAACTTTTATTTTATAGTAAATACCGTGCAATCCTAAACCTACTACAAGTACTAAACATAAATATACACAGTAAATGTACTATATAGTAAATATACTACACATGATTCATAAGCATGGAATGTTACAACGGTGTACAGGTGCATGATGGGGGGGGGGTCAACCTCATTTTACCTCATTCGGGCAGCCAAAAAAGACAAAATTGGGATGAGGTGAAATGAGGTAAAATGATGTAAATTAATCTAGTTTTCTGAGCCTATTTTAGAGACAAAAAAGTTTTATTCGATGAAAAATTATTATTTATGAAAAGAAAATTGAACATTTCAATTTCCATGATCCATTAGGATATTGTTAATAGCACTTGCTAAGTTTTGTAAAGGAATCATTACAATTATCACACTTATTTCAAGATTACAAGATATCTCCGCTTCTGATTGGAGCTATAGGTTGTACTTGTTGAGTTATTAGGTCAAATCCCATTTTTACGCTCTCGTGAGTACGATTGATGCATTTATTTCAAGATTTATCAGCTTCTGTTAGAGCTAAGCGTTCATCTTGGGCATTGAAATGGTCAGAATCATCATATTGAGTTGGGTAGAGCATGGTTTCAAAGTCTTCAGACTTCAGGTTGTTGAGTTATTTGGTCAGATCCCATTTTTACGCTCTCGCGAGTAGCGATTGATGCACTTATTTCAAGATATCTCCGCTTCTGATTGGAGCTAAGCGCTCATCTTGGGCATTAAAATGGTCAGAATCATCATATTGATTTGGGTAGAGCATGGTTTCAAAGTCTTCAAACTTCAGGTTGTTGAGTTATATAAATTAGGTCAGATCCCTTTTTACACTCCCCCGAATAGCGATTGATGCACTTATTTCAAGATATCTCAGCTTCTGAGTGGAGTTGTGGAGATAAGCGTTCATCATGGGCATTAAAATATCAAATTAAGTAGAATCGAGCATGGTTTTAAAATCTTTAGACTTCAGGTTATTAAATTATTAGGTTAAACCCTATTTTTATGCTCTCGCAAGAATGGTTACTGCAATGTTGAAAATATTTATTGGATGAACTGTAATTAATCGCCAGGAAAAAGTTGTTTGCCAAGAAATATCAGTAAAATATCAGTAAAATTTCACTAAAACCTCTAGCACTAGGAACATGCTTTACCCCACTTAATATGACCATACTGACCATTTCAATGCCCATGATAAGCACTTAGCTTCAATCAGAAGCTGCGATATCTTGTAATAAGTGTGTCAATCGCTACTCGCAAGAGTGTAAAAATATGTTTTAACCTAATAATTCAAAAACCTGAAGTCTGAAGACTTTGAAACCACGCCCTACCCCACTCAATGTGATAATTCTGACCATTTCAATGCCCAAGATGAACACTTAGCTCCAATCAGAAGCTGATATATCAGTAGCATCAATCGCTACTCGCGAGAGCGTAAAAATGGGATCTGAACTAATAACTCAACAACCTGAAGTCTGAAGACTTTGAAACCATGCTCCACCCCACTCAATGTGATAATTCTGACCATAATAATGCTCAAGATGAGCGCTTAGCTCCAATCAGAAGCGGAGATATCTTGAAATAAGTGTGATAATTGTTACTCTCGAGACTGCTAGTATATAGTAAAATCGGATTTTTGGCAGACTTTTCCTGTTCTTTCTTGATTTTCTCCAACTCTTCAGCCAGTTTCACTACTTCAAGACTTGCAGCACCGTTGTTCTGATTAGTGCTGTTTTCTAGCGAAGTGTTGGTATCTGGTCGAGCCTGGTTGATTTCCTTAGTGTGACCTGGCGTTCCCATTCCAGACGGTGGTTCATCACACTCCCCAATGTTGTTGTTTTTGTTGACTGCTATGCAGTCTGAGCATAACCATACCAAACCACTGAGTTGGGTTGGGAGACTTTCGTAAAGCTCCATTTGGGCTGTGAAGTTTTCACAGTCGTGAGAAATGATCTCTGACACAATCCGTTTAGCTAGTTTCTCTCGTGAGCTGAAAAGTTTCTTCTTTAATCCTCTGCTAACTAGAGGCAACTTAAGGTAATTTCCAAGAGCGTCTAGCTCGCCTCTGTTGACCTTGGCCAGTTTAGAGATTTTGACAGAAGAATCCAGGGAAGGATCAAATACAGTGAGTACTCGTTTCGAAATAGGGTCGGCATCCTTCAGCAGTCTCCCGATGACACTCTTTATCTTGTCACTCAGATTCTCGATGGTTGACATCGTGATGTGAGGTTGTAGTGTAGAAAGAGGTATCCGAAGTTATCAGAATTCAGAAGCAATAGTAGTAGTAGCGTCACACAACACAACAGTTACAGCACGGGTTACCTGGACTTGGGAGAAGATTTCACCTGGACAACCCGGCTGCTGAAATTGTTTCTTCAAGTGTTCCGCTGTTACCACTGTTACCACAAGTCTGAAATGAGGAGTACAGCAGTAAATAGTTCAACTTTTGACTTTGAACTATAAAATAGAGAGCTGCATTGCCATATTAGGCACTTGGATGGATCAAGCACAAAGGGAGCTTCTCAACGGGAAACTAACTTGATCCTAAAGCTTGTGTTCAGCAGGGCACACGTATGATGTGGTCCCTGTGTTCACCGATAGCCTAATGTCAGGTGTACGTCTATCGGACTACCATAGTACACCTCAAATTATTTGTTATTTGTTATACAGTATTCAGATGAACTATTATTTTGTACAGTGCAGTGTTTGACTGAATTTATTGTGTTTTGGTTCACACACATGCCACACATAAAGTACACACACACACCTATTGCTTATTTGTTAGTATTAACTGCACATGACTACAGCCTTTATATATAATTGAGGGATGAAGTCCTTAGTTTATCCTGACCACAATTGCTTAGTTGTTGCAGCTCTTAGTACCCTAGCCACTTAGTACCCTAGCCACTTGATACCCTAGTACGAGCTTTGTTTTTGCATAATGTACTAGCATTGTTAGCATTTTAAACACGTTTTGGAAATTTTTCAATCCGTTTCCAGGGATTTCCGATTTTTTGTACATTTATGTACATGGCCATAAGATTTTTGCCAAATGTACATGTACAAAAATGTAGTTGAACCCCCCCCCCCCCCCTGTTGTTTAGCAACGCAAATTTAGGGTCTTTAGATAGTAGTGAAACAGCTGGTCCTTCTAGTTCGACAGTACCAATATGTTACCCTGGGTTTGTTCTTGGTGATCAGTGGTTCCTTCTCAGTTATATTTGCTGTCAGCATGTTTAGTTTGCTTTGCAAAGTTTGTTTCTTGTCTCTATCATGGACAACTTGGGTGTTTTCTTAGTGCTTCTACTTGTGAAGAAACCAAAGGTTCAATTCTTCTCCAATCAGTCTCCCCCTTTTGAATTAGTGAGATTAACTATAGAACGACTTAAAAGGAATCTAGCTGTTTATAACGCGCAAAAATTGTGAACGCGCCTTTGTGATGTGTTATTAGGAAGAAATTCGGATTTGGCGGGATAATCACAGACTCTGCATACAAAGTATTTCCCGCCCTAAAGAATATGCTAGAAGTTCTGGGTGAGTTTTCTACATGTTTGTCAGTCACGATTGTCTTTCTGCCGAACGGAAAAAAAAATGTAAGCAATTTTTGCGCTAGCGCCTAGCGACCACGCGCGCGCAATATAACCGAGCCGCGCATAATAATATGTAATTAATAATTTTAGCATATCCAAGCTTCCAAAATCGACCATAACTTGACTTCTGATGATAAATTTGTTAATTCATTAATACCATTCTAGAGGTAATCGTTTAAACTTCAATTCAGTTTCAAAGTTTAGTCCGAAAGAAGGTCAATTTTGTCTAAAATCGCCACTAAAGAGACAAATTCGGATTTGTGTACAGAAAATAAACATTTTGGCAGAACTTTCAAAGTCTTCAGCATTCTCTCTGGTATTGAACTGTTAAATTTCTCAGGTTTATACAACCCCCGGAAGTACAGACAACAAAGCAGACATAATCTGGAATATCGATAACCTCTAAAGCTCTGAGAGGACCCTAAAATAAAAGCAACTCCTGGAGGCTGGCATTATCGAAGATTTTCACGAATTCCACGAAACTCACGCCAGCTGCTTCACACATTGAAAATGATGAGAGGCTGGTGGATTGAAGTGTAGTCAAACAGTATTTTTCAACAGTAAGTTTGGCAGTTTGAGATGCACTTATAGATTTTCTTTCCCTACTGCACTCGCCACTCAAGTCTCAGATTTGATTTTACTCAACCGTATTATTATTTAGTTCCTTTTATTAAAATCTGTTTCAGATGTGGACAACTAAGAAGTGCTCCTTCGTTACCCTCCTTCTCCAAACACTACATGTCAATAGTCCCAACAAAAAGTTATAAAACAAGCAGTCTTGACCTTCCTTTCCCACCGTGACAGGCAGAATTAATAGAGCTATCAAGTATTAGTAACTGCTAAAGAGGGATTGTCGTTGAGAGAGGCACTTAAAGACCAATCCAGAGCTTTCTGCCTTCAGAATGTTCTTTTCGCAGCATACCAAGTTTTACACCAGATAGAAACAGAATCCTTAGCAAACTGGGCCCAGCCCAAAACGGACCAAATCAGACTGATAAAAACTGCTCATAATCATATCTGCAGCTATAGCAGCAATTTAAAATCTATGTAATAGCTGATATCGACGACTCCGAACTGAATACTAATCGATGCAGATGCAATACTGGTCACGTCTGTTACTTGTATTTAAAAATAATCAGAGACAGACAATGTTATTTCTATAAAACTCTAGTATAATGATGCTCTGCGTATTATACTTATAGTTATAGCTGCTTTGCCATTTCTAATTATGAATTTCATCCTAGAGTATAACTTTTAATATAATTAACTAATCAATATTAACCAAACACTAGAAAGTTTTTGTTGAAAACTTGTTTCAGTTAAAACAAAATTAAAGTCTAGACAGGGATTTGAACCCTCAGCTACCACAGCCAATCGCCTGCTTAGCGAACTAGGCTATCCTGCTGGAGGTCGAAAATCAATATTAACTACCATATTGTAGACCTTGCGCATTCCCTGCGCAAAGTTATTCTTCGACGGTGCAAATTTTTAGCCATTTTGGGGCGATTGCGCGGCACGAAAGCTTTAAACCTTCATAACTCTACCCAGGAACAGTCCCCAGAACTGATTAAGCTTGCGATGTCCGAGTTAGAGCATGTACTTTAAGAGGATGTAAGATTTATCACAGCTACGTCCACACAGTGGCATCGCAAACGGGTATAGTCGCGAACGCCAAGAAACCGCAGGGTCTCTTCCACACTCAACCACCATTTAAGAGTTCATCTTAGACACACCCCACAACACTTACCATCATCCTTGATTACACATTTTGATTCCACCGGCATCCTCCCACAGGACTGCCATACCTTGACGGATGTTACTCGTCTAAATTTCTTCGAAATAGCGCGCGCCGCTTTCTTCTCGAAATATGGCAAGTGCTACGAAGTAGCGCGCGCCGGGCCAGACCATTAACAATTGACAATGGTCAATGCCATACCCCAGAGGTAAGCAAAGCATCCATATGCTATCCTCTCGTGGGCCAACCTTAACCATAACCAGGCCACACCCAGCCTCTCTTTTTTTTAAAAAAGAAGTTTACAAATAGTCATTGCCCAGTGCCAACGCTCAGAATTACCTTGGTGCAGCGTAGTCTGATGGCCCGCTTCTCTAAACTCGCGTATATATATATATATATTATATGAATACAAATTTGCTCACCATACCGGGTTAATTTCAGAATCTATTATTCGTTTCCCTTTCAAGAGTGATAAACGTGAATATATCTGTCCAGTAGTGAGTAGTAAGACCCGGTAACGACACGGTAGGTTATCGGTTATAAAGTATAAACCTATAAATTCACGCGTTGAAAAAGCGAGCGTGCTAAATCACTCTACAGTCGATCTTCGAGAACTTGTTCTAAAAGGGCCCCGACGGTTGTAACCAACTTCAATCGATGTATTTTCGGACGCTGATTCCGAATCACCCCCCATGACATAGGGTTAAAATGCTCTCCTGACGAGATATTGGCGAAAAACTGTTTCACTCCTGCGCGCAGTGTTGTGACCTCCCTTCGTCGTATTTTACACATATTTGGACGTTGGCAATTTATTCCATCGATAATTTTAAAGTTTTAACATTTTTATATTAAATTCTTTTTTAATTTAGTTCTAAAACGATTATGCTTGCTTTCTGTGAAAATTTAATGTACTTTCGTTAAATAATTTTGATGTGGCAGCGATTTGAAAAGGAAATTAGTTAAAAATAATACAAAAAAATTGGACATTTTTTGATATTAAAACATGAATAACTTGGGCTGTGTTGACAGTAAAAAAATTTATTAACCTCTATCCGACAGCTTTAAAATTTTTCTACGCGCCGCGCAAATCCACGCGCGCATTTTAGCGTGTCAAAATCGTTTAAAACTAGAATTAGTTGATGAAGGAGCATAATGCAGATCATACGTTGTACGTGTGGCTTGAACATTATGATTTCGCGCCATTTCTTGTTTCTGCACTCGCTTTGAACTTTCATGGCTTTAACAGCAGTTATCGACTGACGACTTTGCTGTATTACATAGTGTACTTGGTACATAATTGATCAACGATAATAGGAGGAACCCCTGCAAGCTTTAAAGGGCTCGTGTTACTTTAACATCACTTTTGAATTTCACGAAAGCAGATAAAAGGTAGGTTTTCGTTGAATCAAAGTAAGCTAATATCAATTAGAACGAGTATAATTGTGTTACTTTAATACATCGCTTGGTACTGTATTTTATAGTTAACTAACGACATTCTCGCTTTAGGTTATTTTATATAAAACACTTTTATCATTGTTGATTGTGACTTGTCCAATCATTGCACTAGTTTATTACAAAGATTATCAAAATCTTGCGGTAAAATTATTATACAAGCACCCATAAATGACAAAAGTCATTTAATTTCAACAGTCCTCATTGCTTTTGTGATTTCCTGCAGCTCTTACTACTGGGCAGCTCTTACTACTGGGCAGGTCGCCCCGTGGTGGTTCATGGAGGCGTCTCGAAAAAAAACTGACTGAACTATAATCTAAATATGATAAGTGCTTATTAACCTCTCTGCTTTAATTCAAACCTTTTATAGAATCTACATATGAACTTACAATGTTTTGCAGTTTTAGTGACGTTGCAGAAACTCCGGAATACTGTGGATTGGGAGGAGGAGAAAGTGATAATTCTGTTATATGGCCTGTTTCTAGGACACGATAAACTTCCTAATAAGGTATTTTTTTCAGGATATGATAAACTTCTTAATAAGGTATGATCTGTAGCTAGGACACGATTAACTTCCTAATACAGTATGTGTAGATGATAACCTCCCTTCCTCTTCTAGATCAGATGGCTAAGTTACGGTGCAAAGACGGGTAGCTTGAGACTACCCGTTGTTACCTATAATCTAACTCACTCTTTCCACATACGCGGCTAACCTGTTCCCGATCAATATTCAGGTAGTGGAGAACTTAGAGTTAGATTATTTATTCCGCTTTTTGATTTTCCCCAGTCTTCATGCTAGATTCCCGTTCATTTTAGAGCCTCATTTGGCAACTTGGTCGTTTACCACCTGACAGTCTATGCAACGTCCGTGCAACAACAAAAGAACCGTCTATGCAACGTCTATGCAACGTCCCTGCACAATGAACACTCTATGCACACTCCCTGCACGGTCAGTCTATGCAACGTCTATGCAACGTCTATGCAACGTCCCTGCACAGTACCATATGAACACCGGCTACTAGCCGGCTACTAGCCGGCTAGTAGCCACTTTTGTAATAACAGCTCCTCAACTTCACATTAACAACCGGCTACTAACCGGCACTTGAAAAGTGGTCACTAGCCGGCTACTAACCAGCTAGTACCCACCAGCCGGCTAGTGACCGCTTTTCAAGTGTCGGCTAGTAGCCGGTTTGGAACTAGAAGGTCCGCTTTAGAGCCGGCTAGTGACCGGTTAGTAGCCACTTGGTGGTTACTAGCCGGTTAGTAGCCGGTTAGTAGCCGGCTAGTGACCGGTTAGTAGCCGGTTAGTAGCCACTTGGTGGTTACTAGCCGGTTAGTAGCCGGTTAGTAGCCGGCTAGTGACCACTTTCTAAGTGCCGGCTAGTAGCCGGTTTGGAACCGGCTACTAGTAGGTCTGCTTTAGAGCTCGGCTAATAGCCGGCTAGTGACCGCTTAGTAGCCGGTTAGTAGCCACTTTGTGGTCACTAGCCGGCTAGTAGCCGGTTAGTAGCCGGCTAGTGACCACTTTTCAAGTGCCGGTTAGTAGCCGGTTGTTAATGTGAAGTTGAGGAGCTGTTATTACAAAAGTGGCTACTAGCCGGTTAGTAGCCGGCTAGTAGCCGGTGTTCATATGGTACTGTGCAGGGACGTTGCATAGACGTTGCATAGACGTTGCATAGACGTTGCATAGACTGACCGTGCAGGGAGTGTGCATAGAGTGTTCATTGTGCAGGGACGTTGCATAGACGTTGCATAGACGGTTCTTTTGTTGTTGCACGGACGTTGCATAGACGTTGCATAGACTGTCAGGTGGTAAACGACCAACTTCCCCCTCATTTAATCAGTCGGCCTTACTAAAGAACCTCTCACCCTAATAAGAACACGTAACTTGAAGTCTGATCGACTACATAGCTTTCGCTACAGCACTAACACGTGCATTTACAGAGGAGCAAAAGTTTGCGGAGGCATCCTAGAACGGTACATATTTTAACATATCATGCACAGGTGCCATTCTGTTTGTTTGGTTCACAGCTATTTCCTACTCCTAGACTCCGTGTTCGGACTTTTGATTTGTGTACCAGTTTATCGTTAACTTAGAGTTAGATTATTTATTCCGCGTTTTGATTTTCCCCACTCTCCATGCTAGATTCCCGTTCATTTTAGAGCCTCATTTAATCAGTCGGCCTTACTAAAGAACCTCTCACCCTCTTAAGAACACGTAACTTTAAGTCTGATCAACTACATAGCTTTCGCTACAGCACTAACACGTGCATTTACAGAGGAGCAAAAGTTTGCGGAGGCATCCTAGAACGGTACATATTTTAATATATCATGCACGGGTGCCATTCTGTTTGTTAGGTTCACAGCTATTTCCTACTCCTAGACTCCGTGTTCGGACTTTTGATTTCTGTACCAGTTTATCGTTAACTTAGAGTTAGATTATTTATTCCGCTTTTTGATTTTCCCCACTCTCCATGCTATTATTGTTAGATTCCCGTTCATTTTAGAGCCTCATTTAATCAGTCGGCCTTACTAAAGAACCTCTCACCCTAATAAGAACACGTAACTTGAAGTCTGATCGACTACATAGCTTTCGCTACAGCACTAACACGTGCATTTACAGAGGAGCAAAAGTTTGCGGAGGCATCCTAGAACGGTACATATTTTAACATATCATGCACAGGTGCCATTCTGTTTGTTTGGTTCACAGCTATTTCCTACTCCTAGACTCCGTGTTCGGACTTTTGATTTGTGTACCAGTTTATCGTTAACTTAGAGTTAGATTATTTATTCCGCGTTTTGATTTTCCCCACTCTCCATGCTAGATTCCCGTTCATTTTAGAGCCTCATTTAATCAGTCGGCCTTACTAAAGAACCTCTCACCCTCTTAAGAACACGTAACTTTAAGTCTGATCAACTACATAGCTTTCGCTACAGCACTAACACGTGCATTTACAGAGGAGCAAAAGTTTGCGGAGGCATCCTAGAACGGTACATATTTTAATATATCATGCACGGGTGCCATTCTGTTTGTTAGGTTCACAGCTATTTCCTACTCCTAGACTCCGTGTTCGGACTTTTGATTTCTGTACCAGTTTATCGTTAACTTAGAGTTAGATTATTTATTCCGCTTTTTGATTTTCCCCACTCTCCATGCTATTATTGTTAGATTCCCGTTCATTTTAGAGCCTCATTTAATCAGTCGGCCTTACTAAAGAACCTCTCACCCTAATAAGAACACGTAACTTGAAGTCTGATCGACTACATAGCTTTCGCTACAGCACTAACACGTGCATTTACAGAGGAGCAAAAGTTTGCGGAGGCATCCTAGAACGGTACATATTTTAACATATCATGCACAGGTGCCATTCTGTTTGTTTGGTTCACAGCTATTTCCTACTCCTAGACTCCGTGTTCGGACTTTTGATTTGTGTACCAGTTTATCGTTAACTTAGAGTTAGATTATTATTCCGCGTTTTGATTTTCCCCACTCTCCATGCTATTATTGCTAGATTCCTGTTCATTTCAGAGCCTCATTTAATCATTCGGCCTTACTAAAGAACCTCTCACCCTCTTAAGAACACGTAACTTTAAGTCTGATCAACTATATAGCTTTCGCTACAGCACTAACACGTGCATTTACAGAGGAGCAAAAGTTTGCGGAGGCATCCTAGAACGGTACATATTTTAATATATCATGCGCGGGTGCCATTCTGTTTGTTAGGTTCACAGCTATTTCCTACTCCTAGACTCCGTGTTCGGACTTTTGATTTCTGTACCAGTTTATCGTTAACTTAGAGTTAGATTATTTATTCCGCTTTTTGATTTTCCCACTCTCCATGCTATTATTGCTAGATTCCCGTTCATTTTAGAGCCTCAATTAATCAGTCGGCCTTACTAAAGAACCTCTCACCCTAATAAGAACACGTAACTTGAAGTCTGATCAACTACATAGCTTTCGCTACAGCACTAACACGTGCATTTACAGAGGAGCAAAAGTTTGCGGAGGCATCCTAGAACGGTACATATTTTGATATATCATGCACGGGTGCTATTCTGTTTGTTTGGTTCACAGCTATTTCCTACTCCTAGACTTTTGATTTCTGTACCAGTTTATCGTTAACTTAGAGTTAGATTATTATTCCGCGTTTTGATTTTCCCCACTCTCCATGCTATTATTGCTAGATTCCTGTTCATTTCAGAGCCTCATTTAATCAGTCGGCCTTACTAAAGAACCTCTCACCCTCTTAAGAACACGTAACTTTAAGTCTGATCAACTACATAGCTTTCGCATACCGTTTCGTATCACGTATTTATCATCTCTCCTTCTTCAGAGACTGGCTTTATTTCAACATACCGTATCGTATCACGTTTTTATCGTCTCTCCTTCTTCAGAGACAGGCTTTCTTTCAGCATGGTTACCCAGAGACTTGATGGTATCAGGGTTCTCGATGTTCTGAGTAATGAATTTAGTTTTTCCCTTCATTCATTCTAAGTCCCACTGTGGCAGCAACCCTTTCTATCTCTTGCATCAGCGTCTCTGTCTCCTTTTCAGTATCTGCTATCAGAGCAATGTCATCCACAAAACCAGTGACCGATATCTTCTCCACTTTGACTCTCCTACTCCTTTAAGGCTTAATGGTAAATCCTATTTCAGGGTGCTTGCTTAAGGCTTGTCTCATGCAATAGTCTAGGGCTATTATAATGAACAGGTATGGTACTAACATCTGCAAGATCTTAAGGAGAGAGTGGCGTGACACACCCTCTGTAATCAATAAAATTTTGCGAAACTTTCAGAAATACTAAGTTTGACCCAGATTTAAAGGTCGCTAGACTGAATGTAATATTTCAGTTAACAACTCTACCTCGATTCGATGCAGTGCACAGTGGGAGAGGTTGAAGTTGACGTTCAAGCAGTCACCCTGCCGAACAAGAAATCTTTCAGGCCAAGAGGCTAGGTGACTAGAAACTCAATCACTATATCCGTGAAACTTGTCGGGAGCACTGTTATGTGAGTTATTTTACCTTCTAAATTCCAATGAACATGAAAATTACCCAGGTTCATGGAATGCACGAAAATGAACAAAAATTAATATTCTCCTAAAACTAAAAGTGCTCAGAACGGTTTAAAACTGGCCGGTAAGCGTTTAGATTGGTCCTAGGACCACTCAAACCAAGTTTGGGAATCACTGCATGTCTACAACCGATGTAACCAATGTTCCAAAATGTTCCAATTTTGTCCCAATAACTCGTTCACCAGCATGCGCTGTGACCATGCATGGTCACGGCGCAAGATGCGCGCATTTTAAAATGCAAAATGGCGGGAACACATTTTAATTGCCATTGTACATTATAGTACATAGTGGACAGTGGAGTGTGTGGTCTGATACTTGATAGTAGACAGAGGTTATATTTGAAACATTCCCGGTGCCTTCAACTGTTCTTTACTGTGCATGCACTGACTATTTGATTGCTTAAACGAATAGGCGAGCCTTCAAAAACATTAGTTTCAATGTTTTCATAGTTTTATGATGCAAATATAATTTTTCCATTTACATAACTGATAATACCCCCAATATCTTTTCAGGTGTGGAGGTCGGACCGAAACTGTAATCAGACACTAAACATTAACGAGGACCAATTATTCTACTCCTTCAATGATGAATAAAGATCGCTGATTGCTTTTACTAATGTATAATGTTAAAATGAAAGAGAAACTATTGAGACGAAAGAGAAAAAGGCACTCATTTATTTATAGTTTTATGTCTTAACAATGATATTCGAAAGCTAATTTTAAAAACTGGCTCTGAATCCTTGCTAAATGATTTGGGAAGGTGTAAGGGCTTAATATGCCTGTAGACATCATTTTCAGTGGGTTTTATGAAGTTTATGATTAGAGTATATTTTGGGACTGAAATAAGCGCAAGACCTTCGACGTTTCTATTGCTACTGTTTTTTTAATTTAGCAAATATACAAACAAAATTTATACTGTCGTAAAGATAAAATATTTAGTTATCGGATAGAGACTTTAAAATTAAGTATTACAATAACCAAGCTAAAATATTCAATGTTAAACTCAAAAATTTTCACGCGTTTATGAAGAAATATTTAGTTCTGCGCGTAGTTTTTTGGTCACATCTACGGCAAATTTTCGCCAATTTTGTTCATAATTTCAAAATGTTATTTAGTAAACAAATTACTTTCGGACTACATCCATATTGTTTATTCAAATCTAAAAGAAACAACATTTATTTGACTTCAAAATTGTTCAATCTGAATGCGAGCTAATTACGACGAAGGGAGGTCACAACACTGCGCGCAGGAGTGTGTTTCGATCACGTGATATGACCGTATAAGGAAGTTAGTCTAATTTCTCGTTAGGGTTAGGGTTTCAGTATAATTTTTTGTTAAGGATTGGGATCAGATTAGAGGGTTAGGGTTTCGAAAAGCCGTTCAGAACTAGCCAGAGAACGGGTTGAAAAAGTCACGTGACAGTCGAGTGTAGAGTGATTAATCATCATCCTTGAAAAAGCAGGAAGATCAAGAACGCGCAGATGAAACTTTTACTGAGCCGCGCTTTTATGTCATGGTTGCTGGTCAAATTTTACTATTTGATCAGCGTAATCACATTGCGCGTCACGTAAACTAACAATAAATTCAGGACAGCCGACACGGACCGTTTATAGCGTACGGAGAATAGAGAAATGACTGAAGAATTCCAAGTGAAAACAACTTGACCTTAGCCAAAATGAATGAGGGAAGGGAAGTCAAGTTTGATGTCAAGAGACAATAAAACGATTATTCTACAGTTAAATGTTTGTTCAAAGTTTTCAGACAATTAGTTTCAAAATCGCTCATTTAAAAAACGATCAAGAATTATACAATTATAACTAAGAAGAAATAGCTCAATAATTATAAAGTAATTCGTCAAACTAAAACAAAACTGCCAATAACAATATCTTCAACAGGGTTTATTCTTGCAAGTAATTTCATGTTTGTTTTTGGTAGAAGCTACGCTAAACCTCCTATCACAGTAAGAACAGGAGAACGGTTTCTCGCCTGTGTGTGTCCTCTTGTGTCTAGTTAAAGTACATTTCTCAGTAAACCCCTTACCACACACACTACACTTGTGTGGTTTCTCTCCAGTGTGTGTCAGAGCATGTTTCTTCAGATCACCAGATTTTAAAAACAGTTTTCCACAGTACTTACACTCGTGTTGTGATTCTAGCTCACGATCACCATGTGTTCGCCTGTGGTATCCAAGTTGTCCTGCTGTGTTATAAGACATCGGACACACATCACATCTGTATTGTTGTAGTGGATGCTCTGTGCTGATATGATCATATAGTTCCTGTTCAGAAGGTTTCTTAACACCACACTGCTTGTACCGACACTTGTATGTCTTGTTAGTGTGGTTATTGTAGATGTGAGAAGTAAGATGCTGCTTCTGAACAGCAGTATAGTCACAGTGTGTACACTTGTACTGTTTGTCCCCCGTGTGTGTTAACATGTGAAGTGTGAGGTGCTGCTGAGTATCAGTTCTATATTTACAGTAGGGACAGCTGAGTCTCGCTACCTTATCGTGTACTCTCCTGATGTGTGCAGTTAAGGTACCTCTTTCAGTAAACATCTTCCCACACTTGTCGCACTTGTGTACTTTCTCTTTTCCTGATACTCCTCGAGTCTTCCCACATGTGTGTGTCTCCAGTTCTTGTTGTGTCTTAAACAGCTTAAGACAACCAGTTGCAGTGCAATGATATTGTTGACCTGTATTAATGGAAGATTACTGAAATAAAGTGAGGAATTGTCCAGCAATATAATAAAGATAGTCTCGGGTTCACTTAATTTTGCATTTTAAGGGATAAATCGTACTACTAAAGTTAGAGATTGTTCTCACCATTTTCAATATCAGTCTGCAACGAATACCCTAACTCTTCGAAATAGTCCTCTCCGTAGAAAACTAGTAATTCCTCTCCCAACCCAATTGGTTTATACGAATAATACTGTATTCCACCTAGAATAATTATTCCATGATAGAAGGCATTGCACAACGATACAAATATTTATTTATACTAATAGTCATTAACTAAACCAATGTTATTTCATCACCAGAATACACCTAAGTAAAATACAGCTTATTTAATCTGTGGATGGTAAGTTGCAGGTTTATAACGATTCTGCCCAACATACTTGGGTATGAAATATTCACAACTCATGTAAATAGATAAGTAAAAACGTAGAAAACTGGCGCATATGTGCACCCAATTTTACCTGGGATATTTCTAACAAGGACGTTCTCTTCACATTGACCCCGAGCACAGTTAAGATACCGTAACCAGTTGCTAGCCCTGTGACTAGCCCCATCTAGGTATATAACATCACCGTCCTGGCTAACAGCACGCCACGCATATCCACTCTCTTTATCTGAAGACTCTAACTTCTTGTACTCCTTTTCTGATATGACTTTTCCCTTGTAGTTACCTGATAAAATAGATAAATCAGAACAACCCACTTTAGGGTACAAAACATTTATAGACTTGCTGTCTGGAGAAAGGACAGTGGACACCAAAAAAAGGAGTAAAAACTGATCTCATCACATCACGTGACCTACCCAATATACTTCCTGGTTCAATAAACTGAGACGCAAAAGCTCCATCTCCAGCCCTGGGAATTGTAGATTCCTTGATTTCAATACAACTAGGTACTGGGAAGTTTGCAGTCTTCTTAGTTCCCGGTTGAGTGATGTCTTCTAAACAGGGGAGTAAAGGACCATGTAGTTCACATTCTCCCCTCACATAATCTTTACACTGCCAACAAACTGGAAACATAAGCATTCCATTGAAAACATCATTTATAGAAGTATCCACCCAATTATTACAGTAAAAGAAACAGTAACATTACTATTTAATTTAAGCAAAGATTTAGTAAAATTCTGAGGGATCATTATAATTCTGATAGTATCAACTTTAATTTCAGTTGTTGCTACCAAACAAAAAATACCATATAGTAAACAATAAGTAAACTCTACGTATTGTAACTTACAATATTCAGACTGTAACACCTCCTCCAGATTATCGTTATCATCACGGTATGTAACCCCCTCTTTAGCAACTCTAGGAGGATTACTACGTCTATTTTTAGACCCTTTTCCTGCAGCTGCTTCAAGTTCTGTCTTGGACAATTCTTCCTGAATGTTATCTCTCTCAGCAGTCATTTCTGTAGGAACACTAATTTGTGTCTGTGCAGTGTTTGGCATCTCTTCTGATTCTTTATCTTCATCAAACAAGCTCAGTAGATAACCATCATCCAACATTCCTAGATACTCAAAATCATCTATCTCTTCTTCTTTCTTCTCAGGGTCAGGTTCTGACTCAGGTAACCAATAAGAAGGACGGGGAATATTGTCAATATTCTCGTACACTTCTCTGTTACTGAGTATGGTGGGGAGTTTCTTTGTTTGTGTTACAGAGCTGGAGCTGGTATTAGACTCTGTTGTTACACCAGATGTGTTATCAATTCTCACATTGTCTCTTATACTCTTATGATAACTGCTGCTTCTTTTATCTGGAGTTACCATGTCACTACGTTCAGTATCGTTGTGTGTACCGCTACAAGAGGGTAAGTTGTCATTCGGTTCAGGTGTTGTTCTAATATATTCTTTTCTTTGTGGTATGTTACTTTTGTTAGTACTCGCTTTGGTATGGTCGCCATCATTATCTAGAACAGTAATTCTATCCATATCTTTGAGCACCTCCTTCATTTTCTCGTTATACCTGCGGGATATAGAATCAACATGTTAGCAATCTTTAATATGCACTAGCACTATGCAATCAACTACAATTACAAAATATATATTATGCAGTGGTTATGAGAAGCCATAGAATTTGTATGTGTAAGACAACAAAGTATCAAAAGTAAAAACTAACTCGTCCTGAGTCATGTTGTGATAGTTATCATACAACTCAAGTGCTCGATCAAGACAAGTATCTGCCTGGTCCTTGTTTATTCTACCAAACTTATACTGTTCCTCATCATCGTCAGGTACATCATTACTCTTGTCTGACATAAGTTCATTATAGAGGTCAGGGGGCAGCTCAATTCTATCTATCTCCTCATCTGAAGACTCTTCATTCTCCCTGTAAAGTAGTACCCATTAAATATATAATATCATAAAATTGTTTAGTTCAAAAACAAAACATCATTGAGAATCTGACAAATATTTATGCAAAAAGAAACACGAGCAAAAGTTCTAAAACACGATTATGATCAAGATTCAAGCTATTAAATCAAATTATATAAGAAGATATAATGTAACTAACATGTCCTCCAGGAATTTCTCCCAGCCACCAGGATAAGTCTCACAAGTAATTTTATAGAACTCCTCATCAGACATAAGAGAGTCTATGTTAGCCTCACATATTTCATGTGTAAACTCAGGGTTTTCTGATATCAGTTTACACACATCTACAGGACCTTCTCCGAGGTGAGAAGCTAGATTCTTGTTGACAATTAGATCTTGTAATGCTGGTACCGACTCAGGTTCTGAGTGTAGGAACATCTCTAGTTCCTCTACTTCAGGAGCTTCAACTTCTTCAGGCTGATTAACTTGTCTTACACATTCCACACAATCCAGCTGTTCTTCTTTTATCATTTTAGTCTCAACTCTTCCATTCTTTTGTTTACCTTTCTGGGACTTCTTCTTTTTGTTGGGAGATTTCTTCTTCTTATTGACTACAGGACTGTCTTTGTCACTGTCTGAGCTGTACCTCTCAGCGGGGTTTCTGGGATCAATATTAACAACCTCCTCAAGTTTTATCAACCCATCTTCATACTGATTCAGCAATATTTCATCTGCGATGTGAGATGATGATTATTATATACGGAAATGAGTTTTGACACAACCGTGTTAAAAGACTAATTTCACAAAATCGTGCAATAATTTGATCAATCACAGTAACCTATTTGAAGTTGGAGCAGAAGTTCAGAGGTTGAGAGGTTCATTAATTGTTAGTTCATTATTTGTCTAACGGATGAAAATTAAACTTACACTGTGAGTAGGCTGAGGTATGTTCCTCCCATTCTTTAGTCCGGTAACATTCCAGTGGTTCATCTAGTGTCATAAAACCCAGTTCCACCAACTTATCTCTGTTATCTCTTATTCTCTTGTATCTTTTGAGACTGTGTTCACACACACCTCCACAGTACCTGGCCCCTTCAAACACCTTCCACAGTGACATTATGTTCTAAATATTACAAAGTAGATTTAGTTGGAAACAACAGTTAGTTTACAACAGAGATATAATAAATATAACTTAAATTTAAATCTTAATCAAATGTTGGTTTAAAGTTATATAAATACGATCAAGAATTATAAAATAACTTTTAATAGAAGAAAAATATATAGTCCAATAAACAATAGGGATAAAGTAATTCGTCAAACTATAAGAAAACTACCAATAACAATTTCTTCAACAAGGTTTATTCTTGCAAGTAATTTCATGTCTGTTTTTGTTAGAAGCTACCCTAAACCTCCTATCACAGTAAGAACAGGAGAACGGTTTCTCGCCTGTGTGTGTCATCATGTGTCTAGTTAAATTAATGCTCCTATTGAACCCCTTACCACATACACTACACTTGTATGGTTTCTCTCCAGTGTGTGTCAGAGCATGTCTCTTCAGAGTACCTGATTCTAAAAACAGTTTTCCACAGTACTTACACTCGTGTTGTGATTCTAGCTCACGATCACCATGTGTTCTCTTGTGGTATTCAAGTTGTCCTGCTGTGTTATAAGACATCGGACACACATCACATCTGTATTGTTGTAGTGGATGCTCTGTGCTGATATGATCATATAGTTCCTGTTCAGAAGGTTTCTTAACGCCACACTGCTTGTACCGACACTTGTATGTCTTGTTAGTGTGGTTATTGTAGATGTGAGAAGTGAGTTGGTGCTTCTGAACAGCAGTATAGTCACATTGTGTACATTTGTACTGTTTGTCTCCCGTATGTGTTAACATGTGATATGTGAGGTGCTGCTGAGTATCAGTTTTATATTTACAGTAGGGACAGCTGAGTCTCGCTACCTTATCGTGTACTGTCCTGATGTGTGCTGTTAAGTCACTCCTCCAACCAAACATCTTCCCACACGTGGCACACTTATGTACTTTCTCTTTTCCTGATACTCCTCGAGTCTTCCCACATGTGTGTGTCTCCAGTTCTTGTTGTGTCTTAAACAGCTTAAGACAACCAGTTGCAGTGCAATGATATTGTTGACCTGTATTAATGGAAGATTACTGAAATAAAGTGAGGAATTGTCCAGCAATATAATAAAAATAGTCTCGTGTTCACTTAATTTTTTCCTTTTCACTCTTTTGAAAAAAGGCAATAGTGAAAGGTTACGAATGGAGGTTTTTGCAGAAAAACGTGGATTTTGGAGAACGAGATAGGTGGGTTTAAATATGTCGTGTGTTCGTTCGTTATATGATGTCATTCCGTCCGTTACCATGCAACGAAAAAGTCGCGCGCGCGCGAGGATTGCTTGCAGAGATGTGATGTATAGATAGCCTGTGATCTATAAATGCGCGGCGCGACTGTGTTTTAATGTATATGATCGATGCATGTAATGTATAATATTACTATTAGGTAATACGCCCAATTTGTACGTGGCACGCGTAGTGTATTGATGTGTACACGAGTATAGTTTACCTTTGCTGATAATTTTTTGAATTACAGATACAAGTTAAGTTCTACGGCAATTGAACTAAATTTCAAGTGTTTCCCGTACTTGATGCATAATTTATCATTACTGGGCCGCGCTCAGCCTGTCATTCCGCCTAATCTCTATTGTTGTTTACCAACATTAAAGCCTGGGGTCCTCAGGTAAAATTTATCAATATTATTATCATGAAGATTGAAGTGAGCTGATTGGAGCTTATACTTAAATGTATAGTAAATGTGAAATGGAAATCTAGCGTCCGCCAAAACGAAAAAACGGGCGCAATTCTTGTTACATTTTAAGGGATAAAGTTAGAGATTGTTCTCACCATTTTCAATATCAGTCTGCAACGAATACCCTAACTCTTCGAAATAGTCCTCTCCGTAAAAAACTAGTAATTCCTCTCCCAACCCAATTGGTTTATACGAATAATACTGTATTCCACCTAGAATAATTATTCCATGATAGAAGGCATTGCACAACGATACAAATATTTATTTATACTAATAGTCATTAACTAAACCAATGTTATTTCATCACCAGAATACACCTAAGTAAAATACAGCTTATTTAATCTGTGGATGGTAAGTTGGCAGTTGCAGGTTTATAAAGATTCTGCCCAACATACTTGGGTATGAAATATTCACAACTCATGTAAATAGATAAGTAAAAACGTAGAAAACTGGCGCATATGTGCACCCAATTTTACCTGGGATATTTCTAACAAGGACATTCTCTTCACATTGACCCCGAGCACAGTTAAGAAACCGTAACCAGTTGCTAGCCCTGTGACTAGCCCCATCTAGATAGATAACATCTCCGTCCTGACTAACAGCTCTCCACGCATATCCACTCTCTTTATCTGAAGACTCTAACTTCTTGTACTCCTTTTCTGATATGACTTTTCCCTTGTAGTTACCTGATAAAATAGATAAATCAGAACAACCCACTTTAGGGTACAAAACATTTATAGACTTGCTGTCTGGAGAAAGGACAGTGGACACCAAAAAAAGAAGTAAACGCTGATCCCAGCAAATCACGTGACTTACCCAATATACTTCCTGGTTCAATAAACTGAGACGCAAAAGCTCCATCTCCAGCCCTGGGAATTGTAGATTCCTTGATTTCAATACAACTAGGTGCTGGGAAGTTTGCAGTCTTCTTAGTTCCCGGTTGAGTGATGTCTTCTAAACAGGGGAGTAAAGGACCATGTAGTTCACATTCTCCCCTCACATAATCTTTACACTGCCAACAAACTGAAAAACAGAATTTCATTAAAAACATCATTCATAAAAGAATCCACTGAATTATTACAGTAAAAGAAACAGTAACATTACTATTTAATTTAAGCAAAGATTTAGTAAAATTCTGAGAGATCATTATAATTCTGATAGTATCAACTTTAATTTCAGTTGTTGCTACCAAACAAAAAATACCATATAGTAAACAATAAGTAAACTCTACGTATTGTAACTTACAATATTCAGACTGTAACACCTCCTCCAGATTATCGTTATCATCACGGTATGTAACCCCCTCTTTAGCAACTCTAGGAGGGTTACTACGTATATTTTTAGAAGCTTTTCCTGCAGCTGCTTCAAGTTCTGTCTTGGAAAAGTCTTCCTGAATATTATCTCTCTCAGCAGTCGTTTCTGTAGGAACACTAATGTTTGTCTGTGTAATGTTTGGAATCTCTTCTGATTCTTTATCTTCGTCGAACAAGCTCAGTAGATAACCATCATCCAACATTCCTAGATACTCAAAATCATCTATCTCTTCTTCTTTCTTCTCAGGGTCAGGTTCTGACTCAGGTAACCAATAAGAAGGACGGGGAATATTGTCAATATTCTCGTACACTTCTCTGTTACTAAGTATGGTGGGGAGTTTCTTTGTTTGTGTTACAGAGCTGGAGCTGGTATTAGACTCTGTTGTTACACCAGATGTGTTATCAATTCTCACATTGTCTCTTATACTCTTATGATAACTACTGCTTCTTTTATCTGGAGTTACCATGTCACTACGTTCAGTATCGTTGTGGGTACTGCTACAAGAGGGTAAGTTTTCATTATGTTCAGGTGTTGTTCCAATATATTCTTTTCTTTGTGGTATGATACTTTTGTTAGTACTCGCTTTGGTATGGTCGCCAACATTATCTAGAACAGTAATTCTATCCATATCTTTGAGCACTTCCTTCACTTTTTTGTTATACCTGCGGAATAAACAATTAACATGTTAGTCGTATTTAAAATGAACTAGCAACATGCAATCAACTACAATTACGAAATATGTATTATGCAGTAGTTAAGAGAAGCAATTAAATGTATATTTATGTGTAAGACAACAAAGTACCAAAATTAAAAACTAACTCGTCCTGAGTCATGTTGTGATAGTTATCATACAACTCAAGTGCTCGATCAAGACAAGTATCTGCCTGGTCCTTGTTTATTCTACCAAACTTATACTGTTCCTCATCATCGTCAGGTACATCATTACTCTTGTCTGACATAAGTTCATTATAGAGGTCAGGGGGCAGCTCAATTCTATCTATCTCCTCATCTGAAGACTCTTCATTCTCCCTGTAAAGTAGTACCCATTAAATATACCATAACATTATTAAGTTCAAAAACTAAATATAAATTATGATCAAGATTCAAGCTATTAAATCAAATTAAATAAGAAGATATAATGTAACTAACATGTCCTCCAGGAATTTCTCCCAGCCACCAGGATAAGTCTCACAAGTAATTTTATAGAACTCCTCATCAGACATAAGAGAGTCTATGTTAGCCTCACATATTTCATGTGTAAACTCAGGGTTTTCTGCAATCAGTTTACACACATCTACAGGACCTTCTCCGAGGTGAGAAGCTAGATTCTTGTTGACAAGTAGATCTTGTAATGCTGGTACAGACTCAGGTTCTGAGTGTAGGAACATCTCTAGTTCCTCTACTTCAGGAGCTTCAGCTTCTTCAGGCTGATTAACTTGTCTTACACATTCCACACAATCCAGCTGTTCTTCTTTTATCATTTTAGTCTCAACTCTTCCATTCTTTTGTTTACCTTTCTGGGACTTCTTCTTTTTGTTGGGAGATTTCTTCTTCTTATTGACTACAGGACTGTCTTTGTCACTGTCTGAGCTGTACCTCTCAGCGGGGTTTCTGGGATCAATATTAACAACCTCCTCAAGTTTTATCAACCCATCTTCATACTGATTCAGCAATGTTTCATCTGCGATATGAGATAATGGTTATTTTATAATACGGAAATGAGTTTTGACACTACCGTGTCCAAAGACTAATTTCACAAAATCGTGCAATAATTTGATCAATCACAGTAACCTATTTGAAGTTGGAGCAGAAGTTCAGAGGTTGAGAGGTTCATTAATTGTTAGTTCATTATTTGTTTAACGGATGAAGATTAAACTTACACTGTGAGTAGGCTGAGGTATGTTCCTCCCATTCTTTAGTCCGGTAACATTCCAGTGGTTCATCTAGTGTCATAAAACCCAGTTCCACCAACTTATCTCTGTTGTCTCTTATTCTCTTGTATCTTTTGAGACTGTGTTCACACACACCTCCACAGTACCTGGCCCCTTCAAACAACTTCCACAGTGACATTATGTTCTAAATATTACAAACTAGTTTTAGTTGGAAGGAACAGTTAGTTCATGATTTTATAACTCAACTTAGAGTTCATAATTTACAAAACAGATATACATATAACTTATATTTAAATTTTGACTTAAATTTAAATCGTTAATAAATCTGAGGAAGGAACAACACAGGGTGATAAGTAAAACAAAATTTTAAGTAAAACAAAATTTAAATTTTATTGCCATATTACAATGAATAATAATATCATAATAAACATAGTTAAACTTAAACATCCGATAATAAACTCATGAATATTGGATATGCTAACGAAATTTAAAATAAGCTTTTTTACTATATAGTAGTGAACTACTCGAAGATTCGTCTCAATCATACATTTTTATCAGCGCAATTCAAAATTTAAATAAAAATTCTAAAGCAATAATAATAATAATTCTATACAGTTACATAATTGAAACAATTATGGCCCCTTATTGTGGGCAGAGTATGTGTCTTTGTTGAAGTGTCCTGGTATAAACTTATCTGAGTGACTGCATTAAAATAATTTAAGGAGAGTTCTCTTAAAACTTTAAAACAATGGGGATAAATGGGGATAAATACTAAGACCTAATAAAATCAAAACAAAATGCAGCCACCTAATTTGTTGTTAAGCTTTCTCTCCTCCTACGATTGACTAGTGGGACCATCTTTGGCGCGTATTAGGAACTTAGACCATTACAAATACCGTGCTGTAAGTTTGCAAGGTATGTGGACTAAGTAGCTATAAAGACTAGATAGCCTCTCCCACTGTCTATCTTGTTGGGCAGGTTACCCAAACTGGCATCTGAGTAGAATATTACTTGCAGTTCACCTTGATCAATATCCATTTCGGTATATTTGATCTCTTGGGGTCCATAGTTAACTTTCTTAACGACCTTGTTAAGAATACTGAGGTGTTTGACTTTAGCTGAACTTGTGTAGGTCGACAGTTCCATCGTGTCATAGCTGAGGTCAGGTCTGGTTTGACTACTTAGCCATAACAACTTCCCCAATGTTTCTTGATACTTGGTCTTCTCTGAATCATTCAAGAAACGCTCACTGTCTTTAGGTGATTTTGAGTTGACAGTTACAGGCTCAATGGACTTGCAGTATTCTCGCTGATTCACGGATATGTAACCATCTTCTTGAGTTATTGACCATCCAAGGTATGTGAAATCTTTTCCGTTCATTCTTGATATCTTGAAGTATGACAGTACTTTTCTCATAATCTCTCTCTGGAACTTGGTGTTCCCAGCATACAATAGATCATCAACGTGGGTTACTATGATACCACACAAACTATTCCTCTCATCATAGTACCTGAATACTGACTGATCTAGAACTGAGATAACACATCCAGCCTCTATGAGTCTATCTCTTAAAGTTAGATACCATCTTCTAGCACTATCACCCAAACCGTAAAGTGGTTTCTTTAGCTTCCAAACAATGCCTTTTCTCCTTATGTCAGTTGGTGGTTTGACAAAAATCTCCCTGTCGAGTTCATCTGCTTGGAGAAAAGCACTTGTTACATCTAAACTCTTTACTTCCCATTTTCGGCATGCAGCAACTGTGAACATGAGCCTCTTACTAATTTTATTCACAGTCGGAGCATCGGACTGTCCGTTAAGTTCTTCTTGGAATCCTCTGGCAACTAGTCTTGCCTTGTACTTTCCATCTCCTTTTGAAGTTATGACCCACCTAGACGTTACACTGGTTTGTCCATGGTCTTTAACTTCAACAAACACGTCGAATTCTTGAAATCTCTTGATCTCCTCCTCTTTAGCCTTGATGAGAGCTGGGTCGTCCTTTTCAACATCCGTTACAAGGTGGTAGGTACCTTGTACCTCAACCTCAACTTTATCAAGCAGTATGGGTTCTGGGTCTTCTATATCTTCTGTCAAGATGTTAAACTCGTTCTTCATCTTCCCAGTAGCCTTACCAGCTCTGCCGATGATGATACCATTTTTCCATTCTTCTTCATTACTATTCTTGTACCGTATCACGTCATCTTTCTTCAGTTTCAACTTTCCATTAGAAGTTGGCACAGGCTTCCATCCGCTGGATTGCGAAGGTGTACTTCCTGTATTAGGCTTAGCAGCGTTCTGGCTCATTCTGGGAACTCCAACTCCCGTCTGATTCTGCTTTTCAGAGGGTTTTTGTCCTCCAACTCCCACCTGACTCTGTTCTTCCGAGGGTCTTTGAATCTCGTCTTCTTCCAGCTCTTGAACCAAGTCACTGGGTTCAAGGATGTCGTAGTTGCTATCAGAATCTGGATCTGCATCACTATCCAGTGTTGATAGCATTCGTTTGACAGCTGCTGTGTCAGGCTCCTCCAACTGATCAGATTTTCCTTCTTCTGCATCCCCATTAATCTGACTGTCAGCCTCGTGCTTCTCTATTATCTTGCAAGGATGGACACGATACAGCAGTCCCCCATGCTTGATAACAATTATGTTGTCAATCTGTCCAACTACCACAGCAGGTCCTTGCCATGACTTGCTTTTCTCACGTTTGAAATAAACATTATCTCCATTCTTATACTGTTTATTCCTCCCTGCATACACACGTTCAGTAAGAGCTTTCTTGATGGTGCTGGTGTTCTCAAGTTGTACAAACTTCTTTCTTGCTGTATCCCTGGCGTTTATCATATTAGCTACCAACTTGCTTGTAGTTTCAGTCTTAAGGACTGATAGCTTCAGTCTTTCATCAAGTAAGCTGCTGTTGCTAGGATTGTAGCCGAACACTAGCTGACTTGGGGAGAATCCTTGCACGTTAGTCAGTGTGTTCTTGGCATTTACAGACCAGGAAATCGCAGTTTCCAAGCTACATCCTGTGTCTCCCATAGTTGAGTCTATCATCTTTCCCAGGATGCCATTATGGCGCTCAACCATACCGTTACAGAAAGGTGATTCTGCAGGACTAGTGGAGATAACGATGTCAAGTAGTTGGCACATTTCGTTAAACTCTTGATTGACAAACTCTCCTCCGTTGTCAGTTAAGAACTGACCAGGTCTTCCAAATACTGAGATCCAGACTCTGAATATTTTCTCCAGTATTTCATTAGCTGATTTGCTCTTTACGCTGATCGCCATTGCATATCGGGTTACACAATCGATCATGTGCAAAATAGTATCCCCAGACTCAAGCATCTTTAGATCCATCGCAACTCTTTCGTTGAAAGGTTTCCCTGCAGGTAGAGCAACTTTTCTATGCGGTATCTTCTTACTCTTGTGTCTCAGGCATTGATCACAAGATTTTTCTATCAGATCAAGCTCTTTGCACACTTCGCTCTTCTTCTCCAAGCTTGACTCTAACACAACTTCTTTGATCTTGTTAGCAGATCCGTGGGCAAAATACTTGTGTAGATGTTCTGCCGTCTTTTTACTATTCTCCAAATCTACAATGTATGATGCTTGATCAGTTGAAGCTGGCTTAGTCTTTGGGCTTGGTTCTGGTTCATCACACTTGATCACTTTTCTGGCTTCGAAGGGGATAATCATGTGACCAGAATCTGTTATAACAAGCTTCTTTGTCCGTCCAAATACCTTGATTTCGCTCCTCTGGAAATCTATCTGACAGCCCATCTTTGACATAGTTGTTCTGGACAAGAGTAAGGGTACGTCACTCTCCACAACGTATGTCCATAGCATGATATCATTCCCACAGATGGTTATGGGTATGTTCTTCCTCGTCGTACATATGATGGGGTCACTGTCACCAAATCTGAACACTTGATGACACGGCTCTTCTTGCACCAGTTTCTTCTCCCTAGTCGTCAGTGAATACTCAAATTTCGTCATCCACTGTTCCCCACAAACTGTAGCACTAGCGCCTGAATCCAACAAGGCACCGTTGTAGGTCTTATGGCACAAGAAAGTCTCACTGTTTTGGACGTTAGCAAAGGACTGGAAGTATTGCGTAGACTTCTCCGCTAGTCTCTTGGGACAGTCTGCAATTTTATGTCCTTCACCCCCGCAGTAGAAACAAACAAAGTTCTGATCCTTCCTGTTGTTCTGCTGGTTGTTCTGGATACTGTACTTTCCTCTTCCCCTGAAGCTGGAACCCCCTCTGCTGCCGTATCTGCCTCCTCTGTTGCTGTAGTTCCCTTGGTAGTTACCCCTGCCGCTGTAATCACCGCTGTAGTTACCTCTGTAGTTACCTCTTGAGCTAAAACTGTTTCCTGCCTTATAACCATGGTATGATCCTCTGTTTCCATACGATTTTGAGTCTTTGTTGTAGAAGGTCTCGTTCTCTGCCTCATCTGAACTAGTGAGCGATGTAGATGCTTGATTTCTTGAGGAACAGTCCCCTGACTGATCAGTCTCGCTTGAAGAGTGTCGATTGTACATCACTTCTTGTTTAATCGACATAGCTGATGTTCCCAGTCCCGAAGAACCCATCAGCGTACCTGATAGTCCTGTTCCAAACGTTCTCTTCAAAGCTCCTTCCACCAAACTGAGCTCGAGCTTCGTCACTGTAGCTCTAATTAAGGTCATACTGTTCTGTTCAAGACCACTGTTCTTGAGTAGGAAATAGCCAAGGACACCATCATCAAACATGTCTGTCTTGTCGCTCATCTGTTCTGCTATTTTCTTCTTGTAGTGAAACTCCCTGCAGTAATCTTCCATAGATAGATCAGCTGGTCTTTTATACTCCAAAAAAGCATCCAAAGCGTTAAACACTTGCTGGGTATTGTCTGGTAGGAACAGTTTGTCCATTTCTGCTATCAGTTTCTTTACTCCATCTTCTCCTTTCAAATCGTCGATTTTGAGTTGGATAGCAGCCTGCTCTGGTCTACCGCTCATACACGTTATAAGGGTAGCTGCTCTCTTGTTCTTAGTTGTGCTCGTTGAGACTTCCCATACAGTAACCCTTCTCTTCCAATCCCCATAACACGTTGTATCTGTTAACCTAGGGACTTTGTCTTCCCCCATGATTGATCTAATCGTTCCTTCCTGCTACCACTGTTAAATTGTATGTTCTGATCAATCACGGGAGACAAAGTAAAACAAGTTGTAATTTGGGTTAGTAACTAAATTTGGTAACAATTGGTTAAATGGGTTAGTAAATGAATTGTTAACAAATTGGTAATGGGTTAGCACACTAACGCTGCACTCACTATCACTGCACGTTACTCAACAGACCTCAAACACAACTCTCACTCACTTAACCTCGTGAGTGGTGTGGTAATGTGATTACAAACAAATCTTCCCAAAACTGTAAATCCTTCTTAATAACAGTTCAAACTTCTTATAAACTACTTCTTCTAACTTCTTCTAACTTCTTAGAAACTAATTCTTCTATCACTTCCCCAGAAGTGATGTGAACGTGTTGTGATATTCCCTTACTCACAAACACTAGATCTTCTCTTTAGGTTCTTCTGTGTGGTCCCCGTGACACACACACACACTGGAACTTGACTTGTCTGGCTTTCACTCTTACAGCAGCAGACACTCACTAGAACTAAAAACAACCCTGTAAATATAAGAAAGTATGTTAGAAAGTAGTAACACCAAAACTACAAACCTAGGACTAAAGGAACTACTACAAAGAAACTGAAACTACTACATAGAAACCAAAATAAGCTAAACATTACACTACCTGCCCTTCAGGGTTAGCTCTCGTTCCGTTCACCTGAATCCTCTATATTTACATCCTTGTTGTATTTACATGCTAAGGGAATGAGTGAGTGTGAAACAACAAAACATAACCACTCAGACATGTCTATGAATATAATAACTTAGAGGTAAAATATGATAGTGGTTGTCATAACTATTAGTACTAGGCTAAATACAAAGTGCGCAAGGTGAACTTTATGTAACGCGCGAGGACAAACGCGCTGTTGAATATCGATCACCTCTAGCGAGCCCGACAGATGGTAAGGTTTTTTGGGATGGAATGCATGCAAACGTGAACCGCTTTTTACAATTTCAATAGAAAAAATATGTGAAAATGAAATAGTTAATTGACGATGTCAATTCATCGCAGCTCGGCGAGGCACACTAGGTAGTGCGCCATCGACAGTGAGCCGCGCGTGCCGACTGTATGATGGTTTTTTAGCGCTAATTTCGGCCAGCACAATTTTCTTCAAATAAATAGATATTGAGTATCCTTCTCGACCTCCAATTGCAACAAAAATTGGTAAGCTTACTCATAGACTGACAAGGAAAGTGTCCGAAAAATTTAAAGCATATCCAACCATCAAACATTATGTTACAGCTAAAAGCAGCGTATTTTGCCCCATTTTGATCTCTATATCAACTCCGATATCCACCAAATTTTTCGGACAGTTGTGAAAGCCCTTTTGAAAGTTCGTCGCCAATTTTCAGAATGATCTCATTTTCACATAGCCATGTGCCTACGCGTACTGCGTGACGCGCTTGTTGCGCTACTGCAAGCGAGAGGGCTCTGGTTAGAGCAAATCTCATTTAAGGAACTGAATATAAATCTGAATAATTCGACAAAAATGGTCAAATTTGGACGAATTTGGTCAAATTACGCGACTTTTACAGCTACTTTTGCTCCAAAAGCCGCGCACCATCAAATATGGCACCTAGGCGAAACTCACTGATCTTTCCAAAAAGGTATGACAAATTTGGTATTGTGAAAATTCTCACAGTCTCTAGAAAACAGTGGTACAAAAATTTTAAAAATCCGAGCAAGTTTATTTTTATCGTGCACCCCCTAGGCACACTGGCACAGGAGCGCATTTTGCCAATTTAGCTGCATGCGAGAAGCCTCATTGAGAGAGCGGCGCGCGGCACAGTAACAAGTAACCAGTAACGCATTGCGCTACAAATGAAATAGTAACTTTATAGCGTAATACCTACTAATATTATATACATAGCTTGCAATTCTCTCGATCGCTCGGTTCCCGCCGCGGCGTTCTAGTTTTCGAGCTTCTTGTTGAATCTTACTAGGCCGCGCTCTGCCTGTCATTCCGCCGAATCTCTGTTCATATGCAATGTTTATAAACATGATAGCCTGATGTCCTCAGGTAAGCAATTGGCGCGGAGCACAGTCAATTCAAGTGTTGCAATTACCAGATCAGCACAATACCAAATACACGGGTAATTGCTCTATCCAGAGCCCTTGGCCCGTGGCGCGCGCATGGGTAACAGAAATGGTCTCAACAGGTGGGAATCGTAAAATATTTGTTTCAAGACCGTCGACGAGTCCAACTCGGCGCGCGTCTTGGTATAATGAACGACAGTGGTGTCACGACGTGATACAAATGACAAAGTTATAAACCTACAAAAATGGTCCATTGCTACCAACTGAAATTTTTTTAAATCAATAAACTTTCAAATTGTTATATAAATACATCATTTTATTTCAAAGAAAATCTCGCCGAATGACCTTACATGCCTTGACAAGTGACCGAGTGTAAACAAAATTAGGGACACCGAAACACCAGTTGACCAGTAAAGTGATCATAGCAATTACATCGTTGCGATGCTGCAACCAAAGCATGCTAGGTTTATTCCATTGAACTAATAAGGTTACAGCCTAAAATAAACAGCCCTTTAAACAAGCAAATATAAACACACATATACATGGTCCATGATGAAATTGAGTATTCCATAGGGTGTACCAAAATGGCATTAAATAGACTCTATCAGGGGGTACAGAGGTACCAGAACTCTTCCACCTACGGCAATAAGTGATTTGGACCTTAACCTGATCAACACTCCTAAACCCTAAAAGGTCATGGAGTGCTTGTTGGATAGGGGCCTAAACTGCTTTTTGTTGTGATGTGAATTTGTTATATATTGTTACAAAGGGTACCATTTTTAAAGAATTTTTATATAGGGTCATTGCTATATTATGTGTATATTGTTTGAAAAAAAATGTATTTGTTAAGTCAACAGTGAGTGTATTCTGGTTAAAATTATCTTTATCCCGGATGTTGTGAAAAGTAAATACTTTCAACACTACTGTATAACAAATAATTTGAGATCATGAATACGATGTAGTTACATTGAAACGTCGAGTAATCTCCTTTCCCTAATAAGAGCATTTTTACTTGTCGCAACAACCGGGATAAAGATAATTTTATCCAGAATACATTACAACAATGCGACTCATAAATAATACTCCAATCCGGATTTTACATCAACAGTGAGTCTGAGAAAATAAAATAGACTTTTGTTTATAATTTGCCCCATATTCTACTTTGAACTTAACAATTTTAAACTTTTTCAAATACCATACTATGATGCTTCAAAATCAAAACAAAAATCGTCAGGAACTTGTTCATTTGACTGCTAGAATAAGCAATGGTTGTATTATTTAAAGAGCTTATATATTATCGCTTAAAGAGCTTATATACTATAAAGCTGATGCTGAGCATATTTCACCGTTTAAAATTAGTGGATGTTGTCCAGAATTTAGAACAGAACTGACATTTATGCCGTGGGATCAGCTGATCACCTCATCAATTGATTAAGTGATCGACGCTCAGCTGCATGCTAACTAATAAGCAGCTCTGTTAGGTACCCAATCAGCTGCATGCTAACTAATAAGCAGCTCTGTTAGGTACCCAATCAGCAAAGATTTGCTCATAAAACGACTTATGTGAGGTTTTCAAGCTATTCAAGTTATTAACACCAATATATTAGATGGGGAATATACTGAATTTTTTCCCCTACTGTTGCCGTAGGCAAAAAGATCGTCTAGGGAATAAGTAATCGGGTTTGGATATATGAGGTGGCCCTACGGACCTGCGTTGATGACAAAAGTCTGCTCCTTCGCAATATAGACCACTCCCCTATAATTATGTGTATAGGAAGCGTCTGTTATGCTACGCGCGACGCTGGCCATGTGTTAATTAATTACAGTGAAATTCCTCCTTCGCAAAGTTATGCTAGTACTTTAGTTAAGTTTTCGAAATTGTCCCAAATTCAAACGAGGATTTGGCGCCCCCCTAAGACGGCGCCCCCCTGCACAGCGGGGTCAGCAGGGCCCTTTGTTACGCCACTGGTGCTCCGTCAGCACCGCTACATAGCGGTCTGCGAGTGTGTGCGGGCAGCTGTGGTGCGGCGTTGTGGGGTCGGCCACTCACGCTGAATAACAGAGTAGCCAAACCGGGGTCTATTACCCGTACGGCATATTATTACGCACAGGTGCCACTGGCGGCCCGCCGACCAGGGATGTCCGGTGGCAAGCTGGTCTACATATATGACCACCAAATCTGAAAGCAGGTTGGGGGCACTACGGAAAGCTTAGAAGCTTCCGTCAACTACTACTACTACTACTACTAAATTAATTATTAGAATTAATGGTACAAGTACATGGTAGGGAAAAGTGATCGTGCGTGGTTTAACCGCGGCAAAATTCTTGTTAAAGGTTTGATTTCAAATAGGGTCATTGTGATATTATGTATTTATTGTTTGAATACTTTTTACAGTCTAAAAATCTTGACTTTACTTAACCTATGCAACCGGCACTTGATGACGATTTTCCGGATGTTTCTTCTGAGCCGACTTCAGAGTTCAGGAGCTTGAATCAACTGCATGTCCTTAGCTCACCCCTTTGGAGTGGAGGCACTAGCCGGGGTCTAGCTATTTAATCCACCTCAACTTGATATTGTTTGCAGTACACATCATGTTGTTGTGATTCAATAATGAGCTCAATTTCATTGACGGGAGACAAAAGTGAAAGGCCATAATTCGTTTCAATTTCGTAATAAAATGTGCCGAAACTGGCCCTGTCTCACCAAAATCAGCCAAAATACCAATCATATATTCATCATTTTGAACAATTTTTTATTATTTCATTGAAAACTTATTGTTTTATTGAATAAATTTATTAAAGTCATTTACAACTGAATACAAGCATTCAATTTTCCCTAGTAACCCTTTGCAACTCAATAGGAAATGAATCGCTTAATCACACCAATCCTCTCTCCTTGTGGCAGTCTAATAGTCAGAAGCAAAGTGACTTTACAGAGAAGAGCAAGGACGCCAGAGTGGCATGAAAAAGAGGGCGGCAGCAAAACAGAAAAACTAGAAAAGCTGAAGAATGAACATGAGGTGATGAAGACACAGCTGAAGCTTCTGGGAGACAGGCTGAAAGAGAAAAACACTGTGACTTCATTTCGAGGGGTTCTTGTTGAAAAGACACTTACCAAGCGGGTCAGTTTCTTGAATTGTTTGTTTTCTTGTATCCTCTGATTTGGTGAACCTGCAGTGTGTCTCCATACTCATGGCATTATTTATGTCAATTAATGCACCTTAATACTACATTGGCCCAAGTGAAAGACAAATATTACTAAGAGTAATGGTATCCATTGTTGGTTCATAACGTTTTTTTACAGTGGTAATACTATGTACTGTATAATTCAGGTTGACGACATAGAAAAAGACTTGGTTGTTGAGAGGAAAGCTCAGTCAGAGAAGATGCCTTGGTGGGGCTACAAGCGTGCGAGACCAGGTTTGTTGCTTGAAATATTTAATTATCAATATACAGTAAATCCCTGATTTCCTGCGCCCGATTTACCACAAACCCCGATATACCGCGGCCATCTCCTTTCCCCCAAATAGGGCTTCTCGGTAAATCGGGGTTTTACTGTACCATTAATTTCTATTTAATAAAATCTCAAATATCTTAAAACAGGTTAAATGAATTAATTGCTTTTCTATTCAGAACAATGTGCCTCTTTTCCCTGCTATTGTAACCACTGTGCAGGTCACTCTAAACATGATAACTTTGCGTTCAACATTCCGCGTCGCTCGTGCTACCAGCCAGCAAAACGGAAATACAACGGCAGCGCGTGTACCATTTGCAAGGACCACTGGTATCCCATGTACACTGATGTGGAGAGGATTAAGAAGTATATCAACCCTGAAACTAACCAGTGAGTGGATCAATGACACAGAATTTAAAATAAGTTTCATATTTATCACCAATTTATCTGAGCTGAAAATGTTCAATGTAATGGATTTAAAAGTTACAATATTGTATGCTAAATAACACCTTGAAATACCTTATCATCACTTTTTAAACGTGAGACTCCTTAAATTCAGGAACTCTCAAATCACTAACAATTGTTCCTGCCCAGAGTGATACCAGTGACAGTGACAGGAGTGTGTTGGTACAAGCAGCATGTGTTAGAGGAAGCAGTGTACCGGGCTCAGAGCATGGGATATCTCAAACCACCGTTAGTATTATCACCTGTTTTATCCTGTATCAAATGTTATATAATGATGAAATGTTAGTTTTTACACAGAGGTCGACCGAGGGACTACTTTTGGCAGAGGCCGAACTAAAGGATGACTTTTTTGGCCGAGGACTCGGTCGACCCTTGGTTGCACATTAACATACTTCTTGCCTTTACAAACCACAGATTCTCAAGAATCACAATATAGTTAGTGCACTAAGAGAAACGTAATCTGCAGAATTGTGTATAACAAGTAAAATTACACATGTGTATTTTCAGGATCCCTCCCCGGAAGTTTAATTGGAGTTCAGCTGATGTGTACGGTAGAGACAGGTCAGAACTCTATGGACATAGAGAGAGGTGAGTTCTGTAAATCACTATAAAATAATATATTGTATAATATTTAACCTATCAGGTAATTAGTAATTAGGTTAATTAGGTAATTAGTCCAGTGTTATCTAACTGAGTATTGCTATGTTTGTTAGAGGAAACACCCCACTTTATGCGATCTCGTCGGTCGACTCAGCCGAATGATAGGAAACTTGATTTAGGGTTAAATGAGAAGTGGTAACTGCTAAAAGATCAAGAATCTTACTATGGTACCCCTTCAGTAAATCTACATTGTAGTGAACTGTAAAAATAGTACATAAACTATTAACTATATTGCTATGTTTGACGAGACACTCCACTCTTGAGTACCAACTATACGTTTCTATTGTACAGCTAATTTCTAGTGCCACTATGTTGCATGTTTAATAATACTTAATATTCTAACTCCCTCCCCTCAGATACCACCAGAGTTACAGGCATCTCCCCGGTAACATACACTACCAACCTGGCAACCCGCACTGGGAACATTTACCTGCCAGGACAGAGTCTGTGGAGCCCGGTTTTATTGGGTACGAGTGAGAGAAATTACTAATTGGGTGGTTAACCAATTAGGTAATTAGTCGGTAATTAGGTAATTAGTTGGATTTTGTATCAGGTTGAGTTATGGCTCCGTGACAAAGCTTAGTTAATTTATTATAATCACAGTGATGACAGCTCTTGTTTAATGTTTTAGTTTTATTTGCGCACATTAAATTGTGTAATTGTGTCTTGTTTATAAGGGGAGGGTTGTACTGAGTTTAGTAACTTTGTGTAACTTTAGTAACTGAGTTTAGTAACTTTGTGTAACTTTAGTAACTGAGTTAAGTAACTTTGTTTCAAAAAACATCTTTTGTTTACTATAGAGGTCGTTACTTGGAAAGGTAATTTATTATAATTTATTGTAATTTCTTATGAATAGTTTATACAGATTTTGAGTGATGTGAAATCTCCATAAAATTGCTGATAATGATATTTTGATAAAGGTGATTTACATATAACTAGTGTAGTTATTATTAGTCTGATGCACTTCCCACACATAAATACAACGTGATGCCCATATAAGGAGTGTATACTACACGTGATGCCCATATAAGGAGTGTGTACTACACGTGATGCCCATATAAGGAGTGTATACTACACGTGATGCCCATATAAGGAGTGTATACTACACGTGATGCCCATATAAGGAGTGTATACTACGTGGCTATTATAGTTATGAACTTTCAGTCATTCTAAGTGGAGGCTCATATTTCACGTAATGTTCATTCTTAATTGAATTCGAAATAGAACTTGAACATTAACAACGTTATAGTACTTTATATTACACATTACACTCCTTATAATACACATAACAGGACCACAGGACTACAGGTATATATCAGTTCATTATGCAATCATTATGCATCCTTAGTAGATCACAAAACTGTCATATGTGTATCATATATCACACATATATCACACATATTATCATAATATCACACATAATATAACACACCCACACAATCTACAATTCACCAATTGTGATATGTGTGATATATTTGTGTGACGTTTGTGTGATGAAACTAACACTATAACGTCTAAGTAGAGATGATGGAATGAAGCTTGAGACAGGTGGAGAGACAAGAATACCTGAGCAGCTATGTGAATAACAACCACAAGTCAAATAATGGTGAGTCATTTTATAATTTATTATAGCATATATCATTATAGTATAATATTTGTTATATTATATATTTATACTGTTAATAACTGTTTAGTGCAAGTGTTTGGATACTGTTTGTGTTTAGTTTACGTCAGATTTGTTGTTGAGATTGGCACTCTGATATTGATATTAAAGATGAAGGTATCAACAGAGATGTTACTCAAATGTTTGCTACAAAAAGTCACTTAGTCATATTAAAATGAGCATTTGGCCATATAAATATGATTGTGGATATTGCGTCCACATCTTGCACCCGTGCTGAGCTCTTCTTAACTCCATAGCCCCCCTAGCTCGAAGTGTCTTGGTTATTAATCATAAAGTAACTAGAAAAACAGTAACAATACATTAGTTGTACGTGACAGAGAACTAGTGTTATTATTGGATTACTTTCCACTTGTACCACATCTCGATAAGTAGCGACATACGTTCTTAATAAAAGATGAAACAGCGGTAATATTACATCCTGATAGGGCAGCAACAAAAATTAAATGAATCAAGAGAAGAATTCTATAAATAATTAAATCAAGTACCTAATAAAAACCATATCGAAATATCTGCAGCTTCTATTTTCCTTTAGTTCGAATTTTACGATTAAATTACAACTTAATTGTAGTAATTGTAATACCCTATAACGTAAGATCGTGCAGTTAAAGAGAATTGTTGTTTTCTTGAACTAAATGGTCCCCTCTCACAGACTTAAGTAACTAGCTTCACAACTGCTAATAAGTACATTTATTGAGTTTTTATATGTTGGTATCCAGGACAGGTTTTAACCAGGTAGTTAGTATTTAAACTAACTTTAGTATAGCTAGTCCACACTCCACATCTTATCTACATAACATGAGGGCTCTTATGTACCACTAATCTGAAGCCAATAGCCTGATACAGGAACTTTGTACTACAGGATAGTAGTACAGAAAACATTGCAAAGTACATTACAAAAGGTGTCAGGTTTCAAATTGAGAGCAGTTAACGTTGTATTTAAGGAATAAGTGTGTAGTAAGTAGTTAGCTACTTTTCAAACCATTGTCTTGCTCCTTAATGTTGCTCCTTAATGTTGCTTCTTAATGTTGCTCCTTAATGTTGCTCCTTAATGTTGCTCCTTAATGTTGCTCCTTACTGTTGCTTCTTACTTTTGTTTCTTAATGTTGCTTCTTACTTTTGCTCCTTAATGTTGCTCCTTACTTTTGTTTCTTAATGTTGCTCCTTAATGTTGCTCCTTACTTTTGTTTCTTAATGTTGCTCCTTAATGTTGCTCCTTACTTTTGTTTCTTAATGTTGCTTCTTACTTTTGCTCCTTAATGTTGCTCCTTACTTTTGTTTCTTAATGTTGCTCCTTAATGTTGCTCCTTACTTTTGTTTCTTAATGTTGCTCCTTAATGTTGCTCCTTAATGTTGCTCCTTACTTTTGTTCCTTACTGTTGCTTCTTAAGGCTAATACTTTTGATTTTTAACTTTGATTTCTAACAATTCAGCTTGGTTGTCATTGAAATAGGCTGAAATAAGCTCCGATCTTGTGATTTGGTCCATATATTCGCTCTAGTCAGTTGTGTACATTTCATATTATACATATTGTAGTATAATATAATATAATATAATATAATATGTTAAATGTTAATGTGTGTCAAAATACTGCGATGGAAACAGGGGCTCTTGTTAGTTGATCACGTGGTGTTGATAAGAGCCTCCTATTGGTCAGTAAGAAACTTTTACTTCATGATGAGGTCAAGAGAACAAACCTGGCCTCGTCTCAATCAGTCCCACCCCTTCTGTCTAGATTAGTTTGTAACGGAGTTGTCCCTTACATCACCCTATAACAAGACCGGATATCAATCACGTGACGTTTTAACCAATCAGGTTTCACTATGACAACCCACGTGATTTTCCCACCCAATCAGATGTGTCCTAGGTAACGCACGTGACAGGATTCTGTATCTATTTATAGGTCGTGCAGCTCGCCTTGTTATAGGATGTTAGTACATATTTGGGTTAATGAATAGTTCCTTTATTCTAACAGTTGATTTTGTAAGCTTGTGTGCAGCCACCCTTTTGTTGGGGCGTAATTAGAATCTGCACGTGTATTGTTCAAATACTTTGAATATTTGTGGGTGCTGCACTTCATTCAATAGTAGAAGAGTGTATATAATAATGTCACCTTGCATCATACATATATAATATGTATATAGTAAGATCTATATAATATGGTGCGGTAATAATGAGAGAATCTGCTTTCAACCAGTAACAGGTGATCATGCAGCAGTAGACATGTGGGCAGAACCTCACAAATATCACGTTACAGAAATACAGAAAAACATATTCTAGTTCTACTGGGGGCCGGGGGGGGGGGGGGGGCTTTTAAATTTAATATTTGACATTTTCCCGTAAACAGATTACAGATATTCCTTTTTAGGTTATTTTTCAATAGCAGTTCTTATCCACATTTCAAAACATCTTCCCCAGCTCTCTTAATAAGGTCCGAACTTACACGTTGTCCCCCCCCCCCCCCCCTGACATCCCCCCTCTTACTCTTCAAAAAGTACTAATGGATTGCGTGAGACACACTGAACTCTACTCAATGTTACGTTCTGCAGTCTTATCATGTGATATATTATACAGTGTTATATACAGTGTTATTATACAGTGTTACGTGTACATGGTAAACTGTAGGCATTTCTATTCATCCCTTCCTGGGGGGTCGCTTTTTAACTCTTAAGATAAACTTTAAATATATCGTAATTAGAGCTCAAAATAATTATTTTGTAGTTAGATGTCTTTATCTTACAGAACGAGCCACATCAAGTGCTTTTTGTGCTCGTTTCATCATCATAGGTCACTTAGCAGTTTTAATAAGATTTTTCTTAAATTTTCTTTCATGCAACCCTATAAGTTTCTTGCACAATCGCTTTTCTGGCTTTGAATATTCGTACCCGAATCGGTCTCATACCCTCTATTGTTCTACGTTTGCTGTTCGTTGAACGAGAGGTTGTTGGGCCAAGCTCGTATTTTTACCCACCTCCTCCCCTCTCCTCACCCCTCCTCCCCTCTCCTCCCCCTCTCCTCACCCCCTCCTCTCCATTAAGATATCATACAAATACAGTTGTTGTTCCGGTTTGAAACCAGCTCACTGCATGGTTTTATGGCTTGTTTCCATATAATCAGTAACTACCAACTAATCCCTGGACACGTCAACATGATGAGCTTTACTAATTGACACCCACTTAATTGATAACCCCTAATTTCCTGGTTCTATAACGTAATGAACTCCACATTGTTTTCCGCACATTTCCCTCGTCACCTCTGAACCATGTTGCGCTAATCACAACTCATCAAACATGGGAAACATGCCGGGTCCTTAACACTGAACAGCGGCATTGAACCCGCAGAACCGGGCACTGAGCACCCAGAACCGGGTATGTGTCCACTTCACCCCAATTCCCATCTTCAGTCCCACACCAGGGTTGCGCTTGACAAACCACCCGCTTCTCCTCGACATATCCCTGACATTCCTACCCCACCGCTCTGCACGCTGATTGGTTGTCAGCACTCTGTACTGCTCACTGATTGGTCAGTCCTTTCTGTCAACACATGTATCGTAACCCTACTCTGCAGGCCACTGTTAGCCTTATAAGGAGGCTGTACATACCAATATGTGTTGTATTATGTGCGTGTCTGGCGTGTAATCCAGCTCTGGTTCCCTTGTAGATCATCTGGCAGGAATGTAGTGAAGATTCTTCTTCTTGGAGGAATGTAGTGAAGATTCTTCTTCTTTTCCAGGTTTAACTGGGGAGTTGAAAGTTAAAACTGATTTGTTTGGGAGTGTTGGTTGTAGTTATGTAGAGTTGAGTTGATGACACAGCCTAGCCATGCAGTAACTGGAGTTGAGATAGTGTCTCCGTTGCGCTTGTAAACATTTACTTTCCTCAGTACGTAATCTAGTTATTTAGTATATTATATATAGTTGACAGAAAATCATTTCTTCTAAAACTTAGTTCTTATTGTTAAAAGTTAGCATTTCCCGTTTTCTTTGCTCAGCTGAGCATATAATGCACAATGTTTGAGTGCGAGTGCATAAAATGCACATTAGGTTTCCTCGCGGACCTTGTAGATCTTCTCTTTCATCATCCTGTGCTCACTGTGTACTGGCTGTCAGATAATCATTATGTTGAAATCAGATATTGAGTGACACGCACGGTTTAGTTTTAGAGGCTAGCTTCCTGGCTTGCACTTGACGACTGTTGAAATCTTTACAGTCCTGTTTTCCCTTTTGCAGGAGGAATTTACCTTCAGAGGAGGAATTTATTAATTTTTATTTATTAATTTCCTTGTTCTTGAAATGTGCTGTTTTAGTTAAGATCGTAGAAACCCTTCAGCTCTCCGAAAATCTGAATTGAAGCATATTGTTATATTTTAACTAACCAGTTATCAGCTAGTTGTTCATGTTGTACTTTCCTTATTTTTGTAATGTTTGTACTGCTCTTTACTCTTTAGTGGTTTTGGTAATTCTTATTCATTTTACAGACCCGATAATAATTGTGATAATAGTGATAACAATTGAAGGAGTTCAACGTTAGAGTTCAACATTAGGGTCAACATTAGAGTTCACATTAGAGTTCAACGTTAGAGTTCAACGTTAGAGTTCAACATTAGGGTTCAACATTAGAGTTCACATTAGAGTTCAACATTAGAGTTCAACATTAGAGTTCAACGTTAGAGCTCTTTCTTTAAATGTACTGACACACTAGTACTTGTTGATGAACTTGATGAGGACAACATTAGAAAAGTGCTGCAATTGTTAAAAACGGCTAGTTAGATAGTCTAGAATGTTCTTACAACTCTTCTGTATAAGTAGTAGAGTTTACTTTGCTACACTAGTAAAGTCTATTTAGTATATGGTTATATTGTAGCTGTTATGGCCGTAGCTTTCATACTTTCAGTAATGGCCGTAGCTTTCATACTTCCAGTAATGGCCGTAGCTTTCATACTTTCAGTAATGGCCGTAGCTTTCATAGGTGTAACCGTCCAGTTCTTTTAAAATATTTTTACTAGCAGGTGCAGTATAATTCTAAAAACTCATTAACGGGTTTACGGTGGTTGTTTTACCAAAAACGTTATTAATGATTTAGCCGCTAAACATTAACCCAATAGATTAATACTGATAAGGTAAGTTATAACTTATTTCCTCTCTACTTTTAATTTGATCTGACATGCGGATAATTTATAGTGGTCCTTGGGGGGGGGGGGGGGGGGGGGGTCCCTTGCTAAAGCCAAAGGTAGTGAACTATATTTATAACGTTAATGCCTTTTCAACGGTCTATTTTGTTATAATCGGGTTATGTATATATATTATATAATGTACACGGGTTGTGATGTTGGCCCAAATATCAATGCCCACCCAAGCAAACTGATGAAATCTGAAATTAAATGGTTGTCTCTCTCCACCAGGAACCTTCACCTGCAAGTTAATCAAATTTTACCTGTCACTAATTCCCTTCATCACACCGAGTATTATTAGAATATGTCCCCCGTGTCTTGTAGCTGAGTGTCTTGTAGCTGAGTGTCTTGTAGCTGAGTGTCTTGTAGCTGAGTGTCTTGCAGCTGAGTGTCTTGTAGCTGAGTGTCTTGTAGCTGAGTGTCTTGTAGCTGAGTGTCTTGTAGCTGAGTGTCTTGTAGCTGAGTGTCTTGTAGCTGAGTGTCTTGTAGCTGAGTGTCTTGTAGCTGAGTGTCTTGTAGCTGAGTGTCTTGTAGCTGAGTGTCTTGTAGCTGAGTGTCTTGTAGCTGAGTGTCTTGTAGCTGAGTGTCTTGTAGCTGAGTGTCTTGTAGCTGAGTGTCTTGTAGCTGAGTGTCTTGTAGCTGAGTGTCTTGTAGCTGAGTGTCTTGTAGCTGAGTGTCTTGTAGCTGAGTGTCTTGTAGCTGAGTGTCTTGTAGCTGAGTGTCTTGTAGCTGAGTGTCTTGTAGCTGAGTGTCTTGTAGCTGAGTGTCTTGTAGCTGAGTGTCTTGTAGCTGAGTGTCTTGTAGCTGAGTGTCTTGTAGCTGAGTGTCTTGTAGCTGAGTGTCTTGTAGCTGAGTGTCTTGTAGCTGAGTGTCTTGTAGCTGAGTGTCTTGTAGCTGAGTGTCTTGTAGCTGAGTGTCTTGTAGCTGAGTGTCTTGTAGCTGAGTGTCTTGTAGCTGAGTGTCTTGTAGCTGAGTGTCTTGTAGCTGAGTGTCTTGTAGCTGAGTGCCTTGTAGCTGAGTGTCTTGTAGCTGAGTGTCTTGTAGCTGAGTGTCTTGTAGCTGAGTATGAGCTTTCTCTTTCTACTGGGGGATATTATTGCATTGTAGCGGAGCTTTACTGAGAGATATTGTACTAGATACCGCTCTTACAATTTGCATTATTGAATTTGAGTGGGAACTTGTACTTGGGGGCTATTGTTGTGAGATTCATCTCAACGTCACGTCACTTTCATAGCTGAGTATGAGCTTTCTCTTTATTCTGGGAGATATTGTACTAGGTACCGCTCTTACAATTTGCATTGTAGCGGAGCTTTACTGGGAGATATTGTACTAGGTACCGCTCTTACAATTTGCATTATTGAGTTGGTAGCCGGGGGCTATTGTTGTGTTAGATGTAGAGATTCATCTCAACGTCACGATGCTTTCATTGTTACAGTGTACCACTTATGATATAAGTACATACCTTCCCCCTCCAGACCTACTTACTAGTCTGTACCTACACATTTGTTGGTAACGTCCTTTTACTGTGCTGTTCCCTTTTGGAGTCAGCCTTCCTCTCCCCTTCATATTTGACGTTATTATTTTCATATCGAAGTCAGTATAATTCGAATTTTCACGTATTGAACCGTCGTTTTTAAACAACCTTCAGAATTAACTACTCAAGTTGATAATTTTCATAAAAATACTTTTAGATCATAAAAATAGACCATGAAATAAAAATACTTTTAGATACAAAATGCTTTTAGATCATACAAATACTTATAGATCGTAAAAATACCTATAGATCATAGAACCAGCCATGTTTTCCGTTGTGGAAAAGTCTATTGCAAGGAGGAACTCTATGGTGGACCACGCATTCGGTCGACAGAACTCCGGGACCGACAAAGCCACTGAAAAAAGCGGAGGCAAAAGCGGCGGCAAAGTCCTCAACTTCAAATACGTAGCGGAGGACTTTGTTGTGCTGGAGTCCGACTTTGGTCACCCGGACATTTCCTTGTGTTTGGGAATTGTCAAGAAATTCGATCTGATCACCCGAAAGTACTTCTGCAACAAGGAGGTTGGGTTTGATGTCCGGATACCGTTCGGGAGGGTGCTGAACGAGATGAGCACTCTGAGGTTCATGCCGGACTGTGATGACGTCAGACTGGCTCTGATCTGTATGGCACAGAAAGCAAACGATCTGGTTTACGACTTTACAATTGATAAGTTCGACAGTGAAGCGTTCCGACGGTGTTTTGTTGATGTCAGTAACATTGTCTTGTTGGAGTTAAAGAAGCTAGTTTTGCGTCCCAAACCCATCGACCCAGAACGTAAAAGTGGAGGAGCTACAAACAACAAGGTTGTCTACAAGGCTGCTGATTTAGCTGACCCTAAGTCCGATGCACCTGAAGCTATCAGGACAAGGTTTAACATAAAGGCGGTCATGGAGAACGCCTCTGATGGTGTGTGGGCCTCTAGAGAGGACCTGATCAGGTTCCATTGCTGGAAGCTAGTCAAGCTGGACCCAGGTCTGCAGCAGTCTATTAAGATGGATCTGGATGATTTGTTTTACCAAGTCCTGCCCCTGGAGGTTGAGGAATATGTTGCAATTGTGCCTAGCAACAACAACTGTGCCTAGCAACAACAACTGTTGTGCCTAGCAACAACAACTGATGTGCCTAGTAACAACAACTGTCTAGCAATAACTGCCTAGCAATAATTGATGTTTTGGGAAAGAAGTTAATGAACTTTGTTGATAAAATATTGTGATATAGTGTCATGTGAGATTAATCATCATTACTGACTACTATACTGACTACTGTGCGTGATCTTTACATCGTCTTTCTTTTGAGTGTAGCACTAATAGTAACTCAATTCTACTAATACTATTTTAGTCTTTCAATTTATTTTATCTGTCTGTTTTAGGATATTACTGCTCATGCTCTACTGCTCTGTACTTTTATTTAAAGATGGATTTTACATGATATAGTGTTTAGGTAGCTATATATGAAGAAATTGTTATTGTGTTTGTCAACACAAATGTTAGAGTATGTGTTATGGAAATAACCATAGAACTATTTTCGAGCATTGTTAATTAGAGAAGAATTGTTATTTTGTTGAAGAATTTTATAAAGAATATTATTCCTCTTTGGAAAGATTGAATTATTATTTGAATTACAAAATCTATTTTAAACACCTAGTTAAAAATAACTCCGTTTTGTAATAATAATATATATTATTTGTAATAATGATATATTAAGATGTATAATGTAATTTTATTTTCTTTAATCTAATGAAATCTGGGTCCGATGTCTATTTATAGGACCCCAATATAGCATGTTGTTTATTTCATTAAATGTGTTTTCTATTATTCTTGAATTTATTTGCTTAAAGTAAGTCTTATGTTATGCTTTTATCTATTCTTGTGATCTTTTTAAATGTATTTTTACTAAATGTGTTCTTTTTAAATCTATTTTAACTTTTAACGTGTTCTAATTTTGTGTAATCTTTATAAAATAACAGCGAAACTTCCAACTTCGAGTTAGTTTAAACTTCCAAGCAAATGCACAAATGCCGGGCAATCTTTTCTCAAAATGGTTGTACACAATTGGATTTCGCCGGACATGAAATTCCGGAATTTACTTGTCCGGTGCTGTGTAATTTGGTCCGGTATGAGCTGAGTTGGAGTTTTACTGTAAACCTGTTTGTCGATCTGTTATCTAGATCTTTGTTATTTAATCTATAATTTCTAATTTCTTACATTTTAAGTTCTGTGAAGCCAATTACGCCAATCTAAACAATTTGTGTTATTATTTTACGTTATTTTAACTTGCTGTGTGTTTCTTATTTCTTTGTCAATAATCTGTAAATATTTAGTCAATTCCGATTTTCGAATTAAAGTCGAATTTGAAATCTGTTTATATCTTAACTTTTATGTGCTTTTATTAAGTTAATCATGTTTTAATATCTTATTGTTTAAAACTTATAAAATCTGCTAAATTCTATACTCGTTTAAATATTCTAAATATAATAAATAATCTTTGTAAATAAAAACTTAAAACCTTTCTGCATTAATATTTGTTTCTCACTTGACTCATAAACCTAAAATGACACTAAAACAACAATGAAGATCGCTAATTTACTCACCTGAAGTCTTAACTGATTAGAAACTAAACTAGAAACACTTGTATTTTAACAGAGAAACAAACTGTATAAACCCTTTAAACCAGAACCCTAAACCACCACATAACACCATAGTACTAGAGAAACCAGAGACCACGTGACATATGACCACGTGACATGTTGTGACAGTAGCTCGTTGTAAAATGGCAGTTTCAGCCATCAGGAACCCTAACGATATAGCACACCTTTACAACAGACAAGTTAAGAAGGTATGTATGGGATGTAGAGTCTTCTTCCCGACCAGAGCGGCCGGGGGTGTACCCGACCAAGGCCAAGGGGGCCGGGGGTGTACCCGACCAAGGGGGCCGGGGGTGTACCCGACCAAGAGGGACCGGGGGTGTACCCGACCAAGGGGGGGCCGGGGGTGTACCCGATCAAGGGGGGGCCGGGGGTGTACCCGACCAAGGGGGACCGGGGGTGTACCCGACCAAGGGGGCCGGGGGTGTACCCGACCAAGGGGGCCGGGGGTGTACCCGACCAAGGGGGACCGGGGGTGTACCCGACCAAGGGGGCCGGTGGTGTACCCGACCAAGGGGGACCGGGGGTGTACCCGACCAAGGGGGCCGGGGGTGTACCCGACCAAGGGAGACCGGGGGTGTACCTGACCAAGGGGGGCCGGGGGTGTACCCGACCAAGGGGGGCCGGGGGTGTACCCGACCAAGGGGGCCGGGGGTGTACCCGACCAAGGGGGCCGGGGGTGTACCCGACCAAGGGGGGGGGGGGGCCGGGGGTGTACCCGACCAAGGGGGGGGGGGCCGGGGGTGTACCCGACCAAGGGGGCCGGGGGTGTACCCGACCAAGGGGGGCCGGGGGTGTACCCGACCAAGGGGGGCCGGGGGTGTACCCGACCAAGGGGGCCGGGGGTGTACCCGACCAAGGGGGCCGGGGGTGTACCCGACCAAGGGGGGGGGGGGGCGGGGGTGTACCCGACCAAGGGGGGGGGGCCGGGGGTGTACCCGACCAAGGGGGCCGGGGGTGTACCCGACCAAGGGGGGCCGGGGGTGTACCCGACCAAGGGGGCCGGGGTTTATAGTAGATTGTAGCCACCTATTTAGTGAATAGTGGGACAATTTTAATCACATTTTTAGTCTTTCTTTGACATTGCACCACTCGTGTCAGCACTGAATAAGGCTAGAGTTTGTCTGGAATCTCAAACATTGTCAGACAGTTAATTTGTGCGTTATTTTTGCGTTATTTGCGTCAATCGTTGTTTTTAGTGATTCTTCCATATTTTAGGGTTTTAAAAACTTTTCAAGTATGGAATCTTGAAATGCATGGAATGTTATTTGTTGTCACGTAGAAAAAGAGGAAAATTAAAAAGTGGATTACTTGTTAGTTGTTATCACACATTGTGATTTGTTACTACAACTCGCTGCAGTGCTTTGCACAATTATTGTGAGAGTTCGTCCAAAGCACTGCTGAGTGTAATAGTCGTCAACTTAAAACTGTCTTAAACTGTAAATAGAAAATCGTAAATCTATCATTTATTGTGAGGTATAACCTATACACTAGGAGGAGAATTAAGTGAATTACTTTTTATCACATATTGTGATTTGTGACACACAGCAGTGCATTGGACGAACTCCGATTCTAAAGCACTGCTGAGTGTTACTGTCGTTAACTGAAAACTGTTTTCAACTGTAAATAGAAAATTGTAAACCTATCCTTATTGTGAGTTATAACCTATACACTAGGAGGAGAATTAAGTGAATTACTTTTCATCACATATTGTGATTTGTGAGTATGACACACAGCAGTGCATTGGACCCATTCTAAAGCACTGCTGCGTGTTACAGCTGTCGTTAACTGAAAACTGTTTTCAACTGTAAATAGAAAATTGTAAACTGTGAATCGTAACCTGTAACCTGTGTATTGTAATCTATAAACTGTCTAATGTGAATCGTAACCTATAACCTGTGATTTGTAATCTGTCAGTTGTGAATTAAAGGACCAGTTAACTGAAAAAAAAGTTATCCTCATATTTTGACAGATTGTGACAAATAGCAAACTAAGCAACGAGTCGAAATTCCTAAATCTCTAACTGCTCTCTAACGCGTGTAATTAGCGTTTGTATTATTTTGGCGATGACGTCATAAAGTCCCTCTTGCGCGCAGAGTAGCTCGTGAGACTGTATTTTACAGGTAAAAAATGGACATAATACAATCTTTTCCCCCGAATAACTCGAAAAGTAAGTAATTTAGGGTACATGTTGCTTCATAAGTTGTATATAAACATGGCCATTCTGCACAATTTGCACACATTCAAAAACCTTTAGGGCCTTCATAGCCCAATTAACCAGATACCCATAGTTTTGCATGATTTCTGGAACCGAAAATCAGTTTTTCGCCAATAACTGAAAAAGTAAGCACTTTAAGGCATATGTTTGTTCGTAAGTCATATATTAATATGCTAATTGCGGTTCTTTTGCATCCTGTCTGAAGACTCCATCACGATCATATCGAAAGTGGGCTTAGCACCACGCCCAAAATGGTTTTTGGCGAATTTATCGAAAAGTAAGGATTTTAGGCCATGTGTTGCTCAATAACTCCTATATAAACATGCATATGCGGCTTCGTTCAAGCCTATTTTGAAGTCTCTACGACCTTCAGAAGCAAGGGGTCGGTTACGTTATTGGGTCAATATGGGCGTGGCCCTCCTGGGTTTTCTCCACGGTCAAAAAAATGTCTCCAAACGAAAATCGTTTAATCATAACTTCGGGAAGGTCTGTGCAAAGTTTCGTGAGTATGAGAACATTTGCAGGTTCATTTCCATAAATGTCCATAAATGACTGGACTACACAACTTTAGAGTTAACTTTAGAGAAACTCATAAGTCATTTATCTCAAATTAAGCTGTTAGTGTCCATGATCAACCTCTGGCAACAATGTTTTACGTGAAATGTAAAAATCAGGAGTAATATAAAAAAGGTATTTTTAGATTAAAGTGCTAGCTCATAGTTTTAGAATTGTATAGATTAACGTTGGTCATTTAGCCATCTAACAATCGATCGTGCCGTAATATATGGCCAGAGAATAATAGGGTCTTGGAAATTTTATAGTTGTTCAGTGGGTCGATCGACTGAACACGTTTGCACTTGGTATTTAAACTTACCAGTAGTTTATTTATGTTATGCACCGATGATAATGCAATTAGGATAACAACTAGGTAAGCCGGAAGTCTAATTCAAAACACACCTCACACCGTACACACCTCCAATTAGTAATTTTACTATTTGGTAGACCGGGTATTTTGGCGGGAATTCTGTTCCCACGGCACTGTTCTGATAGAAGCTACTTCTACTAATGGTCCCAGAGGAACGGCCGTAAAGTAGCCAGACTTCTTGTCTCCTGTACTGGCAGACACTTTCAGATTAAAGTTAGAAATTTCGCTATGCTATAAATATAATTGCTCTCGGAATTGAACAAACTCCTACTTATCTGTATCCTTTCTAAATTCGTTAGAGTTTCATGGACTGGGGAAAAATAATCGGTACAGTCTCCCTGCTTGTGTAATCAAGCAATGAAAACAATCCAAAATTATCACATATGACATAAGTTGTAATAGCAGAAACTTTCTAACCGTACATTCACCCGCCACTGTTCAAGAACCTATATCACTGTTTAAAATCATGACGTGAGCACTGTACATCCAATCAGCTATTCCTTTAGTTAGGATGATAGCCAAAACTATAAGGATTTTGGAGAACTAGGGTAATAGTCATAATTCTAAAATTTGAGTGAGTTACACGTGTTTTATTGACGATGATAAACATTTCCCCTATCAAGATTCTAAAAAAAGTGCGATGAGATTGGATTCTGACACTAGAAGTGCGATTTTCACGAAATGTACTCCCCCCCCCCCCCCCCCCCCCCCCCCCCCCCCCCCCCCCCCCCCCCCCCCCCCCCCCCCCCCCTGCAAGATTTCTTGCCCCACAAATTATTTTCTATTTAAAAAGATTTCGCGAGTCCCTTTGTAAGCGAAAAGTATGTCACTGTTATTGGATCCATAAATAACGAAAAATTTACGTGCGTATTTTCATGAATTATATTATGTTACATATTGTAATATTGGTAAGCCTCACGTAGCACGATGGTTGAGGGCGCGCTCGTCAAGCAGTTGACTCGGGTTCGAGTCTCGTCAGCGGTCATTCTTTTGGCAATTATTAATTATTTTACTAAAATTATCATCAGAGCACCTTGTAATATACGTTATCCGATAGATTATACTGTTCGTACTTCATCTAGAGAACTAAGAGACTGAGAAGACCGGCATTTAAGGATTTGTCCGGGGAAGGCCTCGTTCACACTGGAACATGTCAAATTATTGTAAACGGAGTTATCTGGTAATGTTTGTTTTGTTTATGGCTAGAATTTAGAATGGAATCAATGTGATGAGGATCCAGAGTTAATTACCTGCTAGGATTAATAAGTCAGTTCTCCAGTTGAAGAGACCCTTTCTCAAACTTTTAATGAAGAAATATTCACTATGCCTATGGCAGTATCAAGTATATTCTGAGAAAGAATATAGCCAGGAATAGTACCTCCTTTAATGGTAACCATGGTAACTATAGTAACCACTGTGAATCTTGATCTTATAACAACTAGTATCCTTTAAGACTTAGACAGTACAGTGAATAAACACGCTGAAAAGCGATGAAAATGCAAGCGCGCGACCGAATATGTAGTGCTGAAAGAGGGTGCCGAAATCTCGCGGAGAATCTCACGATATTGTGAGCCTAGCTATGAGATTTAAACGAAACTCGCAAAAATCTGGCAAAAATCTCGCGCGCGTTACGTCGAAGTTTTCACGCTATTAACAAGTGATAAAATACACGTTAAGAGTATAAAATACATGTTAAGTTCCTAATTCCCTCAACTTTTAAGTTAAACTTTTTCTGTTTCCTCATTTATTTACAAATTTTGTGCGATGAGTCCGGCTCGCAATCTCGCATAAATCTTGAGCTGGGAAACATTTGTAATGTAAATTACGCTATGCAAGCGCGCACTGAGGGACTTTATGACGTCACGAGGCCACAGCTTATTATTGCAATAACACGCGTTACACGTACGCTAGAGAGTTGGTTCTTTCGGCGATACGATTCTTTACCAGTTTGTCACAGCTGATTTAAATCTTAGCCAAATTGGAGACTACAAATTTTTCAGTTAACTGGTCCTTTAATAAAAACTATTTTATTATTTTTACCGTTTTATTTCAGGCACAGCAGCCGACTGAACCGGAGAAGTTATTTCAGAAATTAGAGCGGATAGGAAGAGGATCCTTTGGAGAGGTCTTTAAAGGGTGCGTCAATATTTCCATTATTTCCTGTTGTTTTACATTTAAATATATTGGCTCTGTTCCAACCATCGAATGTAACATCGAGTGTAACAACATGTAACATAGAGTGTAACAACGTGTAACATCGAGTGTAACAACGTGTAACATCCAGTGTAACAATGTGTAACATCCAGTGTAACAACGTGTAACATCCAGTGTAACAACGTGTAACATCCAGTGTAACAACGTGTAACATCCAGTGTAACAACGTGTAACATCCAGTGTAACTGACCGTTCAAAATGTCGTCATAACAACCCCACTCTCTCTCTGATATATTCAAGAGAGTGATGACCTCAGCTTATACTAGGCCGTTATACGACACTACTAAACTTGTTGTGATTATATCATTGTTGTTACATTACATAGTGTGCAGTGCAGTTTAGGTTTTATAATGTGTGCAATTTGGCATTGTGCAATTTGGCATTGTGCAGTTCGGCATTGTGCACGGACTACATATACAGTGAACAGATATTACGCAATATATAATACAGAGTGCTAAATAAAGTGTCCGCACCTTGTCATATCATGAGATCACACACAATCAATCAGAGCACTGTACTAACACCACGTGATACAAACCAACCAATCAGAGCACTGTACTAACACCACGTGATACAAACCAACCAATCAGAGCACTGTATTCTTAAGATATCGGCTTGCAACTTGACGCATACACTGAATACTGTCACGGTTATTTATTATATTAGGTCATCAGTGTGTCCCTTTGACATACAACATCTGCTGAAACCCATGACTTGCACTATTGGTAAAACAAGTTAAAACAGCTAATCATAACTTATTTATTCTTAAATCAGAGCACTGTATTCACACCACGCGACACAAACCAACCAATCAGAGCACTGTATTCACACCACGTGACACAAACCAACCAATCAGAGCACTGTATTCACACCACGTGACACAAACCAACCAATCAGAGCACTGTATTCACACCTCGTGACACAAACCAACCAACCACAGGATAGATAACACAACGAAAGAGATAGTAGCGATAAAGATAATAGATTTAGAGGAAGCAGAGGACGAGATTGAAGATATCCAACAGGAGATTACAGTTTTATCACAGTGCGACTCTCCTTATGTTACTAAATACCACGGCTCATACCTAAAGGTCGGTAGAAATCTTGTTTATTTGTTTGTTAAAATGATGAAAATGTTTCGATTGATTAGTTTTGGCGTAAGCTTATTTTGACTTTTGTAAAGGTCTCAAACAAATTTGACCTCTGACCAGTTCATGCCTGGCCAGTTCATGCTATATCTACCATTTTGGTAAATTAACACAGTTTAGAACAACCTTACCCCGCCTCTGTCAGGGGGCCACGTTCCAAAGAACAGTCTCTAGTAGTCTATAGTAGCCTATAATAGTACTGTATAGTTAATAGTAGTCTGAAGTAGTCTGTAGTAATAATTAGTAGTAATTCTAATATTTGCACTGAACACAAGTGACATCATGACAACCACAGCAGCATATGTACCCACATTAAACATAACATAACGATAATGTTCTGTTTGTGGGACAAAGAGACTGTAATATTGGCAGCTTGCCACCTCTCAAAGAGACTGTAATATTGGCAGCTTGCCACCTCTCAAAGAGACTGTAATATTGGCAGCTTGCCACCTCTCAAAGAGACTGTAATATTGGCAGCTTGCCACCTCTCAAAGAGACTGTAATATTGGCAGCTTGCCACCTCTCAAAGAGACTGTAATATTGGCAGCTTGCCACCTCTCAAAGAGACTGTAATATTGGCAGCTTGCCACCTCTCAAAGGAGACCGTCAATAACAGGAGTCATGTGGTTAATACTGGTTATTCATGAATCACATGCTACTTGGGGGGGGGGGGGGGGGGGGCAACGCCCTTAAAGGCCCTAGACGCATCGAAAATTCAAAAATTTAGGCCCCCCCCCCTACTTGATGTGCTGCTGAGTTAATACAGGAGTTATGATTAATATTAATTATTCATGAGTAAGATAATAGGGAGTTGCTCGGTAACAGTACTCGGCACAGTGTCATCACAGTATTGCGGAGTGGCGTGGTTTCTAAAGGAGCAGTGCCGTAGAAGGGGCAAAAGGAGCTTATATCATTTCGTGTTTATTTAAATATGAATTTATGGATAATAATTATAGTTTATTTTATTAAGATTATAATAGTTGTGTTGGTTTCAGGGCGCCAAGTTATGGATAGTGATGGAGTACCTCGGGGGAGGATCCGCTCTACAGTTGGTAAGTAAAAACTAAATAGTTTTATATATTTTACAATTGGTAAGTTATTGTTAAAACTAGATAATATCTTATTTACAACCGGTGATATCATAAGCATATTAGATAGTATTTGGTTTACAACCATAAGATATTGCAAAGACTAGGGTGCGTATGAATGTTCAACATGTTCAACAGTGCGTATGAATGTTCAACATCTCTCCTAAGAATTATCAACTTGAAATATATAAAAAACAAAAAGTTTCCACTTTTATAACGCCCTGTAATCGCACACCTCCAATGTTTCTGCGATTGGCTGGTTTGTGTCACGTGGTGTGTGTTCTGTGCTCTGATTGGTTGTTTCGTGTCTCCTTTAGCTTTCCTCGTTCCCTTCCATTAAAGAAACAGGTCTGGTTAATACTTACATACCATGTGGAGTTATTATTAATTGTTTTTTAACCAGCACGAAACTCAGTTAAACTAGCAGTAATTGTTTAGGTTGCACGGTAACGTTAGTAACCATGGTAACGTTGGCACGGTGGTATGTGCCAAGTAACTGCCGTCCCACCTTTAGCTCTCTCTACATAGTTCCCGTCATTCCAGCGAATTAAACATTTATTTTGGCTCCAAATATTTACTGTTTAAAAATTGGTTGGTTTGCTTGGATACTGTGTCCTGATTGGTTGGTTTGCTTGAATACTGTGTCCTGATTGGTTGGTTTGCTTGAATACTGTGTCCTGATTGGTTGGTTGGTGTCACGTGGTGCGTATTCTGTGTCCTGATTGGTTGGGGTGAGTACCTGATCTGACACCCTCTGTTGTACTTGCCCCGCCTAGAATGAAGTGCCTGAATATTGGAACTGGGTAATTGTTAATACACATGTACATTGGCATCTATGTTGTTATGACAAAGCAATTATAGACAGTAGTTGTACAATAATGTACATGATCTTTGCATTAAATAAGTAGCAATACTATACTATGCATGAATCATGATCTGTGAAATATATTCCCTAACTTGGGCGAGTCCCCCCTCTGTTATGTAATTCTGATAATATAATAATAACACAGCACCACACCCTACCCCACCCCACCACACCCACTACACGACCACACCTCACCACGCCACACATTACATACTTACTGTGACCTGGTACTCTTCTTTAGATCATGATACTTAAATCCGCTAAATTTTACAATCTCAATCTAGGGTTTTAGGGTAAGTACAATAGGATTAATGACGTAATATTAATATAATTTTCCTGGCTTATTGATCTTATTATCTTGAGAATTACCCTTATTATAATATTATGGTGTTGTTGAATATTCTGGAAATAACTTAAATCTAATTTGTCTAATAACTGTAATGAAGTAAATCCAATATCTGTCAGGATCAGTAGATATTTGGAATTGTTTTCTCGTCGGTTAAAGCCATAAATTATTATTATTAGTTTATTTTCACGGGTCAAATACCCCTTGCTAATTGGTTGCAGATATTAAAGCCACGTGAAGTATTATTTAGTACGTGAAATGTTCTTTTAGTCATTAGTCGACATTTGTGAATATTTTCGTTTCAATCACGTGACAGCCTTTGAAAATAAATATATCCGATAAATATATCCGACATAGAACCTGGCGCGGTGGATGTCCTTGCTGTACGACAGTGTTAAACAAGGAACTGAAACCGAGGGGTTCCGTTCAGGCCCTTCACACTTTGTTTCTGTCTAGTTCTAATGTACCGTCACAATAGTGACTTTAATATATATATAATAAGGATTCCTCACTCTCGTCACGTCCAACAATGGCGTTTCTCTTGTCGCTAATACAAACGAACATTAGGTACGCCAAATGAAAAACTGGTGCTCTGGGTTTTTATCACAGAACAGAAAATAATACATTTAGCCAGTTAATGAGCCAGCTGTTCGTCATAATTTTAGGCTTGGAAACTCTAAGCCACCACGTGAATCTGAATATCATTTGTGGAAGCATTGTTTTTAGATACGGTTAGCCTCAGAAGTGTACAGCTGAAAGAAGCAATTACCACCTTGACTTCCCAAGTGGTTTTGTCACTCGTCCACTATTACACACATTGGGAAGATGGAGATATAAGGGCGTGGTTCTTTGTGCTTTAGTGATATCTAACAACTGTATAACGTACAAGTGCGTATAACAACTAGTGTATTAATTGAGTATATATTATACTGTATTAAATAAAGTATACATAGTGTAGTAATAGAGTATATTTTAGCGTATTTATATATAATATATTAGTATGTATCATGTATCATGTACATTATGATTACAGAGGATCTGATATTTAGATATATATTGCTGTGCTGTAAAAATTGACTTTATTTATTTATTTATTTATTAGACAGTGTAGATATAATGCATTATTAAGAAGATAAGATTTGTACACAGTGAGCTTACTGTACATACCTTTAATACACGTGCTTCACATTCCAGCCATGACAGATCTTGTAGGCTTTTTAACGCTGCTGAAAACTTTAAATATAGTGATGATGTAACCAACCCGAGCAATGTTATTCAAGTTATTTAAGTTATTTAAGTTATTCAAGTTACTTAAGTTATTTAATAACTGTTGATTTATAGATCCGGCTCGGGAGGAATGCTGATTTTACTTTCCATGGGAAATATTAGATACCAATTTTATTTTCTCTACTATAATACCGTCATATTAACTTAATTAAGTTACTGAACTTAACTTAATTAAGTTACTGAACGATGTACTCCTGATAATTTAAATTGTACAATGTGCACACATAGCTTAGTTAAACAGTCAAATTGTGCACAAATTTACACCATTAATAATTATTAATATCAGCTTAACATTCAGTACTGAATTAAACCTTTTAAACGGTAAAATTATAAGTATAACAGATAATTTACTGAACCGCCCGTTGTACAACTGTGGTTTTACACATTATTCGTACGTGCACATTGCACTCGCACGTGCATATTTTACTTGCACGTGCAGATAACTCCTACACATGCTCACACATTATAATATGCTGCATGTTAAAGTAATATAGTAAATAGTAATTGTACACAAAACTATAAGATCCTACTAAACGCACGATTCCAGTGTACATTTAGTCACAACTTACATTCCTTCATCCTCCTGAGTGTACAAAATGTACTGGAATGTACCGAACTACTCCTTATGATCTACATTCCTACAGATCAGGGTCGGGGATGGTCTTGGAAGGTTTCCTTGATTTAAGCTAGAGTTCAAGTACATATTGTTCTTCTTAGCTTATAGTTTTATAGATTGTAGGGTTCTTACAGTTTCATCAAAACGGCAGACTTTTTGCCCCCCCCCCCTCCCACAAGTATCTGGATATTCTAACCTTTCCTAACTCCCCCTTTTTGTCAACAGAAAGAGTCTTAAGTCCACTGTTAGCAGCGACTGTAGAATTTGTTGTATAATTGATGTAAATAAAATGTAATTTTCAGATAAAAGCGAATGTTCTGGACGAGTCAAGTATAGCTATCATGCTCAGAGAAGTGTTAAAAGGACTGGATTACCTCCACGGAGAAAGGAAACTTCACAGAGACATCAAAGGTATGTGTCACGTGGTGTGAATACTGGGCTCTGATTGGTTGGTGAGTGTCACGTGGTGTGAATACTGGGCTCTGATTGGGTGGTTTGTGTCACGTGGTGTGAATACTGGGCTCTGATTGGGTGGTTTGTGTCACGTGGTGTGAATGTCAGGCTAAATTAACTAGCTGAATCGAGGTTTAACAGTGTTTTGATCGGTTAGTTTATTAATTAATCAACTTAAATTCAACAACAAATGAATTAATTGTTTGTTTCTAATTAATCAATTGTTTGTTTTTAATTAACCAACTGTCTATTTTTACAGCTGCTAACATACTGCTCTCTTGTAACGGAGACGTGAAGCTTGCAGATTTCGGAGTAGCAGGACAACTAACTGACACCCTCACCAAACGACACACTTTCGTAGGTCAGTATACTGTGTCCGGATAGGAACATTATTGATGAGTTGTTGTTGTGTTTAGAGTTCAACAGTTTCCCTGGCCTTGGTCGCAGTTTCCCTGTACGGCAGTGTTAAACAAGGAACTGAAACCGAGGTACAATAGTGACTTTAATATACGGAATTATCATAAACTTTGAACTCAAAACATCACAACAATATAACAACGAGTATGTAGACGAGCGTAAATCAGGGACATCCTCCTAGACCATCTCGTATGGGGACTTGCCACCCCATGGCAACATTAAAATATATTGACTCTGTTACATCGTTTCCTGTTAATATAAAACTCCGTTACAAATTGAACTGGGAGTAAGTAAAAGTCTAATAGAATATGTTTCTTTTCTTTTTATGACACAAACTACCATCAAGATTTAACACACCATGTCAGATAACAAGTTTGGAGCGTGAAACATTAGAGTACTGGAGATATGTAACTATAAGTTAAACTAGGTCCTGTTCTATTTTAACCTAGTAACCTAGTAACCTAGTAACCTAGTAACCTAGTAACCTAGAAACATTAGAGTACTGTAGAGATACAACTATAAGTTAAACTAGGTCCTGTTCTATTTTAACCTAGTAACCTAGTAACCTAGTAACCTAGTAACCTAGTAACCTAGAAACATTAGAGTACTGTAGAGATACAACTATAAGTTAAACTAGGTCCTGCTTTATTTTAACCTCGCTGTATCTAATCTGTCAACACTTCGCGACAGTAGTACAGTGAGTGAAGGGGCCAGGGGGGACAAGTTTGTAGTTTATTACAACTTTCTAGTCAATATTTCAATGGTGTAAAAACATAGACATGCCTTCCCCGGCGCAATGTTTGTTGATGATTTAAAAGGTTTGAGCCCATTGTTTTTTCCAACAATTTCGTCAGTAAATCAAGTCTCTAAAATTTATTAAATATATTTTACAGATCAAAATATAAATACCATCTCCCCCGGCCCCTGCTATTATCGCAGAGTGAGACGTCAGTAACATGTCCCTGTTGAACACTACATTGCATCTCCCTGTTGAAATAGTTAATAATAAGTATATTGTCAGTGTGTTGCTATGTACAGTGTACATAGCAACACACTGACAATGTACATTGTACACTCTCTGTATAATTGAGGGCAGTGAAGATAAGACACTTCCTTATTAGGGCATTGCAAAAACGCACATTAAGGAATGATCGTACTGTATTATAGAAATTAATTGAGGAGCTTGTTTAAGTTGATAGAAGCAGTTTTTGCTACACAATCTTGGAAAGAAATGATACCAATTGATATAAAATGTATTAATTGATTAAAATATGTTTGAATTATTGAATACATTACAGAACACTATCACATTACAGAACACTATCACATTAAGAAATTAGAATATCAGAAATTACAGAATATAAATCTATAACTACAGTTCACACCGCACAATATCTAATAATGATATACTTTAAAATAATATAACGTTATTTTAAGTCCCATATTGTGATCCACTATTACTCTGACGGTCCCACCCCTTTAGGAACCCCATTCTGGATGGCCCCGGAAGTAATAAAACAGTCCTCCTACGATACGAGAGCGGACATCTGGTCCCTGGGAATCACTGCTATCGAGATGGCAAAGGGAGAGCCCCCGCTTGCAGGTGAGCTTTTTTATTGTCACGTTCTATGTTCTGGTTGGTTGGTATGTGACAGGTGAAGTATATGCTGCATCCTTTATTGGTTAGTCTGATTTGGGTGGGTTTTAGTCAATGAATTTTGTCTTTTCCAAGTGCCATTTGAAGAAAGATTGAAACGCCCACATGAAGAACTTCTCTTCAGGTGTTTTAGCTTCGTGCCAAAGCCGCAAATGTCTTTTTTTCTGAACCTCGTCGGTTTTAACGCCAACAGTTGTATTCTCCTCAGCTTCAACCTTTTCATCTTCACCCTCATCAGTTTTAACCTCTTTTTCTTGAGTTATTTGAGCGGCTTTGCTATCAGCTTTGGTAAAAAGAAGATCGTTTGCCTTCATTAATATTACTTCGTGCTGACTGGGATAATCAATATCTTTGTTATCGCAAATTTCGATCATTTCTTCGTCAACGCACGCATGGGAATGGAAATGACTGATGACAAACGACGTCATTCTATCTACAAACTCTCCAATCCAAGGCTTGATCCCGGTAACGTTGCGAATGATCTTCGAAAGCTCTTCGTTTGGCAAATTTATTGGTTTTTTGAAATGTTCTGGATCCAAGCCAAAACTTACAAGAATTTCTATCAAGAGATCCTTATTTTGGCCATCTTTTTCATGTTTTTGCAAGGCTTTATTGATAATTACGTAATAGTACTGGTTTGTCAATTTCACTGATTTATACTCCTTTTTTGAAATTCCGATTTTGGAAAATGGAAAAACTGCATCACAGTCGAATCCAATTTGTAGAGGCCTTTCTTCATCGTCAATTGTAGATGGGTTTCTCATAAAAGTATAAATTGGCTTCTTGAGGTTTGTCACCAGAATGAAAGTACAATAGACCCTCGCTCTCGAGACGATTTGGTACATTTTTGTTAAAAAGGCATCTATTTGATCTTTTGAAAAATTGAATATCTCGAATAATACAGGGTCAATGTTACGGAAAAATGCGAAGTAATTATCTAAATCCTCTGATGGGATTCTATCACGGTCATCTACTTCAATGATTCCAATAACTGCTGGCCATTCAAGGGAGGCTATTTCATCGAAATGATGAACTTGCAAACCCATTTTACAAGCAGGAAAATCACTATCTATTTTTTCTTTGGATTGCTGACAAACGTCTTCCAACCTAACATAATTATAACCTTTTACATCTTTGAGTCTTTGACCGTAGTCATCATGGATTATTGCGACTGAACTGCATCCAACAAGTTTTGATAGTTCATTTGTTAAAGAATCTGTCAAATAGCCTGCTACAGTATGCTTCTTTCTCCCATGAACATCGACCAAAAGAATCCTTGGGGTGGGTCCGTGTATGTAGTGGCCTATATCTTGCTTTACATCAAAAGGTATGTATGAAAGGCTGTCCCTGTAAATTTTTCCATTGGCTGCCTTGTATTTCTTGTTTTGAAGGGCATTGAAAATGCCTATGCGCTTACCTATGTTGGCCAACTTTTCATTTCGTATAAAATCAAGAAAATATGCGATCTCATAGCTGTTCCTTAAGTTTGCTGATAGTTCGTGAACATGTATTTTTGATTTCCAATCCTCAAGGTCTCCCAACTGCTGATCAAAAGCATTAACTGGTGATTGCAATGAGTCAAAAGAAACCCAAAGCAGTTTGGGAGAAGGTAAACATATTTTGGATAGAACGAATTGCCATATATCTTCAATTTCATCGTTTAGCTCTGGCTGAGACCTCAGAATTGCACATAGAAGATAATCTAATGTACTGGATGACATTGCAACTGCAAACGCAAAATCATGGAAATCGTCTATAAAAATGTGAGATTCAGTTTGGAAAACTTCTATCAATCCACTGAGTCTCTCTTCGACAGCCATTTCCGGCGAAGCATTGGCATTGAAGTAGTCCGAAAAGAAAACGATAGAAAGTTTATTTTCCCATTTTATGGAATCCTCGTCGAAGTTACGTCCATAATTGACAATGCAAGAGCTTATACCGAATTTTTGCAGATTCGTTTTATACTCTTCTGCTATCAGGTTGTTTGAAACAAGAATTATAATAGAAGTCTCGGATTCTTTCACCAGTTGAATAACCTTCCCCATAATCAGCAATGTTTTTCCGCTTCCAGCAGGACCGTTTATCAACAATCTGGGCTTCTTATCATAGAATACATTTTTCTGTTCAACAGTAAGACATTTAATTCCCAGATCTTTGAACACTTTTGGAGAACCTTTAATTTTGGAGGATGTTGGGCCCTCAGGTTTATTTGTGATTAAGGCGTCTTTTAAGAGTACGTCAATGTGATTAATCGTCTTTCCTAGATCACATTTTTCTGTGTTGAATTTATTTTCATTATCAACACACCAGAGACCAAGAAGAATCCACAAAACTTTAGCTTCCAAAGTTTTATTAGATTGTCCCTCACTCTCGCCCGCTCCAATACCATGTCCTCTCTTGTAGAACATATCAAAGCATTGCTCAACATTCTTAGTTTTATGCTCGCCCAAAACAAGATCGTCTTCAAAAAGAATGTCATGCTTTTCTTCTTCTTCTAAACTTGAATACTTAGATATTTGTTCGGCCGTTTCTCTGGTGATGTTTGTGAAAATTGTGAATTGTCGTATTTCCGGTTCGCCTAAACCGACTTTCCTGCAAATTCCTTTGATTAATCTGCAAGTTTTCTCCCTCTGCTGTTTTGACTTCTTATAATTCCTTTCAAACACCGTTTTTAGATTTTTCTTGCACTTCTCAAGAGTCTTGACTTCTACAACTGCAATGAAACCATCGTGAACCACCAGGAAATCAGTTTCTCCTTCCTCTTCTTGGTCCTTCCTCTTACACTCGTGATCTACAAAAAGTCCGTACTGCTGATGGGTGTATTTTAAACTATGTAGAACGATTCTCCCCTGCCCTAAATCTTCTAAAGCTCTGAATACTTTAACTTCTCCCTCGTATCCGGCCTGTTGTTTGGCTGCGGATTGTTCTGATTTTCTCAGGTTTTCTGAGGGGAATTTGTCGATGAATGGTGAGGCTGGGCTGGGAGGAAACATTATGGAGCACTGAGCAATTGCATCCCAGTGGATACATGCTGCAAACATTTCCTTTCCTGCCTCCTCCATATTTTGTAAGAGTTCATCCTCAGTCTTCTTTAGTTGAACCTCGTCATTTTCCATGGCTGTTGGAAGGTGCTTTCGCGATCCTTTCACATTCTTTGAGTCGTGTTAAACGTCTAAAATCTTTCTAAAAAAGGTTTTAGAAAATTAAACGATCACTAAAGTTTGGGAGGCAATTTTAAAGTTACTTGTCATACAACAAAATATATTACAGTATGAAGACCAAACAACTGACTTTCAGTAGCCGGTGTAGATAACGTAATAAAACCAGTGAAACAGAAGTTAGAATCGATAATGTGCTAATATAACTATGTATATTATTATTATAGTGCTATTATTATTAACTATTATCATTCCTTGTCGCATCAAACGGGATCAATACAAATTTACACAAGAACACATTAACTATAACGTTAGCAACCTTCATATTAGTTACCAGTTATTGTTACCAGGTATTACCTAATGTTACATCATATTAGTTACCAACCTCCATATGCGGTCACATCATCACTATTCATTTATGCAGTGTTACTGTACACGGACTGACGTTCACAATACAATGTTCACTGCAACTAAGAATTTGCTCGTTTTCAGTAGTTAGAAAATAATAAATTAATAAATAAAGGTTAAGACGGAAACTAATACAATATTCACAGTACAGCCTCCCCATCAGACACAAAACAATATAAAATGACGACTATAAAGTTTTATATTTACAGCGTCTCCAAGAGACGGAGTAAGCAAAACAAAACTCAAAAGTAGCACGGTAATCACGACATAATAAATCGAGTATACAGTGGCAGTACCATGAAAACTGTTACTAGTGTAAAACAAATTATTGTTCACCGGGACGAGAAATGAAGTGTTTGAGCCGGCGGTTCTATCGTGTAATCGAATTGTGTGCAATATCATCCGTCATTTACTTCGTTCAGTTATGTTCCTCCTACACTGTTCCCAGGTATTATCTAGGTATCACATTATATTAGTTACCAGTTATTGTTACCAGGTATTACCTAATGTTACATCATATTAGTTACCAACCTTTCAGTAGCCGGTGTAGATAACGTAATAAAACCAGTGAAACAGAAGTTAGAATCGATAATGTGCTAATATAACTATATTATTATTATAGTGCTATTATTATTAACTATTATTATTCCTTGTCGCATCAAACGGGATCAATACAAATTTACACAAGAACACATTAACTATAACGTTACGAAACAAACGCCATACAAACCTAACAACTAAGTACAAACCTAATAGCTGAGTTCAAACAGCTATATAAGGAATAATTGCAGTCGCGTGACAGTAGCAGCTGTTGATGACGTAACAAAGTGTTTATTCATACCTTCTAGAATAATACCGTAATTACATTACTTATATTACATTACATTCATTAGTATTCACGATATATTTTCAAGCATTATAAGCTACCTCTACTTAGTTTAATCACTGCTGAGGTTTAAAAGTGGTGTTATTAAATTTCAATTTATTATTATTACATTAACTAATTGATTAACTAATTGATTTTTGGGACAAAGTGAGAGTCTCCACTCAGTGGAGACTCTCACTTTGTCCCACTTATATGATCGACCCACTCAAAAGAACGAAAACAGATTATTATACAATAACCAATTACATAAAATTAACTAATTAATTAAGTAATTACATAAAATTAACTAATTATGTCACACCGCAGGTCTTCATCCTATGAGAGTACTATTCCTCATACCTAAAAACAAGCCTCCTGAACTCGATGGAGACTACACTAAATCCTTTAAAGATTTTGTCGCTTCTTGTCTTAATAGGGACCCTGAAAATGTTAGTTGATATTGTTGCTGTTTTTACTTTTGTTACTTTTCTTTATCGTTTAAATCATGAATTTTAACATAAAACCTCGGCAAAAAAATACTTTTTCATCCACCGTATTCTGCCAAAAATCCTATTGTTTATCAACAACAACAACAAACAAACTTGACATAATTATAGAATTAAGTATTCCCATTAACATTTGATTAATGTTTGATTCTCTCTCCAATAGGACCTGCACGGCAGATTGAGCGTCTTTAAATTATTAACTATTTACATAGTATTGCAGTGTAAATTTGATTATAATCCTAATTATAATCCTCAGCGCCCGCCTGCAAAAGAGTATTGCTGTGTTTATTATAATCCTAATTATAATCCTCAGCGCCCGCCTGCAAAAGAGCATAGTATTTACTATTTACATAGTATTGCTGTGTTTATTATAATCCTAATTATAATCCTCAGCGCCCGCCTGCAAAAGAGCATAGTATTGCTGTGTTTATTATAATCCTGATTATAATCCTCAGCGCCCGCCTGCGAAAGAGCATAGTATTTACTATTTACATAGTATTGCTGTGTAAATTTGATTATAATCCTAATTATAATCCTCAGCGCCCGCCTGCAAAAGTATTGCAGTGTAAATTTGATTATAATCCTAATTGTAATCCTCAGCGCCCGCCTGCAAAAGAGCTCCTGAAACACAAGTTTATCCGGGGTGCCAAGAAAACAGGGTGTCTAGCAGAAGTAGTAGAGGCGTACAAACAGTGGGACGGAGGAGATGGCAGCAGCAGCGACGAAGAGGACAAACCGTCTAATGAGTGAGTAATAGTCGGCTCTGTGCACCCCCCCCCCCTCCGCTGAAATAGCGCCCCCTTGTTGCCCCCCCCCCCCCCCTCCGCTGAAAAAGCACCCCCTTGTTGGCCCCCCCCCCCCCCCCCTCCGCTGAAAAAACACCCCCTTGGAGGCCCCCCCCCCCCCCTCCGCTGAAAAAGCGCCCCCTGTTGGCGCCCCCTCCCCTTCTGGCGCCCCTCCCTAAAATTGAACAAATTAGATGATTTTAGAGGATACGCCGGTAAAATTTCTAAAAAAATGTGTTTCTAGAGCAAAATGGTTGGTTTTTGTCACGTGTTGTGTATTCTGTGCTCTGATTGGTTGGTTTGTGTCACGTGGTGTGTATTCTGTGCTAAGATTGGTTATCAGAATATATGCATCAAAACATGGACATATGTTCACGTTATTGCAGTTTGTAGTTTAATTTTTCAGATATAATCAGAATCAATGAATATACCACAAATTACATTGGACATAGCTCCCATTCATAGCAAACATCTAAAGAATGCAGCTTTGGTGGCCTAACACTCAACTACTACAAACCCAAATATTCAACCCATTGTTACTTATCCGCTAAAATTCCAAAGAAAGTAAATCCTGGCTCCCTATTGGTTAAACCACACCACGTGACACCACCACTATATTCTAATTGGCAGATTACCATGGTAACTAAAATTCCTCTCGTCTCCAGGGAAGAAGACGGTAACCCTCAGTGGGTATTCGAGACAGTAACGAAGATAGAGCAGGTAACACTGAACAATAACATGAAGAAACAGAGCGACCCGCTGGAGGATGTTTTATTACCGCTTTTTATGAAGGTTAGAGTTTAGGTTGTGGTATGTTGCACTCGAGCCGAGAGTTTAGGTTGTGGTATGTTGCACTCGAGCCGTGCATTCTTTTGATGAATTTCAAATAGTCGGTGGATTCCGTCATGATTTGATGATTAGTCCACACGTACCCGTTCGTCGAACTTACTACGTCGTACGTGCGGTTTAATTACAAATACCTCTTTTTCAGTTAAAACAAACGCACACGAAGCCTGGAGTGGACGAACTAATGAACATATTCGTCAGCATGGAATCAGCCAACCCGGGACTCTGCGACAAATTTGTATCGGGACTAGTCAATATTTGTAGCTCAGATACACAAAATTCATAGCTATTCGCCCTCTCCGCTGACTTGCGCTTTTTATATATAAATGTGCCCGTCCAGGATGTTTCCCTGTGTTTGACAATCAGAACTTCAGACTATTCTGTTGGGTACTGGGGTTTTTATTCAGATGTAAGCTGAGTTATGTTACTAGGTTGTGTGACGTATGTGTGACGTCACTGTGGCGTAGTATTTCCTTTTCTCCATGATTTGTGTGTTAACCTTTATATAAACGCTCTTTCAATGAAGTAGTAGCCGGGTTAGAAAATTGTTAGATTAAGATTAAAGTGGCCGTACATTTTTGTTTTTGATAGCTGTGCTTCCTGCAGATTTCTCAGTTGTTGTGCTCTCGTACCCTGAAGCAAATCTCAGGTCACGGACATGAGCTCCTGGCGCAGGATAAAGGGTCTTCGATTTTTGCAAGACTTGTGTATAAAGTAGAGTTTCGCGCACGGCTGTTCCTAACGCGCAAATAGAGAAATTAAGAATATTTCTAAAATTATTCCGGATTTTGTTGTCTTTAAATGGTCAAGCGAACTGTGATAATGATGGACCTTTGGGACCTCTTCAACAGAATCTACCTTTGATCACCCATTTTATTCTCACAGCTCTGTTGTTAAACTTGGGTGGAGTTAATTAATAATTTCTATTAAGTAGAGGTCTAGTGCAGATTCTTACGGTTTGGTAATTGTTACGTTAGAATGAAGATTCTGTTACAAATTTGTTCTGAAAAGTAAATCATCTACGTAATATTTTGCTGGTGGGTATTTTAGTAGAAGCAGTCGCAAACCGCTGTGACTTACCAACAACATACGGGAATACCCCTTCTAAAACCCGTAATAGACCTTGATGGGCTTTTGGCGGTATTGGGCAGCTAATGTGACTAGAGGACTAGCATTGTATAATCTGAGATTAACTGATAGGCTTTAAATGATGTCATCACGAGAGAGCGATACACATTCGTTATTTTACTATTAATCCAAATTTTTTAAAACTTTAACCTTCTCGTTTCTATAGAGAAATCACATGGCCTCGAAGAAATCTTATATACTATTTCAATACTAGTGTGTATCGCCTACCTGTGTCAAGCATCATATAGATAACACATTGCCAATAGCACACTTCAAAATAGGAGTGACTTTTGTTTATCTTGTTATTTTATCTGTAATTATAATTTTTCATTCGATTCACAATTAAAGATCACTTTTTCTGTGTTTAAAATGTCACCGTTAAACCCAACACCTTCTGTCCAACTTCGCATGTTAAAGAATTCAATCTTCTAACTGTACAGTATGATCAAAATTGGTTAATTAGTTATGAACAGGCGTGTAGAAACAGTTTCAATAAATTTGAAAGTTTATTCCACGTTAGTTGTCGGTCAGATCGTTTCACTAGTAGTGGGTATTTACAAAATTGGGTATAATACCGGGGCTCTGTTTAAATACCATTGATCTATTCGTAATAAGAATTAGATATTGGATTACTGAAATCTTTCTATTAGGCACGTCTGAAAGATTTTATCGCAATTTAAAAAGTAATAACTTAATAAACCTTTTTAAGAAATGTTTAAGAAAAACCTTCTTAATTTGCTCTCAACGCATCAGTAAAAACGGAACCCTCACAAATCCATCAGTTCATCTTATCAGTATTTATAAAATGTGGTTTAAGTTTGACATATACATTCGATACCGTGTCCTCGGGTCGGAGGGGGTACATCGACTTAAATAAACAATCCAAGATATTTCAATCTGAGCGAAATTTAATTAAATACTTAATTTAAGTATTTTAACTTTTTCTCATGTAAATAAGCCGTTGCAACAACCCTCCAAAACACCTGGGCGTCTAACTAGTCCCTCGTTTCCACAACTAAACATGCTCAGTCTTTCCATTTCCACTCATCTCCATCACGAGAGGTTACGTTATCTGAATTAACGGCTAAACACGCTGAACGTCACATGGTCAAATCCACGGCACGTGCACCTGACCGCGCGGCTCATTATCTCGCACGTGCTACCTATTTGTCAACTCTTTCTGCCAGGATTTCAGACGCTCTATGAGCAGCTTCTTTCTGAATTTCTCCGCGTCTGTGATTATCTCGTCCGCAAAGTTACGTTTAGTGTCGGCGGTTCCTTTTACTTGGTTCATGTATTGAAACAACTGCTCGTAGTCTGAGGAGAAAAAGTTAGTATCGAACAAATTTCCTGAATAAATCACAAATAGAGGCGTTCCCAGTTCTTCAAAAAAGAAAACAAAAAAAAACTTCTTCCATGAATTATTAATTTTGCCCAAAATTTTAATAAAAAATTTCGAGGAAATATCAACTTTCTACGATGTGAAACGTTGAATTCATTTAGGAATATTTATCAAGAGTTGCATAAAGATCTAAATTCCAGAGCAAACTCACTCTTTCCAGGTTTGCGTAGTTCTTTCTGGATGAGATCTTTGAGCCGTTTGTTATCCCTCTTTATCTCCGAATTACCCGAGGATAGTTTCGGTTTCTTTATCTTATGATGCGTTTCCGTTTCTTTATCGTTTCGACCCTGAGATGGCATGGTTGATGATAAAAATTAATAAATTTCGGCAAATCGATCAAAACAAATAGATTTCGTTCCTTTTGCATTTTGCAATTATAAAAACTGCAACGTTTTAAAAAGATCTGACCGATCTGAATGGGTTAGTGGTGTCGGTTGGTTAAGCGTGGGTATGGGTTTGGGGTGGGGGCCAGGGTGCAGTCGGAGATATATTACTTACATGATCTCTGGAAACACCGTTAGTTTCACCGCTGAAGTTATCTTTTATCCTGTTCTTATCTATGAAACTCTCGCTGACTGAGAACTTCAAGAAGCTCTCCTTCAGTGAGGGGTTTATCGAAACTACATTCTCTTTCACTATGTGATTCTGTTTCGGTTTCTTTTGTACTGGTTCTACAGCTGGGTTTTCGTCGTTACCGCTTCCTGTAAACAGTTATAATAAGATTAAAGATATTACTTCTTTCTATTTGGATTGGATATTGATATTACCGCTCTAAATCTTCAGGCGTGGTCTCATTTACACTATTTGGCTTCCAAACTTTAACTTCTGTTCATCTCCACTGAAACTGGATAAATCACGTACCTATAGAAGCGGCAATGTCCGGACTAGTTGGGGTGAATACCCACGGTGTAATGGCGCTGCTGCTTAGTTTTGGTGACACAGGTTTGGGGGGTTTAGGGGGCTCCGCTCTCGGAGGTACTCTCGCAGCGCTCTCTGGTGGACCTGAGGGGGAGGGGGGGTTAGATGTGGGTGAAACTTTAAAACTAGAGTTATAATTAAACAAAGAAAGAAAGAATGGCTTTTAAGGTTAAACAATCGCGTCATAATTGCGATGTTACTGCTTCGTTTTAACTGAAAAAATATTATGTTATTCAGAACAGTTAAAAACTAGCACTAGCAGGTTCACATACCCGTCCAATTAGGCGGAGCAGGCGGCACGATCGGCGGAGTTGGCGCAGGGGGCGTTGGCGGCGGAGTTACTGCCGACAGTGAGGGAGTAGGCGGCGTGACTATCTCTGGCGGCGATGGGGCGGCGAAGGGTTTGAGAGGCAGTTGTTTGCGCCGGTTGGCGGGTTTTTGCTCCATTCTTACTTCATCGACTCCGTCTAACATCATGTTCATCTGCTTCTGCGGTGAACGTTTGTTAACAAAATATAAATGAATCCACTTCGTTTCGAGGGATCAAAGATCGAACGATTAGAAATATCATTTTTAATCTTACCAAACAAATCGAAATTTGCTGTTTTATTAATCATTCGTAAACAACAACTAATTATCTGATGAAATAGCTAATTCCAGTAATAGGCTAATTAAAAAGTTACACATACCTTGGAAGTGCCCAGTTTGAACGGATTGCCGAACATGTGGTTTCCTCGCTGGTGAATATCCACCGTCCGGAGTGCTTTAGAGAACGCCTCCTGATACTGACCCATTTTGGAGCTGGCTACGTTAAACCTCGCTCTGTCTTCTGCGGAAATACCAGGTTATACACACTATACACTATACACTATACACTATGAACTGTACGCTATACACTATACACTATACATTATACACACTATACAGCAGTGCTGTATAGCAGAACTCTGCTGTACAGCAGAGGTAACATATTATAATGCAGTGGTATCACACACTTTTTTGCACCATCATTATTCGTTAAATCATATTTGTGTACTTCACAATTCAACTTGGTATCGCTGTGTATAATGAGATAAGATCGAAATGCTCATAACTGTAGTTAAGGAGTATGGTTACACGTTTTTCATGATAAACATCGGAAAGTAGAGTAGGAATTTTGTAAATCAGGATAAATATATACAAACAGTTCGTTATTATCATCAAATAGCAAGTTCCATTGCATTGGTAATGCGTCGACTTTGAATACTATCGATATTCGTTCTTTTTAGTGTGAATGTCGACAAATGTTCAAACTTATCAAGCTGGATCGCAATCCGTCAACCGATTGAAATTGAGTCACTTTATTTTATACACACAATGTGTTGGAATATTATATCGTAATATTATTAAGTTACAATATTGAATAATTTACTTTAATTTGGCTCATCACCAGCTCAACTAGCCCCAGCCAACCTGCCCATCTAATTGTAAAACCTCTATGAGGATAATTAATAAATATAGGATTATACATTTTGAATTTCCAGGAAACCCAGTTTAAGACACCTTGTAAGTTGACTGTCGTGATAACAAAAACGATTGTGTAGGGCAACATGTGAGAAAAATCAACAAATTACTATTACAGGTTTAGATGTTAACCTGAATCTTTCGATAGCAACTCCATCTATATACATATATCTAGTCAGCCAGCCATTTACTGTATTCCACCAGTACTTGCGATCCTGGTTGCAGCTTTAAACATATTTTATGGACCTAACACTTTTTGTTAACAGGACAATTAAAACCTGAGAGAACTTAAAGGCTGCAAATCTGGCGAATTGTTCAGCTTAATTGCAGTGTTTTGCACGCACTACTAAGGAATTGCACTATTTACAAAACGTCACCGCACCTATGATATACACACTACGTTATATAGTAGTAGTGTTATATATACATGTATACACACTATGTTGACAAGAAATAACATGGACTCCTGATTTACTGGGTCTCGCTTTTAAGGGTATATCAAGTAAAACTGATATAAAAAAGCGGAGCCACTCTAGTAGTAAAAATAGTGGAAACTTAATGTGTGCAAGGAATTTTAAAAAGCAAACTTGCAAATGATTGCGTTGAGAGTTTCCCAACTCTATTGTAATCGTGAAATTACTAATTATTACTAATTATTACTAATTATTACTAATAATTACTAATTATTACTAATTATTACTAATTATTACTAATTATTACTAATTATTACTAATCAATTAAATATATTTACCAGCTAAATTCTCGGTGCTGCTGCAGGACCTAACAAGCCCCATCTCCCTTCTCAGCAGGGTTAACTGCTCTATCATCTGGTTGTTTGGTGTGTGGTACGGGTTCTTTATCACCTCCGGCTCCTTCTCAATCTGAGAGTTTACAGGTTAATAGAAATGGAGCTTTCAGGTTAGAAATGGAGCTTTCAGGTTAGAAATGGAGCTTTCAGGTTAGAAATGGAGTTTTCAGCTGTTAGGAATGGAGTTTTCAGGTTAGAAATGGAGTTTTCAAGTTAGAAATGGAGAGCTTGTGCCACACCTAACTAAAGTATTTGTGTAATATAATATAACACGATATAAATAATATACAAATGTAATGAGTAGTGAGTGGCTAATAATTGCTTTTTTGTGCTGTTCTATAAATAGCCCTCTTTTAAATATAGCGGTAGAAATGGCTTCTTATTAGCATAGTGTTCTAAATTAAGGCGATGTCATGCTTTTTCGTGGTTTCAGAACTTTCCAATATTACTGGAGAGCACACGAAAGAGACCTGGCACGTAGCTAGAAAGAGACCCCCACATTTCAGTTTAAAAAACTGATTTAATGATTTGATGAAACTAAAATTGACATCTTCACGACCGCAGCTGCTAATCTAATTATGCCAGGTCCAGGAAACCAGGAGATATTCGTATATTATTATATTAGACAACATGGACACGCTAGATTTAACAGAGACTGAGACGGTTTTGCTAAATATGATGGATATATATAAATATACTAGTGTAACCCGGCCTACGGCCGGGATTTCACTGCCGCAGTTAAAAAGGGTAGGAGTAATTACCCGCTGAGTCAAAACCCGCATTAGGTGACCCAATAGTTTCTTAAACAATAATCTCATAATCAGTTATTTCTTGTGGATAATTAAGTCATTATTAGCCATGAGGCACCACACTCCATGATCATAAGGTCTGAACACCAAGTATTACACCTCATCACTCCCGTCTTAAACCGCTTTCTATTTTTATTTAAATCGTTATAGAAATTAACCCTTGTTAACTCCGCACCACACCCGCATATTATATTTGAAAACACGCATAACATTGTCGTATGAACTCTCTCTCTCTCTCTCTCTCTCTCTCTGCAGTCCAAACAGACCCCAAACACTAACAGTCCCCCCTCCCCTAATAAGCTTAAGGTATAACATTACAGCGAATCTTCCAGGCTAATCCAATTATGACGCTACTTAAATGCAGCTATAACATATTACACAGTAATGAGAGAGAGAGAGCAAGCCCCGTAACTCTTGCCGTTCTGCTCACGCAATTTTATGTAACATTTGTGGTACAAAACCATCAATTAAACCACTTAACATCGGCCGATTTAAAAAAAAATTTCCTATGGGCTTCATCAGAGTTTTGTCGACACTATACCGAAAAAATCAGTCCCGTTTAACTCTTACCGTTTTTTTTGTATAACCGACCGGAAATTACACACGGACAGACAGACAGACAGACACACAGACACACACACACACACACACATTCTGGCGTTATTAAGGTGATTAATATAATGAATATTAGCTTTCTTAGCACTATCTCTGGAAGGCGGTATCTTGAAGTATTGGAATATTTGTATAATGCTTAATTTATCATAAATAATTCACGGTTTATTACGTACTGTCATAAACTAAATAAAGATTGATTTCAATCTATTTTAAGAAGCGAAAAATCGTGAATTTCAGTTACTTAAAAATAACGAACCACGGCAGTCAGATATTGACAACCGATCATCTAATCAACCAATTTATTAATTAAACGGTTAATAATTACCTTTTTCTCCAAATTAAGACTCTTCCTGACATCTGCTACTGATACATGTTTTCTCGGGACATCAATCTTTTGTTCTGCGCTTTCCTTTGCTTTTATCTGGTCCATGTACCTGGTGATAATTTCATGTGATGAGTGCATTGAGCAGGTGTTACGCGCAGGTGTTAACTTCACGTAACAATTGAGATGAAAATACTCTGAAATAAAAACTGAGAATTAAACCAAACGGAGTGGAGGAGCATAAAAATGGCCACAATACTGACAAAGATCAAACATATGATAAACACAACCTATTTAAACCCAATAATCCTTACCTGGTAGCCTCGGTTTTAGCCTGAACTTTGAGAGATTTGAGCATGTTGTTGAAGTACATGCCATCGGGTGTGTCGGGAATGAGAGAGAGAAGAGAAGCTGGTACTCCTAACCTCCGCAGAGCAACTCTCAGAGGCTGGGGGAGGAGTAAGGGGTTATTTATGGGGTCGGGGAGGAGTAAGGGGTTATTTATGGGGTCGGGGAGGAGTAAGGGGTTATTTATGGGGTCGGGGAGGAGTAAGGGGTTATTTATGGGGTCGGGGAGGAGTAAGGGTTATTTATGGGGTCGGGGAGGAGTAAGGGGTTATTTATGAGGTCGGGGAGGAGTAAGGGTTATTTATGGGGTCGGGGAGGAGTAAGAGGTTATTTATGGGGTCGGGGAGGAGTAAGGGGTTATTTATGGGGTCGGGGAGGAGTAAGGGGTTATTTATGGGGTCGGGGAGGAGTAAGAGGTTATTTATGGGGTCGGGGAGGAGTAAGGGGTTATTTATGGGGTCGGGGAGGAGTAAGGGGTTATTTATGGGGTCGGGGAGGAGTAAGAGGTTATTTATGGGGTCGGGGAGGAGTAAGGGGTTATTTATGGGGTCGGGGAGGAGTAAGGGGTTATTTATGGGGTCGGGGAGGAGTAAGAGATTATTTATGGGGTCGGGGAGGAGTAAGGGGTTATTTATGGGGTCGGGGAGGAGTAAGAGGTTATTTATGGGGTCGGGGAGGAGTAAGAGATTATTTATGGGGTCGGGGAGGAGTAAGGGGTTATTTATGAGGTCGGGGAGGAGTAAGGGGTTATTTATGGGGTCGGGGAGGAGTAAGGGGTTATTTATGGGGTCGGGGAGGAGTAAGAGATTATTTATGGGGTCGGGGAGGAGTAAGAGATTATTTATGGGGTCGGGGAGAATTTCAGCTTATTTCAATGTTATTCTGATGGTGATGTCATAGAACCGATGATCTTCGAATACTCAGCTGATAATTTAAGCAGTATTTTATGGATTAAGTTCGGCAATTTTAATTATAATGATGACGATATCAGAGATAATCCCCAAAAACTAACCATGTAATAGTAGATGGGCATTGAGCTGACATAGCTCTTAAAATCGGTAATCCACTGGTTACTAGGCTGCATCCTAAACTCCTTTATAAGCTCCTCTAGTAGAGGAAACAATACAGGGTAGTTGTACGGCATTACAAATAGGTTTACACAGGTTCCTTTCACGCTGGCTTTCAGGTAGCCAAACGGTGATTTTATACCTGAGGATGTGGAATTTAGAGATTTACACTGGTTCTGAGCAATTATTATATTTAACCTTTTGTTGGGTAATGTAGTAAATTTTACAATGTGATAGTATGTTATTGTGTTGGCCGGTTCCAAAATAAATTTAATACGTATTAATAATTTTAAACTACATCTAATTTAAACCACGTATCAAGAACATAATTTTGGTAAAAATAAAATAATTTCTATATTACCTCCCGAAAACATGTTTGTTCGTCAGGGAAGTGAGAAACACAAAAAGTTCTACATATACAGACTTGGTTATTAGTTGGGAGATGACGTCACAACAATGACGTCACAATCCCACTTAGATAGCACTCTCTAAGTGGGATAGTGACGTCATTGTGACGGTCCCCCATGACAACAATTGTTGTGACGTCACAACAATCCTACGTAGAGAGTCACCTCCCCTATGATAAGAACCAATAATACACTCACCCTTATCCCTCCCAGAGCTCTTAACAAAGGTCTGCCAACACACAGTAGGCTGTCTCATCTCCAGTATAAACTGCGTAAGCGGAGAGGGCTCCAGCTCGTATTTATCAAACGGCAGATTATCCAACACGTTGACTCTCTTACTCTCTGAACTGAAGTAGAGCAAGGGGATGGCTGTGCGGAGAGGGCGGGTCTCGCGGGTCGGCCAGAAACTCTCGGGAATAGGCCAGTGAGCCAGCTGGCCCGGGTTGGTTTTGTTGACGAGGATCATGCGACGGGTGGAGCGCCAGGCCTCGTTAGCTAGGTTTCGTTCTGCTTCACTAGGGAGGTGCTCGAGCTGGATTACAACCCCGCTCAAGACTTTCTGGTTGATTGATTCTAGTGCTTGGAGAAGACTCTTGTGATTAGGAACTGCGTACGATCGACCTGAGGATTATATTACTAATTGAGATACATAATGTTAACCACATGAGGCAAATGGTCAACTGACTACTGCAACTGTACTGGCAATTAAATGTTTATTAAATAGACCGGCAATTATTTAATGACTGTGAGACACACTTATCAAATTGTCGTGTAACTTATATGTACTTAAATGTACGACGTACGTAAATGTACGTAATATATTAGCAGCGACCTTGATCATTGATCATTGATCAAGCCATAATTCAACCCATAACTATAATTCGTCCTGACAGCGGTTAATTTCAGCGCTTAAATCATTGTCTTACCTCCAGTGACCTCACACATGGCGTTAATCTGGGTATCAAACGGGACACTTTCCACGAAGTCATTGTCAGAGTTGCCCTTGAAACGGAGGACGATCGAGAATATTCTCTGGTCCCAACGGAAGGGGTCTTTAGTGAGTTCGCTCCCAGGGAATGAGGGGTGCATTGGTAGAGTTAACTGAAATAAATAAATCGGTTATTTTTAGACTTCGATCGGAATAGAAGTAACTATAAATAGAATCAGCCTAGGATTTCTAATAAGCTCAAGACATGAATCTGAAGAATAAACTAGAGCCTCTCATCAGACCAAATGTGGTATAAATGGAAAGGAAAATAGAGCAGTAACAGTAAAATATTTCGTAATATGTTACAAAATATGATTATTGAAATAGTCTATAAGATGACTGGCTAACACCCTCCTTCGTGTGAGACTCTACAGTAATGAATTCCAAACATAGTTTTATACGCCCTATTGAGTGAGCTTAATGGTACGTTTAGTGAGAGTGAGGGAATCTCACTATTCGTACCATTAAGCAATGGCCACAATAGCTCGGGCGTTAGGTTCTGCAAATGATAATACCATAAACCATGTTAGGAGTTGTATTAGGACTCAATGTTGCCCACATTGGACACTAATCATTCGTCACAAAGATTATCGTGATTAAGTTGTGATAATGTCCATGTTGGTATGATGGCGGTATTTTAGTCGACTATATGGAGTTGTGCTGGCTTATCCTTAATTGCCGTGTTACAGCATCAAATGTCGACACTTGCAGAGGGTTGGAAGAAGTGCAGGTGATTTAATTTAGCAGAAATTGTTAGATCTGCTGTAACGATAAATATTATAGTCACTATTGTGACGGTACACGGGTACATTAGAACCAGACAGAAACAAAGTGTGAAGGGCCTGAAAGGAACCCCTCGGTTTCAGTTCCTTGTTTAACACTGCCGTACAGCAAGGACATCCACCGGGTGATGCTGCATGTGCGTATATTTTACGAGCAGCAGATTAAAAGCTGCTGTACCGTTCAATTCCTTTTAATCCGATTGGAGAGAATGCTGATAATGATATCATAAGGTGTTAGGTGTAGCCAGGGTTAGAAATACACGTCTGAACATTTTATCGGGTTCTCAACAATGAACTAAGATCTGCGCGGCGTCGTGTATTAAAGCACGACTTGTATGCAGTGAGCTAAATGCTATCACTATGGATCCTTATCTTATCTGGGACGTATCGCGCGCGCCGCGCATTCCCAATTATCGCGGAACCAAAGTTATAGAGCTAGTTCGATGTAATCACTTGACCAGAATATTGCATTAGCTAATGGTGAAATCACACTTCATGCAAAGGCGAGCCAAATCGTGCTACGAGACGTATATGCCTTTTTATTGGACAATATCAGATAGGATAGCGCCAAGGACAATCAAGAGACTCATAAGTTATGATAAAACGGTCATAAGGGAATTACAATAAAACTTGAAGTACACAGTACACCTACAAACCCGTCTCCTGCATGATAAGTTATGTCCTTGTACGAAAATATCCGGCTTAAATTACCATTGTATTTAACGTAATATGTTAAATGTAAAATTATTCGGCATTTGACCGGACTACAGTACTTCCGCCGATGTTCATGGGAGTAATTGGGTAATTAAATAATTTTCTTTCCAAAAAAATTAAAAAATATGGTTAAATAAGAATTTACTTGAAGGTGTAAAGATTTGAATAAAATGTGCCTTATTTGGTCATAATCTGCAGTTGGAACGCATTAACAATTAGAAGTCGAAAACGTAAACTTGGCTCCGCGCCAGATAGTTGCCCGGTTCTGTTGTGACAGTATGCTTAATGTCAGGGCGGATGAAAAATTAAAGTTTCCTTAAAAAGTATCAGACAGTTTTGTTTTTGGGTTTTTTAATTTAATCAATTTGACCCGTTAGAATTCGGTTACAAACCCAAGCATTATTATAGCAGAATGTAGAGGTTTGGGCTGAATTTGGAAAATGTTTAACAACTCATTGCTCTCCACTTATTGCCTATTCATCTCCACTGAACTCAAAGAATAAATTAAATTTTTCCAATGGAGCTTCATTCGGATCCAACGGAGAATGTAGAGACTTTATTTACGATCCGTCTTGTATAGGTGAACTACGTGAAGAAATGATGCCAACTATGTTCAAGAACAAGAACGATACATCGTCAATTGATCATCTTAACATGTTATGTACTCATGTGCATGATTAATCATATGAAAAGGCTCATGAACCACTAGAAATAAAATTCTAGTGGTGCCAAACTCTCACCACACCATTTGCCCCACAGCCCTAAAAACTATCAATACTAATAATCCCAAGATGTGTGTAATTTCCGAACGGCTTAAATCAAGAAAACGGTAAGAGTTACGGGGATGTTTTTTTCGGTATAGTGCCGAGAAAACTCTGACGAAGCCAAATGATAAAGGTTTTTTAATCGGTCGGTGGTAAGTGGTTTAATTGATCATTTTGTGACCCAAATGTGATACTTAAGTGCGTGTGTGTGTGTACTCTCCCACTCTCGCTCTCTCGCTCTCTCCTCATAATAAATTTGCTATATAATTAGGTAATTTGGCAGGGAACTCAAGATTGCCTATCAAGTATTACTATTAGATATGTGAGGGGCACTCAGAATTAAATTGTGGTCTGTTTGAAATGAGCGAGTTCGTACTTTCGCATCGTTTTAACTACGAAAATGTTATGCGAGTTTTCGAATATAATAGGCTGGTTTATACTTTTGCGATAGTGAAGTCCCGGCCGTAGCCACGGGTTACACTAGTCCAATATAATCACGTAGTGTCAAGCTGATTCTTTAAGATTTAAGTACTGACCGTATCGGTGACAGTTTGAGTGTTAGTGAGCCTACACCCGTCTGATATTATCACCACAACAGCAGGTTCGAACAGGAACGGGTTCCGGCCCTGGACAAATGCTTGTTAATGGAGAACTGAGAGTGATAGCTGTGGAGCAATGTTAAATATAATGTATAATATATCATAAGTGCTAAAACATCATATATTTATAATCAATAATTCAATATGTTGAGGTTGATTATTTTCTGAAATGCAGATCTGAGTACCAACCTGCCCGTAGTTATCCAGCCCGTTCTGTACCCTGTGAATGTTTAAAAGGTCCAAAGAACACTTGATAGCTCCTCCCAGGTTAGTCATACTGGTTGCTACCAGCTGGTTAAGTTCCTCCCGGAAGTGAGTAGTGGGCGTGGGGTCACGTGTTACGTCACGCCATCCAACCTGGGGGTGAAGAGTGGGTTAGGGGAGTACTCTCACTTAGGTTACTGAACAATTCAAACACTATCATGGAATAAAAACCAAGAATCCAGAAAAGGACTGATAAGAACTAAATGGAACATCAATAGGAATTCAGGGTGCACTGATTTTTCCTAGAGGAAGACTGACTATAGACTCAGATGAAACATCGGTCGGGTGGTATAGTGGTAATATGATCGCCTCCCAAGCAGAAGGCCCGGGTTCAAATCCGGTCGGATGCAAGTCGGCCAGTTACCAAGCTGTGATTTGGTGCAGCTTCGGCTGGACTAACCCCCCTACAGCTAGTATAGTGCCTCGGCACAGATTGGCATAGGGTTATATTGAAAAGGAGATAAGGCCATCCCAACTTGCGGGAGAGACCTGCTCTTGTATTGTATTGTATTGAAACATGGGAACATTACACTGAGATCGACCCCTCTGACCAACTATCCTATAAACTCAGCCAATCAGAGAGATAGTGGATAATCTGACCAACAGTATAATATTGATAATCCACCCAGGTTGTGAGCAATGTCTTGAAGGTGCTAAAAGCCCACTGTATTCAGGATCCACCCTAACACAAGAGATTGAGAGAGAGAAGGAGGGATGGATAGACTGGTGACGAAGCCAGGGCAACATAGGAGCGTTTAGAGATTCATTACCTGCATATATTATGCAGCTAGTGACACGTATAAATTTCACGCTGTGTGACCCCCCCCCCCCCCCACTCATCTAATACAATAATGATAGCCGGAACAACAACAGAATAGCAATTCCTCTCTCTCTCACAGACCATTATTATTACCCCATAAAACGGGGTGTAGTCATCACTAAAATGAACGAGAATAAGGATTGTATTATAAGGATTGTATATTACAGGCTTTCAAAGTAGAACCTGTAAGGAACCCAGCAGGTGATTATTACGTCATTCAGTCACGACCCCTCACACACACCACTTGCATTTACACAGAAACTAACATGTTCACTATTCAGACATGTTCACTGTTCAGATACGTTCACTGTTCAGACATGTTCAGACATGTTCACTGTTCAGACATGTTCAGACATGTTCACTGTTCAGACATGTTCAGATACGTTCACTGTTCGGACATGTTCAGATACGTTCACTGTTCAGACATGTTCAGACATGTTCACTGAACATTGTTCAGACATTGTAACTGTTTCTGTTCTGTAGAAAATATTTTTATTTTTTTCGTGGAACAGCAATATTTCATCAGAACTGAAATTCCACATTTAGCCTATAAAAGGTGAAAATCTAATTAAAAACCAGATGTTCCCCCTGTAATAAATGTCTCTAACTGGGGGTAAATCGGTCATTGCATTCTAGAATAGTGTATTATTTCCTTTAACATTCGAAATAGACGGAAGGAGTGCGATCCCATGTTTAGGATTACATAACTTCCCCTTCTAAGATGGACCAGATGGACTATGATCGAGATTCAGATACAGCTGATGTAGGTAATGCTTTTTATCAGTATCAGCTTTAATACGAAAGAAATACAATTTTAAAAGAAATGAAGTTGCCACTACCAGTACCACCCAATCAAGTGAATTTCCAATACCTCTAATACAACACCGAATACCGATGAAATTCGTTTCGACTCTATCGACAATTAAATACTATGACCAAATATGGTATTCATTTTTACTAAAACGACCAACAAACTTCAAAGTTTGATCGACTTCAGATTGTGCGGTTAACTGGTTATGTCATTTCCGAGGAAAACTTTTAAAAACCTGTAACTGACCAGAGACATGACTTCTCGCTGCACGAGAGAACGCCTTAACCAAAAAAATTATTTTCTCCGAAAATTCCACTCTAACCAGGAAATGCTCGATTACAAAAATAGGTATTCTCAATTTGTTCTGTGTGGAAACGGTGCGCTAGATGGTCACTGAACTGCCTATGAGGTCAGTTGGGTTGGACAGGTTTGGTGTATGCCCCCTTAAGTGTGCAATCTTTGTTGGGAAATACACAAACCAAAAAGTTTCGATAATAAACTGTTTATATTTCTGCTCATATGATTGTTTATTAATTGTGTCCAAAATATCGCATGGACCATTCCGTTCGAACCATTCAAAACCATGTTATATTCACGATTTACGTCGAAAATTTCCGAGACGTCGATATCTATTGAGATGATAACGATACAAACAATGGTATTATTATTTATTGTAATTTTGAAATTAAAAACTTTTAGGTAAACACCACCAGTGCAGCAGTGCCCTCCCCCCCTCACAAGTGAACTGTATTGTTCGAAATGAAATGTAGTGGTTGTCATGCACCAGTACTGAGATGTGCCGTGTTAGGGAATGTATTACAGGAGAGGCTGAGAGTAGTAGTGTACAGTGTACATTATACATTATACAGTGTACAGTGTACATTATACAGTGTACATTATACAGTGTACATTATACAGTGTACATTATACAGTGTACATTATACAGTGTACATTATACAGTGTACATTATACAGTGTACATTATACATTATACAGTGTACATTATACAGTGTACATTATACAGTGTACAGTGTACATTATACAGTGTACATTATACAGTGTACATTATACAGTGTACAGTGTACATTATACAGTGTACATTATACAGTGTACATTATACAGTGTACATTATACAGTGTACATTATACAGTGTACATTATACATTATACAGTGTACATTATACAGTGCACATTATACAGTGTACATTATACAATTCATACACTTAGAGTAGCAGTGTGTACAAGTTTTCAACCAGTTATTAACATATTCCTTATTGACTCGTCCAGCGGTGAAATGTTCATTATGTCACGTCGTTAGAAGTGAAGATGGAGAAAGGAAAGCACATTTCACATATCACATTTCACATATCACATTTCACATTTCACATTTCACATTTCACATTTCACATTTCACATATCACATATCACAGTACATATCACATATAATCACATTTCACATTTCACATTTCACATTTCACATTTCACATTTCACATTTCACATTTCACTCTCGTAATGTCACCCTACATCATGACATTACGGGAACCTCCTAATCAGAGTTATTAACAACACTTTCATTTCGTTATTTTAACAAGTACACTAATAATATTGTTCACGTCATCTCCCAGTAACATGCAAGCCAATTAAACATATTATCCCGTCATTATGTCCACCCTTGTAGTTGCAGTTACTAATTACAGGGTGGGTCACAATTTAAGTTATCATGTTCACATGCAAGTACAGGTATTTAACAGTAGCAAAAACATATCTTAGTGATGTATAAATGATAAAGTATTATTATATGTATAAAGTACGTATAAAGTACGTACAATGTACGTACAATTTACTGGGTGTCAGGGTGTTATGGTTATCCTACACATGGTCTTCAGTTCCCACAACAAGTCAAGTCCCCGTTATGGTTATATATACTATTAGTATTACAGCATATAACTAGTATTAATTCGTATTATTTTGAAAGTGAGAAAGACTAATAACTAATAAGGTTGTGTATTGCAATGATCATCAACATGATGGATCTCGAACTTTATACTCCTTTGTAAAATCAAAATATCGTACAAAAACCTTCTTTGGGACACAGCATTCTTCAGAAGGCCGAGATTTAATAAGATTTGACAACCCGATTCATCCTATTTTTAGACGTGAGGGTTTTGGTACATTTGATGACAAATCACATCATCCATACTGAGTTGAAATAGAGCCTAGAGGGAGTACCTCCCATCCCAAATGAAATCTAATACGATGGAAAGAGCACTAATTTCAATTTGTAAGCCAGTATCTATAAAGTATAAATACGCAGAGATTTTAACTAGCACGTATCTAAAACTAAGTGTATCCTTGTGGCAGGTGTGGCAGGAATTCACTTTCAAAGATCACAGAAATAATTGCGTTATGATCAAAAGAGCGCAAAGTAAAACTGCTAGTTAGAATTGTCGAGACTGAAATCGCGTTTGGTAGACAGTTTCTATACACATATTGTAATTCTTTACTTGTTACTTTTAAACAGTTATCAGACTTACATATCGATCATTTACTTCAAAGTTTTAGTGTTATTTACTTTACATTTTTAAGATTTTTCGACATTTTAAAAAGATTCTTTTAAAAAAATTAAAATACATTTCACTTGTTTTGTCTACTACCGCACTATGGATACTAAAGCTGACTGATTCGCAGTTGGCTTTTGGAAAAAGTAAACATCGAGGAGGACCTGCTTTTTTACAGTTGCTTGCAGATTTTATTGGTCGTACTAGCCGGCTGAATGGTAACTAGCTTCTGGCTGATTGGTAACTACCTGCCGGCTGATTGGTAACTACCTGCCGGCTGATTGGTAACTACCTGCCGGCTGTTCCTGTCGAAAATAATAATCTCTTCCTCTGACGAACTTCTTATCAGTCCACTATAATAATTTTCTTATCTCACTTGCTGATTGGTAACTAGCTGCCGGCTGAATGGTAACTAGCTTCTGGCTGATTGGTAACTACCTGCCGGCTGTTCCTGTCGAAAATAATAATCTCTTCCTCTGACGAACTTCTTATCAGTCCACTATAATAATTTTCTTATCTCACTTGCTGATTGGTAACTAGCTGCCGGCTGATTGGTAACCTGCCGGCTGATTGGTAACTAGTAGCCAGCTGATTGGTAACTAGCTGCCGGCTGATTGGTAACTAGTAGCCAGCTGATTGGTAACTAGCTGCCGGCTGATTGGTAACTAGCTGCCGGCTGATTGGTAACTAGCTGCCGGCTGATTGGTAATTAGTAGCCAGCTGATTGGTAACTAGTAGCCAGCTGATTGGTAACTAGTTGCCAGCTGATTGGTAACTAGCTGCCGGCTGATTGGTAACTACCTGCCGGCTGATTGGTAACTAGTAGCCGGCTGATTGGTAACTAGCTGCCAACTGATTGGTAACTAGCTGCCGGCTGATTGGTAACTAGCTGCCGGCTGATTGGTAACTAGTAGCCAGCTGATTGGTAACTAGCTGCCAACTGATTGGTAACTAGCTGCCGGCTGATTGGTAACTAGCTGCCGGCTGATTGGTAACTAGCTGCCAACTGATTGGTAACTAGCTGCCGGCTGATTGGTAACTAGCTGCCGGCTGATTGGTAACTAGCTGCCGGCTGATTGGTAACTAGCTGCCGGCTGATTGGTAACTAGGGTAACAAATTGCCGGCTGATTGGTAACTACCTGCCGGCTGATTGGTAACTACCTGCCGGCTGATTGGTAACTACCTGCCGGCTGTTCCTGTCGAAAATAATAATCTCTTCCTCTGACGAACTTCTTATCAGTCCACTATAATAATTTTCTTATCTCACTTCAAACCAAGTAGGTATAGATAGGCAGATAGGAGTAATATTTCAATCATATGCCCTAGACTGTAATTCTTATCGTCGTTTATCCACTTGATGTAATTGCGAGAGCGTGTGATACCTTAATTTATCCTAATTAACCTCATTAACAGTAATTACTTAATATTCAAGTTCCATTTCTGCGGACTTGCGATGGGGGCGGATAACACAGTGCTATCAACAATTATACCTATGTGAATATGCTATTAATAACGAATAACGATGAATAGAATATATATTAATTTAATATGTATGTCTTTGATAATTATAGCATTATTAACAATAAGGCCGGTTCCAGGGAGATTATTAAGTACACTAGTGTAACAATTAATTAATTAATTAATTAACAATAATGTTACGCAATGTGTTTTCCGATACTGTTGGACGAATGTTACACTTGTACTGCAATTATACTAAACTAATGTTATACTAAGTTTACTTTAGTGTTACACTAATGTAACACTTTCGTTAAACTAATGTTACAGCATTGAACTGATCTAGATTTACACAGTGAGTATATCACACGTCACATAGTATGTTACACGTCGCATAACCAATAGGTAACAATTCCGTCAGACGAGTGAAGGCAGTGAAATGGGAGGCGTTCCATAAACTGTCACCTCTCCTGTACATGTATGGTGTATTTATGAAGAGTGTATAAAAAGTGTGCATAATATGTGTATATACTATATATTTATTGTGTACTTAACTCCACATGTAACACTTCGCATCATACACAGTGGGGTTAATTTCAACATTCGAGATGACTAGTGAGGGGGAGGGTGGTGTTGTGAAATTCTGAAATTTTAAAAATTAAGAATATCGAAAGGCACCCAAAACTTTCAAAATCAGAACAAAACTTTTTGACACTGATTCATCTGAAAAGAATTTGTCAGATAAGTTGGTGGTCTTTCCCATTTATCTTCGGGCTACAATCACCCAATTTCACTTTACCAAATATGGTGTGGTTTTCGGTTGCACATTGTGACACTATTCAGTAACACTATTAGCTGGATCGCACGAGTGTCCTGCGGGAAATTTGTCCCTATTTCTAATTGTCCCTAATTTTCTAATTGTCCTAATTTCAATTTAATGTGACAGAAACTCCATTCTTTCTAGTCTTCATCATTTCCTAAAGTGGTTATGTCTGTACTTCATGATAGTTTGCTATCTGATCGTTTATCTACTAATAATAATCCACGTAACGTCACGACGTCTAAAGAAGGGTGGCTGACCGGAAGTGTGTATGTATTGCTGTTATCACGCATACACTGGTTGACGTAAATGTGAAGATGATGACATCTCCGGGAATTTACTGGTTTTCTGTCAGATTTACACATAATATGTATCGCATATTATTGATGGGTTACACAAAATGATGCATATGAGTTTGCACTGTCTTGAAAATTAACACTCTAAAGTGAACAGTGCTATAGGGAGTGATGAGCACCACCGACTTTGTGTTCACCTTATTTTGTACATTTTCACATTTTGGAATTTTCAGATCGGTACCTTATTCTGATGGGTACCCCTCTGATTGATAACTGACAACCGGAAGATAACCGGATTAGGGGAAGATAACCGGATTGGTGAAAATGTGTACACGCATACGCACACACACACACACAAAAACACATATACGCGCACACACGTTAACACAACGGCGTGATCGCACGTTTTCAACTACATCACTTTGCAGTAATTTGCAACACGTAAATCTCGTAAAAACGGAGCCCGTAGGACTTGGCGCTTTGCCCAAAGAAGGAACAGCCACTCTGACATCAACTCTTTCGCCCGTCTTCCAATTAGGAAAACTAAGCTGGTTTGAAAGGATCGTATTACAGATACAGAGTGTAATGAATAGTGTTGAGTGAGTGACACTGAAATGACGTATTTGTACTTGTGTACCGGTGTTACTCGTCAGATGAACAAAGGTTTATTTCTGGGAGCTTTTAACTCCTCAAAAATGCAACACTGATTTATATTCTTGTGGTTACATTTGATGACTAAACGATGTGTTTCTATGGGCTAAATCAAGGGAGTTGAGAACAAGTGAACAGAATTTATTCATTTGTTGAAGAGGAAACTTGGGCAAGCGAAGAACTATCCAGAAAGAGAGATGGTGAGTGTGGCAGTAGAATGGCCACCGCCTCACAGGTGTCACACACAGTCTGGGATAAATGCCACTGAAATGCAGCTGAAGAGAGAGAAAGGACCTAATGTTGAGTGGATCAAGACTCCAGGACCGAAGACTCGGATCGAACAAGAATAGCAAACAAGCAAAACAAATGTAGACTCGGTAGGGCTGGGACGCCTCAAACAACCCCATTTTAATACCTGCCCATCAAATATCGACTGAGAAGACCTCTTGAAGATCTGATGTATACCTTGATTGCCGCTGGGAAGTCTTCACAGGTGACCAGCATGTACCTATCCTTCCAGTTGACGTGATCTTTACCGCGTATCTGGGGATTGAGTGAATTTAGTTGAAGTTTCTTAATCGGGATGTAGAGTGAGTGGTGATTAAGATTTCAAGTTGTGGGATGGTTAATACTGATACCTTTAAGAAGCTTTCCACGGCAATCTTTCCGTAGTCAAGATACGTCGGTCCCAAATAAGTCCGTTGATTCATGGATCCGCTGGTATCTATAAGGAACAGGATGACAGCCATCGCGATTCATGAGACCTAAAGGAGTTGTTGGGTTACTTGTAAGTTTTACACTCACTTCCGACGAACTTAATGTTGCGTTAGTGTATCATTGTCCGCAAACTAGTAGAGCTCCCAAAACACAACAGCCACAACGGGCTGTTGCTGGAATTACAAGGAGAGCTGCTAGAGGAAACAAAAAAGTCACGTGGGAGGTCACTGTGTCATGCTTCGATCACGCTTCCCAATCTCAGGTGCTCGATTGGCTAACGCTTAACTTTGCTGCTTACTCCGCACACATTTCAGAACTGACTATGTGAAATCCGTGATGACAAAGTTTGGGACGTTGATTGCGCGTCGCGGTAGTTCTAAATATTTCATAATACAAATCATTTCCTTGGCACTCAGAGTACAGACTAAACATTTTGAAATCTTTATCACTTTAAGAAATATTCTGCAAACAAAACAACACTAACAGTTACCAATTTTAATTCAAGGAAAAGAATTTTATGATTCTGTAAACAGTAAACAAAAACAAAAATCATTATGTAAAATAATTTAATAAAAATTGAAATGAAAATTATTAAATGTTTATAAATTAAATAATCTAAAATATAGATATTTGTAAATTTTATTAAATTAAGCGGTATACTAAACGGTAAATAATATGAAATAATTGTAAATCGATATTTACGATTTTAAAATTAGAAGCGAATTGAAATCAAATATAAAACATTTTTAATGTTAAGTTCAAGGTCACACAATACAAACAATTTTAAATGATATGACAAAGTTTTTTAGAATTTCTTATAATTATGATATAATGATGTAAAAAATGGGATCGAGTGACAAAATAAATGGTTAATAAGAATGCTTAAATTTTTATAATACCCAGAAGCGCTAAAATTCTAAAAATGTGTGCCGCGCAATTTTTTTCTTTTAAAGAACTTCGTTATCAGTTATTACTTATAAATCGAGCGCTATTTATAAAACATTCCTGTTCTTGTCAACCGTCGGTTATTCGACCGTTTAGTTCCCGACGATTCACTAACTTTCATGTTTTAACTATGCTTTGATAATACTTGTGCTATATAAAAGATGTTTTAATTTTGTCTTTGCCTCGAGCGTGCTAAATTACTCGATCTTCGAGATTTAAAAAAGGGCCCCCGACAGTTGAAACCAACCTGTTAAAATGCTCCCCTGGTGAGATATTGGTGAAAAACTGTCCCGATCACGTGATATGACAGATCAAGGACGTTGGTATAATTTCTCATTATGGTTTCAGCATATGCTTTTGTCAGGGATTGGGTAAGGGTTAGGGATGGGATCAGATTAGAGGGTTAGGGTTTCGAATATTCATTTAGGGCCAGCCAGAGAACGGGTTAAAAAGTCACGTGACAGTCCAGTGTAGAGTGATAAATCATCATTCTTTTGGCCTTATAATGAGTCATACTTTTACACAGTGATGTCTCTCCGTGGAGACAGAGGTGCGAGAAAAAACATTGTTGATATAAACAGTCTAGATCTTAACTTGGAGCCACAAGGCCAAGGGTAAAAAATTTTTGATTGTTAAGGGAATTTTTTGAATTCTTAAAGGGTTGATTTTATATAGGGTCATTGCTATATTATGTGTATATTGTTTGAATAATTTTTATATATACTTTTACACATTTGCTCACATCACTGTCATCGCTCTGACATGGTTAACCACTTTCCTTGTGTTGTTGGTTAATAAAATGAGCGGGATAAAAATACCTCTTTTCATTTCATACATTGGTCATCATATCTTATAGCCAATATTTAATTAACTAGTTTTATTTCACAACAATTATCAGATATGGAACGTCCCTCTTTCCTCAGCTGCAAGAACTGTTGCTTCACTTCCTGTAGCCTTGGTGTTACTGATCCTACTGAAGCTTCAGCAACATTCACCCTCTGTCCCCACCACATAGCCGAATGGAGAAGAATGCCCCACCTCCCCACCCCATCTACTATCCTTTCTACTTATCCTGAACCATCTATGAAACGTCCCAGACTTTCTTCCTCTAAACCAATGAAACAAGAAATTTTGTCAATGGAGAAACCTCTCTCCTCCACTCCCTCGATAACAGCTCCTGCCCCCGTCATATCTCAAATCCCAACCTCTACCTCAACCTCAACTTTTCTACCTAAATCACGACATGTCTCCAAATCGAAACCCAGACGTCCTCATACCTGGTCTCCACAAGGCTGCTTGGATTTCTATAACAAAGTAAAGAAAAGAATTCTTGACCCTGACTACCCGGTCAGTTTGTCCAATGCCATCCAATATGCCACTAATTCTAGGTGTAGTAGTAATAATCAAGGCTTCAAAATTAAACGAAATATAGCTGAGTTGATGATTCTGGACCACGAAACCTTTACCAGGACTAAACAAAATATGGATAGAGAACGGATGGATCAGACACACTGTTTGTACGAAGTTTCACTACAGAGTCTGAGTGACGAGTGTCACAAGATTCTCAGCACGCCGGAAATGATGAGGAAACGACAGATTGCTGTAGAGGATGGATTTATATTTGGGAAATTCGTCTTAAAAGATACTTGAACTTCAAAAAATTGTACATATATTGCAGTAATCTAATCTAATTGCAGCAGCACACACTTACTGTTACTATCACGATTGTACTATAAGCTGAAAAGCTCTCAGATCGATTTTGGGCATTCTTAACCACTTGATATAATGTTTAATAGTCATTAAATTACCTTAAAAGGTTCAGTGTTCGAATCCTAGTGTCACCTAGTCTAGGGAGTAGCTAAAGATCCATTGGATCTACCTTACTCGGGATTATTACGACGGGTTTATTAACGACCGGTTAAAATATGGTTCGGGAAAAATATGGCGAAATTGCTCAAAACCCACCACATTTTCCCGGTCGCCATTTTACCGGTGTCCAACCTTTCAATTTTAGATTCAAAAATTTTGTCTCAGATGTAAATTTCCTTATTAGAGATAAGCAAGTTTAGAAATTTTCGCAGTGCTAAAACTTGTGAAACAAGTCGAATTATCAATAATTGTTGAAAGTAGACAGAAATAATGACTCGTGGTTAATCAAACTTCGAAAGAATGCATCGTTCACATTGTTTAGAATTATGAATAAATGACTGATGAAACTGATTCATGTTATTGACAGTTTTAATTAATTCAAGTTTTAATTTAACTGTTACTTTTACTTTGAGTCCTATTTCATTATGTAGAGATAGTCAATACATAAGAAATTAAAAATTGGCCTATTTAAATCAACTTTGACAATAAGGATATATGACAAGAATTTGGCAAAAAGGTGAATTTTTTGCAATTTTAGCCAAATGAAGTCGAGAAACCTACAACAAGTGTCCCAATAGTCTTCTTTAGTGAATATGAGACAACGATTAAAATATGAGCACCCATACCCCTTCGGAACCCTAAAAGCTGAGTCGGCGGGTTTATTAACGACCGGTGAAAATGTGGTTCGGGAAAAATATGGCGAAATTACCCTAAACCCGCCACTTTATCCCGGTCATAATAATCCCGAGTAAGGTATGCGATCTCCTCGGTCAACTCAGCCGAATGATAGGAAACTTAATTGAGGGTTAAATGAGGAGGGGTACCTGTTAAAAGTTCAAGAAACTTCCAAGGATACCCCTTCAGTGCATACTGTAAACATAGTACTATTACTCCTTATAATCAAACGATAAGATATCTGTTATAAAGCTAAAGGTCCTGCTTAAGCTATCCACTCTGATAATTGATATCGATAATTATCTCCGATAATTCGTTAAAAAAAGTTATTTGCTTATCTAGATAAAATAAATTTTTATTGGTATAAAAATTCAATAGAAATAACCGAATACTGCCACAATACAGTGATAGAACCTAAATCGTTATCTGTTTATCTAGATAAAAGATAAAAGATTTCATACCGATAATGGATAGCCTACTCCTGCTAGTTATATATAAAATATATTTTTGTTCGCTTTAATTGATATTAAATAAAGTTGTACAATTATATGTTTTCTTGAAATTGTCGTTTTCTTGTCCTGTAAAATACTAATTATTATTAATACTTTCAACACTACTATATAACAAATAATCTGAGATCATAAATACGATGTAGTTACATTGAAACGTCGAGTAAACTCCTTTCCCTAATAAGAGCATTTTCACTTGTCGCAACAACCGGGATAAAGATAATTTTACACAGAATACATTTATATATTGAGTATCTATTTTTTGGATTATAACGCAAGACCAGCCGCAATCTTTATTTTAATATTGATTGTTGATACATACAAATATTTTATTTCATTTCATTTCATTTGATAAATAACAAACCTGCACTACTACTTTAAACACTCCTTTTTCTCGTTTTTCCAAAAATAGTTTTTTGAACTTTAGAATTTGCTTAATTAAAATGCTCTTAATTAGTTAACCCTTATTGCTTGAAAATATCGAGAATACGAATGATTTTTGTAGCAAAAATACATACCATAATTAGCGCGCTAGTTGTATTCAACTCTGCCAATACCATCACACGATTTGATTGAATGTATCATTTTCTATCTTTTATCATTTAAAAATTAACTCCCCTTCCTTTACAGCGGCCCATGGTCCAGGGTTGTGATTTGAACATAATGGACGTTAAGTCCAACGTCACCAAAAGCATCAAGGTAAATTAAACTTTAACATTATTGTTATATTGTTAATTAAACATATCTCTTGACATGGTTGCATGTTCTATAAATGTATTGTTAATATTTCGGTTTATTAGTGACCATTTATGAGCTGTTTTTGTGAATATTGTAAACAAGATGTGTTATGACGTCACGTGATGACGTCACGTGATGATGTCACTAGTCAGGTGACGTCACATGATCTCGTTAATTAGTTTTCTGTTATGTTTACAGTGTTTGAAAGTTTAGTGGTTCTACGGGGGGGGGGGGGGGGGGGGGGGGGGGGGGGGGGGGGGGGGGGGGGGGGTAATGACTACTTTTTTGGGGACTTGGGGAATTACGTCAACGATTTTACCCCGAGTCCCCATGATTTTTAGTCCCCATTAGTCCCCAAAAGTCTCCATTAGTCCCCATTTAGATGATTTTTAGTCCCCATTAGTCCCCCCCCCCCGGTTCTACTGAACTTGATTACGGACCGAAACAAACTGAAACGAGATTTTCCGTTTCACTATCTACTAACTATCCTATCTGGTCGGTAATCACCGTAATCAAGCCTAGGAGAAAAACTGATTCAAAGCAATACTTACTACTTATTACTTACGTTACATTGTAGGAAACCAATAGTCACCTCATCAGTCATTACGTGTTTATTTTGTTCATAATTTGATGTGTAATTACTAATGACTGTCAGGTAACGGTTCCCACGGAAGAACAGAAGCGATTAGCACAGTTATCCTCATTCGAACGAATAGAAACGATGCAAGATAATATTATTAAAAAAATGGTAAGTTTCTATTGTTCATGGTAAAAAGGGCTACACTGACCAATTCAGATCATTAAATCCGGTAAATCCGGCAAATCGAGACTCGCCCAAAGTTAGTAAAATAATTTAATGATAATTTTCTTGAAAGCACGTGCCATAGTTTTTACATGAAAAAGTACGAATATAACATACTCGTTGAAAGTTTTTATACATGAATGTGTTGCATATTAATTGGTTGCCTGACAGGTAGAAGTCACGAAGCACACGTATGAAGAGTGTGCTATGGAATTGGCGGGAACGGACATGGACATGGAATCAGCTATAACTAATTTAATAGATGGTAAATCCTTAGTCCTTATTAATTAATATACTGTTAATCAATGTACTGTTTATAGACTACTCAGTGGGATAATGTAAGTGTAGAATATTATTATAATATAATTCTTAAGTCATCGAGTACCTATTGTATGTATTCCAGGTGTATTTCTGTTGACTGACATACCCTTAAGTTTTAAAAGCTGTTTAAATGCCGCATCACGTTCTCACGCTATACCACCTTTTCAAATTTGCAGTTTTTAAAGCCTCAAATTGAACATGACTCAGTGTACTAAAACTTCATATCTTGTACAGTATACAGTATACAATGTACATGCGATATACATTATACACTGCACTGATAGTACACACTGATGTTTAAAAAACTATGCTTGCTATACGTACGTGTGATATATAATCACAAGTAATGTTACTTTACAATCGCTTCTGTGTGCTAGAATTAAATAGTTCAGCAAAGTTTCAATCCTTCTTCACGTCCCTTGCTCTACCTCAGGCAGGGTGGGTGCCAGGGGGGGGGGGGGGCACCAGCATGCAACGTTACGTCACATCATGCAACGTTACGTCACATCATGCAACGTTACGTCACATCATGCAACGTTACGTCACAGCATGCAACGTTACGTCACATCATGCAACGTTACGTCACTGCTTCACTGTCATAATACACTCAATCTTCTCTCCGCACAGAATTGGTTTTAAAGGATCACGTGATATAACTAAAAAGGTGGACATTTTTTCAAAAATTCTGGGGGAAAGGGGAGAAGTACGGTAAATCGGGGTTTTACTGTAATTGGTAAATTTAGGCGGGAAAAAAAAACTGTGCACATGATCTGACACGTTTCACTGCATCTCGTTCATCTTAAAATCAGTTACCAATTTATCACCAATTAATCAATTTATTAGTTATTAATTTGTTGAGGTATTCATTGAGTTTACGTAAACAAATTTCCAGACGGTGATTATATCAGGTTCCATTCCAGCCGTCACATACATGATATTATCATGCTAAGGAATACTTGAAGGAATACAAGGAATACAGACGTACAGGGCAAATTCTGGGTACTAAAACTCTGAAAACAAATAAATCATATTTCTCGTATCATGAGTTAAGTCACGTGCTAATTGTCTAGACACTGTATAGTAGACAACACAGTGACTCTTTTTATAAACAAATCATTAATATTATTCACAATCTGTGACACGTGACCTCTGCTATCCAATCATCTTGCAGAAACAGGACAGTTTCTTGTGATCTGGCATACTTTATCACATGAAAGCTTCACTTTTTATGTAACGTGACGTAGTGTGTGACGTAGTGTGTGACGTAGTGTGTGATGTAGTGTGTGATGTAGTGTGTGACGTAGTGTGCACAAACGAGGCTTGGAATCTTCAGTTTTAAACAAATTGGGGGAGTATGAGATAATCAAAGGAAAATTAGTATATTCTGAATTATGTAAAATACCACATCATAATAATTAGTAATTTTCTTTTGTATGATCATTAAATATTGTTAAATTCCACCAGGCCTTATCACATATTTTCTTACTCTTGATTGTTGTTCGAATTCGTCATTTCTTCCACCTGACTTGTACGCCAAAAGCAAAAACATACAAATGTTATTATCAAATCTAATCAGAATGTGTCAAAGTTAGTAATTAATAAGTAATTAATAAGTAATTAATGAGGTGAGAAGAATTCCATAGCTGCTCATTATATTCCGGAGATTGTACAAAGAATGCACTACATACCACTGAGGACTGACTTAATACACGATTTACACGATTTTTTTACACGATTAGAAAATTTATTTGTTATACTGGAATAATAACAATTTTAAAATATAAAATAAATCACTTCCCTCTGAAGTAGAACAGATGATGGGAGAGCTTCAAACATGGCTATGGAGGGAAGCGGTGTCTCACCGCTGGGAGGTAAATTAATACCCGTATCGCGATGGTAAAATTTTATGATATGAGATCTCAAGTAAAAAATAACACAAAAAATAAAAAGTGAATGTTGTCAGTGTAGTGAAATCGGAGGCAACATTAATAAAGACGTATACACTTAAACCGTTACAATTATAGTCCCTATCTTGTTTTAAATACTCACAATAAAATACACACAAAAAACACACAAACGTCCCCAAAACATTAACTTCAATTTATATTTCCCTAGTTGAAATTAACTTATTTTATGAAATTGATACATTCGAGAAGATATCGTGATTACATGGTAGCCATCCATGATCCCCATTTAGCCCTAGGTTTTGTATATGAAGCAAATGGTTCTTAAATCTCTTTTTAAATAGTGAAATTGACAAAATATGATACGGTACATCATGATCAAGGAGATAATTTAAAATTTTGGATGCATTAAAAACAAAATTACTATTCTTGGTCTTAGACATTGAGAATTTAGGATATAGCAGTCTGCATGATCTACTTGACTTGCTAAACCGGCGATAAACATCAATAGGAATTTGTTCTTTAAGTAGCCTCATTGCAATACATCCAGTAAAGTATGTAAATAAGTTAAACAAGGTTAATAATTTCAAACGAAAGAACATTGGTTTAGTATTTTGAAACTTGTGATCAATCTTTATTGTTTTCCTACTCACAATACGAATACATTTTTTCTGCAACACAAACAGTTTTTGCAGCAAAGGATGGTGAAAAACAGCACCCCACAGTGGTATACAATACATTAAATATGGTTGAACAAGTGAAATATATACTTGTCTTAACACTTTAGCTGGTACTATAGAACTTATGGAGTAGAGTGATCCGCAAGATTTTGAAACTTGCGTTATTACATTGGTAATATGATCATTCCACGTTAAATTTGAATTAATAATGACTCCCAAAAATTTACACTTATTCACTTGATTAAACTGGTTGTTAAGTATTCCAACAAACTTTTGATTCTTAGGAACTTTACTATTTCCGAATTCCATAAAACAGCATTTTTCAAAATTAATGATTAACCTATTTAAGCAGCAATATTCGTGAATCTTTGATAATACCTCATTAGCATTTTTGTAAAGTAAATTTCGGTCTTTATTTTGAAGAAAAAGGTTTAAATCATCCGCAAAGAGGATAAATTTAGCTAACTCACAAATATTTGCCAAATCATTGATAAAAATAATGAAGAGCAGGGGGCCTAACACTGACCCCTGTGGAATACCACAGGTTATTTTTAAGAGACAACTTTCGAATCCCCCATAGCTAACATACTGAACCCGATCTGATAAATAACTGTTTAATAATTTAATGACATTTCCTCGAATACCATAGTTCTCCAGCTTTTCTAACAAAATATTATGCCGCACTGTATCGAAAGCTTTGGAAAAATCTATAAATATACCTAATGTAAAATTCTTATTATCGATAGCATCATGAAGATTTTCTACTGCTGAAACAAGTGCATGAAAGGTTGAGTGCTTACTGCGGAAACCAAACTGATTATCACAGAAAAGATTGTGCTTATTAAAGAAATCAGATACGTTTTTATGTATTAACTTCTCGAAAATCTTAGCAAAAACAGGTAACATTGAAATAGGACGATAATTGCTTATATCAGAAATAGATCCTTTATTCTTATACAAAGGAATTATTTTTGCTGCTTTTAATTCTTTCGGAAAATAACCTTCATTTGCACATTTATTAAAAATATCAGCCAGTAAAGGACTTATAGTGGTAGCTAAAAGTTTGAGGACCCTAGGAGAATAATACGTACCCTTGCTATTATTAAGCTTACTTATAATATTATTTATTTCTTCACTTGAAAAATTAATATCCGATAGCTCGCTTATGTTCCTCTCAGGCATATATTTATTAAAATCTGTTAAATCCGCGTTAGCATTTTCACCATACGTTTTTAGTAAAAGATCATTAGCAATATTAACAAAATAATAATTAAAATTATGCGCTGCATCTTGATTAGGAAAAACTAGTAATCTGTTTGATCTCTTCCTACCTAGCAAACCGTTTATCAGTTTCCAAGTCTTTTTCAAATCATGTTGATTTGCTTTAAAACATTTATCAAAATACTCAAATTTTTCTTTACTTCTAATAGCATCAAACACTCGTTTGTAATCAACATATTTGTTCCAATTAACTCTAGTTTTATTCATAACCCAAATATCATACAGTTTGTTTTTAGTGTCACTACTCTTGGCCACTCCTATTGAAATCCAATCAGAGCGAAGAAGAGAATTATTACCACTAGACTTCTGACTTTTAATAAACCATTTATCATACAGAGTTCTAAAATTTCTGTCAAAAAAGGAATACATATTTTCGGCAGAATCACTTTCAAGATCAAATTTTAATAATTTAAAATCATTTAAAAACCCTTGTAATAAAAAGTCATTAATATTTACTTTATTTCTATTTCTACACTTTTCGTTAGGATCAAAATTATAGTCCAAAACTACGAATGTAGGAAGGTGACGACTTATATTACATCGTATAAGGCCGTTACAAATTATGTTAGATATATTGTTAGTAAGTATATGATCAATACATGTGCCATTTAAGCCTCCAAAATGAGTAGCACGTGAGATAATTGGTAAAAAGTTATTGCTAAACATGCAGTCTAAATATCTCCTAACAACACTAGAATTGGAGTTATATAGATTTACATTAAAGTCACCAAGAATATAGCTTTTGTGTCCCTTAAATGTGTTCAATTTACTTAAGATACTGCCAAACATATCGATAAATGAATCAAAGTTTCCACTTGGTGATCTATAACAATTAACAACTAGTAACTTTTCAGATTTAACTGTTATTTCAACACAAAGTGATTCAAAATCAACGGTAGAATAACAAAGCTCAAATTTTTGATTAATATTATTAAATTTGTCACGCAAAAACGTTACCAAACCAGAACCTTTGTGTTTAAGCTTTCCATCCTCCTTCAATAATCGATTAAGTACAAATTTATTATAACCCGGTATGTAAAATGGTTGTGCCTCATGTTCTGTTACATTAGTTTCACAAAGGAAATATCCATCAGCTTTGAAACGTCCATGGTGCACTAAAAAGCAGTCAAAATTTGATCTGAATCCATCAATATTCAAACTTAATAACGATAATCCATTGTCGTTCATTTTTTCTTCAAAATCATCTAACTTATAATAGACGCACTGACGCAGTATCTGGCTGCAATCTTGTAAATTCTCGCTAAGAGTTTCAACATCCGGGATAAAATCTATCATTTCATTGTAATAATATTCAAAAGGAGCAAAGAACGGTTGTTCGGAATAAAAATCAGTTTCAATATATTCAACAGTACTGGTAGTAGCAGTGTTTAAGTCAAGTAAGGGTAAGGGCATACATGACGAACAAATATTAGACTTAACACAGTTCTTGTGCAACATTTTGAAACATTGTTTACACTGTGCAATCTTTTCATTAAATATATCAATATTTGTTAAACATGTCACACACTTATAATACTCAATATAATCGTCATAGCATATTTTACAATACCATACAAATTGCTGAAGTATAAATATGGTACTATTGTCTAGCTTTAAACAAGATCCATGATATATGTCCTTACAGTTGTTGCAACGTAGAATGAATTGGTGAAAGTACAAAATTTTATGACAGAAGACGCATTGCTTACGGTCAGAGGGTATGAGGATGTTGGGAAGGGTCATGTTTGAAACTCCGTCATCCATAACTCTCTGTTAGAAATATTAAAATCTGAAAAATAGTTGTATTAGAAATATTCATCCCACGGTGTGAATTCAGTATTGTTCAAAAAGGGGCTCTCACAAAACAAAAACTCTTTAGGTTCAAAAGTAGGCACACAAATCAACAAATCAGCAGTATTCCTAATCAGCTTAGGATTACCGTTAGCATTCATTCTCAATAAAACATTCCCATTCTTGTAGTCAACCCAACAAGAGTTTAGTCCAGCAAATCTGACAGCATCGTTGACCTGCCCTAATAATGCCGCTCGTTTATATGTTATATTGGGCTGTACCCCGACACCCTTTTCGGGGTTCTCAAACAGCAATTTCTTTTTATCTGGGGAAATGTTTTTAGTGCTTTTCCTATTTCTAAACACTTTCTGTGCTGTTGATCTATCTTTGAAGCGAGCAATAAACCTAGGGGCTTTACCCTTCTTGCCCTTCAAGGGATGAGCGGCTACAAGGTCATCCTTAACAATGTCCACACCTAACTGTTCACACAACAAGACCACTTGGTCCTCACAACTATTGCTCTCATTAACTAGCAAATTGGTAAAACAAACGTTTTCCCTACGTGAGTATTGATCTAAATTATCTAGTTCCACTTCTAGTTTGCAGATCGCCTCCGCTTGACGATCGACAACTTTGCTGAGCTTTGAGTTAACGTGTCGAAGTTCCACGAAGTCGTCCAACAATTTAGCATGATCACTACGAGCTATACTAAGTTCGGTTTCTAGATGTTGCATAAATTTCCATAACTCTTGAACTGATCTTAGTTCTGACTCACCGTTGGAAAAGTGAGGTAGCTGTGGCTGTTGTAGTTGTTGACGTGGCATCTGATCGTGCTGATAACCGTTGCCAAACTGAGAAGTCACGGGACAGTAGGAATTACGGGAAGCCTTGCTCTGTCGGCGATCCGAGTTTTGTTGAGAATTGCCATGATGAGACATGTCTTCAAATTTCAATAAACAGGCAGAGCAAGATTTTTAAAACGAATTGAAAGTAGTGATAAGAGATCTGTGCACGTTATATGAGATAACGTGCACCAAATACTTAACGAATACTCAACAAATACTTAACGAATACTCAACAAATACTTAACGAATACTCAACAAATACTTAACGAATACTCAACAAATACTTAACGAATACTCAACAAATACTTAACGAATACTCAACAAATACTTAACGAATATTCAACAAATACTTAACGAATACTCAACAAATACTCAACAAATACTTTGTACAAATAATATGTACAAATACTTTTTACAAATAATATGTACAAATACTTTTTACAAATACTTTGTACAAATAGTTTGTACATGTACTTTGTAGAATACTTTGTAAATTATACGAAATTTCGGCACCCACGGTTTTTTTTAATGAATTTGTATACATTTATTGTACATACAATGTATTTAAGTCACACATTGTACATATTAAAAGAGTTTCTAATGTCCAATGTATGACTTATGTTTTATAAATTTAAGTTAAATAAATCTTTATAAAGTTGTAGATTGTCCAGGGGGGGGGGGGGGGATCATGTTCCCCCCCTTGTCTATCCCAGGCCAAGGTAACACTTCTTTTGATTAATCAGCTTCCTCTTCACTGTATACATAGTACGTGGTGCAGTGTTTAGCGCTACTCAATTATAAATTTCGCTAATTAGATTTAAACAGTGTTTTTCTCTACAAATTGCTTCATGGTGACTACCGGGTATTTATAGTACAGGTGTTTGTGCGTGTGTTTGTTCGTGTGTGTGTGTGTGTGTGTGTGTTTGTTTGTGTGTTTGTTCGTGTGTTTGTACGTGTGTTTGTGTGTACAATGTGCTTGTTTATGTGTGTACAATGTGCTTGTTTATGTGTATTAATTAAATAGTAATCTGTAACTGGCTGATTATTAATGTATGCTGCGGGAAAATTATACATCTATAATATATTAATTTCTAGGCGGCCCCATACATACTGTAAGCACGAACGCCCTGTAATACCTCTAGCTCTCTAGTGTTGTCAAGTACATTATGCAATATGTACAACTTTAAAACTGGCCCGCATATATATTATTCGTAATAGTCAACAATGAGTATACATATTATACCACCATAATGACACATATACAGTGTATGCCCTTTACAAACCTATTGTACACTAATAATATTCGTCATTATCGTATAATAGATCATGTGTTCCCATGATGCCTTGCTCGGTAAATGTGACAATACAAGCTGTGCAATGTAACTGACAAACTTTCTGTTACACTTCTTGGAAAGTATGTTGACAACTATATAGCAGTATATATAATGATATAAGTGTAAAGTGTAGCCCGCTCTAGGATGTGAAGCTAGAAAGTTTTGTTTAAAATATACTAATAATATATTATTCAGTGTTGTACGCATGGTAAGTTAATGTTGATAATGTTACTTTTCTTTAATGAGTAGTAGTAACAGAGCTGTAGTTGAACGTGGTCACAGTATTAATTGACAGAAGATTTAATTGGTATTTAATTGGTATTTAAGTGGGTAATCTAACATTGTTAGTGTCATTATCAAAGTCATGAAAATAAGATCTGAAAATTCACTGTATTTGTTACAAAAACCAAGTTAGAAATTAGCATTTAATTTCACAATGTCACGAGTCGGGGGGGGGGGGGGGGGGGGTAATGTCTACTTTTGGGGACTTGGGGAATTACGTCAACGATTTTACCCCGAGTCCCCATGATTTTTAGTCCCCATTAGTCCCCAAAAGTCTCCATTAGTCCCCATTTAGATGATTTTTAGTCCCCATTAGTCCCCAAAAGTCTCCATTAGTCCCCATTTAGATTTATCCTACTCTTATCTTGGACAAAACATCTCGATCGTATCGTTATTAAACTAACTTGAAAACCATAAATAACTGTCAAAAATTCTGGGGACTTATGGGGACAAATGGTGAATTACGTCAACGAGTTGACCTCTAGTCCCCATGATTTTTAGTCCCCATTAGTCCCCAAAAGTCTCCATTGGTAGTCATTACCCCCCCCCCCCCCCCCCCCCCCCACGAGTCACAATATTTGGACACCTACTGTAACACTTTTTCACTTTATGATAGAATTATACACACTAGCATCGAGAAGAAGAGTTAGTAATTCCATTGTAGAAACTATGTATCGTCTTACAATAAACAGTTTCGAATCTAATTCGATTTAAATGACACAAAACATGCTTCTTTCAACCCAAAAGCTGCGGCTTTTGGTGAAAGCGTCAACTCAAATATTTGAAACTAACGGCCGTTTCTTAATCAGCTGAGTAATTAGTAATGCATGACGCAACTTGAACTATACACATTGTAGCTTAACGATTTAAACAGCGTGTAAACTGTTCATTTAAATGGGAGAAATTGGCCGCGACTTGCCCAACTTGGATCTTGTAATTATGAGCATAATGTATAAAATTCTGGAACGCGTCGAATTGTCTAGAAGAACAGTTCCAGGCCATCAAATAGCATGCATATTCAGTTTGGGGTTTCAGATGGATCCGCAGGTTTCGGTATTTGGGTCGCTATCTTGGATTTCCCATCTTGTTATGTTTTAATAACCCAACCGATCTTTCAATTTGGAATATCCCGGATATCATTCGTGAAATTGAAACATGATACTGAACTTGAGTCCATAACTTGGCTATCAATTCTATTTACATGCGTAACCGACTTTCCCGCGCGCGCTCAAAATAGAGTACATCATTGCCAGTTAAAGGCCTAATTTCTGTAAAAAGCTAACTGCTTTTTGCGCGGGCTTCAGTCCGGTTGCGCGCGCACATTTTGCCTGTCAAGGCAGACTGCGCGTGACTGCTTCTATTAATAGTCTGATTCACTAATAAACAACTGAATTGCCAACTGTGTCTTCAGTTTAATACTGTGATAAATATAAGGTTTCGGTCGGCCAATCAAACACCCCTTAACTGCGAATACTTTATCTTTTGGTATGTTCCATTCATTAAACGCCTTCACTATTGATTTTTAATTACCCGCTAATTTCAGGGAATTCAGAAGAATGGGTTACAAAACAAAAGAAAGTTCGTCCTGAAAAGAAAGCAGTTCAACAGGAAATTGTAGATGCCAAGTCTAAACGATCAACATCAAAAACCGACAGGGGTAGGCCTTTTGTTGCTTTCTTGATTATTGCTGTTAACGCGCCACATAAGTTTTCCGGTACGGATAACGTGACATTTAAAATGAAATAGCGATAATCTCCTTAAGTCATCAATGATGTCATTTGCAGTTCACGTCCATGACCCGCGCGTCCTACTTCTTTCTAATCATAAAGTAAATCTGTTCAAAATGATTTACTCTCTGTATATCTCCGGCGTGGTGTAGGGGCTAGCATCTGTGGCTCTCACCCACAAGACCCGGGTTCGATTCCCGGCGTCGGAACTTCTTTTTCATATTTTTCTAAAATGGATTGTTCGCTTTTATTCCATACTGCAACGAGAAATTAAATCCATTTCTTATTTTGTTGGCACCCTTATATATGTTATAGATGTTATACCATAGTAACAAGTAACAACGAATGATAACGCGTATTGCAGGACGTAGCACGAAATCAGAAGATACCCGGGACACAGACCGGAGCAGAAGTACGCGCTCAGCACGTGGAACCAGCTCGGTGTCGCGCGGCGGCAGCGTCAGCACGTCTCGTGGTAACAGCGTCAGTACTCGTGGTGGTACCAGCAGTCGGGGTCGTGGTGGCAAACGTCAACTTCCTCCTAGGATGGACAGGTTTGTTTTCTCAATGAAATCTGGGGTGCTCTTTAGGATTTGTTGTCAATGTGAGACTTTGAAGTAAAAAGGAAAATTGTGAGCTGGAGGGACCTAAAACAAATGAAAGGTTGCTGACGTAATACAACGATTGAACGACCCCAAAGATGAAAAGGAATAACTTTTCAACGATATTAAACATTAAATCAATTAATTAACCCATCAGACAAAGGAATTCGAACGAGGATATCAGACAGCGATCCCAAGACGGGGAACCTCGTCGTCCAGATAGCATTCGTAGCGGTGGCCGTGGTGGTCGTAGCAACGGCTCATATCGTCATAACAACAGAGGTGCAAAGCGCCCCACAGGAAACGACTACGACTATCATGAGTACGTTGGGGGACGGGAGAATTGTTATATTTTAATACTACAGGTCTACAGAATTACAAATTTTTGATTTGTTGCTTTTAAAAAAATGGCTTGTCCACCCCTATGTTATGAATACACTTACATTTAAATCGAAGCTGCATAACTAATTTACGGCGATATTCAGTTGGCGGAATAATAATGGAACAGAATCAGAAGGAACGGGTCACCCTCCTTCGGAATGGAAAAAGGAATCAGACTGGAATACTGAGTCAGATACTACCGCCCGCTGGCCAGCCGACCAATCTTCAGGTAAGGACGAGTTCATTACTTTTAAACTTGACTCAAGCTTGTTAGAGGGCTTTTTAGGGATCATTACTTTAATCATTGGGGTCTTATTTGGTATTCATGAAAATCCGATCTTTAATGGGGGGGGGGGGGGGGGGGGGGGCCAATGGCATAAATGGAGAAAATGGAGAATTACTCATAGGTTTTTCCATTTTCTCCATAGAAATAGTCTCCATTTTATGCCATTTTATGCCATTTTATGCCATTGCCCCCCCCCCCCCCCTCTTTAATGAAAACTTATTATTTACATATATATTCTAACTAGTGTCCCAACTATATTTTACTGTTTTCAGGATGGGGAGCCCCAGATGATAACTGGACCTCTTCAGAGAAGACAGACTCTACCGCAATACAGCCTCCCTCGGTCAGTCCTCCTGAAGTATCTTGGCCAACTTCATCATCCGAAAAGGTTTGATATTCAGGTTCAGGTCAACAATGAGCTTGGTCACTTTACCCATATGAGAACCCTAATCCCCCGAAACCTTGATCTGGAACCACACAACATGACACGCCCCTTTTCTCAAGCTTATCTTCCACAGGAGCAGCTGGCACCCACGACTTCAGAAACACTGGAACCGGCCCCCTCAGAACCGGCAGCGTGGCCCACCAGCGCAGAGGAGACCTCCAACGGTCAGTTCGATAACTTGACTCACAAGCGACCTGCGTATACACAAGCATTCAGCAGCCCTCTCAGCTCCATGCTGGGTACCTCTGACTTCGCACCGTCTACTTCCTCCTCTTTCTCCTTCCCCTTCTCTCAGCCACCCTCCAGTAAGTTTATAGACAGTGGAACTCACGTCCAGTGTTGGTTCGTTAAAATCATGTTTGTCCGAAGTTTCGTTTGTCCATTAAATATAATGTTATTGTGTGTGAAACAGGCCAAATTCCGAAAATCAGCTAGTCCGGTGATAGCTGAAGATAAGCTTTTAATGTTAGCAGGTCCGGAGATTGTATCTTTTTTCGTGTGCCCTAACTGTGAATTGTAAGAAACTATTTTAGGTTCAAGGAGTTGACATCATCAGAGTATTTTAAATAATGTATTAATTTGTAATCATGAGATTAGTACATCAGTGACAAATATGATACAAATATAATTATGTTCGCTCACTCTGGTATGTAGGATGTTATAGTAAATAGTAATTAGTAGTAGTAGGTAAATATGCGAATTAAAAAGAATTTCCAGGGACACAAAATGAAATAATGGTTTAAATTTCCGTTGGCTATCATAATATCACAGTATTCATATTACGTGCCCCAACCCAGCCAATGAGCGTTCAGTAAATATCTCTACCCCAGGCGTAAGCCAATGAGCGTTCAGTAAATATCTCTACTCCAGGCGTAAGCCAATTAGCGTTCAGTAAATATCTCTACCCCAGGCGTAAGCCAATGAGCGTTCAGTAAATATCTCTACAGGCGTAAGCCAATGAGCGTTCAGTAAATATCCCCCAGGCGTAAGCCAATGAGCGTTCAGTAAATATCTGTACAGGCGTAAGCCAATGAGCGTTCAGTAAATATATCTACAGGCGTAAGCCAATGAGCGTTCAGTAAATATCTGTACAGGCGTAAGCCAATGAGCGTTCAGTAAATATGTCTACAGGCGTAAGCCAATGAGCGTTCAGTAAATATCCCTACAGGCGTAAGCCAATGAGCGTTCAGTAAATATCTCTACAGGCGTAAGGCAATGAGCGTTCAGTAAATATCTCTACAGGCGTAAGCCAATGAGCGTTCAGTAAATATCTCTACAGGCGTAAGCCAATGAGCGTTCAGTAAATATCCCTACAGGCGTAAGCCAATGAGCGTTCAGTAAATATCTCTACAGGCGTAAGGCAATGAGCGTTCAGTAAATATCTCTACAGGCGTAAGCCAATGAGCGTTCAGTAAATATCCCTACAGGCGTAAGCCAATGAGCGTTCAGTAAATATCTCTACAGGCGTAAGGCAATGAGCGTTCAGTAAATATCTCTACAGGCGTAAGCGGAGACTACGACACCCGGCACGAACAAGCCCCGGGTACAAGTAATCTGCTGAAGATCCAGGAAGCTCTGAGCAGTAAAAGTGGAGGTAGTGGTAATCTGGCAGCAAACGGCAGGAAAATATCCGTCGAGCAGCTATTTCAGGTTATTTGAAGGCCATGTGGGAGGGAGGGGGGGGGGTGGGGGATCATGTCAAGTTTTATTTCCATAACACAAAGCCATCTTCTCATTAATTTGTTGCAGTATAGCAAAGTGGTGAAACCCTTTTATGGTTAACATCGATATTACAGTATGTGACAACCAGTTGATATGGTTTATGGTACCGCATCATCCTGATGTTCCAGGTAGATCTAACGATACATTTGTTTCCATCTACCCGTCTCCCTCCCTTACTTACGTTCAACCCACACCCTAGATGCACGAGAAGAACAACGGACGATCAGTACCCCCGATTGAGGAAGCAGCACCCTCCTCTCCGCCTACTTCCTCCACTTCGTCCACCAACAGTGGTCGTAAGTCCAAACGGGCACAGCGAACCATTCCATCCGAGCCTGTCGAGATGCCGGGGAGTGCTATTGAATCGTTGGACGTCCAGTTTGGTTCTATCGGCTTCTTGGATAACACTGAGGTTTGCAACTTGAAAATTTGATTATGGTTTAACTACTTTTAGAGCTAAATTTTAGGAAAAAGACATTTTATTTAACCTGGGGGACTGGCGTCGAGAGTGAATTACTGATATAATGACTTACTAAGTTGACATCTGAATTGCAGGACGACCTGATAACATCTCCTGACAAAACGCCCGCCTCTAAAACGGACGCAGCCACATCCACGACGCCGCACAGTTCTGTGGAGACGGAACCCTCTATCCCCGGAATACACCAGGTGGTAAAGGAACCGGAAACGAGTAAACCCAGGCAACTCCTGGGCCAGTCCACTCCGACTAGTGTACACCAGCAGAGCCCATCTCAGTCGGTGGCTAGCTACCCGTCCAAAACGACGGTATCAGCGTCCCAAACCTCGATGCATCAACCTACCTCGATGCATCAACCTACTTCGTTGCACCAATCAGCGTCGTTGCACCAGCCGGCAACGTTGTCCTCTTCCCTGCACCTGGCTCAGAGCGGCAGTTCGTTAGTACAGCAGAGTGCAGGACTAACTCAGCCCGCTCCCCCACCCAACCTCCCTCCACCCAACATTGACAACATCAGAAACGGTGAGTTTTAAATGTGGTCAGGTCTTTTATGGATCTTTTCAATTTAATGTAGGTCTGTCGATATCAGTATTGCAAAAGTGATATTGTTAGGTACGCACATTGAATGGTCGATAGATAAAGAATCATTTGTTATCACGTTTGCCTCCCTTACTTACTCAACCACACCTAGTGCACGAGATAGCAACAAGACGATCAGTTACCCGATTGAGCAGCGCCCATCTCTTAGCTACTTCTCCACTTCGTCCTACACGTGGTAGGTGCAAAGGAGTGACACAGGAACTTCATCGTACTGTCGAGATGCGGGATGCTATTGATGTTGACGTCATTGTTTTCGCTTCTGGAAACACTTGAGGTTGCAAACTGAAAATGTTATATGGTTTACAACTTTTGAGCTAAATTTAGGAGAAAGACATGTTATTAACGGGGATGGCGTGAGAGTGAATTTACTGATAAATGCTTACTAATTGTTGACAGTTCTGAATTGCAGGCACGACTGATACATCTCTGAAAAACGCCAGCTCTAAACAGGCGCAGCCATCGGACGCGCACTAGTTTGGAAGATGGAGAGCATGGTCCCATAAACTCACTTTCCTTCAACCATTAATGTTTCAAAAAACTAAAACCACCACCTGTGCACTGTGCAGCTAACGAACCATTAACCACCCGAACTTCAGCTAACAACCTGATAACGAACCACTCGTTACCGGAAGAAGAGGCAGCAGTAGCGAGCGTGCAAAGCTCCTTTGGAATGTCTCAGAAGAAGAGCCTGCCACCAGGCGTGTACCCCACAAGTAATCTGCGAAGTAGCGGTAGTAGTATGTACTATGGGGATAGTGCTGCTAGCAGTGTTCACCATCAGGCTCAGCAGCATCAGGCTCAGCAGCAGGTTGGTATTCTTTTTGGGCAGTTTCCCAATGTATCTTTATTTAGTGTTCTCGGAATTTGGATTTAAAATCGTTCACTAAATTTTCGGTGATAAATCATCAGTTTACTACTTTTTCTTGTTCTAGAATTAAGAAAGTATGGCTGACTTGAAATTTACTCTCCCTGGCCTCAGTTCCCAACCATCACTTTGAAATATTCAGACACAGTCGAGTGGTATGAGTTACGATATGTCGAGATATTACAGCAGTAGCAACAGCAGCTCCTTCGACGTGCACCATCCTCAGAGACAGGTGTGTTTCCTTGTGGAGAGGGTGTGTTAGGAACTCTGTCCTTTACAGAAAACACATTGTAATATCTGATTCAAAAGTTAACCCAAATTATTGTTCCAGGCTCAGCAGCAGCAACAGGCTCAGCAACAACAGGCTCAGCAACAGCAGCAGCAACAGGCTCAGCAACAAGCTCAGCAACAAGCTCAGCAGCAGCAACAGGCTCAGCAGCAGCAACAGGCTCAGCAACAAGCTCAGCAACAGGCTCAGCAGCAGCAACAAGCTCAGCAACAGCACCCAGCTGAGAGCAGTGGGTTCAGCTCTGGAGTGAGTCAGGAGAAACACTACAGCAGTCACAGGAATAGCGAGTTACAACTATCCTCCAACTCACATCAGCCTCCTCATGGTTTGTAAACTTATATACTCCAGGAGACAACGAGTTGTATTATAACTTATTGATAATTCTGTTAATTTCGACCCAGTATGAAAGTAAGATATTTCTCTTAATATTCTTCAAAGCTATTCACAGTTAATTTCTCAAGGATTCCGGAAAACAATCCTTTAAATAATAAACCTAAATTACCCGCTGTAACCCCTTCTTCCCACAGTAGGAGCAGGGATAACATCAGGAATATCCTCCACCACTGCAGCCCCCACCGGACTAAGCGGTGGTTACCCCGGACCCCTGCTGGGGTACCACTACCCCCACCCCATACACCCTTATCCTAACAACCTCTACACTGCTAACTACTACGCGCACCCCTTCAGTCCCGCTGCGCTCAACTACGCGCAGACCCAGAAACAGTCTCACAGCGTGTGAGTACATTTAAACTTTCTTGTTGTTGTGTGTTACCTGGTTACTTAGGTACCTGGTTACTTAGTTACCTGGTTACTTAGTTACCTGGTTACTTAGTTACCTGATTACTTAGTTACCTGGTTACTTAGTTACCTGGTTACTTAGTTACCTGGTTACCTGGTTACTTGTTACCTGGTTACTTAGTTACCTGGTTACTTAGTTACCTGGTTACTTAGTTACCTGGTTACTTAGTTACCTGGTTACTTAGTTACCTGGTTACTTAGTTACATGGTTACTTAGTTACATGGTTACTTAGTTACCTGGTTACTTAGTTACCTGGTTACTTAGTTACCTGGTTACTTAGTTACCTGGTTAGCTCAACTACGCGCAGACCCAGAAACAGTCTCACAGTGTGTGAGTGGTTTTTTAGAAACATTTTAACTTTCTTGTGTTCGTTGAGATTATTTTCATATTTTGATGATACATTTATACACTAATTTACTTATCTATATTATATCTAATATTCTATTGATTTACTAATTCACTAATTGGGTCATCTCTCTCAGGCCGAGTTACCCCGCAACGAACACATTTGGTTCGTCCGAGACAGCCAGTTCTCAATTCGGACAGTATGAGTCAGACTACAAGGAACTGTACGGAGGGACTGCAGCTGCCAAACATCCCGGTGGGTACTTTTATCAGGACATCTAGTAACAGGACATCTAGTAACAGGACATCTAGTAACAGGACATCTATTGAGCAGTTATTCATAGTAACTATAACAGGACATCTATTCATCAGTTATTCATAGTAACAGGACATAACTCTATACAGCTATAGCCATCGGACATCCAATAACTGGGTGCCTCGAAGTGCCAATATCATGTTAAATGTATTGTATATCCATCTCTAAACCCCTCTAGAAGCCCCTCTAATTTGATACCCCAGGTAAAGTGTAAACCCCTCTAGAAGCCCTCTAATTTGATACCCCCCCGGTAAAGTGTAAACCCTCTAAAAGCCCCCTATATTTGATACCCCAGGTAAAGTGTAAACCCCTCTAGAAGCCCCTCTAATTTGATACCCCAGGTAAAGTGTAAACCCCTCTAAAAGCCCCTCTAATTTGATACCCCAGGTAAAGTGTAAACCCCTCTAGAAGCCCCTCTAATTTGATACCCCAGGTAAAGTGTAAACCCCTCTAGAAGCCCCTCTAATTTGATACCCCAGGTAAAGTGTAAACCCCTCTAAACACCCTCTAATTTGATACCCCAGGTATATCCCATCTGCCGGCTGCTACCACTGCTAACGACTACACCAAGATGATGGGAGATAAGAACGTGTTTAACATGGGTTACATGCAGTTTCCTAACTATATCCAGCACATGCAACAGGTATAACTTTATGTGGAACCGCGACTGCACGTGCACTACTGCAATTGCGCTACTGCACGTGCACTACTGCAATTGCGCTACTGCACGTGTAACAGAGGTCTATGTTTTTCAGCATGGCCATCTTTGTACCATGCTCAAATGGTCATGGAGATGTGTTCTAATGAATATTCACTTACTCAGTGTTACAAAAGTAACTTTTATATAAGCATTGGTTAAACTTTTTGAAAGTGTCCCTGTCGTAAGTACTCCAGATCAGAGGACTAACACAAGCTTTATCTTCAGAGTCAAGGTCAAGCTGCAATGATGCCACAAAGCAGCATACAACGAGGGATGGATCAGGCCAGGAACCCGGGTGCCTCAATCACCACCCCCAAACACTACTGGTCTCACCGATAGTCTGGAGGGAACGGTTCTTGTGACGTCACAGCCGCCCACGTGGGCTGCAGGTGTGACGCGCGGGACCGTCAAATGGACGCTAACACGAACTTTTTATTGTTAATTTGAGAGACTTTTTTAATTTATCGGCCCTCGAGTTTAGGTGCTCTGTTTCCGGACCTGTTGACTTGTGGGTCGGTTTAAAATTGACCTTTTCTAATATTATTTTTCTACGGCTCTCTGAACAGTGTTAGTTGTGTGAAAAGAATTTTCCTGAGTCACGTGGTGTGGTGATGACGTGACGTAGTTTTCTCGTGATGACGTCACGCGTGGTGGCCACCGCGTGACCTCGAGTTTAACAAGAGCTGCTTTACTTTTTATATTGACGACAAAAGACGTTATAACTCTCCTTGTCCGCCAACACGTGCCACTCCTTATATGGTAGTCACGTGACATGTTGTTGATATAATATATTGCCACGATTTTCTGTCAATGTAGATGGATCATATCACTTGTTTTTGAATAATAACCACGTCCTTTATTTAGAAAACTTTAATAATGTACAATCTACATTGTTGTGAAAATTTGGATACGTTACGGGTAAAAGTGTGTTAAAATGCTCCGCCTGGCGAGATATCGGTGAAAACTGTCTCGATCACGTGACATGACGAAATAATGAAGTTGGTCTAATTTCTCGGGTTAGGGTTTTAGCATATATGCTAAAAGTCTAACCCTAACCCAATCAATAACTAGGTCTAGAGCATATATATATGCTCTAGACCTAGTTATTGATTGGGTTAGACTTGGGGTCAGAGTAAATCAACTCAGATTGATTAGATTGATTAATCCTTCACAGCTCAAGGTCAATCCTTCACAGCTCGTAGCGGCTCAATAGTGCATCGCTACGATCTGTGGTTGCAATAAACATTATTCGAGTGTATAGTGATTAATTATCATCTTTATTTAGATGAAGATCACATACTGCATGCTCAAAAATTATTTGCTCCATCCTTAAATTATGACCATCGACCCTACACTGATCACTTAATCATAGTCCTTAGCATAGCAAGTAGCATTTAAGCAAGCCTTAAATGCCTCAGACACCTAGCTTCCCTACTAGTACTAGCTTACCAAGCTTGCTAGTCTATTGCTTGCTTCTCTCACCAATGCGAGAAGCTCGAAAAGAGCGCAGCGCATAAGCTAAACCGGCAGTTATCAGTCTCGTGACAGATGTGAAAATATGTTATTAGTATTAGTATTCTGTATCGGACGGTGCACTCAACAATCGCAGTGCACGCTGGAAGCGGATACATATTCTGATCAATGATATACCCCACGTAACACGTGCGTTAATTTTGCTTTTGTTATGCCTAATGTTATGTTAAACAGGACAAAAGGACAAAATAGACTGTCCTTCCATCTACCATAGCCATGAAAGCAAATAACATCACGTGTGACCTGATCCTGGCGAGTTTCACTGATCACGTGCTACACCATTTGAAACGTACTAAATTGTTCACTGTTCATTTTATTGTTCGTATGACTATGAGTAAGACGTGATGGGAATTATTACTTTTCACATCTGCCTGACTCAAAGTCAAATCATTGCGAACGTGAATTTTAACGAAGCAGATTTTGAGGCATTAAAACATTTTATTGATATACTTCATCAACCAGATCAGACATAACTATAGTTATATTAGTTGTGTTAGTTATTTAGTTATTTAGTTATTTAGTTATTTAGTTATTTAGTTATTTAGTTATTTAGTCTCACGATTTATTTTTCGTTTCCGGTCTTGTGACAATCAGCTTGATCACTAACTTAGACTTAGAGTTAGGGTTTTCATAGCTTGTTCGTGATAAATCTGACCATACGTTAATAATTAATGCTGGGCCACTCTGTATTTACTAGTAGTAATTGGAAATACTACTTTACTGACACTTTCATCTCACTTATCAATATCAAAAAATAGTATCAGCGTTCACATAGCCATGTGTAATTGTATACGCGTACTGCGTGACGAACTTGTTTCGCGGTCGCGCGCTACTTACTGCAAGCGAGAGGGCTCTGGTTAGAGCAAGTATCAGCGTGTAAATATACAAATGACTGAACTGCAACTAATGAAATCAGCAAATTTTTAATTTGCAAAAGCTCTTCGTCTAAACAATTAATAATAATTTATTGACCAAAACCCATAATCATGGGTAGAGTGGACCGCTGCCAGTGTCTCTCTTTCCCAAACAAAAGGAAATGATATTAATAGGCAGTGCGCCATCGACAATATGACGCGCGCGCTGACCATTGAATGGTTTTTTAGCTCTTATTTCGGCCAGCACATTATTTTGGAAACAATCGAAAAGTTATAATACTTCTCATATAACAATTTTGTTGAAATTTGGTCAGCTTACGTAAACACTTATGTTCTACTGAACCTAATTTAGTTTGAGCAATTTCGATGCTCAGAATTTGAGTTATCAACGAATTTATACCTATTTTGTCATTTTTAGACCTCTTAATCAAGGCCAATCTCTCCCAACTAAATTAGGTTCGGTAGTTAAGTATGATTGGAAGGTTCTGACAAATTTTCAGCATGATTCATGTTCAGGAACCGAAGATATGACAGAATAATACGACAAAAATCAACGAATTTCGTCAAATTACGCGACTTTTACACCTAATTTTGCTCCAAAAGCCGCGCACCATCAAATATGGCACCTAGGCGAAACTCACTGATCATTCCAAAAAGGTATGATAAATTTGGTACTGTGAAAATTCTCACAGTCTCTAGAAAACGATGGTACAAAAATTTTGAAAATCCGAGCAAGTTTATTTTTATCGTGCACCGCCTAATATTAATTTGATTGACCGTTCTCAAATGGAAAATGATACCGAGAATGAAATCGGTCGCTCGCTTTTCCCGGGAAAAGCGAGCGAACCCAAAGGAATTTTTACAGCATGTGATTGATTGTAAGCCGTGAATGAATGGCCATTCATTCACGGCTTACAATCAATCACATGCTGTAAAAATTCCTTTGGGTTGCGTTCGGGTCGATATACCTAGTATTTCGGGATAAGGGTGGTACTGGTAGTTAGTGAATTAGCTTTAGTTTATTGAATCTTTATTGCTGAGTACAGCTGCCTTCGGGTAGTTCTTCTTAATCTATTACAATTGTAAATTAATGGGAAAAGCGAGCGACCGATTTCATTCTCGGTATCATTTTGCATTTGAGAACGGTCAATCAAATTAATATCATTTCCTTTTGTTTGGGAAAGAGAGACACTGGCAGCGGTCCACTCTACTCATGATTATGGGTTTTGGTCAAATATCATCTCTTTTTGATTATAATGTCAGGATACTTTATAAAGTCGAAATATAAACTGATGTCTTCATTAATAAGGAGGAAGTTTCAACGATTTCGAAATTTTTCCTTTAAAAAATTTCCTTGTGTTTAAGTAAGCATATCGGTCTATCACTGACTGAACATAACACATTATAATCATTCAAGGTGCCATTAAATTCATATATAATCACATTGAACTGTCGTGGTAAAGCAGAATTTGTTCGAAATCACGAATGAGCAAAATTCTCACCGTTCGGACGTGCAAACTTTGAGCGGACGTTGCGTGCGCATCTAATATTGAATCGCCGTAAATTTTTGCATAGCGGTATTTTATATATAGTTTGATAAGCGTGCAAAGTTTCAAAAAATTTCAAATAGAACTTGGATCACAACGGGACTCCAAAGTTGATAAAAATCGCGAAAACACCAATTTTAAGTGATTTTAGCAATTTTTAATCAATTTGGGCGTGTCCCCACGTGTGCAACTTTTTGATTTTCAACTTTAAAACTAGCCTAATGCACAATTTATACCTATAGGAAGCAGAACTGAGCTCCACAACCCAAGAGATAGCCCAACACCAGAGAATACTAAATCGCAAAATTTACGTTTTTATAAAATAATTTTTCAAAAAAGCACTAACTTCAAAGGCAAATATCTTTATGAAGGAGTAAGATAAGAAAACTTTCCGGTAGATTTTCAGAATGCAAAGATAAAAATTTCTTCAGATGTTGAAAAAAAATACTTTTAAATGGTGTTAAATCAATTTTAAAAGTTATTACTTTGTCGAAAATCAAGTTTTAAAAACGGTTAACTTGATGACGTCATCAAGGGGTGTTCATGACGTCAAATAATTTTTTTATACAATGTGAACTAAAGTGTAAACAATTATTTTCAAGACCTGTGGTCGGAAATGGCTGTATCTTTTATACTTTTGAATCTATGGACACTTAAATTTAGGATACAATTGACTACATTTGACTGTCAAAGCGTCTATCCCTGAATATATGTATATATCACGACAATCTGTCGTAAAACAGGGGTTCTAGAAAATCCACTTCCCAATGCTCCTGAAACTTGAAACTTTTTTTGTAGTCGATTTGGTCAACGTCGAGACGCCCTGCAAAGTTTCAGATCTCTAACTCAATTTTAACATGGTTTTTAAGGCACCTGAATATGGCAATTTTCGGTTTTTTACCGAATTTTGTATAACATGCTGGCGCGAATTTTGCGCAAATTTCTTAAAAAACCTCCACATAACTATTTCTTATTCCTGTCATCTTTGACATTGAATTAGAATGTTTTGAACTTAAATATACCTGCTGAACTACTTTCGATGAGTCTTAATGCCTGAAAAACAATAAAGGGGTATAATAGTAAAGGGGGTAATAATAAAGGGGGTATAATAGTAAAGGGGGTAAATAGTAAAGGGGGTAAATAGTATTGTGAATATAAAAGGCACGGTCATGCTTGCCAGCATTGTGATATCAGTTTTAACTTATCTGATCCTGAAATATATCATATATTATATTTATAGACCATGTTCATGTTGGCATAGTATGAGACTTAGCCTATTCCTGATACTACTGAGACTTGGCAAACCGGCCGGCATTACGTCTGGCTATTTTCCAAAGATACTCACTTCGATCCCTGCTGGCACGTCCCCACCCCGAATAACCTCAGAAGAATTACCGATTATCACGAACAACCGCTCGCCTGTACCCACTTCTCAAGGTAACCATCATTATCATAAATCATTATCGTAAGAATATCATAGATATGAATTTGACCAAACCCATAATCATGGGTAGAGTGGACCGCTGCCAGAGTCTCTCTTTCCCAAACAAAAGGAAATGATATTAATATGAATAACCGTCCTGCGTCCGCAAATGCAAAATGATACCGATAATGAAATCAGTCGCTCGCTTTTCCCATTCGTTCACGGCTTACAAATTGTAATAAGTTTCGATTAATTTCATCATGATCACATGCTGTAAAGATCTTTTTGGGCTGCTTTCGGGTCGATGCCTAGTATTTCGGGATAAGGGTGGTAGTTAGTGTCCAATTAGCTGATGTTTATTGAATCGTTATTGCCGAGTACAGAGTACAGCTACCTTCGGGTAGTTCTTCTTAATCTATATATTACAATTGTAAATGAATTGGAAAAGCGACCGACCGATTCCATTCTCAGTATCATTTTGCATTTGAGAACGGTCATTTAAATCAATATCATTTCCTTTTGTTTGGGAAAGAACGACATTAGCACTGCCGTTTTCTGACAAAAGTGCTTAAATAACACAAGGTTCATTTTGTGCAAATTGACTTTAAAGATTTCAATTCTGTAATTGCTCTGGGCTAGCTACTGTCCAATTTAAACTGCACCCACTATGTTTCTAAGGTACTTTGTCGACTTTTGAAACTTCTGACAAGGTTTCATCATCCTAACTTCTCGGAAAGTGCCTCAAAATCACAAATTATAGTTTGAATTTCTTAGAAAAGTGCTTAAGTACAGTCACATCGGCAAATACTACATGTTCTGATGAAAATGACCCGTTCAAACCATTGGTCATCGAAAGTAAAACGAAAAATTAGCTTAAAACTGTTGTTTTGAAACATTGGTTGTAAATAGGGGACACGCTGAAATAGAAAATTTGAAATTTCGTTTTCTGAGAAAAGTGCATAAGTACAGCCACATCAGCAAAAGCTCCATGTTCTGATGAAAATGACCCGTTTAAACCATTGGTCATCGAAAGTAAAACGAAAAATGAGCCTTAAACTGTTGTGATGAAACATTGGTTGTAAAAAGGGGACACGCTGAAATAGAAAATTTGAAAATTTCGTTTTCTGAGAAAAGTGCTTAAGTACAGCCACATTAATGGGAACTTTATCTGCGATCATGCTGACCTAAAATTTTACGACAAATTGATTGGTGGTGGTTTAAGAACACGAAAACATTCCCTTCTCCCCAGCGGATTAAAAAATAGTCGGAATTCTACCAGCATTTCAACGAAGAGTTGATTGGTGAAAGTACAGGGTTATAATAATAAATAAGTTTCTTTCTTTAGAAATTAAATTAAGAAATCAGATGAGGCTTTCTTCATAAAGACCAATTATTTGCGAATCATTGATATCGTAACGCGAGGCAAAGAAAAACAAGCGTATAAAAATGTAACATAATTGTAAATAATACTGTACATAAATAAATGGTAAATAATACAAGAAATAGATGATTTTTGTATCACGTTGCGACCCCCACGGTCGTTTCACTATGGCGACCCCCACGGTCGTTTCACAGGGGGAGCCGCGCACTTCGTGCGCGGCGGGTCATACAACGTATGACAAGATGATTTTTAGTCAAACACTCGATTAAGATCTGTTATGTCTGTACTATCAGGCAAGTTCATCCAGAATACCCTACTACTCGGGGCCATAAGCCTGCACAGTTTACGTATAATGACTTGTTTTTTGGGAGTAGCTATCCCCCGGGGCTCTTCCTGGGCAAAAGCTATTTTGCAACCTATGGAAATGAGTCTCTCGTCTTTTTGTCTGAGAAATGGAGTGAAATGAAAAGAAACCTCGTCATGATTTGTTTTCCATTCCATTTCTACAGACCCACGCTGGAAACTTACAACTTAAACATCTTTTAGTTTTAAGAGAGGTCTCTCAGTTTTACAACGGTTGCTTGTTCCGTAGGACCTTGGCCACGATTCAAAGTCTGTTCAGTTCATGCTTATCGCAGTACCCACCTGTTCATTGTTCAACTGCCTGAACAAAGTACTTATAATCATGAAGTTGACCTGATTGTTTAATGGACAACTCCACTTTATGGTGGAATGAGTCTGCACTCATAAAGGTGTGCCCTGGCTCTAGATACTTGACCGTTATCTTGTCCAGGTCAACATCTGGGCTGTTGATAATTGATCATAGGGCAGTAAATAAAGTCCAACACTTGTTTTGAGCAGAACAATTGTCTGCCCAAAAAATGATCTCCCTGCTACCACCAATCTTGCCTGTGGCAAAATGTTTTATTGCCCTTATCCAAGTCGAGGACACATTCTCATCTTTCCTTCCTGCGATTGACTCATTCCAAAGAATCGCTAAAGGAGCTCCGTCTGACCCCAGCCTCGCGAAGGTCTCGTTAAATGTGACAAGGCGTCTTCTAAAAATCGCCTCCTTGTACTCCGGCATGTGTGGTAGTTAAAGAACTTTCTCCATATCAACAGAGAAGGAGCAGGGCAAATCGCTTCTATCTCTTTGGTAATGTTCCCTTGCCTGTCAATAATCCCGCCAGTCTCAACTTATAAGAGAATAAAAATTTGTAAAGCAAATTATGACGTATATTTTGAAACGTTCTGCATTGACAAATCGGCAATTTTGACGGTGAAGCTAGCGTTTCTGAAGTTTATGACCATCACCAATCGATGCCTATTCCTGAAAACTACTGAGATTGGTAAACGTCCGGATTAGTTGGCTATTTTCAGATACTCACTTGATCCTGTGGCAAATCCCACTCCGTAATAACTCAGAACAATTACGATTACACGGAAAACGCGCCAGTTTTCTCAAAATCTTATCACTAAATATTTTCCGGGAAACAGATAGAACACAAATTGCCGTCATAGGCCAGTTTTTGACCCAAAAAACAATGATATTATAGTTCCCGAAAGGCAAAATGATTGAAATAAACGGCGCTCGTTTTCCCATTTGTTACTTAAGCATTTTCTCAGAATGAGTAAAAGCTTTTTGGCTTTTCGGGGGTTCCAAAGGGGGTTTTAGTGCGTCGGTGAATGTATCCAATGGTCATCGGGGATATTTTTTTACCAAAAACAAAAAGCGAGACCGAAAAACCCGTATTTTCAAAACGGTACTTAAGCAATTTGTCCGAAAGAACGACATTAGCAGCAGTCCACTCTACCCAATTATGGGTTTTGATAAAATACTGATAAAAAATACTTTGAATTCAGGAAGTCTGAAAGATGTTATTGCAAACCGCGAAATTAATTGGGGTGTGTGCATTTTTGCGGAGACATAGATGGTGTGTAATGAAAATTCAAATCATATTATTTTCCTCGCCTTTGAGTAGTGATGATATTCACCGGCTCATTTTTCGTCAAGGTATAAAACATATAGTGCACACTAAACGATCATGAATTTAAAAAAATCCTTTCAGGTAAATGCAGCTTTAGAGAAGAGAATGGATTCTTAAGACAGGTGTGTCGGAATTGGCCCTATAAGCTCTACAAATGTCACAACAGCGAGGAATACTATTGGGAAAATTCGGACGGACTTAGGTCAGGTATATGTTCAAAAGATCCACACTTTTATCAAAATTGTGGTTATTGGTCATTTGTCCCGTCAACAAACGGCCACATTCTTTGTGGAACCTATTTGTGCGCGCTAGAACAATTTTATGGCTTTGCCGTTCTGGAATATCAATTAGAAAACTTAGGTCTTACTTGCAACGGTGAGTTGGACTGTCTGAATACAGATTTAGATGAAAGGGGATGCAGTGAAACAAATCCAAAAAAGAATTGACAAGGATGCCGAGTGGACACATAGTACAGACAAAATTTGTATGTAATGGTGAATGTAAATTGTGGCACAAATCCTGTGAGGACGAGGCTAGTTGTAACGGATATAGCTACGGTTTGTATTGTGGAACTAAAAATAGACCAGTATACGTACCACCAAACCAAATATGTGATGGATCTGTATTGGGGGCCTGTGCTAACGGAGAGGACGAGGCTCAGTGTACTGTTACTAACGAGACACAGTACACTTGTGAACATTACAGTACTAAACGTACAGTACCGATACACAACTTTATAAGATGTGCAGTGGTATATGAATCTTACTATGACAACATGAAGTACTGCAATCACTACGAACATCAAACAAACTGTACCGATCCTGCAAGGGTTGGGGGGTTATGCCTTGTTAACGGGTTCATGTCCACTTTTTCTAAATATGTCATTTGTATTTCTACCACCGGGTCAGGGTCAGATTGGTTGTCTGATGATACGGAATCAATAGAAATGAGAATATGTGATGATAACCTTGAAAACCAGTGTTTGCAAATATCTACTGTGCTGTGTACTGAATATCTACATAAACATGTCATGTGTGATGGTAAAGATGACTGTCCAGACAGAAGCGACGAAACTCATCAAATGTGCAACTCCATGACACTTAGGAAGTGTAAAAGACGGGTCGGTCATAGAGAGGAACTCTCGATACCGTTAGCTTGGTTGGAAGATGGTCTGGAGGACTGCCAAAATGGAATTGACGAAGATGAAATTTGGCCCACTTGTGGGAGTGTCAAAACGTTAAGATTTGTTATCAGATACGACACATGTAAAAATGTATTCCTTTGTCGTTGGGGCATGCCAGGATATGTTGAATTGAGTGATCTTTGTGACGGAGTTGAAACGTGCGGAAACGAAAACAAGATTTGCTCGGAGTCACGTGATATACCCAAAATTTCAACAACTGTTCTTACAACCAACAAGGGCATGACAAAGCATCTATCTCACTGCTTAAAAGGGATGGAAACTACTCGACACTTTAGAAATACCTGCTCAAAGAATTCTTTTATTTATCCAAACCATCATTTTTACGGAGTAGATAGTAGAACTGCAGTGATACTTCCAAAAGATCAACAAACTTGTGACCACATGTTTGGAGAGCAATATGTTTACACTAGTTGTACAGACAAGTGCTCAAGTTCTCCTTGCCCCCTGAAGAATATCCCTAGATATGAACACTGTCCAGGGCAATACCATGACCGTATTGGAACAATAGCTAACAATGAATACTTAACCTTTTTTACCAAATCATCCGACAATACATATACGAATAGGTATTTTATTTGTAACAATAATAGCACCTGCATTGACTACTCGAAGGTTTGTGATCTCACCGATGATTGCGGAGACGGGTCAGATGAAAACAGCTGTACTAATCACTTCATATGTGACAAAGATATCTACATACCGGTCACAAAGAAATGTGATGGATCATTCGACTGTCTGGATTTATCAGACGAATGTAATGAAGAATGTTCAAGGGAAATTCTAGAGGGGACGTCTCTAAAGAGTCTTTCTTGGACAATCGGATCTCTAGCTATATTTGCAAACCTTGTCATCCTTACTAAAAATACTGTAACTTTGAAGAACTGTAAGACCACAGTAGCCCTGTTCAACAAGTGCCTCATCATGATGATATCTTTAGGAGACCTCCTAGTTGGTGGTTACTTATTCGTTATATCAATATACGATGGTATAGTCTACAAAGAAAATTACTGCCTTCAGCAGATAAACTGGATTACAAGTTTAAACTGTTCAATTATCGGTGTTATAAGTACCATAGGTTCTCAAATCTCTTTATTTGCAATGTGTGCATTGAGCATGACCCGGATCTATGGGATACACAATTCAATGAGAATTCCAGGAGAAGTAACCTTGGTAAAATCACTGCAAGTGGCAGGAGGATTGTTGGTGATGACTCTGGCGTCCATGAGCATCGCCATCATCCCAATCATCAACAAATTTGAGGATTTCTTCGTGAATGGGATCAAGTATGCAGAAGAGATGAAACTATTTATTGGAACAATGAACAAGCAGACACTATTTGCCGTCTTTCAGGGATACTTCGGTAGAATGAAGGAAACAACACTAAGCTGGCGTATGATCAACAAAATGGTGTCACAGATGTATTCTCACGATAATGGGTATGAAGATTACACAAAGAACATCCAAAAGGTAGACTTCTATGGGAGTGATGGAGTGTGCCTCTTCAAATATTTTGTCAAAGAAAACGATCCACAGAGACACTTGGTATGGGCAATTCTTGTCCTGAACTTTGTGTGCTTCTTTTTTATCACAGCCTCGTACTTTATCATTGGCATCATTTCTCACAAATCATCTAAAGCTTTGACACAGTCAGGAGCAAACCCTCAAATCTCCGAACGCAACAGGAAAATGAACTTAAAAATCGCCATCATTATCAGCACAGATTTCTTTTGCTGGGTGCCCTTCATAGTGATCTGTGTATTGCATTCCCTTGAAGTTCTGGATGCAACACCCTGGTATAGTCTGTTCTCAATGACTATTTTACCAATAAACTCTGTCATAAATCCTCTGATTTACGATAACACTGTGACACACTACATCAGCGTTCCTATCCGGAGACTTGGAACAATCATGGTAAACTTAAGAGTCTATCGACAATTACGCCAGAACTTGAGTAAACTTTTAGCACGTGAAAAGACTGAGACTGGAATCGAGCTGGAATCTGTTGAGGTAAAAGACAAAGAAATCCCAGGAACTTCAGACGGGAGTGTAAAAGGAGGAAATAAGAAAAAAACAAGAATGGCCACCCCAAAGACGGTAGAAATGTCTAAAGGTGGTACAGCAGCGGTTATGTCAACGAAAATAAACCGCAAGATGAGACAAAGAAACAAAGAAAAGAAGCGAGATTTGTAGCGCTATGCGTTACTCATACTGGGCCGCGCCGCGCACTCAATTAAAAGCGAGATGTAAAGCAGAGCTGATTGTGGAACTTGAAGAGAATTGTGACTGAACAGAATTAGCCATCGTATAGATGGTGGAAGGACCCAAAGTTAAACTTTAAGACATTTAAAGTTCAAACTTTAAGTCTATATTTATGTATAATGTATATTAAAGGAAGTGTGACTTAGTAATTGACATTTGACACTTCACTCCGGCAAGTTTTTGCTTATGATTTACCACATGTTTTTGTGGGTATTTATTTTTTACAAAAGACCACCGAATGGCCCTTGAAAAATGTTTTAACAACTCGTTAAAGTTTAAAAGCACTTAGTTATTATATAATCATGTCACTGATGAGATAATACTAACCCAAAATACCTAATAATGCAAAGAGATTTAAGATTGAAGAGTGGAACATTTTTTGAAGAGTAAAATTGTTGAATTGGTTCAGTGACTTAATAATTTAAAGTGGTTCTTTGAGGATGATAAACGTTAATTAATTTAATCAATACTATACTGGTATCATTGTACAGTAAAACCCCGATTTACTACACTCCGATTTACCGCGGACGTTTTCTTTCCCTCAAATTCTCGGCAGTAAATCGGGGTTTTACTGTGCTCACACGGACTTTTTCACGAGCAAGTTCGCGTTGTTGTTTTGCAAGGATTTATGTATTTAATGCAAGCTATTGGCTTGATCGATTTTGTTGTTGGTTTGAACAAATTTTGTTGCTAACGGATTTCTTTTGGGATTTGGGATTTGATTTTAGTACTCCTAATTAGTGATCTGACATTATATACATTTTACAAAATATAAATCTATTTTTGTAAATCTTGCAGAACTTGAAAAACTTGTAAAACTGTCAATTTCGATACATCTTTGAATTTGGTCAGCTACATTTTTCGAATTAATGCCTTAATTAATTATTAAACTACTTCAACTAGTTCTGTAATCTTTTTTTTTTCTTTTTGAAAATTTGAAAATTCATCCACGTCTTTTACTGAGCCTAAACCTGCAAATATAACCATAATACATAATTGTTTCATCAAATGACGCGGAAATTTAGGACAGGAAAGATGAGTATTCATGCAATATTGCCATCTTTCCGATAGAAAGTAAATTATATTAGCGCCCAAGCTGACGGGTAACTTGAGCTTGCCGGCTGATGAAATTTATTTCTCTTTGCTTTTAAGAAAATACTCAGTACGGAATGTAACTGAAGCAGATTATGTGTACACCACATTACCATGACAACTAGAGGCACCACAGCTCTCCTACTACACCACAGCTCCTACCCTGGACATTGGACAATGAGTACACCACAGTTCTCCTACCCTGGATTTCATGAGCATAATCACGACTCTAGTGAGACACGACATACTGGTCATGCGCACGGACGAGCTGACACTGTTTCATGTTGCCTGCTCCAGGTAAGCAGTTTAACTGAGTGAGATTATTTCTAGATTTCTCGTGTGCTTTCTGTATGAATTAGAAGCACGATGAGTTTTGTGCTTTTTGTGATTTCTGTGTGCAGCGTTTTGGCTGTTGGAGTTAACGGAGGTAAGGCATTTTCAAGATTTGTAAAATTGACTGGAAAAACTTTATTCCAACTAAAAATATTTTTAGTACTTATTTGTTCTATTAGTGTTATCTAATGAAATCCCTTATAGTGTAAACTTTATCTAATATTGTAGTTTTAACTTTTAACCTCATCACACAAAAATAAATTTTCGCCTGACAATCGAAAAAAAAATAACTTGGTGAAAGTAAAAAAACGTTTCTTCGAGTGAAAACTGGTACCCTAATTTGATAAAATATAGAAATATTTACAGAAACTTGGAGCCGTAACCCTGGTAAATACCTGGGCGGCTACAGCGCAGGAAATGCAAAGTACGATGGTCTTGTGCAGGCTCAGAGCGAATGTCTCAAACGATCCGGTCAGTTCACACTTGCAGTTAATTAAATAATAAATGGTTAATTGGTTATCTAGAAATCAAATAAACAAATTAAGATATAAAGAATCTCTGGTAAAATATCATTTCACCCTTTCTTCCACTAGACTGTGGAGGTATCACATACGAGACCGGATCCAAAAAGTTCACACTGCGAAAAGGAGTCGAGCTGAAGAACAGTCCTTCCAATGAAATTTCCTTTATGGTTGATAAAGGTAACAAATTATGTTTTAGTGCTAGATAGCGCTAGCTATCGATAGGTAACGTTAGTTATTACAATTACAATTAAAATGTTATCGTTGTGATTTTTATCGGTGTAATTCAAATTGTCGTTTTTTATCCTTGTTATTTTCATGAAAGAGGATGGATGTGTAAAAGAAAACGCCGATTTCCGTGGATCTGACATAAAAATGGTATGAGATCTTTCATATAACCTGATCGTTATCCTACAAAGTTTTCCATCCACTTTCTCCTTAATAATAGCTTTTTAGGCAGCTTTGCCGAGAAAAGAAATGGATCGGAAAAAAATGAAACTTTTCTTTTCACTCCAAACCACATCTGAGGTGCCTAACGTGGTCTCTATAATCTCAGGTGCCTAACGTGGTCTCTATAATCTCAGGTGCCTTACGTGGTCTCTATAATCTCAGGTGCCTAACGTGGTCTCTATAATCTCAGGTGCCTAACGTGGTCTCTATAATCTCAGGTGCCTAACATGGTCTCTATAATCTCAGGTGCCTTACGTGGTCTCTATAATCTCAGGTGCCTAACGTGGCTTCTATAATCTCAGGTGCCTAACGTGGTCGCTATAATCTCAGGTGCCTAACATGGTCTCTATAAATATAATCTCAGATGCCTAACGTGATCTCTATAATCTCAGGTGCCTAACGTGGTCTCTATAATCTCAGGTGCCTAACGTGGTCTCTATAATCTCAGGTGCCTAACGTGGCCTCTATAATCTCAGGTGCCTAACGTGGCCTCTATATTCTCAGGTGCCTAACGTGGCCTCTATAATCTCAGGTGCCTAACGTGGCCTCTATAATCTCAGGTGCCTAACGTGGCCTCTATAATCTCAGGTGCCTAACGTGGTCTCTATAATCTCAGGTGCCTAACGTGGTCTCTATAATCTCAGGTGCCTAACGTTGCCTCTATAATCTCAGGTACCTAACGTGGTCTCTATAGTGAAGTGTAAAGCTCTGTGTACTGCCCAGACCGGGTGTGCTTCCCTTACCCACCAACCGTCCACCTTAAGGTGCTTCCTCAAGAACAGAGAGTTCAGTGAGGCTCAATCCATATCTATGAACGGGGTTAACAGTAGGAATATGAAATGTCCTAAGGGTAAATTTCTTATCATTTACATTATTTATCTTATCAAACATTGATTGACGGTGATTGAAGTGATCGCTTGGAGGCATTCAAGAGCATGTACTTATTTTTCCTGTTATCTAATGAAATTTGGTGTAGATTTATTATTGCTAGATAGCCGCTACATAGCCGCTACATAGCCGCTACATAGCCGCTACATAGCTGATTTTTTAGTGCTAGATAGTGCTACTTGTCCCGGTTAGCACCGTCAACTTAGTAGAATTCTAGCACCAACTTGCTTATTGACAATTAAAATGATATTGATTCTGGTTCCATCTTATAGTCAAGGTTGAAAGGGGAATCCTTTAATATTCAAACTTTTGCCAGAATAGTGAACTCATACAGCCGACTCATGATCAATGATCATTGATCATACTTGGTCCCTGAATTTCTCCTATTAAAAAAACAAAAAAGAACTTATTTTACTCAGCTAAGCTTGAGGGAGCATGGACGCAGATTGCAGGGGGTCTTACAAGGATCAACAAGGGGAAGTCTGGAGTGTGGGGTGTCAACAGTGGTAGAAACGTCTACAAGCTTAATGAGGACGGTAATTGCTAATTATTAATTACTAATTACAAATTACAAATTACAAATTTCTAATTACTAATTACTAATTACTAATTATCTTTTGTTACATTTGTTACATTTGTTACATTTGTTACATTTGTTACATTTGTTACATTTACTTGATGTGAAAAATGATTGTTAGGACACGTAAACAAAATTGACAGTTTCACAAAAGGAGCAAATTCTCTTCTGTTATTTATTTATTCATTGGTTAATGTCGAACTACCGATCAAAAATGCCAAACAATACCCAAAAATTCCTAAAAATACCCGAAATATCCAAAGTAACCAAATCACCCTAATTAAGTAATTAACTAATAGTTACACCCAAAACACCCTAATTAGGTAAATAACTAATTACACCCAAAACACCCTAATTAACTGATTACACCCTAAACACCCTAATTAACTAATTACACCCCATCAGGAGCAAGCTGGACCCAAATAACCGGACAAGCTTTAACCCACGTGGCGTCAGGATCCGAGGTGTGGGGAGTTAACAAAATTCAGGGATCTCCAGGTGAAATCTACAAGTACCTGGGAGATAACAAATGGCAAACAATCCCCGGCCAACTCATAAACGTGAGTAATAGCTCAATGGATGGGTGCCACATGCCTAGCATGAAATATTTACCTACTTACTTGCACTTGTGTAGGTCTGCAGAAGCATTAGAATCGGGCGTTGCCTGCTACAGGCTATCCCGAATTTAGAAGCTTGATTTCATCACATTATAGATTAGTGACTACAAGTACCTGAGTGGACTCGTCTATGTTTCAAGATCCCCTCTAATATTGAACCTCTTCAGGTTGATGTGAGCGATAATGGAAATGTCTGGGGAGTCAACGGAGCCGGCAGCATCTATAGAAGGCGAGGTGACTCGTGGCAGGAAATCCAAGGGAAAGCTATAGAAGTCAGGTACAGTAAATAGTGGGAAATAGTGTAGTGTTATATACTTGTAAATAGGAGTGTAAGAGTATCAAACTGGTAAATTGCTATACTGGTGCTGTTTTTGATTTGTAGCCGTAGTTTTTGGTGAACATTTCCGATTCAGTTAAACACCATACAGAGTTCAGTAAAATTATCACCAAAGGTTAAAAATTAAGGATCTATAAGAAAATATGTAATTATTATTTCAGCAATTTGTTTACGCTAATTACAAAAATAACTAACTTAATTAATCACTCAATTAATTAGCATAAAAATGAAATAATTAACATAATTATCTGCGCAGTGTTGGAATGGCAGGAGTGTGGGTAGTCAACTCAGCAAACAACATTTACTACAGAGCCGGAACACGTGGTGATAACAACATTTCTGGGACCACTGTAAGTGTAGTGGGGGGGGGGGGGGGGGGGGGGGGGGGGGGACCACTGTAAGTGTAGTGGGGGGGGGGACCACTGTAAGTGTAGTGGGGGGGGGACCACTGTAAGTGTAGTGGGGGGGGGGGGGGGACCACTGTAAGTGTAGTGGGGGGGGGGGGGGACCACTGTAAGTGTAGTGGGGGGGGACCACTGTAAGTGTAGTGGGGGGGGGACCACTGTAAGTGTAGTGGGGGGGGGGGGGACCACTGTAAGTGTAGTGGGGGGGGGGGGGGGACCACTGTAAGTGTAGTGGGGGGGGGGGGGACCACTGTAAGTGTAGTGGGGGGGGGGGGGGGGACCACTGTAAGTGTAGTGGGGGGGGGGGGGGACCACTGTAAGTGTAGTGGGGGGGGGGGGGGACCACTGTAAGTGTAGTGGGGGGGGGGACCACTGTAAGTGTAGTGGGGGGGGGGGGACCACTGTAAGTGTAGTGGGGGGGGGGGGGGGGACCACTGTAAGTGTAGTGGGGGGGGGGACCACTGTAAGTGTAGTGGGGGGGGGACCACTGTAAGTGTAGTGGGGGGGGGGGACCACTGTAAGTGTAGTGGGGGGGGGGGGGGGGACCACTGTAAGTGTAGTGGGGGGGGACCACTGTAAGTGTAGTGGGGGGGGGGGGACCACTGTAAGTGTAGTGGGGGGGGGACCACTGTAAGTGTAGGGGGGGGGGAGGGGGGACCACTGTAAGTGTAGTGGGGGGGGGACCACTGTAAGTGTAGGAGGGGGGGGGGGACCACTGTAAGTGTAGTGGGGGGGGGAGGGGGGACCACTGTAAGTGTAGTGGGGGGGGGACCACTGTAAGTGTAGGGGGGGGGGGAGGGGGGACCACTGTAAGTGTAGGGGGGGGGGAGGGGGGACCACTGTAAGTGTAGGAGGGGGGGGGGGGACCACTGTAAGTGTAGTGGGGGGGGGAGGGGGGACCACTGTAAGTGTAGTGGGGGGGACCACTGTAAGTGTAGGGGGGGGGGGAGGGGGGACCACTGTAAGTGTAGGGGGGGGGAGGGGCAACGTTACGCCTAACCACCCATTTACGGGGTTTTTTGTCCTTTCCTAAATCTCTGATCTCCCTTAAAAGTAAAACCCAGTTATTCGGGGTTCGTCTGTCGCTGTATGTGCAAATAAAGTTTACTATGATGTTTTACATAATGTTTACCACTCCAGCTACAGTCTGGTACTGGTAGTGTTGAGTCTCGCACGAATATTTTTCTAGCTCTCATTTTCCATGTTTTTTGCCTCACAGGAGATATTGTGGTCTTTTGTAAATTTAACTGTAATACATTGATGGAATGTTTATTTGGATTTTTGAATTTAAAAAATGATAGTTTGATAAATGTACAACTGTAGCACAATAAGATCCCGTATGTGTTATGTTTCTCATGTTGCGGATGATCATCTCATTCACGATATTCTTCAGATCTTTTTATTTGTCTTTGGAAGTGAAATAGTGCCAAGTCGACTCTGGACAATGTTAGTCGACTCTGGACAATGTTACAGAGAACGCAATGTTTATACTTACTTACTTGTACTTGGAAAGGTCTCCTCCTAGTCGTTGGAGTGGCCTGCACCACATAGTAACTCCTTTCTCCGGTGTATTAGACCTCTCCAGTGACCCCTGTCTGTAGCTTGTTGTTCTGCAATGTTTATACACAAAAGCTTAATAACGAGGTCTTACTATTGCTGTACAACTACTACAAAAGCTTAAAGTTCTAACTGTCCCACTTTTACAGTGGGTGTTGGTGCCAGGAAAGCTGAAGTGGATAGCTTCAGGAAGAGACATTGTGGTCGGAGTGAATGCAGCTGATGACATATATTACCGGGAGGGAATCAGCAACGCCGCCCCCACAGGTAAATTCTCCAGCTTTAATACCCTTTTTATTGTAATCGTGAGTATAGTCATTATCATTTGTGTCCACAGATTTGATTGATTTTATGGCATACAGAACATAACTAAACTCTGACTATATCTAAAAGGTTTATATTATTATCTAAAAGTAATACATCCTCGCCAGGTACTAAATGGGTCAAGTTACCCGGAAAACTAAGTCAAATCAGTGTATTTGATGACCAAGTACTTGGAACAAATAAAGCACAAAACATCTACAAGACACCTTACAACGCTCCAAAAGTCCCAGTTCTAGCAGGTATTCATATCTTCACAATTTTTATATTTTTATTGTATTAATTAATTATTATTTTATAATACTCACTTCTCCGCAAAGATTTAGTTATTTGACTAAGCTTTCAGTATTGTTGAACAGTAGATAACAGCAGTAAAAAAACCCGCTTAGCTAGGCAACTCCTGGTCTCAAAGGGGGTCAAAAGATAAAACCTTGTGTTTCACAAGGACTACCCAAAAAGTGATATTCCTAGCAGAAACTCTTATAAACAGTAACCTTAAGTACTAAAGCTCTCTACCATATCCTGCCCCAGGACAAACAAGCAAAGGACTCGGCGGTCTGCAGGTTGGAGACAAGATCACATACTCCGGTGTTTTTACACCAGCTGTCGCCAGGTTCGGAATGAACATCAAGGACAGTGCATCTAACTACCTCTTCAGAATGGCTTTCAGGCCCGCTGGGGATGGAAGCATCCTAGTTATGAACTCTCGAAAGAATGCAAATTGGCAGGGAGAGCTGAGAGCACCCCTTCCAGCTTTCGAAGCGGGCAAAGAGTTCAAAATCACCGTTTCAGTGTTGGAGGATAAGTATATTGCGTCTTTTAACGGGGAGGTAATGCCTGGAGTTAACTTCCCAAAGAGGCAGGCCTACAGCGGTGCTACAAAGTTTGAAGTGTTTGGGGGAGCAGCGCTGAAGGCAGGCGGAGTGCCTATATTGTGGAATACCATTATCAGAGAGAAACCCCTAGGTGAGGGTGAGGGTGAGGATGAGGACGAGCCTGAGGTTAACATTCTGACGAAGGATCTTGTAGCCACCCAAAACAATGTAGGATGGGGTGGAGTTGCCGCACGAGCAATTGATGGAAACACAAACGGGCAATGGCCAGCTGGGTTAGTTATTTACAAAAAATACACTTCGTAAAATTTAATTAAGTATTCAAGACTGATCGTTATTATTGAATAAGCTTAATGTATGGCTTCCTGAAATGTAAAATCGATTACATAATACTCATCTTGGTTTAATCGTCTTTGGATTAATTCAGTTGAATTTGGCAAACCTCGATTTTTAAAAATCTAACGCTTATTTTATTTCGGATATTTCAACAGGCCCATTTTTACACAAGTATAACCGGCCAATTACAGGAAGCCGATTAATAAAAAGGTTTTCTCATCATCAACTAATTTTGATCATCAATTGGATAATATATTTAATTATACATACGTTTATATGCATATGATAATCGTTTTTTTGCTGTTCAGAACCTGTACACACACCTCCTCTAACATCAATAACTGGTGGAGGGTAAAACTTGACGGAATGTACAAAGTAGACAGAGTTGTCCTTTATAATCGGGAGGACTGCTGTCAGAACAGAATAAACCTCGCTAGGGTACGTAACAACATTCTCCTTTCATTTTATTATTATTATATGTAACGTGTTACAACCTCATTATGCTTCCCAATAAATTCCATTAAACCACTTATAACCCCCACATTAAACCCCTTATAATCCCTCATAACCCCTTATAACCCCTACATTAAACCCCTTATAACCCCTTATAACCCTTTATAACCCCTTATAACCCCTTGTAACCCCTTATAACCCCTTATAACCCCTTATAACCCCTTATAACCCCTTATAACCCCTTATAACCCCTTATAACCCCTTATAACCCCTTATAACCCCTTATAGTTATAACCCCTTATAACCCCTTATAACCCCTTATAACCCCTTATAACCCCTTATAACCCCTTATAACCCCTTATAACCCCTTATAACCCCTTATAACCCCTTATAACCCCTTATAACCCCTTATAACCCCTTATAACCCCTTATAACCCCTTATAACCCCGTATAACCCCTTATAACCCCTTATAACCCTTTATAACCCTTTATAACCCCTCCCCAGGTATATGTAGGAGCTGTGCTGTGTGGAGAGGTAGCCTTCAAAGCTGGACAGAGTAAGTACGTGGTATCTTGTGGAGGAGCTGTAGGAGGAGCTATCAAGGTGAGCTTGCCCTACAACTACCTTACCCTTTGTGAGGTGCAGGCGTACGGTCAGGAAACCGAGGAAACACCGCTCACCAATGTCGCTGCAGGTAAGTTTAAAAAATAAGCCGTTTCTTACGACTCCTGCTGTTTCGAGTGGAAATACTGTGAGACCCTCTATTATTATCATCAGAGATCTCAACCGCCAATTATAAATCGTTTCACTACAACCAAGGTTCGACCGGGATCCCGGCTTAATCCCGGGCCCGGTCCGAATTTTGACCGGGACCGAAACGTGATTTTTTTCTAACTTTTTAAATTTTGTTTGCCAATTATGTTCTGTGTTTAGTTAATACCAGGAATGCCTGCTTGGATTAGCAGTGGTATCTATACCAAGTAACCATAGTTACCACTACCTAGTAACCATAGTTACCACTACCTAGTAACCATAGTTACCACTACCTAGGAATGCCTGCTTGGAGTAGCAGTGGTATCTATACCAAATAACCATAGTTACCACAACCAAGTAACCATAGTTACCACTACCCAGGAATGCCTGCTTGGAGTAGCAGTGTCGGGTGGGGCGGGGTAGCATCACGAGGGGTAGACAGGAAGAGTAGTGGTATCTGGGCTATGGGAACCTGTACCCACTCTGCCAACGCTGGCTTCAATCAGTGGAAGGTGGACTTACTGGACCACTTTGATGTGGACGCTGTTGTTATCTACAACAGGTTGGACTGTTGCCAGAACAGAATTAACGGCGCTAAGGTTAGGGAGATGTTGCAGTTATTGAGTTAGATTTATTTAATAATTCACATCTGGTTACTCACTTCATCAGGATATCGAGAACTTAATTTCCCTGTTAAAAAATCGATTTCACGCTGTAACTGTTACACATGTTTCCTTTGTAAATTCAAAAGTAACATGATACAATTGATAGCTAAGCCTAACCCCTGTGCGGTGCAGTGGAGTATATAGCCAGTAACAGTGTGTTCCCCCAGGTATATGTTGACGACACCCTGTGCGGTGCAGTGGAGTATATAGCCAGTAACAGTGTGTTCCCCCAGGTATATGTTGACGACACCCTGTGCGGTGCAGTGGAGTATATAGCCAGTAACAGTGTGTTCCCCCAGGTATATGTTGACGACACCCTGTGCGGTGCAGTGGAGTTTATAGCCAGTAACAGTGTGTTCCCCCAGGTATATGTTGTCGACACCCTGTGCGGTGCAGTGGAGTATATAGCCAGTTACAGTGTGTTCCCCCAGGTATATGTTGACGACACCCTGTGCGGTGCAGTGGAGTATGTAGCCAGTAACAGAGTGTTCCCCCAGGTATATGTTGACGACACCCTGTGCAGTGCAGTGGAGTATGTAGCCAGTAACAGTGTGTTCCCCCAGGTATATGTTGACGACACCCTGTGCGGTGCAGTGGAGTATGTAGCCAGTAACAGTGTGTTCCCCCAGGTATATGTTGACGACACCCTGTGCGGTGCAGTGGAGTATGTAGCCAGTAACAGTGTGTTCCCCCAGGTATATGTTGACGACACCCTGTGCGGTGCAGTGGAGTATGTAGCCAGTAACAGTGTGTTCCCCCAGGTATATGTTGACGACACCCTGTGCGGTGCAGTGGAGTATATAGCCAGTAACAGTGTGTTCCCCCAGGTATATGTTGACGACACCCTGTGCGGTGCAGTGGAGTATGTAGCCAGTAACAGTGTGTTCCCCCAGGTATATGTTGACGACACCCTGTGCGGTGCAGTGGAGTATGTAGCCAGTAACAGTGTGTTCCCCCAGGTATATGTTGACGACACCCTGTGCGGTGCAGTGGAGTATGTAGCCAGTAACAGTGTGTTCCCCCAGGTATATGTTGACGACACCCTGTGCGGTGCAGTGGAGTATATAGCCAGTAACAGTGTGTTCCCCCAGGTATATGTTGACGACACCCTGTGCGGTGCAGTGGAGTATGTAGCCAGTAACAGTGTGTTCCCCCAGGTATATGTTGACGACACCCTGTGCGGTGCAGTGGAGTATATAACCAGTAACAGTGTGTTCCCCCAGGTATATGTTGACGACACCCTGTGCGGTGCAGTGGAGTATGTAGCCAGTAACAGTGTGTTCCCCCAGGTATATGTTGACGACACCCTGTGCGGTGCAGTGGAGTATGTAGCCAGTAACAGTGTGTTCCCCCAGGTATATGTTGACGACACCCTGTGCGGTGCAGTGGAGTATATAGCCAGTAACAGTGTGTTCCCCCAGGTATATGTTGACGACACCCTGTGCGGTGCAGTGGAGTATATAGCTAGTAACAGTGTGTTCCCCCAGGTATATGTTGACGACACCCTGTGCGGTGCAGTGGAGTATGTAGCCAGTAACAGTGTGTTCCCCCAGGTATATGTTGACGACACCCTGTGCGGTGCAGTGGAGTATATAGACAGTAACAGTGTGTTCCCCCAGGTATATGTTGACGACACCCTGTGCGGTGCAGTGGAGTATATAGCCAGTAACAGTGTGTTCCCCCAGGTATATGTTGACGACACCCTGTGCGATGCAGTGGAGTATATAGCCAGTAACAGTGTGTTCCCCCAGGTATATGTTGACGACACCCTGTGCGGTGCAGTGGAGTATATAGCCAGTAACAGTGTGTTCCCCCAGGTATATGTTGACGACACCCTGTGCGGTGCAGTGGAGTATGTAGCCAGTAACAGTGTGTTCCCCCAGGTATATGTTGACGACACCCTGTGCGGTGCAGTGGAGTATATAGCCAGTAACAGTGTGTTCCCCCAGGTATATGTTGACGACACCCTGTGCGGTACAGTGGAGTATATAGCCAGTAACAGTGTGTTCCCCCAGGTATATGTTGACGACACCCTGTGCGGTGCAGTGGAGTATATAGCCAGTAACAGTGTGTTCCCCCAGGTATATGTTGACGACACCCTGTGCGGTGCAGTGGAGTATATAGCCAGTAACAGTGTGTTCCCCCAGGTATATGTTGACGACACCCTGTGCGGTGCAGTGGAGTATATAGCCAGTAACAGTGTGTTCCCCCAGGTATATGTTGACGACACCCTGTGCGGTGCAGTGGAGTATATAGCCAGTAACAGTGTCTTCCCCCAGGTATATGTTGACGACACCCTGTGCGGTGCAGTGGAGTATATAGCCAGTAACAGTGTGTTCCCCCAGGTATATGTTGACGACACCCTGTGCGGTGCAGTGGAGTATATAGCCAGTAACAGTGTGTTCCCCCAGGTATATGTTGACGACACCCTGTGCGGTGCAGTGGAGTATGTAGCCAGTAACAGTGTGTTCCCCCAGGTATATGTTGACGACACCCTGTGCGGTGCAGTGGAGTATGTAGCCAGTAACAGTGTGTTCCCCCAGGTATATGTTGACGACACCCTGTGCGGTGCAGTGGAGTATGTAGCCAGTAACAGTGTGTTCCCCCAGGTATATGTTGACGACACCCTGTGCGGTGCAGTGGAGTATGTAGCCAGTAACAGTGTGTTCCCCCAGGTATATGTTGACGACACCCTGTGCGGTGCAGTGGAGTATGTAGCCAGTAACAGTGTGTTCCCCCAGGTATATGTTGACGACACCCTGTGCGGTGCAGTGGAGTATATAGCCAGTAACAGTGTGTTCCCCCAGGTATATGTTGACGACACCCTGTGCGGTGCAGTGGAGTATGTAGCCAGTAACAGTGTGTTCCCCCAGGTATATGTTGACGACACCCTGTGCGGTGCAGTGGAGTATATAGCCAGTAACAGTGTGTTCCCCCAGGTATATGTTGACGACACCCTGTGCGGTGCAGTGGAGTATGTAGCCAGTAACAGTGTGTTCCCCCAGGTATATGTTGACGACACCCTGTGCGGTGCAGTGGAGTATATAGCCAGTAACAGTGTGTTCCCCCAGGTATATGTTGACGACACCCTGTGCGGTGCAGTGGAGTATATAGCCAGTAACAGTGTGTTCCCCCAGGTATATGTTGACGACACCCTGTGCGGTGCAGTGGAGTATATAGCCAGTAACAGTGTGTTCCCCCAGGTATATATTGACGACACCCTGTGCGGTGCAGTGGAGTATATAGCCAGTAACAGTGTGTTCCCCCAGGTATATGTTGACGACACCCTGTGCGGTGCAGTGGAGTATGTAGCCAGTAACAGTGTGTTCCCCCAGGTATATGTTGACGACACCCTGTGCGGTGCAGTGGAGTATGTAGCCAGTAACAGTGTGTTCCCCCAGGTATATGTTGACGACACCCTGTGCGGTGCAGTGGAGTATATAACCAGTAACAGTGTGTTCCCCCAGGTATATGTTGACGACACCCTGTGCGGTGCAGTGGAGTATGTAGCCAGTAACAGTGTGTTCCCCCAGGTATATGTTGACGACACCCTGTGCGGTGCAGTGCAGTATGTAGCCAGTAACAGTGTGTTCCCCCAGGTATATGTTGATGACACCCTGTGCGGTGCAGTGGAGTATATAGCCAGTAACAGTGTGTTCCCCCAGGTATATGTTGATGACACCCTGTGCGGTGCAGTGGAGTATATAGCCAGTAACAGTGTGTTCCCCCAGGTATATGTTGACGACACCCTGTGCGGTGCAGTGGAGTATGTAGCCAGTAACAGTGTGTTCCCCCAGGTATATGTTGACGACACCCTGTGCGGTGCAGTGGAGTATGTAGCCAGTAACAGTGTGTTCCCCCAGGTATATGTTGACGACACCCTGTGCGGTGCAGTGGAGTATATAACCAGTAACAGTGTGTTCCCCCAGGTATATGTTGACGACACCCTGTGCGGTGCAGTGGAGTATGTAGCCAGTAACAGTGTGTTCCCCCAGGTATATGTTGACGACACCCTGTGCGGTGCAGTGGAGTATGTAGCCAGTAACAGTGTGTTCCCCCAGGTATATGTTGACGACACCCTGTGCGGTGCAGTGGAGTATGTAGCCAGTAACAGTGTGTTCCCCCAGGTGTATGTTGACGACACCCTGTGTGGTGCAGTGGAGTATATAGCCAGTAACAGTGTGTTCCCCCAGGTATATGTTGACGACACCCTGTGCGGTGCAGTGGAGTATGTAGCCAGTAACAGTGTGTTCCCCCAGGTATATGTTGACGACACCCTGTGCGGTGCAGTGGAGTATATAGCCAGTAACAGTGTGTTCCCCCAGGTATATGTTGACGACACCCTGTGCGGTGCAGTGGAGTATATAGCCAGTAACAGTGTGTTCCCCCAGGTATATGTTGACGACACCCTGTGCGGTGCAGTGGAGTATATAACCAGTAACAGTGTGTTCCCCCAGGTATATGTTGACGACACCCTGTGCGGTGCAGTGGAGTATATAACCAGTAACAGTGTGTTCCCCCAGGTATATGTTGACGACACCCTGTGCGGTGCAGTGGAGTATGTAGCCAGTAACAGTGTGTTCCCCCAGGTATATGTTGACGACACCCTGTGCGGTGCAGTGGAGTATGTAGCCAGTAACAGTGTGTTCCCCCAGGTGTATGTTGACGACACCCTGTGTGGTGCAGTGGAGTATATAGCCAGTAACAGTGTGTTCCCCCAGGTATATGTTGACGACACCCTGTGCGGTGCAGTGGAGTATATAGCCAGTAACAGTGTGTTCCCCCAGGTATATGTTGACGACACCCTGTGCGGTGCAGTGGAGTATATAGCCAGTAACAGTGTGTTCCCCCAGGTATATGTTGACGACACCCTGTGCGGTGCAGTGGAGTATGTAGCCAGTAACAGTGTGTTCCCCCAGGTATATGTTGACGACACCCTGTGCGGTGCAGTGGAGTATATAGCCAGTAACAGTGTGTTCCCCCAGGTATATGTTGACGACACCCTGTGCGGTACAGTGGAGTATGTAGCCAGTAACAGTGTGTTCCCCCAGGTATATGTTGACGACACCCTGTGCGGTGCAGTGGAGTATGTAGCCAGTAACAGTGTGTTCCCCCAGGTATATGTTGACGACACCCTGTGCGGTGCAGTGGAGTATGTAGCCAGTAACAGTGTGTTCCCCCAGGTATATGTTGACGACACCCTGTGCGGTGCAGTGGAGTATGTAGCCAGTAACAGTGTGTTCCCCCAGGTATATGTTGACGACACCCTGTGCGGTGCAGTGGAGTATGTAGCCAGTAACAGTGTGTTCCCCCAGGTATATGTTGACGACACCCTGTGCGGTGCAGTGGAGTATATAGCCAGTAACAGTGTGTTCCCCCAGGTATATGTTGACGACACCCTGTGCGGTGCAGTGGAGTATATAACCAGTAATAGTGTGTTCCCCCAGGTATATGTTGACGACACCCTGTGCGGTACAGTGGAGTATATAGCCAGTAACAGTGTGTTCCCCCAGGTATATGTTGACGACACCCTGTGCGGTGCAGTGGAGTATATAGCCAGTAACAGTGTGTTCCCCCAGGTATATGTTGACGACACCCTGTGCGGTGCAGTGGAGTATATAGCCAGTAACAGTGTGTTCCCCCAGGTATTTGTTGACGACACCCTGTGCGGTGCAGTGGAGTATATAGCCAGTAACAGTGTGTTCCCCCCAGGTATATGTTGACGACACCCTGTGCGGTGCAGTGGAGTATATAGCCAGTAACAGTGTGTTCCCCCCAGGTATATGTTGACGACACTCTGTGTGGTGCAGTGGAGTATATAGCCAGTAACAGTGTGTTCCCCCAGGTATATGTTGACGACACCCTGTGCGGTGCAGTGGAGTATATAGCCAGTAACAGTGTGTTCCCCCAGGTATATGTTGACGACACCCTGTGCGGTGCAGTGGAGTATATAACCAGTAACAGTGTGTTCCCCCAGGTATATGTTGACGACACCCTGTGCGGTGCAGTGGAGTATGTAGCCAGTAACAGTGTATTCCCCCAGGTATATGTTGACGACACCCTGTGCAGTGCAGTGGAGTATGTAGCCAGTAACAGTGTGTTCCCCCAGGTATATGTTGACGACACCCTGTGCGGTGCAGTGGAGTATATAGCCAGTAACAGTGTGTTCCCCCAGGTATATGTTGACGACACCCTGTGCGGTGCAGTGGAGTATGTAGCCAGTAACAGTGTGTTCCCCCAGGTATATGTTGACGACACCCTGTGCGGTGCAGTGGAGTATGTAGCCAGTAACAGTGTGTTCCCCCAGGTATATGTTGACGACACCCTGTGCGGTGCAGTGGAGTATGTAGCCAGTAACAGTGTGTTCCCCCAGGTATATGTTGACGACACCCTGTGCGGTGCAGTGGAGTATGTAGCCAGTAACAGTGTGTTCCCCCAGGTATATGTTGACGACACCCTGTGCGGTACAGTGGAGTATATAGGCAGTAACAGTGTGTTCCCCCAGGTATATGTTGACGACACCCTGTGCGGTGCAGTGGAGTATATAGCCAGTAACAGTGTGTTCCGTGTTAACTGTAACGGAGCCAGTGGTTCCAAGGTCAGTGTCACCCAGGACGGACAGTATCTGACTCTGTGTGAGGTCCAAGTTCTTGGTGAGTAAACAGCTTTAAACAGATCTTGTCAGTTTTAAAACAGCTTTAAAACAAATCTTGTCTTCATTTATATCGTGTTTTGGGAACGGTTGTCAATTTCGGATTTCTACCTAATTCCTAAGCTAGATTTATGTACCTACTCAGTTCTAAGAAGGTAAGAGTATATGCCAGTGCCCATAACTCACATTATAACCAAGGTAACACTACCATATTTAAAGGTAATGTTACTAAGGTAACACTACCATATAAGGTGATATTACTAAGGTAACACTACCATATAAGGTAATGTTACTAAGGTAACACTACCATATAAGGTAATGTTACTAAGGTAACACTACCATATAAGGTAATGTTACTAAGGTAACACTACGATATAAGGTAATGTTACTAAGGTAACACTACCATATAAGGTAATGTTACTAAGGTAACACTACCATATAAGGTAATGTTACTAAGGTAACACTGCCATATAAGGTAATATTACTAAGGTAACACTACCATATAAGGTAATGTTACTAAGGTAACACTACCAATTAAGGTAATGTAACTAAGGTAACACTACCATATAAGGTTATGTGACTAAGGTAACACTACCATATAAGGTAATGTTACAAAGATAGCACTTCCATATAAGGTAATATTACTAAAGTAACACTACCATATAAGGTAATGTTACAAAGATAGCACTTCCATATAAGGTAATGTTACTAAGGTAACACTACCATAATATAAAGTTAACTTCCACCAGCTAAGCCAAGTGATGATCTAGGAGCTCTAATTAATGTAGCTGATGACGGTACTGCTACCCAGTCTACAGTTGGCTGGGGTGGTGTAGCTTCCAGAGCTATCGACGGAAACATTGAAGCTAAATATGCTGAGTAAGTTTACCTAAGTAACTTGATTCACGATGAAATAGGTTGAATAAATTAAATGTTCAGTCTTTATCTCCAATGGTTATATTAACAGAATTGTGATTAATTAAACTATGTGACTAATTTGTAATTAATTTGTAACTAATTTTTGAATAATTTGTCACTATTTTGTTATTAATTTGTCACTAATTTGTCACTAATTTGTCACTAATTTGTCACTAATTTGTCACTAATCTGCTCATCCTCAGAGGAAGTTGTTCCCACACTGGAAACGTTAACAATGGATGGTGGCACCTGGAATTCCCAGAACCAGTACCAGTTTCCAAGGTGGTTATCTACAACAGAAAGGACTGCTGTGGAAACAGGATTGATGGAGTCACGGTAAGGAATTTATATATTGATACCGTTATCGGAAGAGAAGAGAATATATTTACTCGGTATTTCGGAACAGATCTCCATCAAGATAACCTCATGATTGAAGATTTCGGCTGAAATCTGGGTGCAGATTAATGTTGAGTTTGCTCGCCCACCAGACCAAGTTTTTCACACTGCTTCCATATAAAAAGATGCCTAACATATAATGTAACCATAGCAACACTACCTTATATGGCAATGTAACCATAGCAACACTAACAAATGGTTCACTTTTACAGGTGTACGCAGATGATTTCCTTTGTGGAACTATTAAATATGTAGAGAAACAAGACGTTTACAAAGTAGCGTGTAAAAGTGACACGGTTGAGACTGTGGTTGCAACTAACATCAGGATTAAAGCTGCTCCTAAACAGTTCCTCACACTGTGCGAGGTATGGCCCCTCATCAGTTATTAAACTAGCTTTGAAGCTTTTAATTTTAACTGATGATAATAAAAACATGTATCAAGACAAGTGATCACTACAATTAATACAGAACATGTAACGGACACCACGTGTAACTACCCTCCCTCGCAGGTTAAAGTATTATCAGACCCTACAGCAGAGTTGGGAAAGGATAATCTAGTGAACTTGGCCTACCTGAAACCTACTTCTCAGTCATCTACCGGGTGGGGAGGGGTTCCTGACAGGGCTGTTGATGGTAAAGAGTCCGGCACTTATTCCAAGTGAGTTGTAAAGAGTCCGGCACTTATTCCAAGTGAGTTGTAAAGAGTCCGGCACTTATTCCAAGTGAGTTGTAAAGAGTCCGGCACTTATTCCAAGTGAGTTGTAAAGAGTCCGGCACTTATTCCAAGTGAGTTGTAAAGAGTCCGGCACTTATTCCAAGTGAGTTGTAAAGAGCCCGGCACTTATTCCAAGTGAGCTATGGGAAATATTTACAGCTTATTTAATAGGACTTATCTATCCTTGTTAGGAATTTATCCCAAGTAACTGAGGAGTGTAGCGTATTCCCTTTTTAAACACAAGGATATATTTTATAGTATGGGATATGGTATAAGAACTAGGAATATAGACCATGCTGTATGCCTCATTGTAATTAATTACTCCGCAGGGGAACATGTACACACACTACAGGACCTGGATGGTGGATGGTAGATTTGAAGGATAACTGCGCTGTAGAGAAAATCTGGATCAAAAACAGGATGGACTGCTGTAGTGACCGAATTGATGGTGTTAAGGTAATATACTAAAACACAGAAGGAATTAGAAAATGGCGTTTTTTATGGCAGGGAATATAAAAGAGGAAACTATCGAAGCATCTTAATCACAAATGAGCATTTTAGTGGTCAATTAAACCCAGCAACCCGAAATACCACAGGCCTCTCTAGTCATTCGTTAATCTCTAACGACGTGGGAGATTAACCAATTAAACCCAGTTAATTAACCAATTAACCAATTAACAAAGCAAACTTTGACAGGTTTACGTAGGAGACTTCCTTTGTGGAACTGTCAAGTACAACCCAATGAAGTACGCGTACGAGGTGGAGTGTGAGGAGGGACACGGAGCTGTGGGACAGACTGTTAAAATTGTTAACGACAAAACTTTCCTCACCCTCTGTGAAGTCAAGGTAATGTTTTGGTATATTTGTTGGGGATTTTAAAAATGTTTAAGACTGTTTTGTGTTTAATATGCTCTAAATCTACAAGATCAAAGGACAAGACCTAAAATACACATCGTGTAACGATTGTTATCATGTTCCTCATTATAACAAGCCATTCTCTGAAGGTATGGGGACCTAAAGACCCAGTAATTGAGGACATGGCCTCGGAAGATGAGGTTGTTGGTGATAAGAGTGCTGCTGTTGATGACGCTACATCCGCCGCTTCCTGTCCTGTCGGAAAGGTTTCAACTTTTAGTTTCCTTTTCTAATGTATATTGCTTTATAAATAGTCCATACTATGATCTTTAATTCAAGTCTACCACTCCAAGTCTAATTTAAATCCGATCTGAAATAACTTTTAAAGTTACTCCCCATTATTGACAGAGCAACCCCGCTAATCAGGTTGTAACGTACTGTGAAGTAGCAACAGGACAAGTTGGTGTGAACTCTGATGGAGCATTAGTAAACGCTCAAACTGGGGCTATCTGTGTGGCTTACAACGGGTGGGGAGGTGCTGGAGTCATTGTAAGTATTATTGCTATGGTAACATTACCATATAAGGTAGTGTTGCTATGGTGTCACTGTAAGTAGTGTAGCTATGGGTGAACAGTGCTTATTCATTCCATTTCCTTCAAGTTTGTGACACATCTCCTTACAATTAAAAACATAACCAGGCTAAAGCAGTGTGCACAGAGAATGAACAGATTGGAGACCCCTGTAACGGACCCAAACTCCAGAAATACAAACATCTTTACAGTAAGGGAGCCAGTCCTAGTCTGGAGTGTCCTGTTGGTTATGAGCCTGTCATCTGTAACGCTCACTCCTTCTGGTGGGATCAGTAAGTTGGTTTTACATTGATTAATTAATTAATTAATTAATTAATTAATTTAATACGCTGATCACTGATTAAGATGGTGAAGACAGAGATAAAGTTATAACTATGACGAATTATAACCTCAATGAAATAATACAACGAATAAAACCAGTCAAATATTAAACTTAGTATCTGAAATCAGGGTGTTTTTAATAGTCCTTAACTTTTCAAACTTTATATAATTATAAATCCTGAACTTTTCGCACTTTATATAAACCTGATATCTTCGCAGACTCACAAACAAAGGAATCAGTGGTGTAGGAGTAATTCCTAACGATGCTGCATGTGCTGTGCCTAACTGCAGTGACCAGAAGTGGTGTGATGTAACCCTCGTCTGCAAACTAATGGATGACTTGTGAGTGATAAACATTTTTATTTGGAAAGGGAAAGAGGGTGAATACCATATTTTTTCAATTTTCAGTGAACCTTTGAGCGAACAATTCGATTCATTTGTGACTGTGATCAACCTGTCCTTGGCCCTTGCTCTGCAATCTCCAAATTTTCGTATACATGTCTATTTTGTTTCTTGCAACGAATTTTGCTAAAAACGTCCAGTAAAACCCCTCCCTCCCAGGAACGCGTACGCAGCGAAGGTGTGTCCGGACTGTGAAGGTTGGAACTGTGCTGCTGAGGAAGTGTGTGATATGGTAGAAGCGGAGGATGACTCCGAGGTTAAGGTTCCGTTCTGCTCTGAGAAACAGACCGGTTGCGATGTCGACAGGTTTGAATAACTTGAAACCTTTCTTTTAGCTTCAATTTCATCAGTTAAACTTTTGCCAAAGCAATCGCTCATAAATTTAGATTATGATAACTATATTTTTCACCTGGCGGACAAGTCTAACGGACATTGATAAAGTACTATAATACATGATGTCTTATAGTAATATCTTATAGTCATGAAAAAGCTCTGAGCTTGTGTTTACAGCCGCATTTGACCGAGTATTACTATTAATTAATATGTGTAAGTAAAAGTATGTGTTTTCACAGATTAAACAGATTATTCGTTTAGAGAAACGAAGTTGCTTCACCGACTAAACACCAGACACAATAATCTGGATAATACCGTACTTCGTCTTTATTATTCCCAATATATTATCTGTGAAACTGATACTACCTTATATGGTATGTAACCATAGCAACACCACCTCATCAGATGCGGAGATCACGGCGAGTGCGAGGCTGTTGGGGCTGATGACTACACTTGTGATTGCGAGGACGGGTTTGAGTTCGATGAGAGCGCTGGAACTTGTATGCCTAAACACTCTAAATGTGAGATATTTTTAATGTTTATCTCTTAAATTGGGGGGGGGGGGGGGGGGGGGGGGGGGGGGCATGTTCATCTTTTAGATCTGGACACCAGGACACAAGGTTGATATGTGTGAACAATTAATAGCATAAGGGATCAGGTATTAGAAGTTCAGTTCCTCAGTCCTCTCCAACCACATATCGCATTAATTGATCGTTATCTTTTATAATTTTGCAACAGAGCACTAAACACAATGTTACCAACCATAACCTAACTAAGAGTAAGGATCAGCTATTGAAATTCTTGAACTTTCCACAAAAACAGTTGACTAGTCTGATCGCCAATAATATTGACTGTATTCCATAAATTTATAAAATCTATTGTACTTTTAGTGCTGATTATATGTTTAAAATCTTGTTCGCATCACACCTTCTTTAAATATACAACCTAACTATCCAGATCGAACTGTTTATGGTGACAAGGCTCTTGGAGATGATGCTCACAGTTACGCTTCTTGCAATGAGGGAGAGAAAGTTATGAGGTACAGTTCCCATATTTTAATAGGATAACTTTATTTTTCAATTACCCATTTTAAACTTAACCTTTAGTAACTGATTCTCTTAATCAGCACATCTGATTTTTTAACAATTAGATGCTCATTAGTATTTTATTCAGCATGCTTAATTTGCTTATTTGAATTACTCCAGAACTTTCTTTATGAGGTGTACTACAGCACTACAGAACAAAATTACACGAGCCGCTTGAAACGTATGGTCTCTACGATCCTTAGCTTTGTCTTAATAATTTAACATGTATTCACAAACGATAAAGTATAATTCGATTGAATTTGAGACATTTATAAAAAGCAACGATAAATATTTCACTGACAAGTGACAGAACATGTCCGATATCTAATCTCTTGATACGGATCAGCTACCAGTGTGCCTATCCTGACTAGACCCAGCTAGAACGATTATAGAACCCAACTGATATATCGTCCGGTATATGTAGGTCCGGTATATTTTGGTCTGGTTCCTAACTGTAACCATCACCAACAGGTGTCACACATTCGGAATGCCCGGTGCTGCTGATGGTGTCACCATCACCTCTTCAAACGGGGTTGCCAGGTGTGAGGCTAGAGCGTCCAACAGCAAGAAGTTCCCAATCATGGTAAGAATTAACTTTATAGTGTGACAATGTGAAAGATTGCATATTTAAATTTTGATTTGAAGACAAGAATAATATATAAGCCTGTTTTGGGTATTTCCGTATATTGAGTGGCCTCGCATATAATACCATATTTTCATTCAGGCAGTTGCATATTGTGGTGATGACTCTGTCTTCACTGATCCTTGCACCCAAGATGAAATCCATGGAATAGAATACAGGTTAGTAACTGATTAGGTCACTTAACTAAAAACATAAAGAAATATCCCTGACAATGTAGCAAAAAGAAGTGAATAAATCAACAAAATCTTCAAATCTTACACAAATGTAGCCCAGTTTCTGGAGCAAAATGTTTAGTTTGCCCCAGAATCATTGCAACAATGCAACTAATGTTCCGATCCGGATATTACCAGTAAGTAACTGTTTTACTACAGGAACAAAGCAGACAAGTCCCCCTCAGTAGAGTGTCCGGGAGGGTACGTCATGGAGAGTTGCATCTTCCACAGTCCCTGGTCTCAACAACTGACTGCCGAGAACAAGTCGCGTATCAACAGTATCGGTGCTGTTGATATCAATGATGATGGAACCTGTTCCATGGACAACTGTTTGAGCAACCCGGCTGGTCATCAGTGGTGTAAACTTACTGCTGTCTGTAAGAAACTGACTGGGTAAGTTGTTGTGTGGTATTACTTTAGCGAGCAATATATTAGCACTTACTAAATATCACTATTTATTTGTTGAATCCCGTAATATGAATAGACTTACTTGAAAAAAAAACAAAAAACTTATGATTTAGATTATTTCTTTAGCGTTCACAATTAAGGCAGTCAAAGATTATGACTGCTATCCAATCTGGTGTTACCCCCGCTTCACCCCAGTTCGGAGTACCTCAAGACGGCTTGTCCAACCTGTGAACAAGTGCGGTGCCCTGCAGAACAAGAGTGCCAGATGGTTAAGGAACTCCCGATGTGTGTACCTAGGATACCTGGTGGTTGCGAGGAAGACAAATGCGGCAAAGGTACCTTATCTTTTACTTTATCTTCTTATACGTCATTTTATTTGTAGGTTATCTTCTCTCATGCTATTTCTAGCTTTATATATAATATTTAACGTTAAGTCATGCTTAATTCAAGAGAAATATCAAATAAAAAACACCATCCTCCTTGTGGGTGAAATATCTTATCCTATTAATCTTCATAGTTAACCACAACTAATTACCTACTCCCCGTTTCAGGAGAGTGCCAGGAGGACGGTCCCAACTACAAGTGTCTGTGTGATGAGGGATACAAGTTCGATGGTGAGACCTGCTCTGATGTGGACGAGTGCCCCGAGGAACCTTGTGGAAATGGAGAGTGTACCAACACTCCTGGATCTTACACGTTAGTTAATTAGTTAATTAGTATTATAAGTGTAATTAGTATTATTAGTGTAATTAGTGTAATTAGTGTAATTAGTGTAATTAGTGTACCAACACTCCTGGATCTTACACGTTAGTTAATTAGTATAACACTCCTAGATCTTATACGTTAGTTAATTAGTTAATTAGTTAATTAGTTAATTAGTATAACACTCCTGGATCTTATACGTTAGTTAATTAGTTAATTAGTTAATTAGTTAATTAGTTAATTAGTTAATTAGTTAATTGGTTAATTAGTTAATTAGTTAAGTAGTTAATTAGTTAATTAGTTAATTAGTTAATTAGTTAATTAGTTAATTAGTTAATTAGTTAATTAGTTAATTAGTTAATTAGTTAATTAGTATAACACTCCTGGATCTTATACGTTAGTTAATTAGTCAATTAGTTAATTAGTATAACACTCTTGGATCTTATACGTTAGTTAATTAGTGAATTAGTGTAAACAGCGAGGTTCCGGTGCATTGTGGTGCAGTGAAAACTTTAGAAATAACACAACGTGAGATTACAAGATAAATCTTTTCACCATTGAATTACGACATTTAAAGACATTGCATTATTTAATGCTTTTTAAATTTAATCTTTTAATAATCATACTGGCTCACCTGGAACTAACGTGAAATATTCCTTTTGTTAGATGTGAGTGCAACAAAGGATATGAGCTTGTTCACGGGACCTGTGAAGATATTAACGAGTGCCTGGACACCCCTTGTGATGACACGGAGAGATGTTCTAATGTTGAAGGTTTTTGTTACTATGGTTACTGTCAATAACTCTAAGCAATGTTTATTACACACATAACGGTGTTTATAATTTTATAACACCTTTTTTGTTAACACCTTTTTTGTTACATCAATCTTATGATTTACCAGTTTTTGCTGATGAAAACCAAGACATCCTCCGAACTAATTATATAATTATTAATCATAACTAATTATAATATTAACAAAATCCAATCTACTACAGGAAGTTTCATCTGTGACTGCCTCGACACATTTGTAAAGGACCCTAAAACAAAAGACTGTGTGTGCACTGACGGATATGAAAATGAAGACGGGAAATGTGTGGATATCGACGAGTGCGAGGATAGTCCTTGTGGAGAAAACCAGGTAACAGTAACCATAGTAACAAGTAACAGTAACCATAGTAACAAGTAACAGTAACCATAGTAACAAGTAACAGTAACCATAGTAACAAGTAACCCATTAAAGGGAAATGTGTGGATATTGACGAGTGTGAGGGTAGTCCTTGTGGAGAAAACCAGGTAAAAGTATTTAAAATTAAATATATTGTGGAAAGAAGATACACAAGAGTGATAAAATAAATTAAATGAAATTTAAAAAGAAGGTATGCCACTGGAGTCAGCGTATTCAGATGATTGTAACTTCATGAACGTGGAAAAAGAATCCTTAGAAGCTATCCTACCAATAGCTAAGGAAGTCTTCAAGGAGTTTAACCTGTTCATTAACACAGAGAAAACAGAATTTACCCATGTTTTCCTCGCTCCTGTTGGGGAAACAATCCCTGGTCGTGATGATACCATGTTACGTGGAAATGAAGATTGGCGTAAGGGTAAGATCCTTGGGTCATTGTTGTGTAGTGAAAGTGATATAGCTGCTCGATGCATTGCTGGGAACAATGCCTTCTATAAGTTCACCAAGATCTGGTCTCAGCAGAATATCTCCGTTACCAGAAAGATAGCAGTATACGAAGCCCAAATTGTATCAATCATCATGTACAATTGCAGTAGTTGGTGTCCTACTGCAAAGTCACTAGAAAAACTAGACATTTGCCATAGAAAACACCTTAGATCATTACTGAACATTTATTGGCCTCATGGAACAATATCCAATGCAAACTTATACCTAAGATGTAACTCAGTTAAGCTATCAGATCGTGTCCCTAAAGCAAGGTGGAAGCTCCTAGGTCATATCTTGCGTAGTGCTGATGACTCCCCCGCTGCATTAGCGTTAAAGTTTGCTGTCACAACAAACTGTAAAGGGCGCGTCGGTGCGCATCGTAAGAATTTGTTCAAGATTATTGTGAATGATTTGACCCGTAGAGGTTTAAAACTTAACTCTTTGAATGATCTTAATAAGCTTAAGATATTAGCCGATGATAGAGTTGCTTGGAGAAACAAATTTTAACTCTAGCTGTCTTGATCTGTACTGATCACCATTTTAGGATGACTTGATTTCTTTTAGGAGTTTGGAATATTTTAATGGTGTAAACAGTTTCTTAATAATAAATGAAATAAATAAAATGAAAATTGAAAAGTTCAGTGAATAATGAGTAATTTATATTTATATTGAAGATTTTTTAGTGATAATATTTGATTTCCTGTAGGACTGTTTCAATGAAGTAGGCAACTACCACTGCGAGTGCACAGAAGGAACAGAGAAAGGACAAGACGGATCGTGTATGGCATTACAACTTGTTGACTGTGATATTAAGCCTAAGAAAGAAAAGGTCAAGGGATTCAAGGGAATGAACGTAAATGTCAAGGTAAAGTTGTATGCAAGTATTTTACCAGCATTTTAAAAGTTGTAATGAATGTTTCATCAGCCCATTAGTCATTAAATGAATTGGCTCCAAAAAGAACTAGCTCAGTTACTTTCCTTATCACAGAACAGTGAAATATGTTACAAACTTAACCTAAACTTACCAACATAATTTAAGCTAACAATAATATTTCAACTCCAGCTGGTGGGGGAGAAGAAGAAGACGTTGAAGAAATACGCCACAATCACGTGGGAGAAGAACAACGACCCCTGGAAGCCAAAGGATGATGGAAAAGACAAACTTAACGGCTTCATGATCAGGTAATATTGAAATGAACAGTTTTATGATCAGGCAATATTGAACTTCACGATACTTTGACATTAAGTCTGATTAATTATGGGTATGTAATTAAATAATTATGGGTATGTAATTAACTATAATCAATGATAGAACACTGATGGAAACTAACGTCCACCACTAACTGGTGGAAACAGCTATTAACATTCGCATCCCCCCCCCCCCTATTAGGGACTTTGATGTTGATGACGTTGGTGTGTATGTCGGTTCTATCTTTATCGACCAAGACGGCGAGGTCTCCAAATGTGAGGTCGAGGTGGAAACTGAACTCGTTGGTAGGATTCCGTTTAATTTTATTGGATAATTAATTATTCAATTACATAATTAATTAAGATATAGTTAATTACTTAATTAAGATATAGTTAGGATAAGGGTTGCGCATAAATTAGTGCAACATTGATATTTGCGTTCAGTTTGAGTGAGACACACACAATTTAATTGTTCATTCTTTCGGAAATCTGTTACTTGCATTGAATTGACACTATAACTTATCTCAGAGGGTTCAGTTACACTGACGGTAGAAAACGAGGAAGCTCTTATGAAGCCACAGAAGGCTGGCAAGGAACTCAAAATCAAATGCGACCTTGATTTGGATAACGTGAGTAAAATAGATGTCAGAAGAATTCTAAATGTTGGTATTAAACAGGAATTAAACAGGAATTAAGCATGAAATTACCAAGGAGAACACTAACGAACTCGTTTTGGCTATACATCAATTCGTAAATACGTTCAGATATAAAACAAAAGTCGAATACAATTATGGAAATAAAATCTTAAAATTTAACTGTGTTACAATATCACGAAGTGGAAATGAAATCAAATATAATAATTTAAATGCTAATAAAAAATTCTGGATGTGTGCATAAAGGCAAGTCCAAGGAGATAGGTTAGACTTAGAGAGTACGATGAAGGAGATGAGTAGGGGACGTGAAGCTGGATTAGGATTTAGGACTTATTCTTAGGATTGGTATATGTTATGTATTAATTGATCCAGGTAAAATTAGACGAGCCTAAGAGCCCATTAAGCTATTAAGATTTAAATGCTGGTATAGTTTATCTAAAATTTGATCCAGGTAAAATTAGACGACCCTAAGAGTCCTGACAATGTTAACTGGTACAAGGTTACTGAGGATGGTGAAGAGCTGATGGATGACTCGGACACCATAGGCATCGAGAGGGGCAGGGGTGAGAGCCAGTTATTGTATTGTGTGAAATTTGGGACAAATTATTGGAGATTTGAGTATAACTTGATGTGTTCCATCAATGAATTGGAAAACATATGTGATTAAACAACAGTCATAGATTTGTATCCTTTTTAATATTCACATTGCCGTTAAGTAATTTTAGAAGAACATTGCTTGATGAAACTATTTCATTTATTCTCATGCTTCACCGATAACGAGTTTCATTGCAATTTTACCAAACCTACTGTATTTATACTTATGGAACCCTACATAAAATATTTCCTTGTGTTTCAGGAGTGTATATCCTGGTATTCAAGAACCCCACACCAGAAGACACTGGTACCTACCGATGTGAGTTCGATCAGATGGGTATGGAAGTATCTGATGACGTCACAATCGAGGTGGTTTAAAATGAAAACAAGAATTTTTTAGATGGACTTGATTGAAAAGAGTAAAAAAATATACGGAAGTTTGATTTGTGATGCTACAAAAATGATTCAATGATAACTTTATATTTTTATTTGTTATATTCAAGTACAGAAGCCTGTTTTCTTTTGTTTCTGTAATCGATTACCACAAAATTTTAAATTTGTAACTTGAATGTTTTTTAGTTTTATTCCAAACATAAAGCTTGATTTGATTTACAGTCGTCAATAACTTGACCACGTAGCGAAGCAAAATTCAGAATTTAGTTCGAATCAGGGCGGCTGTCTTGAAATTTAAAATCTTAAAGACTCTGTGACGTTTACTTGGAACATTATGCAGTGTAGTGCAGAGGGAGGGTAAATGAGGGAGGGTGGTGGAGGAGGCGTTGAGGGAGGAGGCGTTGAGGGAGGGGGTGCTAGAATCTTTAGCCATTTCAACCCACTCTGTAGTGTTATATTTCTGCTAGACATTATCAATCTCAGGAAACTTCTTTCCACATATTTATGCGACTGCTTGAAACAAGTAATACGATAAATTCCTGTATGATTGAAGTTGTAATGATACTACTCTTTCGAACATTTTCAACCCATTTTGTTAATAATGACAAATACAATGTTTTCTGCCTACTATTTTGGTTATCTGTTCTTTCCACTTTTCACCAACAAAAGACCAGCCATTGTGGCAATTAAGTTGTGTTTAGTGCGAGCTGCATTTTCATCGGCTGTATCTTTGCCTTTTGGTTGTGATGGATATTGCTTGATGCGATAAAAACTGACTACCAAAGAATACTATTAGTATTAGCTTCTTCCTTACTGGGTGCGCTCAGCCTGTCATTCCGCCTAATCTCTATGTTTATGAACATGATAGCCTGAGGTAAGCTTCTTTCGTGTGACCACGGGCTTTATAGCAGAGTATAATTATCAGTGGTCGACCGGGGGCAGGATTCTGACCGGGGCCGGGGAGCCCCAACATAGCCGGGGCCGGGGCTGACCACTGAGAATTGGCCGGGAAATCTTCCATTTTGCCGGGGCCGGGGCCGGGGGTAGTTTACCAAACTGAAGTCAGAAATTGAAACATGAATTTGATAATAATTTACTTTTAGGCTGGTGTGATGCAATCGGGAAGGATTAAACTCAAGGTGCGGCTTATCCTCACCGACTTGAGGATTAAACCGCAACTTCGTGCTGTGAACCAACTCAGGATAATCCTCATTATCCTGAGATCCATACTTAATTTCTAATCCTCAAGCTGCTACTTTATCTGGACCTCGGGATTTAAAAGTAATCCCACATCCAAATATGGCTCAGTTCACAAAATTTACCATAAATGTTAGGCTCTGTAGTTTACGTTGAGCCGTAGTTTTAGCTGCAGTGCAGTATTTTTACTTTCTAGTTTCTACGTATATTTTATCGCAAATTTCTTGGAGACGATTAATTGAAAAGTCTGATCATACTGAGGAAGAACCACGGTTTTTATGTTACTAGCCGTAGTCTAATTTAAGCCGTATGTTGTATTTTTTATATTGAAACGTACTCAATAAATTTTTCAACTTTGAAATCTCATAATTACTATTAAATTGTGTTTGATTTCTTTCAAAAATGTGCCAAAATCGTTCATGAAATCCCCGGCTGTGGCCCCGGCAAATGCATGGTTTTTGGCCGGGGTTAAATTTATTGGCCGGGGCCGGGGCCGGGGTTTACCCCCGGCGATTTGCCAAATGTTGGCCGGGGCCGGGGCCCCAGTCGACGACTGATAATTATGAATTGGATTGCTTGATAATACTTTTCTTAAACTAATTATGGTAATCTCTGGATCAGATTTATATTAATTCCCTTCCTCCTCCCCTGTTAGTTATTTCTAGTTACGACTGGGTTCAGTTGTCGTTTCAAAGTTAATTAGGCAGACTGATTGGGTTTAAAATCATTTTCCCAAGCTACCCTGTCTAGGAAAAGTCCAAATTGGGTTCAGTTGTCTGGTAGCCCTCTTCCCCTCTCTTATGTATATTAATGCACATGAGTAAGTGAGCTTTCGCGAGTTTAATGAGCAGATGTACACAAATAAAATACGAAACATTTCGTTATTTAGATTAACTTGACTCACACTATTGATAGCGTCGTCTAATTCTGTTAGTGTTGTCTATTAGTTGCCTTTTAGTTTTAATTGTCCACTTGTTCGTATGATGACTTTTAACAATTAATCGCCGTATGTTGTAAACTTTATGTTAGTCACCCTTCACAACATCATCCCCAGCTGAAGACGATTTACACAAGTTTTTTGAAAGCTCCTGCTAATAAAATCCTTTCGTATATGTTTTAAATATCCCCCTCCAGGCTTACGTAACGTGCTTTTAAGTTAATGCTAATTTGTACAAGCTAAAGTTGAATTAAAGATCAATGTTTTGTTTATATGCTGTAATAATAATGTCCGACTTATAATCTTGGCTGTTGCCTGTTTGGCATCGTGTCGTTTACTAATTTGTGCCATTTTAGATCCAAGTTTATTTGAATTGGCGGTAGATACTTATTATTTGTATTACTATTCAATGTTGTGCCGATTGTATCTTTGATAATGATAATAATAATCAAATATTAATGGAAGGAAAAGTTATTCATTAGCAGGTAGAACGGCTAGTTTTAATCGTTATTTATCAATAAGATCATTTAAAAAACTTAACCAGCTTTAAAGCTGATGAAATTTTCCAACCGTAAATTTAATTTTACTTGCCTTTGCGTTATTTATTCTTTCTTAATTGTCCAGGAGATGCAGTTTCAGAAGCTTTACCAAAATGACCGCTAGCGACAAGACATAAGAACAACAAGTTGAAGAAAGTTGTAACGTAAAATAAAAAGTAAGGCCGACACAATTAAAGTATCCGTCAATTAAAATGGTTGGTTGTAAAGGAGATTAGAGTTGGATTGCCTCCATCAACTGGAAAGAGATTTTACCTTTCTTGGTTAATTAATCGTTTTTATAGATTAATTATGTCATGAGTCCTTCGACAATATTTGCTCAATCTTAATTGTGCAGGTAATTCTTTCCTGAGGAATTTACTTAGAATAAAACACATATGATGAATAGAATTATATAGATTCAATCGAAAAATTATACCACAGAGTCATCAGGTACCAGCTTTCTCTTCAGCTGTTGTTACCGGCTATTGTCAACATTACTTTCCACTGTTTTGCTGGTACAGTTGAGGTTGTGTTTTGGAGTAACTATGGTAACTAAGTTGTGTTACTATGGCATTGATACGCCCACTTATTGAAAGTAGTGATCATTGAAAACGAGGGCAAGAAGTTTATGGCCTTACTTAAATATCTTCCATGATCAATTAAGTCAAAAAAAGCACGGCCTTTACTCGCAAATTGATCAACATTAAGCATAAGTTATGATATGAATCATAAACGAGTAATTTTCCATAAATTCTGATTCATACGATGATATGACAGCTTTGTCATTTTTTAAAAGCTTTTCCTTTTTAAAGATGAATGGTAGAACGGTTTTATAGATCAGAAGGTTTATTTTATGTAGTGGTCCAAATATTCATGATGTGACTTTCGTTATAGGACAAACTTTTTGCAGAGTAGTGGGTCGGACCTACCTGGGTCGGTATCACCTGTAAATATGAGCATTATACTTCTCAGTTACATGAAGTACCCTGGCATGGAAGTTTATCACCAGTTAATATACGGAGTATAAGCTGTGACGCTCCAACAACCTCAGTACAATTATAGTCCGGTATTGTAACACAGTCCCCCCACCCACAGTACCATTATCACACCCCTGTGATGCCATACTGTACCTCCTAGTCACGTGGTATCAGTTAGTACCTCGGGGTTTAGCTTATCTTGGTCACGTGATATGCACGTGGTGTTGTTAAAGTTGCACGTGGTGTTGTTAAAGTTGCACGTGGCGTGGTTAAAGTTGCACGTGGGCTATGGTCCAGGGGGTGGGTCCGTGAATTATTGATATTTGTATAGTCGCAAGTTGGTTCCGTGTTGGGTGACGTGAGCTTACATAAAAACCTTGAAATGTCTCATTTATTGCTGTATGGCGCCACTATTTTGATAGACGGTAGGTGAGTGAAGGTTAGCCGGTGGTCCATTGAGTTCTTTGCTGATCCATCCAATTTTTTGCCTAAAGTTTTTATTTACGCGACTGCAACGAGTAGCCAAACATGCTGAACTCAACGATTGCAATACTTGTATTAGACACCATTCTCATAACCGCGATACCACCTTTCCTCCGCAGACTTTCCTCGGCAGACTTGTAAACTTACTAGTTCCACGTCAGACCGGTTATCACAGACAATAGAAGTTAAGCAAGACCTGCCCGGTCTTATTTCTTAAAATTACACAAAGTTGCTATTAAAGCTTTAAAGTATATTAATCACCACGTCATGTTCACCACGTCTGGGTAAATAGGGACGAGTTAAACCCCATAATCAGTAGCACGGCAGGAAACCCCTCCTCCTCCTTTGAAAGTCTGCCACAACACTAATACTTGCCCACGTGGTACCGCGTGTGTTGGCAACCAACATCCCCCTCAGTTCCCCGACCTCTGAAGTACCCACCGGCAGTGGAAGTGACCAGAACAGACACACCCTACTCCCCCCGGCGACACAGGAGCAGCAGACCTCCATCTTTAGTCCACTGAGCATGGTGAGACTTAGCACACGCGCAATAATAATCAAATGATCCTCGTCTCTTGTAGTCAGATGGGGTGCTATGTTGTGAGGTTCAGGGGAGGTTCCAGGATCGCCAACTAACACACAACACAGCCTGCTTGTGTGACGAGCTCCCTGCTCATTGACCCCGCTCAGGTTAAATTGGGTAATTGGGCTTTAGAATTTGTACCTACGTGACGAAATGATGGTGGGTTTTATAGTGTGATATAGTGTGGTGTATTGTGTGGTGGGGGCTGGTCGTGGGCCGCGCGGGATCACGTGCGCAATCATATCATTACCATTGACGATTGTTTGTTTTGTATATTGTGGTGGTGGTAGTTAAGTTAAGATTGTGAGTATCTTGGATAAATCATACTCTACTGATGGCTGTATGCCTAGGAGTATGACTTTAGAAGACATCAAAATGGACGGCACCCTTATTTCTTCCTTTGAGACCCCTCGTGATGATCCTCTCGAGGATTTTTTCATATCTCCTCCGTTTGCAAATCTTGGCCCAGCATCTTGTCGCATCGTCATATTCGTGATTTGACTTCAGCCAGGTTGAACACTCCAGGAACTTGTAAGCATGCTGTTGAACCTATGCTATGTTGCTGGATCCTGGAAGGAGAGGGCCTGTAGCATCGTGCTGGTTCCATCTATTGTGTGCGAGGATATGATTTCGGAAGGAGAATCCAACCAAAGTGTACTCGTAGTAACAATAACAAGGGCTCATGCGGTGCATGATATTGAAGATCAAATGGATTACACAGGATTACACAGGATTACACAGGATTACACAGGATTACACAGGATTACACAGGATTACACAGGATTACACAGGATTAAACAGGATTACACAGGATTAAACAGGATTACACAGGATTGCACAGGATTGCACAGGATTACACAGGATTAAACAGGATTAAACAGGATTAAACAGGATTACACAGGATTGCACAGGATTACACAGGATTACACAGGATTAAACAGGATTACACAGGATTAAACAGGATTACACAGGATTACACAGGATTAAACAGGATTACACAGGATTACACAGGATTACACAAGATTACACAGGATTACACAGAATTAAACAGGATTACACAGGATTAAACAGGATTACACAGGATTGCACAGGATTAAACAGGATTACACAGGATTACACAGGATTAAACAGGATTACACAGGATTGCACAGGATTATAATTCAATTAAAGGTCGACTATCGTGAACTGTCATAATGGTGATAAACAGTACGCTACCTAAACTGTTTATCGTCACGCATTGTATACATTGACGATGTACAGTGTATGACGACATACACTAGACATTGACGATGTACAGTGTATGACGACAGACACTAGACATTGAAAATGTACAGTGTATGACGACATATACTATACATTGACGATGTACAGTGTATGACGACATACACTATACATTAACGATGTACAGTGTATGACGACATACACTAAACATTGACGATGTCTAGTGTATGACGACATACACTAGACATTGACGATGTACAGTGTATGACGACATACACTAGACATTGACGATGTACAGTGTATGACGACATACACTATACAGTGTGATTACTAGAATATAAGATTCTACATCAAACTTATTGACAAATTACTTGGTTGCCATATGTCTTTGGAACTCCTAATCTTTTACCTCTTTTTAGAAGGATTGTGCCTAAAAATGTAGGAATGAGATTTCTGTGAAGTCACTTACCTTACCAGGCGTTACCAGGCGTTACCAGGCGTTACCAGGCGTTACCAGGCGTTACCAGGCGTTACCAGGCGTTACCAGACGTTGGTTTTTAATTTTGAAGGTCATTTTGATTTCTATGGTCCTCCAATCTCAGTATCATTGTGAAACGTTTTATTCTAGCTATATTTAGTCAATATTGTAGACTTAGGTCCAATATTCATATTATTTAACAATGCAGCTACCTGGATTCACATTAAAGTAGGCTATATCTTGTAGGATATTAGTCAGTCTCCTGGTATATCCTAGACGCAGGATATGAGTCAGTGAGATCCTATCCGTGCACCCAGATGCACGATTTGAACAATTTACTTCTTTGAGCAGACCGCTTCTGACACAAACCAAGAAAGAGACCTATAGCTGTTTTCTCTTTCATTAAATTTTATTTACCACAATTTAGTCTGGAGGTTAGTGTGAGCACCTTGCAGTTAACTCCGCAAGCGTTTTCTGCATTGTATTCAATTAAAATTAAGCTTCTTGTATCTGAAAGGAAGATTGTTGGGGGTTTTCATTTTTGTGACCTCTTTCAGTCAATATGCATTCTTGCTGTACCACCGTACTGAATACATGCTGAGTATTAACTAGGAAAAAGTACATTAAATCTTAGATTCAAGCACCTAGCAAACTTTAATCTTTTACATTAAATACTTAACAGCAATTATATAACCGACCCCCAGTTCAAGCAATAAGTTGAACCCTGTTTCCCGCTCTGTAAGCATCAGCACTTCCTGTATCAGATTATGAAATTATACTAACCGGGCGGTTAATTTAACCGGCTGTTAAAGCATCGTGTAATGGTATTGAAAAAATCTTGCACGTGGGCCAACACGCGAGGGATCACGTGGGCAAGTATTAGTGTTGTGATTGGCTGGAAATGTCACATGACAGAGCTGGGCGCTGCTGATTGGCGGAGAGAAAGGGGAGCGATTTACACGAGAAGCAGCCAAGGGTTGCGGGGTGTGCTCTCTGTGCTCGAGAACGGACTATGTGCCCTTTATATCTTTAGTTTAGGTTTTACATTTTACAAGGCCTTTATTTTTGGAAGGTTCTGAGTTCAGTAATTGCGTAAAGCGCGTCATCTTCAATAATTAATTAATGACCCAGCCGTTGTTATACTTATAGGATGCAATTAACAATGAACCAACCTTACATCATAAGAAATGACGTTCATTGCCCTACTAGTATCAGTAATTATCATCAATATTAAATATGATAAACTTAAAGTTAAGTTGTTCTTGTTCGTGGTCCGTCATCAATAATTACTAAAATAATACTAATCTAGTTTTTCAGGTTTTGTTTTGTTTTTCAGGTTTTGTTGAAGAACATATTTCTGGATACTGTTTGTAAGGTGAACTATATTTGTGTTACTAGTTGCCACGTGACAGGAATGATTTTGGGTTTAATTGGTCCATCTTTTTATCAGCCGTCTTTTAACACAGTTATAAAGGTGACGTTTAAATTAAAATTACCAAAATATAGAGGTGTGGTTACAATTACCTGTAATCTGAAGATAGAAGTATTACAGAGTGAAGACAAACATAACTTATTTTTAGATACTATGTCAGTTACTATATATTATAGTAATTAGTAACTGACATAGTATGTAACCAATAGAAAATAAGTTATGTTTGTCTTTACTCTCTCACAACAATTTAACCACAGAATTATTACTCCGCAAGACTTTACTCCGCAAGACTTCGGTAACAAAGCAGGGATCACGCGGGACTTATAAGTGAATAACTTGTTGAGAACTAACGTATTTGTAATTTGTATCGACACCCTTTCCATGACACCTGCGTGGCTATAATTTCAATTATCATAATTTAGTAAAGTAAATTGTGGATTCAATCCCACTTTAAACATTACTTGAGCTTTGTTGCTACGCAACCAAACCACAAATCCTACCGCTCTGTTCCTCTCGGGATAATCTATATGTACAAGCGTGTCGGATGCCAAATCTCTATATCGTAGCATTGCAGTTGGTATCTCTTTTTCTCGATTTGATAAAGTTAGCAGAAATATGGTTAAAATATGGTAAAAGTTTGGATAAGTTTGGTTAAAGTTTGGTTAAAATATGGTTAAAGTACCTACATGTTGCAGGTTAAATAAAGCAACTTTAGCGTGCAGCTTGTACTTGACTTTTAATCCCGGTTGTTTTAGAGCCTAATCCTAGATTTGGTCGCTGTTTCTGTGATTTCCTTCTTAGTTATTTCTGTCCCTAATTGCAGGAGCAAACATTTCAGAATTAACCACTTTGAATTTGTTTATCTGATTTTCCATATCTTCTGCCTTGTGACAGGAGCCCAATTCTCCACTTATTTAACAAAATCAAAACATATACCTTCCCCTTAACAAATCAATATAATCGATTTTTTCTAATATCTTTTGTTCAAATGTCTTTTAATTTATCAAGATCTAATTCTACGTTAAATCTATAATAAACCAACGCTCTTTGTACGATACCTAACACACACAACAGTTTGTATAACAGCCGAGTCAAGGTTCTGGCCTGATATCTAACAATTTTACTGTCTTGGAAGTGAACCCTCCCCCCTACTTAGTAGCTAGTGAAAGTTAGTTAGTAAACCTTCCCTACTTGACCCTCCCCCCTACTTACTTGACTTGACTTAACGTAAGGCGGGCATTGTTCCCGAGATCCATTGATAACAGTTCTCCACAGCTTTCTGTCCTCCATCAGTCTAGCTATCTCATCCACTGACTTCAGCCTACTTGGTAGTTAGTAAACCTTTCCTACTTGACCTGTCTTGAGTTTTGTCAAGACTTGACGGGGCCATCAAATCTTCTGTTCACCCCATAGCGAAGTAAAGTCTCGCTCGTTGCGCCAGCACAGCAGAGAGTTCGTATTTGGAGGATTATATCCCCTGATTGGCGGCCTATCAGGGAGAGACAACATGAACTTGGTGAGCTTATCTTTGAAAAGCACTGGTAATAGCGCTAGCTTTTTCCTGCATAAATCATTATAACAGAGTGCCCTTGTCATCAAGAGCTATGAAGTGGACAAACCCTCCTTGCTATTTGTTGGTAATAGCAGTAATCAGTATAGGTTAACTATATCCTGGTAAAAATGTTTACTGTACCCTGGTAAGTTGGTTATAGCGGTATCTTACTAAAATTAAAGCGAGACGATATGCTTGGTGTAGCTCGTTGGGATAGTATAGGAATTCTAATTCATATAAGTTAGGAATGAGGTGATCTGTTCACAGATCACCCTCTAAACCTACAAGGAAATATTTCCTGTCGATTCTCGGTATATAAGCAACATTTGACAGAGCATCTTGTGGAGTGAGCTATGTGCCCAGCCTTGACGAACTCGGTGAATGTCCTTGCTGTACGGCAGTGTTAAACAAGGAACTGAAACCAAGGGGTTCCGTTCAGGCCCTTCAAACTGTGTTTCTGTCTGGTTCTAATATACCGACTTTAATATATCTGTTGCCATTTTACTGACACCACTACATCAACTATAACACGACTTTCCGCAAAAACCGTGAGAGATAAACCATTAAAAATTTAGTCGCTGGATCGAATTCTTTTATTCTTTTTGACCAGTACGAAGAAATACAGTTTAGCCTTATATCTATATAGAGAACAGCATAGAAGGTTTGCTATATCTTGATAAGTTGGCAAAAGCACTAGATCTAGAATCTAGATACAAGTTTTACTATATCGTGGCAATAGCGCTAGATCTAGTTTTAACCTTCAGAGATCAGTCCTGAGTCCAACATGGCACAAGGTGTGGACCACCCCTCCCTCCTGCCCTGGTAATGGCACTATTTCTAGGTTTATAACTTTACAATGTTGCTGAGTACCACCCTCCCTACCCCTGTACTGGTAATAGCACAGAGATAAGCACTGGTAATAGCACAGAGATAAGCACAGCATTGTACAGAGATAAGCACAACATTGTACAGGGTGTGGACCGCGATGTTTAGTGCGACTCAGACATCTCTATTTGATTTTGCAAATGTGAAACATCTCAAATCTTACCTTCTTACGTCATGTATCCGGGATATAGTCCGGGATATGGTCTGAAGGTTGAGCACGTAGAGATTAACTCAAGGAACCGGCCTATTTTCTTTGTTATTATATTTTTTAAAGATTGGAGATTGAACACATTCGTTATTATTATTTAAATGCATCTTTGGCCGGCAGATGGTTTGAACAGTTATTAAATTCAAAATGGGTAAAAATTATTCTCTATCGTACAACTATCTGTTCAGCACATGTCCAATGTCCATCATTTGATCACTGATCCACTTCTGTTCGAGGTTGTTGCATATCAAAGGACTCCGCATTACTAAGAACGTGCACTCTTCCACGTGTTTTTCCCTTCGAGTTTGCGTGTATACTGCTAAGAACGTGCTAAGTCCCACGTGCATTCTCTTTGCGGATGGGTCCCTGGTCCTCAATTTGGCTGGTTCTCTGATCCCTAAATCCAGCTCCTACCATTATTTGAGTACTTTTCATATAAAGGAGATGCTCAATGGGTCGGTGAATAATTTGTCGCGAGGAAAGTTTTTGTCTATTTTGTGATTTACTCGGGGAGCAACCATTGTTACAACACATCATTATCACGGTTCTTCATTACCATAATCTATACAGTGTCGCCATGCTGCTCCCAGAATATCAGCGCTTTGAAACAGTTTGAGCTGCCAGGTGTCATTCGTGTTACAAATCTGTGCTGTGTCCATCTATCCAGGACGGCCGTTTAAAACCTTGCCACGGTCCACAGTTGAGGTGTCATTCGTGTTACAAATCTGTGCTGTGTCCATCTATCCAGGACGGCCGTTTAAAACCTTGCCTTTTCACGTACAATAGGATTGCAGAGCAACCAAAATTGCAGTGCAACCCCCCCCCCCCCCCCCGGCAGTGCATAAGATAAGTAACAATTTGCTCATTGTATGAATGGATATTGGATGGGATTCAAATGAATAAAGGCCTATACAGATTAGATACGCCCAACGATCGATACAGTTTGCAGATATGAGATATCATGATATTCTATTAACCAGGCTTTTTGAAACTTGCTCCGGGGTTTCATGGGCCACAGCGCGCCAGTTGTCCTTTGCAAACTATTCAGAACAAGGTAAATAACGGTCCTCGAATGCATTTTAACCCTAACCCTAGCTTTGCTAATTCAACAGTTTAGTCTCCAACCCATACTCAGACACGCATTGTAAACAATCAATTAGGAAACTGCAACATAGGATCAGGGAGCTCGATAAACTTTTATTGGAGAAAAGTATGTGATGAATTTGTATCCCCTTTCCAGGCCAGCCTGATTTTTTCCTTTTCACCCTTTTGAAAAAAGGCAATGTTAAGTAAGGTTCCAGTCCAACCAGTGAAACCTATTGCTAATTATGAAAGATATCACGACTAACTTCCTCTTGGTGCCAGAAAGGGCGGAGGACTTGTCTCACTGTTACAACTAACCTGGTAACCTGGTAACCTGGTAACCTGGTAACCTGGTAACCTGGTAACCTGTTAACCTGGTAACCTGGTAACCTGGTAACCTGGTAACCTGGTAACCTGGTAACCTGGTAACCTGGTAACCTGGTAACCTGGTAACCTGGTAACCTGGTAACCTGGTAACCTGGTAACCTGGTAACCTGGTAACCTGGTAACCTGGTAACCTGGTAACCTGGTAACCTGGTAACCTGGTAACCTGGTAACCTGGTAACCTGGTAACCTGGTAACCTGGTAACCTGGTAACCTGGTAACCTGGTAACCTGGTAACCTACTTCTTCTGGGGAATTCTCAAGAAATGGTCTGGTAGCTTATTACAATATTACCAGGTATTTAGCTTGAACAAGGGAATCTACCTGAGTCATATTCCGACTAGTGAATTTTATCTTCACCACGATACGTCGTAGCCTGGTAACCTGGTAACCTGGTAACCAGACTAGTGCATACTGCATGTTCTCTTCACCACGATACGTCGTGGCACTGCATAACTGATTCTGCGGTACCTTGGATAATGTTTAAACAGCTGTCTATTTCCTTGGACAGTAATTCCTATTTTTATGTCACCCAGTTAAGTGTAGAATCCTATGTAGGTTTATAACCTACCAAGACGCGCGCCGAGTTGGACTCGTCGACGGTCCTAATATATGAAACAAATATTTTACGAGTATCACCCGTTAAAGAATCCTACTATTTTACTGTTAGTCTCCAGCATTAAAACAGTATTTGTGGAGGCTATTGTCCAGCAATGTTCGGAATTCTCAAATGATAAATTTACCTGATATATTCTCAAAGAGAATCCAAGTTGTTTAACTGAAATAAGGTAGACGCGGTGCCTAAGCGTTTAACCACCGGCTCGGCCGTCGTAAACCACCTCCCTTTTACCCAACCGCTCGCTGGAATTTATCTTTGATCTCAAAATATTACTCCTTCACCATGTCTGTCTGTAAGAATTACGCAAGACATTAATAAGACCCTATATTTTTGTCCGGATGCTATGATGAACTAGCTAAACTTCGTACGGGAATAACAGGATTCATAATGGGCTAGGTCAGTAACAAATATTTCTTTGTGTCTGGAGACAATGGATTTGGTTAACAAATAAAAATGCAGCTGTTCTAGGAATCCCATTCATACGATTATAATTTGCTACCTTACGTCGGGCTCTAGGATTTTCTTCCGTGAGAGATCTGAATGGCCGCTTAGTCGTACGTTTGGGGTACTTTCCTGGGTTCAAAAACAATTGAGGTCGCTAGTGGAGGGCTATGGAGCAGAGTAGGAAAGTCGTTATGTGGGGGGAGACAATTGTTACCATGGTTACAACGCAATGTAGCCCCCCCCCCCCCCCCCCCCCCCCAATTATTGTTGGGGCCTCTCAATCTTTGTTTCAAGAATCGTACCTGTTAACGTTTTCTAGGAGATGGTATAACTAGACGTGCAACCTCTTCTTTTTCTATGAGAGAGGAAGCGTCTAGTGTCTACACAAGACATGAAAACGATCTCCAATTCTTTGCCGTTACAAGTTAGTCGCTAATAAAACCACTCATCTCGACTCTTTATTTTACAACTCTTATTCTTCAAAATCGTTTTTATTTTATTTTCAAAACATAACATTATATTTGTAACAATGTTATCATTAACATACAAATTATTTCTAACTCTGCGACTTATTTTGTTTCTATCTGTAAATTCTATCATGAAAAATACACCTGCAAGTTATTTGCATTGGAATCGATTCCGTATTTTTGTCTTTGGCAATAATGATTGGTTTTGCTGATCCTTCATCGACCGCATGGGTTATTGGAAAATATTGTCTTTATGCCGACTAGTGCTATACTTAAATCTGTACCTATTATCCAAATCAAACAAGTTTCAAATCAGTTTGTTTTAACAATTCATCAAACACCTTGACAAGGATTGCTTGCGGAGATGTGACTCATCCAAAACCTGGTTACTCTATTGTGGAAATAGTTACCCACAAATTTTTCAAACTAACCACCTTAATTAATTGTACCTGACGACTGATCCGATGTCTATTGAGTATTGACTATTGGGCCACAGTCACCATTGCGTTAGTCCCTTCGCAGTTGTATTGTAATTGTTATTATCACTGAGTGTGACGTCACGTGAGGGAAAGCATGACGTCACGTGACGTCACTAACACTGCTCACACCACGTGGTATGACGGTCACAAATTCGGCAGTGCGTTAGTCACTTCATAGTTGTATTACAATTATTATCACCAGTTATCAGATCCGCACCCAGGCGGGGTCTGGTTTTTAATTATATTACAAAAACTAATCCTCTGAGTCCCACCCACGTGCTATTGTGAGAGGTCATGTTAGCTATAGCGAAATCCAGGTCCCCGACTTATTGCCCTATTTAGACAGTGTCAGCAGCTCAGATTACTGCCCCACGTGTAGCAGTATTTTACATCACGTGACTCATTGTGGCCTGATCACGTGACTCATTGTGGCCTGATTGTCGCCCACAATGGGCCTGATAGTACGGGGTTTATGGTACTTTATAAGGTTATTCAGCGTGTCTGACAATAACAATTACCCGGCCACAACAGGGTTGTCTACCTGGAGGTCTGTTTGAGTAGGTCAGTATTGTAGGTTCTGTGCAGTCAGCCGCCCATGTGGGGAGCATTCCGGTCACGTGGGGAGCATTCCAGTCACGTGGGGGAGCATTCCGGTCACGTGGGCCTCGTTCTTTGTTGTGACTGGTCCGTATTGCATGTGGGTGGGAATTTGTATTCGTGTTCGGTGAAGATTCGGATATGGTGCCGGCGTTATGGTCCTATATGATTCTGGGTAGGTTTGTTTTGTCACCAATTTGAGTATAATGATCGGAAAGATACCCAGGGGCAATTTTATGGCCACGGTGCCAGCGTTATGGTCGAACCCGCCCAAGTGGTTTTGTTTTTTGTCGCAACTGTGAGCGTAACCTTTGCATTGAACAACATTTAGTTTTGTTTTGTCGCCAAGGTGAGCAGCTCATGATTCATTTATACGGCATTATTACCCGACAAGTGACTACTCAGAAATCACGTGACTCACGTGACGTCATACCACGTGACATCATATAACTATAGAATTCTGTGGAGCGTGCAGGTCATGGTTAGATTTCCAAACCATCTGACCTTCAGTTCAGATCCTCGCGGCTTTTATAAAGTCCCTGCCAGACCTGCTGGTACAACTTGAAACTTTTTGTGTTTCAGTTAAATAATATAATAATGGCATTCAATACTCAGAACACTGAGTACTTAGTAGGATGTTACGAATAGCAGTCTGAGTCGGATGTTACGAATACCAACAAAGGATATCTCGTAGGCAGTCTGGTTGTCATATCACTGAGTGACAGGGGAACTCATTTTCCTTGTCATGGGAATTCATTTTCCTTGTTATATGGGAACTCATTTTCCTAGTGTTATGGGAACTCATTTTCCTTGTTATGGAATTCATTTTCCTTTTTATGGAATTCATTTTCCTTTTTATGGGAACTCATTTTCCTAGTGTTATGGGAACTCATTTTCCTTGTTATGGGAACTCATTTTCCTTTTTATGGGAACTCATTTTCCTAGTGTTATGGGAACTCATTTTCCTTGTCATGGGAACTCATTTTCCTTGTTATGGGAACTCATTTTCCTAGTGTTATGGGAACTCATTTTCCTTGTTATGGGAACTCATTTTCCTTGTTATGGGAACTCATTTTCCTAGTGTTATGGGAACTCATTTTCCTTGTCATGGGAACTCATTTTCCTAGTGTTATGGGAACTCATTTTCCTAGTGTTATGGGAACTCATTTTCCTTGTTATGGGAACTCATTTTCCTAGTGTTATGGGGACTCATTTTCCTTGTCATGGGAACTCATTTTCCTTGTTATGGGAACTCATTTTCCTAGTGTTATGGGAACTCATTTTCCTAGTGTTATGGGAACTTATTTTCCTTGTTATGGGAACTCATTTTCCTAGTGTTATGGGAACTCATTTTCCTTGTCATGGGAACTCATTTTCCTTGTTATGGGAACTCATTTTCCTAGTGTTATGGGAACTCATTTTCCTTGTTATGGGGACTCATTTTCCTTGTTATGGGAACTCATTTTCCTTGTTATGGGAACTCATTTTCCTTGTTATGGGAACTCATTTTCCTAGTGTTATGGGAACTTATTTTCCTAGTGTTATGGGGACTCATTTTCCTTGTTATGGGAACTCATTTTCCATGTTATGGGGACTCATTTTCCTTGTTATGGGAACTCATTTTCCTTGTTATGGGAACTCATTTTCCTAGTGTTATGGGAACTTATTTTCCTAGTGTTATGGGAACTCATTTTCCTTGTTATGGGAACTCATTTTCCTTGTTATAGGAACTCATTTTCATTGTTATGGGAACTCATTTTCCTTGTTATGGGAACTCATTTTCCTTGTTATGGGAACTCATTTTCCTTGTTATGGGAAATGTTTTTTCCCGGGAGTATCCGACTTACGTCAGACCTCTTTTTGACTTTTGTTACATTTATCAGTTTGTAAATAAACCCACGCAAGCCACTGACATACAACAACCAATAACAGCAACGGAAATGGCTGGTAATTGAGCTAAACTCACAAAAAAGTACGAATTAGTTATTAACGATCTGTTTTTTACCGGCAGATGACCACAGATAATGCAAACAAAATTACTAAATTGGTCCGATACGCTCGGTAATTGTTTCGATTGTCTGTCTTTTATAGGTTTTAAGTACTTTGAAAAAAGTGGTCGCGGAAAATGTGCTGCTGTATCCATTATCCAATGAGTGAACACAGGAGATATAGATAAATAACACAGGAGTTGTTTATCTATAATTAGTGTTTGGGCGGATAACCAGTAAACTCTAAGCTGTACGGGGTACCCTGTACAGGGTAGGTGGTACCCTGAACGGTGTACACGCAAACCACGGGTATTCGTTATATAACATGTCTTTTTTACTTTATCATCTGCGTCTTTTCGTTCGTTAGTTCGTCAGCACTACCCTGGCTGGTTTCCCTCGAATCAGCAAATTGTTTCTTTTTTGGGCGTTTTTATAAACCGCTCCACGGACCACGTATATAAACCTTCTTATGTTCTTTTAACATTCGAGTTCTGTAAGATCGTATCTTCGTTATTTAAATACTAGGCATCTTGGTAGAAGTGTAGCGGTCATCATGTTAGTGGACGGTCATGTTCGGTCATCATGATTATATGATTCGTTAGAATTTGATCATTGATTGGTGGTCAGAACTTATAGGAATAACCTCATCAAATCAACCTTATCTATCTTCCTACCTTATTGTAACTCTCTATTTGAACAGTAATCTCTAATCGCGGACCTATCGGAATATATTTGATCGGACATTACGCGGGTGCTCTTGGTCGTTAGTGGGTACTGGAGGGCGTTATTGGGTACTGGTGGGTGATGGTGGGTACTGGTGGGTGCTGGAGAAGGCTTTTACTAATTCATTCGCCAGCGCGCTATCAAGTGACTTGGGTTTTTACAGTTCTGGGTAATGGTCCAAAAGAAATGGTCTCATCTAAACATTAAAAAATACATTCGATCGGTGTTACTTTCATATTATGTTCAGGACCCTTCTGTAACGAATTAAAAACCCTCGGCGAGTGATTTAGTGGCACCGACTAAAGAACTTATCACCAGTAATCAATGATCATGTAGGTATACAATTTCTACTGCAGGGTTCCCTTGTTAATGCAGATTTCCAAGTACACCCATTCGCATGAGTCCTGAGGCTAGACCATACCATAAAAGATGATATAAGAGAGGGGAGGAAGATAGTTAGTCTTTATAAGAGGGGGGATTGACGCAGTGTGGAAAGGGGGAGATGCATTCAGAATAAAAGATCAGGATCTGTTCTTTGCTTTTTCATTGCCATTTCGTTGGTTCCTCCTTAGCCCTCTGGCAGCACCTCAACATGTGAGAGTTTTCAACTATTTCCATTTTAAGTTGAACCTTGTTAAGATAATATGTAGTCTTCCTCAATCATCATCTCATGTTTTGAACGGTACCAAGCCACCAAGTTCCACTGAAGATATGTAAATAAGTTTACCGGATATGAGTTGTTCTGATAAAGGCAAAGTTTACTGTCTGCGGATGAAACTAGGGATCGTTTCAACGTCTAGATTTTAGACTATTCCACAAGAATGCACAATGCAAACATGCAGAGGCTTCAGGATTCCTGGCCACGATTCCTGGGTTACGTATACTGAGATCATTGATTTGCAGGGCCTCAAAAGGTTGTGAGCTCTTGTCTAACTACTGGTGTTTATCTTTGTATCAAAATATCGTAGACTGTGCGTGTTGAATACACAGGATGCGCATAATATTGTGTAATTATGCGCATAATATTGTGTTACTATGACCACAATACTTTATTGTGAAATGATGATTGGTACTGTCTATTACCGGACAGATATCCGCACGGTTCCTATTACCGGACCTATCCGTGGTTATATAATTAACCAGTGGCGTAACGAAGGGCCAAAAGGGGAGGGGTGGGGGCGCCAACAGGCAACGTTACGCCACTGTAATTAACTTAATGATTGGTACTGCCTATTACCGAACCTATCCGTGGTTATATAATTAACCTGCTTAAAAATTGTATTGTATGAGATGCCATCGTGGAGTAGGTGGTCTCCTGCACCTTTTCCGCCTCGACATGGAAGAAAAAACCTAGACATGCAACCTGCAATCCGAAGGTGATTGCAGTCTTTACAGAAGACTATAAGGTCTTCATGCTTATATAATTAAATAATTAACCAGAGCTTAAATAAGTAACACATATAAAATCGTTTAATTGCACGCCTGCCTTACTCCGGCCACGAATGGTTGGCCTTTAAATTTGTAGCTTTTTGCATGATTCTATTGTTATCAATAACTGTCAGTATTGACGAGCTTTATGCCGTATGCGGCCAGCCTTTCGCGGCTGGGGTGCAGCCCTCAATGTCATCAGATTTTCATGTAAAGTTGTATCAATTACCTGCATTGAATTGTAAGTCCCCCCTAATAAGGGCAGATGAAGGGGTTGCAGAGTGCAGGTTCCTTAGCAACGGTTGCAGACTCTGTGGGTATGCGCGCAAATTCTTCTGGAGAACAGTAAACAGAAGCTGAACTGCCTCTAAACTCTAAAACTCTGAGAGTTTGGATACGACCAGGGCATTTTGGGATAAGTAGAGGCGTGGTGCCTACCACAAGCAATGCGATCGATTACTACTTGAGTACTACTACTATCATACTATGTCGGAACTAAGTCCGATCTACGCCAGATAACCCCCTCCATTATATATCCATATCCCGCATCAGGGTTCTCAGTTCCTCGATTACACTAAAACTTACTGTTTACTGTCCGGAAAGACTTACTAGTGTAGGCTGGAAGTGATCCAGTAAGCTGGAAGTAGGCTGTTGTAGGCTGCAGTCATCCAGACCCGACTCATCTGTTGCAATTACCGAGCAAAGTCCCCTAGTCCACCCCGCATCCCGCCCAATGTTACCGGAAAATCCATTTAAAAAGTCATGTCCCACTGATCATTGGTTACCCTGGTAACCCCAGCCCTTTTGAAACTGCCTTCAAAACCAACATTTATGTTTAATCGATGAAAGAATCTAGCAACACACGTATCCCCCCAAAGAAGTACAGCGGGGTAAACATGTTTTCCTACAAGCCCACTTAAATACACTGTGAAATGGCCTGGAGGTAAATGGTTAGCCTGCACTTTTAGCTACCTTGCGGTGGATAAGGCCCCTAAACCCTTCCTGTTGTGCCTTACTTCCATCAGCCATTAGCTTGAGAAATGTAGTTATTGCTTTCAGGTTAGGACATCAGGGCTGTTGATTCTTGGACCCATTTTTTTTTGGATAAGTATACAATTACTATTAGTTTAAACCTTAAAGGTTTAAAAACATTTTCAACTTTTCACTTTTGAGTCCAAAAAGAATATATTTTCGCCTGATGAATATTAGGTTAAATCAATTCTATTGTTATTCTATCATTCATTATTTTATTGACTTTATAACGGAGTGCCAGTTACTTGAACGCAGTGTCTCCCCATTGTAATATAGTCAGGTTAAGACTAAGAGTGCATACTATATCATCAAACCCTCCTGGGCAGAATCTGTCAATCCAGGTACTGAGCCTTAGTCATCTTTATTGCCGAATAATAGTTTCGTTCATGTAGAATAGCAGTTTCATTCATCTTCTACCGAATAATAGTTTCATTCATGTAGAATTGCAGTTTCATTCATCTTCTACCGAATAATAGTTTCATTCATGTAGAATAGCAGTTTCATTCATCTTCTACCGAATAATAGTTTCGTTCATGTAGAATTGCAGTTTCATTCATCTTCTACCGATTCAATTGCAATTATAACTATCAATATTAACGTATGTATTTTTTCATTTCTATTACCAGAAAACCCGCTCACTAGTCACCAATTTACCGTTTTTGCACGTGCGACGAACACTCCATTTTATACCGACTATTATCGTCACATCGCACTGTATCACTCCGCAGTCATTCCTAATTTACAGCTGCCCCTCCCCCTAACGACCTATATTTTCGGGATCAAAGCCACGTGGACTCCAACCAAAGATGAGTGGGACCTTTTTATCGGTGATAATAGAAAGTTAATTGTGAATAGGAGCTGTAGCATAATTGCACGTGCGAGTAGCATAATTGCACGTGCATAGCTTGGGAGAGGGCTTGATTACGTGATTAATTAATGGCTGATAGCGTTTGCTCCTTTATCAATAAATCAGCGTGCCTATAGTTGGATTCGTATACGCCATATGACTATGAGCTGTCGTTTATATTTGGAGTATAAGTTTGATATTTATCATTGCAACTTGGGATCCTCTGGGGAGGAGTTGGAAACTTATTGAAATCTTTGAAAGCCTCTCAAGTACCGATGATTAGGACGCTTCTGATCAATCTGAATTTTGCCGTTTTATTATTTCCACCGACTTTTCTTAAGAAGAAGATAGTAAGAATAAAGAAACCCTAACACATAAGCACCAAAATTATTGTGCACAACGCGAACGGGCATATATTTTGTTTTCTATTTCTGCTGTCTAATTAATTTTAATCGCCAACAATATTTTGAATTTTCTAGTCGTACGAACTACAAATATTAATTGTCTGTGTTACCTTTTAATGATGTTTTCTTGGGTAAATTTCTATTGATCCCGTTTGATGCGACAAGGAATTATTCAACATTTCTATGTGACAACATCGTATTCATGATCTCAAATCATTTGTTATATATACTTTCAACATTACTATATATAGTAGTGTTGAAAGTATTAAAAATGTTAATGATATTTGATCAAAATATCTGACAAAGATTGCTTTGTGAAACTCGAGAGGAGGCTACTGAGAAAAGAAAATCAGCTTCTCAGAAGCTATCTCATTAAGAAATCCATGACTCCTATAGTCTCTAAATAGAGGACTATATAATTATATAGAGGACGGACATTGAATAGTGATCCTGGGAATACCCGTCTCACTGATCTGTGAAAGTGTCGAAGTGGTGACCAAGAAAATTTACTATTCGTTTAGCATGACTATCCGCACACCTTGTTGAACATTACATGTAACTTATATTATATGATGTTTATTTGGATAAATCCAGTTAGTACAAATAAAACGGCGATTTATTTAATTGAATCGCCGTTTTATTTGTAACTTATTATATATAAATATATATTAACTTATATTATAACTGGTTATTGACACATGATAATCGAATAGTTTCAGTGATTATCAGCGAATATGTTACAACCGGACTTCCATCTTTAGTACAGCGGGGTCAGCTTCGTTACGCACTGCCGGGTCCAATTCCATCTTTAGTACAGCGGGGTCCCTCGTTACGCACTGCCGGGTCCAATTCCATCTTTAGTACCAGACTCAAGGCACCCAATTAGCTACCTCGATACTATCGCCATTTAGATGCGAACTATTTAGATGCACACAATTTTATTTTGAATTTCTGTAAGATATCAACTAACCGACAGCTTCACCACTGAATACTATGAAGTTCTATTTTGATTTGACCTCAAATCAATTTGATCAGGCCTAATTGATTGGGTCCTGTTGGCATGCGTACTGGACTTCGGTCTCTGACCTCAAATCAATTTGATCGGGCCTAATTGATTGAGATTTGGACCCTGTTGGCATGCGTATACTGGACTTCGGTCTGAAGTCGGTCTAAAGTCCGTATAAAGTCAATTATCGTTGCTAGGTCATTCGTGCATCGGCTACTCGATTTTACGTTAGATTAGCGACATTTGGAGAGCTAACCTTCCTATGGCCTTCCTATCGTCAGTTTTCCTTACTGTTATCTTCTTGTAAATGGCGAGGTGCAATGATCAGTCCTGGTTGGTTGTCGTAGTCGCGTGCCGGAAGGCTCACTTTCTGATTCTCCCAACCAGTATCTATTGTGATATATTGTGCAATATATTGTGACTTGATCATCTGTCTTTGTTCTGGGTTAGAGAAAATATATATCTGTGTACCTTAAATCTATCTGCGGGGTTCAGACCGAAATGTTGAATATTAATAAGTATAAAAACAGTAAAATAATTGGAAATAAAGGCTACCACGTGTCCAATATGGTTCACCTCCCTGATTTCAAACAAAGCTGAGAATGTTTTTAATAATTCATTTACCTACAGTGGCGTAACTTAGGGCCCCGCAGACCCCGCTGTGCGGGGGGCGCCGTATAAGGGGGGCGCAATTTTCCTGAATTTTAGGCCCTTTTACTGAAAAAACGCCTTGTTTGTGTATTTCCCTGTCCAATTTAGCGTAAAAAATTAAAAAAGTACCCGACCTTTTTTTTTTTTTTTTTTTTTTTTTTTTAGGGACACAAAATTTTAGGGGGGCGCTTTTCGTCACTGAGCGGGGGGGGCGCCAACAAGCAAAGTTTCGCCACTGTTTACCTACCCAATTCTGTAAACAATTATGACGGTTCACGATAGTGGACCTATAATTTAATTTCAATCCGTTTTTGGCCAAAAATCCGTCCTTTGTCCCTAACACATGCGGTCTCATTTATAACCAGATTCAAGGCACCCAAACTACCTCCTATATCCCCATTTAGATGCAATATTTAGAGCACACAATTGTATCTTGAATTTAGGGCTTAAATTTCGTAAATATCATACTAACCGACGCTCACCACTAAATTGAGTTCTATTTGATTGACCTAATCAATTTGATCCGCGCTAATTGATGGACCTGTTGATGAACTACTGAGAGCTTCGGTCCTGACCTCAAGTCAATTTGATGGCTAATGATGAGATTTGAACCCGTGGCATGCTGTACGGGACTTCGTTAATGCGTCTAAAGCCGTAAGAATTCGTTACTATGGATCATTGTGCATCGTGCAATCGGGTGATCGACTACCGATTTTACTTAGAAGAGCGACATGGAGAGCTTTGCTCTATAATGTCTTTCAATATCGTCATATCGCAAATTCCTCACTTTTATCTCTGTAATGCAGGTGCAATAATATGCTGTTAGGTCGTGTTGTCGTGCCGAAGGCTCACTTTCCACACCGTATTGATGATTGATCATCTGTCTATGTTCGGTAAACGAAAATTTATGTGGTACCTAACTATTGCGGTTCTGCGGGGTTCAGCCGAACAAGTGGAAGGAAAGCAAGGCAAAATAATAAACAGTAATTTTGGCGAAATACAAGGTAGCTGTGTGCCAACATGTTTCAACAACGCTGGAGAAGTTTTAATAATTTATTTACCTAGCAATCGTATACCAGAATATGCGTGTTAAGATAGTGGACGTTACGATTTATTCATACTAGTGTAGAACTGTTAATCGTGTTATCGTGGTATAGTCGGTATCTGTTAGTGCCTGTGTACCTGTGAGAAGTATCGCGGTCTAAATCCTGTTAAATATCGGTATTCTCGGTATCCTGTATAATCTGTAATCGTAAATCTGTGAAAAATCCTGTTATCCTGGTAATGCGGTATCCGTGTTATAAATTCTCCAGGTCGGATCAACACCATTCAGAACGGTATTTAATCTAAAACGCCGCTCGTCAGTATCAATCATCACACCCAATGTGATCTATTGCCGCTAATAGTAATTATAATTATATATTAATTATAATTATCACCCTTAGCCTGGTCGGGATCTTTAAACCACCCCTCAACGTGTGGAACTAGCAGGCTGGGGACCTGCTAATACTGCACAGATCCCTGGTTGTTAGTTACGTCACAATACACTCCTTCTGATGTAATACCGGAGTTGATCAGTAAGGTGGCATTATAGTAAGATTCACTGATCATTCACTGACACGGTTGATCAGGCCGCTGCTGCTTGGTCAGTTTCCATGGAATTGGCTGGGATGAGATCAGGTAACTAGGTAACCAGTAGGTTGCCCAGCTGCTGGTTTTAGTATTGTCCTCTCATTATATCGCGTACCCTAACACTCACCCCAGTGCCATTATATTGAACAATTATACAGTATACCTGTATAATACACCCTGCTTATATTTTCTAATCATCCAACACGCTGATCCTAGCCGGGTTTGTTAAATGGCGTGAGCATATCCTATAGTCACCATGGTAACCCTATTATTAGTATTATTATAGCACCGTTACCTAACAAACTTATAAATCCTGCTGTCAGCCATGAATATGTTAATTATCAGTAAAATTCTCATATACTGAATAAGAATTGTGCTGCTATAAAGCTGCATATAGTGTGTTTGCCTCTATTATAGTTGTGATTTGTCATGGTAGTGACTGATATTGTTATCTGGGCAACGCATCATGTCCTTGTTATCTGACGAAATGGTGAGCTGATAAGTATGCACGAATATCACCAAATATTACTGTCAGTGTCCTGTCATTCATCGTTTATTGACATGGTCATCCACCATGGGTGATAGCTCTTGTCAAAGTTTTCCGGGGAACCCTGCCCTGGTTATTGGCTAGCAGTCAATTAAAATGCTAATTGTTAATTATAACGGGTCTTGTTTACCTGGACTGGCATTGTTAAGGGGGGTGTGGTGTGTTGTGAGGACTGAGTGGTTGCTAGGTTACTGAGGAGGGGAGGGGTAGTTCCTCAGTGCTGGTTCTCTCCTTTGTCGTTTCCAGAGGTGGTGCATCCATGATCTTGCCTGCATTCATTTCTTATCTGCGTCCAACTTTTTCCGGCATCAATTTCTTATCTGCATCCAGCTCTATCCGGCATCAATTTCTTATCTGCATCCAACTTTTTCCGGCATCAATTTCTTATCTGCATCCAACTCTATCCGGCATCAATTTCTTATCTGCATCCAACTTTTTCCGGTATCAATTTCTTATCTGCATCCAACTCTTTCTGGCATCAATTTCTTATCTGCATCCAGCTCTATCCGGCATCAATTTCTTATCTACATCCAACTCTTTCTGGCATCAATTTCTTATCTGCATCCAGCTCTATCCGGCATCAATTTCTTATCTGCATCCAACTTTTTCCGGTATCAATTTCTTATCTGCATCCAACTCTATCCGGCATCAATTTCTTATCTGCATCCAACTTTTTCCGGTATCAATTTCTTATCTGCATCCAACTCTTTCTGGCATCAATTTCTTATCTGCATCCAGCTCTATCCGGCATCAATTTCTTATCTGCATCCAACTCTATCCGGCATCAATTTCTTATCTGCATCCAGCTCTTTCCAGCATCAATTTCTTATCTGCATCCAGCTCTATCCGGCATCAATTTCTTATCTGCATCCAACTCTATCCGGCATCAATTTCTTATCTGCATCCAACTCTATCCAGCATCAATTTCTTATCTGCATCCAGCTCTATCCGGCATCAATTTCTTATCTGCATCCAACTCTATCCGGCATCAATTTCTTATCTGCATCCAACTCTATCCAGCATCAATTTCTTATCTGCATCCAGCTCTATCCGGCATCAATTTCTTATCTGCATCCAGCTCTATCCGGCATCAATTTCTTATCTGCATCCAACTCTATCCGGCATCAATTTCTTATCTGCATCCAAAAGGCATCAATATCTGCATCAGCTCTTTCATTTCTTATGTATTCATTTTGTACATGTATCAAACTTTACTTGCACCTAACTCTTACTTGCTACCATCTTTCGCCTGCAGTTAAAATCTTGACACATATATAATATATATGACACATGATAATAACGTTAAAAGCTGGCACATAAGAGAGGTTCAATGAGGTTTTAGGCAGATCTCCGCACGCAATCTGATCTTAATTACTGTAATAGCTCCTTAGGAGAGGCCGACACACCTTTTTTAGGTAACCACTATTCTAAAGTTTTAGTGTTGGCATTTCATCATTTTAATCTCGATCATTAAATGGTATTTATTGTTTTGCTCAGACAGTTAGTCTTGAAGTTCCACCTAACTAAAGAGTAAATACGTTTAAAACAAGTTATTTGAAAGCTCCAGAAACAAATTACCTGTCGTATCATGATAGGTTTCCAGACCCCCGCGAGTAGCAGCCAATATCTATATTGTCTGCTTCCTTTCTCTATTTATCTTTGTCTATTTATCTTTTCAATCCGGCAAATTTTTATCTGTTCCAGTAATAGCATACTATTAGCGTTCTCTAAATCCCTATATCCCAGATCACTTAACATAGAACACTCAAACGAGTTAGTTAAATGCTAGTATGATGTCCCCAAATGTTGAGCTATTAATTATCATGAAGTATATTGTCCCAAAATTAAGCTATTTAATATGCATGAGTATATGTCCCCAATGTTAAGCTTTTAATATGCATGAATTATGTGTCCCAATGTTGATGCAGTTTAAATCTGCAAATATGATATTCCCAAATGTTAGACTAGTTTAATATGCAGTGACATATGATGTCCAAGGTGGTTGTATCAGGCAGACTCCCAACACAATCTGCACCGACCTGTCTTGTTCAGATGCATATTAGGAATAACACAACGCATTTTGTAAATAATAGGTGGAGACGAAATATCTGCTTTTATTGTGAAAGTTTGTCAATCTTTACAGCAAGGGCGCAATCCCCCTGATCAATTATTCATGAGCTTGAACTGTGATTAGTGTTCTGGTATCAGCTTGGATCTTTGTTCGCTGAAAAGAGAATTTTGTAAAATGTAAGATAGGTCTGGCTAAAGAAAGAAGGGGGACGAAATATCTGTCTTTATTGTGAAAGTTTGCCAATCTTTACAGCAATGCCTATCCAATATCTAAGCTTAACTGATGATGTTACTGTTTTGGTATCCGTGAACCTTTGTAGGTAGGTTTTATTTCTGCAAGGTCTTAATTTTTGTAGCCTCGAGTTATTATTGTACTTAATTCATAAGATTAAATGATAATTACAGCTTATCTGCAGAATTTTCATACGCAGACGGTTGCTTTATTTGATCCAATCACTATTGACATTCGTACAATTCATCAATAGATTCTGTTTAAAATATAGAACTTTGTTTTGATTCAAATTTATTACTAGAGTAAATATAATACCATATACTTTGCCTTTGCTAATATTTAACAGCTGTATTTAATAGATTCGACCTCTCTGAGTTAATAAACCTATGCATTTACTGATACTAATACATAATAACCTTACATGCGATTACATCTCTTTCAAGCAAGTTTTTAGTGCAATATCATAGTCAATAGATCTTGTAATCGCAACGCACATCAAGTAAACGAGACAAAGTCATCTGTAATCTGTATATACGTCTATCTGACATAATGGAGGAGATTATAATTTTAGCTGCATGCTTATACTTGCATATATGATCTCGTAATATTATTTTCAGTGAATTATACTTATGATAACCATAGTAAGAAGGTACTGTAACCATAGCAATAGCGACATCGGACAACACTGCTTGTTGGTTCTTGTTTTAATGCTGATACAATGTACATTGTCCATTTATAATGTGTTCGAGAGTATTATAAATAAGACTATTGTGTGGCATTATTCTGTTTTGTATGTGATGAACTTTAATGGATATGCTTATTTCTGAAAAGGTCCTTGATTTGTCCATCGCGTGATCTTGCGCTTATTGTAATTAAATCCTTGATTGAGCGAGATTTATTTCATAATTATCGATGTGGTTATTGCAAAGTTCATTGTAATTTATAAAGCAGCAATTGTAATTTTGCTGTGAAATCCTTTATATATTATATTGCGACAAACGATGGAATATTTCGATAAGGCAATTTATACAATTCTATTTATAACCATAATTATGGAAAATACCAGTTGTCTGTTTTTTGTTTCATGCTACTTATAACTCACTAGAGTGAAATATAAACCTATACCTTTGCCTTTCCTAATAACTTAACAGCTGTAATTTAATAACGATTCCGACCTTCTCTGCAGTTAATATAAACCTATGCTTTTACTGATACTAATAACTTAATAACCTTACTCGATTAATCTCTTTCAAGTCAAGTTTTTAGTGAATATCATATGTCAATAGATCATTGTAATCGGCAACGCCAACACAACGTAAACGAGACATAAGGTCTATCTGTAATCTGTATATACGTCTATCTGAATAATATGGAGATTAATATTTTAGCTGCATGACTATAATTACTTGCATTATATGACCGAATTTTTATATTTCAGTGTTATACTTATAGCAATAATCATAGCAACAGGTACGTAACCATAGCAATAGCCGACATTCGACAACCAGCTGCTTGTTTGGGGTTCTTCGTCTTTGTAATGCTGATACAATGATACATTGATCCATTTATAATGTGTTCGAGAGATATATGAATTTAGGCACTATTGTGTGTGGCATGTTATTGTATGTGATATAAATTATAATGGAATATGCATTATTTCAGAAAATCTAGTGCCTGGTTGTCCAATCGCGTGATCTGTTGCGCTATTGTAATTGAAATCCGTTTTGATTTGAGCCGACGAGTTTTATTTACCATAGCATTATCGATTGGTTATGCAAAGTTCATTGGTAAATATTATAAAGGAGCAATATTGGTAAAGATTGCTATTAATCAGTTTAGTAAATTATATTGTCGAACGAAACTGATGGAAATATTTCGATAACGGCCAACAAATTTGAGTACCAATCTATTCATAACTCATAAATATAGGGGGACAACTCACCAGTTGTCTAGTTTATTTGTTTTCGATGTCTACTCTTTATGATACCGCTCCTTTTAATATAAGATTCATTTCCGGTTATTGAAATATTGATCCACACGCAAAATACAATTCCGCCACAAATCGTCAGCCAATTTTAACATTGGCTAGACCTGATACCATTTATACTTGAATTTAATAGGATATTTAACATTATTTAAGATTTTGCTAAATGTATTCAACATGTCGGTTCTGCAATTTTATCGCAATTTTATTTCCGAATCCTAAACCCAATACCACAGATCTAGCTCAAGTTCCACACTCAGTTCAACCTCCGACAATGTTCAAACTTACTTCCGTGCTTATTCTTCTGACCCTTGCCGTCGCCACTTTCACCAGAACGTAAATATATTTTAAACAGAAGTTATGTAATCGTAAGTTAACACAAAAATTACGTTATTTTGTAATTATGTAATTATTTAATTATCGTATGTATATTTTATAGAAAAGTTATGTAATCGTAAGAATATTTTAAAGACAAGTTAAATAATTTTAAATATATTTTAAACAAAAGTGAAATAATTAATTGAAAGTATATCCTTTTTTTTCAGTATTGAAGACTCGGAGGAGATCGGACATGGTCTTAGGATGGATAACAGTGAAGATATTGGACATGGTCTGACTTTAGACAAACGGAGTGCAGACAGGTGAGACTGAAGAAATCCTGAATAATGTTCTTATTTCAATTAAAATTATATTTCAATAATCATTTATTCTGAATAATGTTCTTGATTCACATTATAAAATGAGTGATCTAGCTTGATACAATTTTATACGACCTCGACTACTTTTCACAAAAATTGAGTGATGATTATTTTACCAGCTTATATTGAATCCATTCCACTATCTGACATTTTCCACAATTGACGCCAACAACCGTAAAAAACTTGTGTTCTATAAATAAATTTAAAAATAAATAAATTTAATTATTTCAGTTCTGAGACAGATTCTATGAGCGACGAAGAAGAGTTGGTTGGACACGGTATCAAGTCAAATCACGCCTGGAGAAAGTAAAAAGTGTTTCATCACGTGACGTCATCCTACATCAACATGACGTCACTGACTGCCAAAGTGTGTCGTCATGGTGACGCAGTTTCTGTGTCACCATGGTGACGCGCGCGCAGAACTAGTAAACATTGATAGTGTTGTTAAGGTGAAAGAGATTGACAATCTTTACATTTGAAAATATCATGTGACGTGGGTCATTTAAAAAAAAAGATTAATTACTCAAACAGTGACCTAATTTTGATCAGTTTGAAATTATTTTCCCTTGTTTAAAATGTAATGTATCTTAATTGTCGCATGTGATGGACATTTATTGAATCAGAATATGCCGAATAGATATTTTAATATTTCACCCGCATAAAGAAACTAATAAACAAGGTGTGCATTGGTTTTGGAACATTTTTAACCAGCTGCTATTTTAAGATTTTGATTTTAAAAAGGGCTCTAAAGGTTGCCAAGCTAACTCATCATCTTGTCGGACACTCGCCAGTATTTTTCCTATATTGTACAATCATTTCTTCACAGATTTTCTTAAAGAAGTTCTGACTGTCGGAGTTATCTTAATAAGCTTAGTCAGTAATCAGTTATCTATATCAGCAAACTGAGCCATTTTGACGATTATTACATCCGTTCGTTAAAAAATGCTCAGAACAGTTGAAATGCTTCTACGAACTTTATTATTGCTTTGAATTATCACCATTAAGCTTATGATATGCGCCGTAGTAAAACTTTCAGTTGAATTTTAAACTAAGAGTTGTTTCCAATAACTAGTCCGCATATTTATTAGAAAAACTGTGTTCCCAAACGTTTTATGTTCAAAGTTTTCAACATATTTCAAAAATATTTTTATCAGTTTCTCGCTGCATTGTTTTAGAAGATAACGAAATCAGAGTTTTATTTGTGACTATCTAATTATTTGCCAACCAAGCGAATCGTCCTAAAGTAGAATCTTTAAATGAAAACAGGTGGTCAGGTCGAGACTCGAGATAATTGATTCTGTCGAACCTTCCTAAATGCACATTTATCAACTTTTATCCTGTTTAATGCTATTTAATAACCATAATATTATGATATCCCAAAAGCTAAGGAAAGATAATTGGTAGGTTGTCTCCGCTCGTTAATTGGTAATTACCCGACTGTTAAATTTTCCAACTAAATGACCTCTTTAAATTAAATGGGCGGTTTTTATTTAATAACTGGAAAATCTGCAATCACACCACGTGTCATGACGTCACAATCGCGTGGCCATGAGACCATGCGAAGTTATTTTAAACAGATTACCAACTCTTAAACAACTGCTAGCTTCCAGTGGCTACCAGCTGCTATGAAAGCTGCTAATAATAATGGAATTATCACTAACTCATCCACGTTTAATTCAAATTATTCTTTAATCCGCTAATCTCCCTCTATACGTGTCACGTTTAATATTTATATAGTCCAGTCCCTGATTGTGTGCCGTACAAAGCGTTGCTTAGTAACGGGCAACCTCATACAAGTTACCAGTAATTATGACACTATAGTAATCAATAATTATAACACTACATTAATAAAATTATCACTTAGTCAGTCGCGATAATTCAAAACTCCAATCAGTTTCTCAGATCACTTATCCTCCTCAATGTTCCTTGCAGTTTAGTCATGTTAAGATTATTCTGTCGCACGATACGAATTGTGGAATCGTACCAGTTAACCCCATCAAATTATTGATTATTATTTTAATTGTCTCCGATAATAAGGACAATTTGATTTTGATGCATATAATTTGTTATTTTGTACAAAGCAAATGTATTTATCTAACTCGGAGTTTTATGAATGAATCATCAATCAATCATCAGGGACATAGATCACAACAAAATTGAATATATATTATATATAATCGTGAAGACCAAAGCTGAAACTGTAAAACATAAAACAGACTATTGAAAATATGTCATAAAATGTAAATCCTGTTAGCTCATAAAATTTACATTATATCTTTAAATAACAACTGTTTCGATATAATAAATAACGTCTATTCTTTGGCCATTTTCTCAAGAATTGCCATACTCGCCTCTAGTTCAGGGATAGACTTCAGGCACCTATCAGTATCCAGAACTAATCGTTGAAGCAGCAGGTCTTTCTCGAATAGTTCCTTTCTAGAGGATTCCCTGACATTGATACAGTTAGCGTTCAGTTTCAGTAGCTGTTCTCTTCCTGCCTGAACTTTCTTCTCCCAAGTCTTTTTTTGGAATTTTAATTTAGCAAGAATGTTGTCAACTTTGTTCATCTCAGTTTTATATATCTCCTTGACCTCCTCTCGTTCACTCGTGTTATTCTGCACTTCCTTCTCAAGCTCCTGGATCTGGAGTCTGTGTACCTCCACTGGATCACACTTCTTCTCAATGTTCACTTTCTTAGTGCACAGTTTGGCTTCTTGGAACTGCTACTTCTGTTTGGAGCGTCTCTGAACGTCGTAATCCTCTTCTTGTCTCTTCCTCTTCAGCGCATGTTCCTCTTTAAGACTGGTGACGGTGGTTTCCAAGGTCTTGTTCTTCTCACTTAAAGCTGCTGTTTCCTCCTTTAGAGATTCCAGGTCCAGCTGTAGCTTCTCGATCTCAGCCTCAGCTACTCGTTTTTCTTCGATTGTTTTGGTTCTGGTATCCTCGGTTTCTCGGTCGATAGCTCTCTTCTGCAATCTGAGCGTTTCGTGAGTTGCTTTCAGTTGGTCAAGTTCGCAAGACATGTTCATGTTGGTGCGATGAAAGTGGTACCTACAGAATAAGGGTTAGTTTCCAAAATGACGTATCAATCTGAAGTTTATAAAAGTTCAAAAATATAATTGGCTAAAAGCTAGTCGATGCAAATTAAATCACAAAAACAGAATATAAAGAGCTGAGAAAACCTTTTTAGTTCTTTAAGAAACAGACTAGAACGGATTATGTGTTTATGGTTTCTAACACAAGTATTTATACTTACGAAAATTAATTGATTCATTAAGGGTAGTCATCTTATCCCCATTCGTAGCTTCTTATATTTCACCTGCAATTAATTTAAATTCCTTAATTAGAATAGAAACATAATTTTTCAATCCCATTTAATTTTTTGATAATCGTTCCGGAAATTATATCAATTTAATATTATGAGATATAAATCTCATTAGATAATTTAATTAATTGAGATCTACTAAAAAACGGTAAATTAACCATTTTACTAAATATTTAGTTTACCTCTTGCTAAGCTGAAGGAACCGGTAAAGTTATAATTATACATGATAATCACTGAACAGTACGATAAAATGTGAGATGGTGAATTATTTTATGAAGTCAGATGAAAATATTTCGGATTTTTAATGGTTTTGAACGCCTTCGAACGTTCATTTTAATGTCCATTCAAAATTATGTCCGTTCACGCAATGTCCGGCCAAATAATATCCGATAAGGTATGGCGTTTTTATTATCCAGTAACAACAAAAATGTTTAACTCGATCGAACTCAATGACAATTCACGGCTGCATCAGCAAGAATGGCTGTTAATTATAAAGATTTGCTAAACCTTCGCTGAGCATATTTTAAAACCAATTACATACAACACTACAAAACTATTACATTTATTGAGTTTTAAGTAATGGGATAAAAGCGTTTTAACCAGGTGTAGCCAGTTCACACCCTGGCTCCATAATATGAATAATTTGTCTAAATTCCAGTTGAAAAGCTCGAATATAAATATTGAGCCAGCTTCTATCAATAAGAACTTATACCTGAAATACTCAAAGTACTTCAGGGACACATTCAGGGTGACCGTACTTGACTTACCAGCACGGTGACACCTAACAATGTCATGACGTCACACCACGTGTCATGACGTCACACCACGTGTCATGACGTCACACCACGTGTCATGACGTCACACCACGTGTCATGACGTCACACCACGTGTCATGACGTCACACCACATGTCATGACGTCACACCACGTGTCATGACGTCACACCACATGTCATGACGTCACACCACGTGTCATGACGTCACACCACGTGTCATGACGTCACACCACGTGTCATGACGTCACACCACGTGTCATGACGTCACACCACATGTCATGACGTCACACCACGTGTCATGACGTCACACCACATGTCATGACGTCACACCACGTGTCATGACGTCACACCACGTGTCATGACGTCACACCACGTGTCATGACGTCACACCACGTGTCATGACGTCACACCACGTGTCATGACGTCACACCACGTGTCATGACGTCACACCACGTGTCATGACGTCACACCACGTGTCATGACGTCACACCACGTGTCATGACGTATTTCAGGGACACATTCACGGTGACCGTACTTGACTTACCAGCATGGTGACACCTAACAATGTAGCGATATGTAGCGATATGCAGCAACTAACAGCTACTTAGCTACTTGGCAGTTGGCACCCCCACCCTGTTAACCTGGTTTGGGAGAGTGGGTCAATATAACTGAGACTCACAGTTGCGCCGGATCATCAGCAGTCAGTAACAGGTGGCAGAGCTCGAGTACTTTGATGAGATCAAAAAGTAATTATGAGCTGCTCCGATGGTTTTTGTTTAGATGTTGGAGGTGTCGTGGTGTCCAGTTTAATGTTTTAGACGTTACCACGTACGATCACTATCGATTCTAACAATAAATTTTAATAAGATAAGACTACCTAATCAACGCTAAGTTGAGCGGCCCTTGTTTTCCACTGACTACTGACCACTTAAAAGCATTTAAAATTGCGTTTGGCTGAAAATAAATCCAATTGGTATCCCGGCTCTTGACCTTTTTAAAGAACTATGTGATCATGCATGGATTCTGAAGGTTCATAGCTCTACACACTGCACTTACTGACTTACAGTTCCATATTATTGAAAAGGTCTGATCTTTGTACACAAAACATTAGTTCATTTCACTTTACTAATTTTTACCGAACAACATATTTGTCGCTTTATTACTTTTAACAAAATTTGTATGCATTTAAATATTTAAAATCATGACTACTTTTCCATCATATCTTTTTACTAACCTTCCCTAAATCTCAATGATCAATCAAAACACTTTGTCAGTGTTTACTGTTGCCTACCCTATACCCACCAAACAGCTGCACCGACCCCCACTGAACTAACCCGATAATTCTCCCGGCCACCAATCTCCCCCGAACCATTATCCTGTGAACAAGATAACACCTGTCCCTGCACGCATCATCTCCCGCGTACAACTACTCTCCGGAACACTTATATAAACTATTCTATTTGTGCTCCACAACTTCACTGTACCCTGGTAACAGCAGGTGACAGCTGACTAGGGAGCTGTGGGTGAGGTCTGAGGGGGCGAGGGGCGAGGGGTGAGGGTGACGCCCTGGTTTGTTCTCTTAACTTGTAACCCACCCTCTTTTACACCCGAGTCTCGGAACCACATTTTGTTTATTTGTAGCTTTGTTAAAGAACAGGACCTAGTGGAGCTACACTCTACAGGGCCTAGTATAGGGCGTAGCAGAGTATGCCTACCTAGTATAGGTTTATAGGGCGTAGCAGAGCATGGCTACCTTTGTGCTACTGATCATGTTGGATGCTTGCACTGAAGGGTGTTTTGTTATTGATACTACTCAGAGCAGTATCAATAGTACAGTATAGTAGTCAGAGCTCGGCAGGTAATTTGTGTGTTGTCGCTGTTGTGTAGAAGTTTCTATTCTTAACAGGTGGTCCACGAGAGACAAAACTTGCATTTCATTGAAATGTTCTGATAGGTTTATGGGATTGAAGTTTTAGATTTCTATGTGGTGAACTACCAGAGATGAGACGCTCATTACTTTTTACTACAATATTTGTCTCTTACCATCGTTAATCTTGAAACGAACCGGGTTGTATTTTTAGAAAGTTTGTTATAAGCATGTTAAAATCACGTCAGATGGTAGCCGCTGAATATAGGGCCATTATAGAACCAAGGTAAGCACCTGTTCTACTCCATTTCTTCTGAACGACCTCTTATGTCATTAGTTCCTCTATAATTGTGCTTTCTGAGAGCTTGTTGCTTTGATATCAGATCTCAGGGAGAAGTACAATCTTAGTATCAGACTGTGACGTAGAGAGGTGAGCAGCTGCATTAACAGGTAGAATTATTACAAAGTTGTTCTTATTTAATAGATACCTACTGTTTGGCAAGTAGAATTATAAAGTTGCTCTTTTAACGTGGAAGTATTACTATTCCACCCTGGTTCACTCGTTGCCTGTTGGTCGTAGTAGAGTTGGGTGTAGTAATTTGTTACAGTTACGTTAAGGTACGTTACAGATATGTTGGTAAAAGTGGACTTCTGTATGCGTGCTTACGTCAAATATTAATATTGATATGATAATATTACCACTGGACACGTGAACCGTCAATAATCACATACTCCCACCGTCACAGATCCCCTCTGTTATTGACTAATGTTAATCACATACTCCCACCGTCACAGATCCCCTCTGTTATTGACTAATGTTAATCACATACTCCCACCGTCACAGATCCCCTCCGTTATTGACTAATGTTAATCACATACTCCCACCGTCACAGATCCCCTCTGTTATTGACTAATGTTAATCACATACTCCCACCGTCACAGATCCCCTCTGTTATTGACTAATGTTAATCACATACTCCCACCGTCACAGATCCCCTCTGTTATTGACTAATGTTAATCACATACTCCCACCGTTACAGATCCCCTCCGTTATTGACTAATGTTAATCACATACTCCCACCGTCACAGATCCCCTCTGTTATTGACTAATGTTAATCACATACTCCTACCGTCACAGATCCCCTCCGTTATTGACTAATGTTAATCACATACTCCCACCGTTACAGATCCCTCCGCTATTGACTAATGTTAATCTCATACTCCCACCGTCACAGATCCCCTCTGTTATTGACTAATGTTAATCACATACTCCCACCGTCACAGATCCCCTCTGTTATTGACTAATGTTAATCACATACTCCCACCGTTACAGATCCCTCCGCTATTGACTAATGTTAATCACATACTCCCACCGTCACAGATCCCCTCTGTTATTGACTAATGTTAATCACATACTCCCACCGTCACAGATCCCCTCTGTTATTGACTAATGTTAATCACATACTCCCAACGTCACAGATCCCCTCCGTTATTGACTAATGTTAATCACATACTCCCACCGTCACAGATCCCCTCTGTTATTGACTAATGTTAATCACATACTCCCACCGTCACAGATCCCCTCTGTTATTGACTAATGTTAATCACATACTCCCAACGTCACAGATCCCCTCTGTTATTGACTAATGTTAATCACATACTCCCAACGTTACAGATCCCCTCTGTTATTGACTAATGTTAATCACATACTCCCACCGTCACAGATCCCCTCTGTTATTGACTAATGTTAATCACATACTCCCACCGTCACAGATCCCCTCTGTTATTGACTAATGTTAATCACATACTCCCACCGTCACAGATCCCCTCTGTTATTGACTAATGTTAATCACATACTCCCAACGTTACAGATCCCCTCTGTTATTGACTAATGTTAATCACATACTCCCACCGTCACAGATCCCCTCTGTTATTGACTAATGTTAATCACATACTCCTACCGTCACAGATCCCCTCCGTTATTGACTAATGTTAATCACATACTCCTACCGTCACAGATCCCCTCTGTTATTGACTAATGTTAATCACATACTCCCACCGTCACAGATCCCCTCTGTTATTGACTAATGTTAATCACATACTCCCACCGTTACAGATCCCCTCTGTTATTGACTAATGTTAATCACATACTCCCACCGTCACAGATCCCCTCCGTTATTAACTAATGTTAATCACATACTCCCACCGTCACAGATCCCCTCTGTTATTGACTAATGTTAATCACATACTCCCACCGTCACAGATCCCCTCTGTTATTGACTAATGTTAATCACATACTCCCACCGTCACAGATCCCCTCCGTTATTGACTAATGTTAATCACATACTCCCAACGTTACAGATCCCCTCCGTTATTGACTAATGTTAATCACATACTCCCAACGTTACAGATCCCCTCCGTTATTGACTAATGTTAATCACATACTCCCAACGTTACAGATCCCCTCTGTTATTGACTAATGTTAATCACATACTCCCACCGTCACAGATCCCCTCCGTTATTGACTAATGTTAGGAACTTTAACGGATGCTCCTACAAATCTCCTAATCTCTCTCTATCAGAACAGCCTCTACCGTCCATATTGCTATTGGCGGATTGCTTCATTTAGGTGGAATTGTAGGGTACTTACTAATACTTACTTATAATGAATATTATTGTTTCGGCACCTGTCTGTCTAGATGTGAATCCTGGTGAGCTGGCACGTGTCAGTGATTCTGGGGTTTGATTATCTCCCCTACACCTCATCTCCCTATAAGAATCGATAACTACTGGCTGGGAGGCAATGCACCTTCTGTTGTTCCGTGGTACTGATAACAAATTAGGAGTTTGTGTGACGTCATGACACGTGGTGTGACGTCATGACACGTGGTGTGACGTCATGACACGTGGTGTGACGTCATGACACGTGGTGTGACGTCATGACACGTGGTGTGACGTCATGACACGTGGTGTGACGTCATGACACGTGGTGTCTCCCTGGGAGGCAATACTTTGTACTGATAACAAATTAGGAGTTTGCCTTTCCGGTCCTCTAATATTATATGTGGACACGTTCATTTGAGTTTGAGGATATTGGTAAACAAAAATAATAGCGTTTTTGACGATAGTGGCTTAATTTTGACATCTATTAACCTAGCACGTTCAGAAGTTCTGAACATTAGCCACGTAACCCATACTCCCATATGCACCGCTCAGAAAGAAAATCTATTGTTGTAAGGCACTATAATGTTTCAAATGTCACATTTTGTGTGACTTAGTTAACTGCATTTGTCTAATTATCATTCCTTGGTCTGAAATATAGTAAATTAGGTCAATCTAACAATTATGATACAACATTGGTTAATGGGCACGGATCGAACGGTTACAAGGCAATATTTAGGTAACTTTGTCACACTCATGATACCATACCTCTATTCTACTGTGAGGTGTCCTAAAAACCCTTTCTACTCATTATTTGATGGTTGCTCTACCAATCATAGCCCTAAAATATGTTGTTTTGAATAGTTAGCTAATACAGGCACTTGGTTATTGGGAAATGAGGTTAATTCTGTCACAATATATTAAATATAAAATTTTGGGCGAATTATTTATATCTGATTTTGGTTTGAAAGGCGGGAAAATTTTATATGATGACAATGTAGTTGATGCAAGTTAAGATCAGTTGATGTTTACATTGTCACAAAAAATTATACGAAATCGTAAATAGATTAAAAACAATGATTATAGAATGAAATAGTCTCTAATAATAACTCTTATAATAACTGATGTGACAAAGTAAACATGTCTTGCCCCTATTTTGAAGATCTATATTCTATACCTCTATTAGAATATTGTCCAGATCATCAGAGCTTAAGTTTAACAATTTTAGGTTAAATTTGTCAAAGTCACTAAAAATGTGACAAAATTAACTTTTCATGCCCCAAAAATTTCAAGATAGTGTGTAAAAATTAGCATAGGCTGCTTTATTACCTATATAAATCAATCCAAACTACAAAAAAATATATGTTAATGTGATGGAGATTACCTAACTCTTATAATAACTGATGTGACAAATTAAACATGTCTTGCCCCTATTTTGAAGATCTATAACTCTATTAGAATTCAATATTCTTTCAGAAACGATTGGAAGAATATTGTCCAGAACATAAGAGCTCAATTTAAAAAATTTAGATTAATTTGTCAAAGACATTGAAAATGTGACAAAATTAACTTTTTCTGCCCCAACAGTATCAAGATAGTGTGTTAAAATTGGCATAGGATTTATTACAGGTATATTAAAGTATTAATCGATCCAAACTACGAAAAATATCTTTTAATCTGATGACGATTACCTAACTCTTATAATAACTGATGTGACAAAGTAAACATGTCTTGCCCCTATTTTGAAGAACTATACCTCTATTAGAATACTATGTAACCTTATCATCAAAAAAATTTCGATAAACTAGTTATTTTGCCAGCAAGGAGCTAACAGAGTTATAATACTTTTTTGTGACGAAATTACCCTATTTTTGACCATGTAGCGGTAGTTTAATTGTGACACTGTTAACATATTACCACCTGATAATGATTTATGTGACTGGTGCATGGTACTAGCAGTGTTGTTTGATCCATAGTACGTATAATATAAGGGGTTTAAGCTGGTATATCATTATTTGTTCAATTTCACACATGTTCAGATATCATCAAGATTATGTGACAAAATAAGCTTGGTTGTGCCTTCTGTGTTTTAATTCCTTACGACTATATGATATAATAACAATTCCCAGCACTTCCAGGCCATCAAATAAACTTACACTACTCAGCATTGCTTATCAGGGTGCCCTAAACATTCATCACATATTTTCTTTAATGTGTGACAGAGTAAACCTGAATGCACCATATAACGAAAAAAGTCGTCAAATATGTAGGTAATGGTCATATGTACCCATCCAATCAACTGGACACTCAAAAATTTGGTCAAAAACGGCAGCAAGGGGTCCATATTTACTCCGTCACATGTTTATAGTGTGACAATGTAACCATTTCCGTGCCGGCCGTATTTAAGCGATATCTTATCACCTGATTAAGATATCGTTATGTGACAAAGTTAGCCTAGAGGATGAGACGATTATCCTAACCATCAAGGGTTTAAGTTATTCAATAGTGTGACAAAGTCAACTACACTGTGCCCTTTAATAGGGTCTCTTATATTTACCAATGTCCTCAAACTCAAATGAACGTGTCCATGTAGTATAATGATATAACAACAGACTCCTAATTTATCACGTGATTTATCAGCCTTCATAAATACCCTCTAATATATATATTATACATCTGTCCTCTTCGCTGCAATGTTGCCCTCTGTCCTCTTCGCTGCAATGTTGCCCTCTGTCCTGATATGAATGCAAAGTGTTTTTAAAGTTTATTTGTTCCAGCAAATCACTCCAGCAGATCACTCCCTAAGTTCCTTCTTCACTTCAGCGTACGATCAACTTCCATGCCAAAACATCGAGGTTATTTTTTCTAGAATCCTTGATAACAATGAGGGACCATCTGGTCCAAATCAAATTTCGCCATTATTTATCCTGTAACTCGATTCACACAGTACGTTATTATTTCAGTACGTTATTAATTCAGCATAACTGCTATGCCCTGTCCAGTGTCCACGGCCCACGCCATCTTATTCATTTAGCCCCCCTGAAGATGACGTCACACCACGTGTCATGACGTCACACCACGTGTCATGACGTCACACCACGTGCCCTGTCCAGTGTCCACGCCATCTTATTCATTTAGCCCCCCTGAAGATTAGTTTTGCTGCGAGTTTTTAAATGACCATGCATTGTTAGTTCCCAGCAGTTACGATTCCCAGCACGTACGATTGTTTGTAAATCTACAGTTGAATTACCGGCCCATTTTTAATGTCTAATGCATGTGTTCGTGCACAGGTTACCCAGCAACACACCACATGCATGTGTTACGATGACGATTTGGAATTTATCCCGAGTTTTATATTTGTGTATTAATGTGTATTTTGATTGCTACGTACTCTATATTTGCTCTATATCTAAATATTTGCTCTATATCTAAATATTTGCACTATATCTAAATATTTGCACTATATTTGCACTATATTTGCACTTTTTGCACTATATCTAAATATTTGCACTATATCTCTATATTTGCACTATATCTAAACATTTGCACTATATCTAAACATTTGCACTATATTTGCACAATATCTCTATATTTGCACTATATCTAAACATTTGCACTATATCTAAACATTTGCACTATATTTGCACTATATTTCTAAACAATTTGGTTTGGACACATAGTAAGACAGCACAAATATAGGTGAATTCTTCGTATATTTACATCTCTAGCCTATAAAAATAAAATTAGGTTAGACTAATGAAAGCAATTTAAAAGTTAACAACTTGAAAATTCAAAACAGATTTTAATCTGAAACTTTACTAAAGAGCTCAATGTGCTAGGTAGAATGGACAACAGAGCATAACAGATTATTCAGCGAGTAACTACAATCCTATTTAACCCAAAAATATTAGTTCTAAATTTTGAAATAAGAATGCTCTCTTCTCTATCAAGTTCTGTTGGTCGGACTTTTCTTACTACACCTAATTTAAAAACTCCCATAGTGAAATCAGATTTATGCGCTAGAAAACAATGCATGGAAAGTGCCGACTTCTCAAATGACAATTCATTATCAATTTTAAACTTGTTTCTGTGTCCATTCATTCTGATATGAAATGGAGAAACCGTTTGGCCGAAATAGGTATCGTCTTTTAGGCTCTGGGGAAGTTTATTACAAATTTGGCATTGGGCGACATAAATTATATTGCTGTCCTTACATGTCAACCGGAAATCCAGAGTTAAATCCAAACCATTGACAGTGATAACTTCGTTGGAGTTGAACAGTTGGGGACAGGTTGCACAGCCTCTCCCCCCACAGTTTTGGCTTACGGTGAAAGAATCCGTTTCGGAGCACGAACTGAGTTTTCTATTGCGCACTACTGTGTTGCCTATAGATGGCTGTTTACGTAGTGCAAACAATATCTGTACGTCTCCGCATAATTGTTTGATGTCCTCACTAGTAGAGTGTACCAACTTCCTAAGTTCAGTGACCTCTTTGAAAAATTTCACTGAAAAGACAACTTTGTCAGTGATTGGCTTCTTTTCTTCCCTCTCATACAAATCGTGTTCTATTGACCTCAAGACTGCTTCAGGCTCTGTTTCCGTTAAGGTCCCCTCCTTGTGTCCACTTTTCATTAGGTCTTCTTTAAGTTCCTCCAGGTCCTCCACACAGGTGTGATCCTGCGAATTTCGCTTGATCACTCGGATCATCTGTGAGAATACTACTGATTTAAAGACGTGGTTTGGGTGGAAACTATCAGTATTAAGGTAAAGCCTGGCATCAGTCTCTTTCTTAAATAGTCTGTAGTCGATGTTGTTGTTCTCCCCCAGGGAGGGTTCTACATCCAAGTAGTTAACTGATTTGCCAAACTGACAATCACCGAACTGAATTCCAAATCGTTTTGCGGCTTCATTTAGTTTCGACACAAAAAGATCAAATTGCCTCCTGGAGCCCTTCCAAATTCCAAAGACATCGTCGATGAAGCGTCGCCAGAATAAAATAAGACTCCATAGCTGTATCATTTCAGGCCAGATGTTGATGAATAGCACCCAATGAAGCATGATATCAGCGACTTGACGCGAAATACAATTTCCAGTTGGGATACCCTTTTTGCCTGTGTACACATTTTCTTGAAAAGTGACAAAGGAGTTTGTGAAGATAGTCTCCGTGAATGTTTTCAGAATAGCCTTTCGTTTATCAATCATAGTACTACCGTTCAGGGCATGTTCCAATGCAGACATAGCTATTTCAGGTTTTATGCTTGGATACAGACTGATCACGTCTAAAGTAAACAAGTTGATGGTGCTATATTTTGACATGTCTGCAGATTCATTAAGGTTTTTTATGTTACTGAGAAGGTCTGGTGTATCCAGGAGAAACTCCTGTTGGCAATAAATCCTACTTACATCTGTTAGGTATGGGCTAACCCACTTTTCTAGCCTGTAAAGGGGGCCTTCCTTAGTGGCATGGACAAGCCTGGTAGGGGGAACTATTTTACCCTCAATCTGTTGTGGACTTAATTTATGCAGCTTAAATAAAGGGTACACACAAGGGACTACTGGTTTGAATACATGTGCATGCATTTGGTTATTATTTTCATTAAGTCCAGTAATGAGTTTCTTGTCTTTTTCTGTGATTTTCCCCTCTGATAAAGCCAGAAGAACTGCATCCTTAACATTATTCTTCACATATTTCTAAACATTTGCACTAACGCACACAGATAAACATGAACAACATTGGTATAGTGGCGGGATGGATTTTGATATCCCTATCTGCCGCTGCAGTCGTGCTCAACTTACTTGTTATTGTTATTGTTACAAGGAGTCTTAAACGAGAAGGTTTGTGTTTCTTTAAATAGGTCCTTTTAATTTATAAATATAAAAACAGTTAGTACAAAACCTAGTAATATATCAAAAATATATCAAAAAACGGAAAATCCAAAAAGCTAAAGAATTAAACATTAAAACCCCTCCCCTTGTATAACCTACCCCTCCCCAGGTTCGTTCAATGTCCTGGTTCTAAACCTAGCAGTGTTTGACCTACTGTTAGCCATAGTTGGGGTGTCCCTCAGGGGTCCCGCCATGGTTGTTACTGGCTTCTTCCAGCTCGATCCTCTACTGGAAGGACTGTGCAAGGTATGTACAGGTTACCTAGCAACAAGGTAAGGTATGGTCTCTTCAAAATTGTCAAGTTGTAAATATATGCACTTCCGGGACACAGACTGTTGATACTTGATAATTCTAATGATTTTAAAATTCACAACCTTCACGCAATACTAACAAACTCTAATTCTCCCTGCCACAGATGTGTCGCCTCACTAATCCCCCTAATTACCCTAATAACCCTAATTACCCTAATCATCAGGTTGTTGCCTTGTTGATCCCTGGGCTCTCCTACGCCTCCTCCCTCACAGTAGCAATGATAACGGTTAACAGAGCAGCTGCCATTATATCGCCTCACAACTACAGGAGCAAGATGACCTTTAGGATGAGTGTTATTATGGTTTGTGGGGAGATATTCGGGCCTGAGGGGGGGGGGGGGGGGGGGTGTTCACACCACGTGTCATGACGTCACACCACGTGTCATGACGTCACACCACGTGTCATGACGCCACACCACGTGTCATGACGTCACACCACGTGTCATGACGTCATACCACGTGTCATGACGTCACACCACGTGTCATGACGTCACACCACGTGTCATGACGTCACACCACGTGTCATGACGTCACACCACGTGTCATGACTTCACACCACGTGGCTATTATATCACCTCACAACTACAGGAGCAAGATGACCTTTAGGATGAGTGTTATCATGGTTTGTGGGGAGATATTCAGGCCTGAGGGGGGTGTTTATCTTAGGATTCAATGGAACATATCCAGAAAGAATATCCGTAGTAAGTAATTTTCCAAACATTTATTGACTGATTAATTAAGAAATTATAATCACAAGGAAATGTTTCAAACTGTGTTTAGCACAGCATGCAAATTTCAGGTCATATTCGTTTGGGTGACATGTATTGCTTTCATAGTGATAACATCCTGCCTGTCAGCCTTCTCTGACGTCATCGACTTAAGATTTGATAACAGAGGTAACCCTTCAGAGATTAATACAAATATTGACATAAATGCAATTTTCAGGCTTTGGTGACCAATAATTCTATGCAATTCAATCTTTTAGTTCGGATCCTTTTCGCATAATTAAATTAAGATGCTTTGAAGTAATAAAGTCCTTTATCATGAAGACTGTAAGGTCTTTATTTTAAACAATTAAAAGTGATAAAAGTTATATCCTAGCTGGTAGATGCTCTCTTTCGACGACGGATTTTGGGGAAACTTACATATTGGCGACTAATGCCATCTTCTTCGTCCTACCTTTTCTCGTGAGTTTAAACTTACATATTGGCGACTAATGCCATCTTCTTCGTCCTACCTTTTCTCGTAAGTTTAAACTTACATATTGGCGACTAATGCCATTTTCTTCGTCCTACCTTTTCTCGTAAGTTTAAACTTACATATTGGCGACTAATGCCATTTTCTTCGTCCTGCCTTTTCTCGTAAGTTTACAATTTCGTCACTTACTGCCATTGGAGACAACACCTGATTCTCCAATTATAAGGGATGTCAAAATCTTTGTAATTCAATTTTACTTCATAAGACAGCAAGTGCTCATCTCAGAACATACTTAGTAAATCTCCGTTGTCATATCATTATTAAAAAACCGAACTAATATTACTAATATTAGTAATATTAGTAATATCAGTAATATACTCCACTCTGCTTCAGGTAACAGCCTGTCTGTACGTTAAAATCCTCAAAGAAATCCGCACCAGAATGAAAAGCACCCAATCCCACAACAACATGTCCACCACCAAGACTCCGAGCAGGAAGCGGATCTTCATAAACATCAGCCTGCTAGTCAGCCTGTATTTCATCTCCTGGTTCCCCAGCTGGTAACCCAGGTCCTCATCCACCCTGGCGTTACAGGGGTTACTGTTGATATCTACGTCAGGTACTTCACCTTTGTTATGTTCTACTTGAACCTGGTGTTTGATCCGCTGGTGTACACGCTTCACCACAACGCTAAGATCCTGTGTTGTGGCGTGTGGTTTTGTAGGGAGAAGGCTGTGTCGGAGACTCTGGTGACGTATAATAGGAGGAGGTCTAATTCGAGGAGCGGGGTCATAGAGAATGTGTCTATTTCTAATGTTCTGAACTGATACTGTGGGGAGGTAATCACATGGTAATCACCTGGTAATCACCTGGTAATCACATAGAGAATCACATAGAGAATCACTCTATTTCTAATGTTCTGAACTGATACTGTGGTTATGGACTGTTACCATTGTTTTTTAATTAAAGTTGAGATTGGTGATGCGGTTTTTGATGATTTTTGTGACTATGTGACTATGTTCTCTTTCTTTAAAATAATCGCCTTTTCGATTTTATCGTTTGCAAGAACTGAAACTAAATGATAGCGATAGTGATGCTTAAAAAAACAAAATTTGTCGGAAAATTCGAATATTGAACAAATTTCTAAACATCCTGAAGCAATCGCTTCCACATCTTCTCTAGCAGTTTCTTCAGCTCCAAATAGTACAGATTTCTTACGTCCTTCTCAAAGAATTAAAGAATAATTATTTTTGTCAACTGAAACAGAGACGGGCATCTAATGGCGTCCATTGAAGATGCACCACTCTGAATTACAACAGTATCTCTTACTGTGAGGTAATTCAGAGCAAAATAATTCTATTCGAATTCGCTCATCAAAGGGCTGTCAAGCAATCACCGATGCAATCAGCATTATTCAACCTCTAGAAAAAATCTTCAGTCTCAGTGATCAGTCAAATGTTCAGCCACGAATGAGTCATCAATCAATAATTATTGTCTAAACTCTACTATTGGAAATTGCTCGATTAACTCTAATTCAAAATAAAACTCTAACCTTGATAATCATACCACCACACCGAATGTACACCCAAACCTGACGATACAACCCAGCAACACACGTGACCATGTACAGGTAACCACGTGATCATGTACAGGTTACCTAGCAACACACCACATGTACACAGCGTACATTATTATACGTTGCGGACCCCACATCACCATCATGGAACGACGTACCGACCTGGCGAGGGAGGGAACTATTACAGCTTTAGAATGTATTGTACTCGGTGATATGTGGACTTCTTGATATTTAAGATGGGAGTAGCTCAGATTTTTGTATTTTTTAGGTTTTCAGTTATTTTTGATACAATAGAATTTTTGGCACGGTAGCCCTTAAAATTGTTATATTTGACACGTGATCACTTAGTCAGGATTGATCGCTCTGTTGACGTGGTTTAGATATTGTGTTCTATCACATCGACCATCCTGTATTTCTGCTAATTGTGATACTTTTTCATACATATGTGAATTGTCCTGTTCAATACCTTCACTACCAGGCTTAGCTAGGGTCGAGAGCTAAAAGAACACAGTAGGGACGACAGACTCTGAAACCCTGGTAACCAGCACAGCTCTCCTAGTCTCCTAGTCTCTAAGACCCACACCACAGTGCCCCTCACAGCTCCTCATGTTAGAAGGATCAGATGTTCCTGATGAGGAGCTCTCATCGCACGGAGACGAACTCTCACCTGACTCCCCGGACAGCATAGAGATCATCACAGCAGAGGATGCAGCCGAACCCGCGCAAATACCCGCTCAGATGCCCTCTGAAGAACAGTACCAAGAACAATACCAGGAGCAAAGAGGAACAGAGCGTGAGGACCAGGAAATCAGAACAAAACCCGCAGGATCAGATGAGCTTACTGATCACGTATCTAATGTTCTGGATGGGAAGCAGCTGGAAGAAGCTAAGAAGGCGGTGGGGGATCTAACAGTGATCTGTAGGGCTCTCCGAGTGATCCTAGTCATGCAGTGTTCCATCCTCTGGCAGTTTCTATGGAGACTGCTTATAAAGCACACCAACAACGATCAGTTGAGACCTGTGCGAGTACTTGTAAAGAAACAATACGGGATATTAACCAAACATTATTCAGCTCACTTGAAGCCCCTTGTTAAGACTCATGGTAAGTTGTTGTGGGGTGTAGGCTACGTTATCTCCACGTGGGCAGTGTTCTACGTGCTATATGTCAGCCTGTTTAACTTTGACTATTTTGAGCTGTCGTATATGGGGGTATCTGATGCTACTCCTGTGTATGGTCCGTTTTATAAGCGTCATGTTGCTTTGAAAGAGAGAAAGAGTCTGACGGATCTGGCGATGAAGAAACATCGGTTTAACTCCTTTAAGAGCGATCAGACTCCGCTTAATAGAGAGATACCTGACACGCGGTCTGAAGGGTGAGTTGAACCTTACATTAAGGTTACATGTATATTGCATAGTCACCGTGCGACATGAAGAATTTATTTTTCTTTATTCGGAATTTATACTCATGTTATTTTCACGGCCTCTATCGTAAAAACAGGTAAAAGACATGTACTATCTTTCGAGAAAGTTCCATAACCCCTCTCCTCCCCTCAGATGTGCGGATCTAATGTACCCCCACAACTTACCTGTAGCGAGTGTAATAATAGTGTTCCATAACGAGGCTCTTACGGTTCTATTACGTACTGTACACAGCGTACTGGATAAAACACCTCCCCATCTACTGAAAGAGATTTTACTTGTTGATGATTTTAGTGATGCAGGTTCGTAAAACAGTTTTTTATAATTCCTAAAGTTATGGAGTTACCACTAGTGTTAGCTTCCTTTTCATAAGTTCTAAGCATGCTTTATTGTCCTTTTAACAACACTACTGATCTGCTGAAACCCAGGTGAACTAAAAACGCTAGACTACGAGCTAAGCCTAAGCCTAACCCTAACCCAGGTGAACTAAAAACGCTAGACTACGAGCTAAGCCTAACCCTAACCCAGGTGAACTAAAAACGCTAGACTACGAGCTAAGCCTAAGCCTAACCCAGGTGAACTAAAAACGCTAGACTACGAGCTAAGCCTAACCCTAACCCAGGTGAACTAAAAACGCTAGACTACGAGCTAAGCCTAACCCTAACCCAGGTGAACTAAAAACGCTAGACTACGAGCTAAGCCTAACCCTAACCCAGGTGAACTAAAAACGCTAGACTACGAGCTAAGCCTATCCCTAACCCAGGTGAACTAAAAACGCTAGACTACGAGCTAAGCCTAACCCTAGGCCTAACCCAGGTGAACTAAAAACGCTAGACTACGAGCTAAGCCTATCCCTAACCCAGGTGAACTAAAAACGCTAGACTGCGAGCTAAGCCTATCCCTAACCCAGGTGAACTAAAAACGCTAGACTACGAGCTAAGCCTAACCCTAGCCCAGGTGAACTAAAAACGCTAGACTACGAGCTAAGCCTAACCCTAACCCAGGTGAACTAAAAACGCTAGACTACGAGCTAAGCCTAAGCCTAACCCTAACCCAGGTGAACTAAAAACGCTAGACTACGAGCTAAGCCTAACCCTAACCCAGGTGAACTAAAAACGCTAGACTACGAGCTAAGCCTAAGTCTAACCCAGGTGAACTAAAAACGCTAGACTACGAGCTAAGCCTAAGCCTAACCCTAACCCAGGTGAACTAAAAACGCTAGACTACGAGCTAAGCCTAACCCTAACCCAGGTGAACTAAAAACGCTAGACTACGAGCTAAGCCTAACCCTAACCCAGGTGAACTAAAAACGCTAGACTACGAGCTAAGCCTAACCCTAACCCAGGTGAACTAAAAACGCTAGACTACGAGCTAAGCCTAACCCTAACCCAGGTGAACTAAAAACGCTAGACTACGAGCTAAGCCTAACCCTAACCCAGGTGAACTAAAAACGCTAGACTACGAGCTAAGCCTAACCCTAACCCAGGTGAACTAAAAACGCTAGACTACGAGCTAAGCCTAACCCTAACCCAGGTGAACTAAAAACGCTAGACTACGAGCTAAGCCTAACCCTAACCCAGGTGAACTAAAAACGCTAAACTACGAGCTAAGCCTAACCCTAACCCAGGTGAACTAAAAAACGCTAGACTACGAGCTAGCTAAGCCTAACCCTAACCCAGGTGAACTAAAAACGCTAGACTACGAGCTAAGCCTAACCCTAACCCAGGTGAACTAAAAACGCTAGACTACGAGCTAAGCCTAACCCTAACCCAGGTGAACTAAAAACGCTAGACTACGAGCTAAGCCTAACCCTAACCCAGGTGAACTAAAAACGCTAGACTACGAGCTAAGCCTAACCCTAACCCAGGTGAACTAAAAACGCTAGACTACGAGCTAAGCCTAACCCTAACCCAGGTGAACTAAAAACGCTAGACTACGAGCTAAGCAAGCTGATAAAGACGAGCCATGTCCGACTCCCAAAGAGGAGTGGCTTGATAAAGGCTAGACTGTTCGGAGCAGCTAGAGCTACGGGGGAGGTTATGATATTCCTGGACAGTCACTGTGAGGTGAGACAGGGATAAGAGTGGTTGCTTTATTAATGGGGTTTCAAAGCTTGGAGTGGAGTTTATAGTTGATCAGTTGTATGGGTATCGATTTTTAATGATTTGGATAGGATTAACTGTAGCATTGAGCATATTTACTTGTTCGGTCATTAGATCGTAAAAAGTTCCATAGAATGCGCAATCTTCTTCGCATTATCTCACTTCGAAAATAACACGTACTCTTAGTGTAACAGTGGGTGGGTAGAACCGCTGCTGTACGAAGTGAAGAAAGATAAAACAACAGTACCTAGTCCTATCATAGATGTAATAATGTTCGATACTTTCGAGTACAGACAAGCAAATCCCCAGGTTCGTTTTGAAATCTGTTTTGAGGATTTTTTGATCTTCACAGTTTTACGGATAATAAATATTAAAACATGGATATTTTTCCGATCAATTCTCTTTCCACTCTTTTATTTGAAGGACACTCAAAGTTGAAAATTTTGCAACATTCACATTAGCAGGACTGACTTAATTTTTTTCTCAATAAGTTGTAAGTTAGTCTGATCTGTTAATTTTCAGGTTGGTGCATTTGACTGGAGTTTCACGTTCTACTGGCAGCAAGTAGAACAAAAGAACTTCACAGAACCCCTCATGTAAGACATTTATCTTCTTTTAATATTCGGATACTAAAATAATACAAAATAAAGCAGATTTTTAAACCTTAAATGAATATATCCGTCACCGGACGATAAGACCGCTGGAATCAGTAGCTAGTCAGTAACCTCATTTAAAAATCTCTGACTACGTCTTGATTTCAGTGCTCCCGTTATGGCAGGAGGATTGTTTGCAATAGACAGGTCCTACTTTGAGGAGATAGGAACATATGATACTGACATGAACATCTGGGGTGGCGAGAACATGGAGATGAGCTTCCGGGTGAGATGAATTCTGAGGAGAATTTTTAACATTAAATATTACATATCTTTTTGTTCGACCACTCATGTAGATATTTAACCTTTAGAGGCTATGACTGGATCTGGAGGACTCATTTTAGGGCCTACGAAATAGTTTCCACCGGTATTTTGTCGAGCTGAACATCTTGCACCGTTTGAACATCCTCGATTTGCTGGAATCTCAAAAATGGCGAGCTGGAGGCCAGTCTTACAGGTTCTAATATGATGTATCAGGGCTACTTCAGCTATAATTGAGTTATGTTCCTACGAAATAGTTTCCACTGGTATTTTGTCGACCTTAACATCTTGCACCCTTTGAACATCCTCGATTTGCTTGAATCTCAAAAATGGCGAGCTGGAAGCCAGTCTTACAGGTTCTAATCCGATGTATCAGAGCTACTTCAGCTAGTGAGTTATGTCAAATTTTAGCTTTTTACGAACCTTTCCTTTTGCTCGAACATAACAATTGGTTTAGCTTCAAAATATATCCTTGTGTTTCAATATATTGATCATATTATCTTCCTCAGATTTGGATGTGTGGTGGACGTCTGTTATCAATGCCGTGCTCACGAGTTGGGCACATCTTCAGGGACAGAGCCCCTTACAGTTTTGGAGGCGAGAGCCAGATACTAACCCTTTACAGGAATTATGCCAGAGCTGTCGAGGTCAGTGAAGAATAAGAATATTAAGTGTCGTTTTACTTTGAGTATAATACGTATTAGGGTAATGAGAAGCACACGTTTTTAATAAGATAGTGGGTAGTACGATGATAATTCTAGGTTTAAATGACAGTTTTGCGGTCCAAGCAAACAACATAACCTGTTTGCTTGATCAGGTATGGTTGGATGGCCACAAGGACCTGTTCTATCGGTTTGTACCCCTCGCTAAAGATCTAGACATCGGAGATATCTCCTCCAGAGTGAACCTCCGGAAAAGACTGAACTGCAAATCCTTTGATTGGTATCTGGAGAACTTGTTGCCTATGTTACCCACTGAGAAAAAGTTGCTGGCTTCAGGCCAGGTGAGGCAATGTTCTTTCCATATATGAAAGTTGTTCTTACATAATTGTATTAACTGAGGTGGTCTTGAAAATAAAAATACTGCAGCCACCAATGATTGAAATTTCAGTTTTCACTAGATATAATAACAAGTTACCACATTATCGAGAAAAAGACAAAGTTTTGGAATGTTTAGTAGATACAATTACAACCTCTCCCCAGATACGTAACAATAAAATAGGACAGTGTGTAGATACACTTGGTAAAAGGAAAGCTAATGATACAGTTAGTCACTATAGATGTCTTCCTAAACGAGAACCCGGGTACACCAACCAGGTTTGTTAGCACTGACACTTGTTTTATTTCACTTTTTCAGGATACACCAACCAGGTTTGTTAGCGCTGACACTTGCAACTTGTTTTATCTCACTTTTTCAGGATATACCAACCAGGTTTGTTAGCGCTGACACTTGTTTTATTTCACTTTTTCAGGATATACCAACCAGGTTTGTTAGCGCTGACACTTGTTTTATTTCACTTTTTCAGGATATACCAACCAGGTTTGTTAGCGCTGACACTTGTTTTATTTCACTTTTTCAGGATATACCAACCAGGTTTGTGAGCGCTGACACTTGTTTTATTTCACATTTTCTTTACATTTCAGTTATAAATTGTCTGACCGATATCTCTTCAGAGAGTTAGAGAGTAGCTGTATCATTTAGGAAAAGTAGCTGAATTTGTCTGATTACAAATGTAGTTTAATTTGACATTATCAAATTGTTCTAGGTATGAAATTTGTTTCGATGAATATCGTTTTGTAGAAACATAATGAATGATAATACGCCAGGTGTGGATGTATTCTAAGAAGTATGAGGTTATTTCTCTAGAGAACTGTCTGGACGCCTCAATCCCGGATGCTAATGCTAAAACCTTGAAGAGAGTTTCTTTGTGGCCTTGTCATGGCCTTGGTGGAAATCAGAAGTGGCATTATAGTTCAGTAAGTAATCATAATATCCATGTATCAACATTCAATATCGATTCGCATTGGAACAAACAACTATCTGAATAACCAAATTAAGATGATTTGTTTAATTCAAATACATTTAGCTCTTATCTGAAGCATGTCTTGCCGTTCCTACAGAAATCATGCGTATTAACTCACGAATTTTGTGCTGGTTACCAGGGTTACCACGAATTCCTCCACTAAAAACTCTTTTTACAGACCCAGCAGATTATACACGCTGAATCGCAGCTGTGTCTCTCCGTAGGAGACCCTTCCAAACCCAAACTATTCCTTGACAAATGTGACGGCTCTGCTCGTCAGATCTTCTCATTCACTAATATCTACAGCCAGGACGATTTTGATTTTTGAAGACTCTATAATGAATGAAAGAGCTTGATGATCAATGTTGAATGTATTTATGTAAGATTACTTAACAGAATAAGATGAATAGTTTGAAGGTCAATGATTTAACTTCGCCCAATTTTTAATGATAAGTAAACACATTTTTCAGTAAAACTCGAATAATTCATTGTCTGTATAGTGTATACGCAAATCGTGCTTGATTCAGAAATTCCCAAATTTAAGAGAGATCTCAACAAATTGGTTGCTATATAAAAATCACTTCACTGGAAAACAGAAACTTTCTCTCCGTACTCGTTATATATCTTCAACTCTTCAGATGCTGCAAACGGCAGATGTCTGGCATTCTTCATCAGAAATGTCTGCATGTTCTCATTTGAGCTTCTTAGGAAGTTCATCTTTGCTTCAGTCTTCGTCATCCAGGACCGGTATTGGGAGTCCCAAGTTTCTACGTAGTGTTTCTTGAAGCTTTCTTCGTTCACTTCCATCTCTTCTTCCTGGTCCTTTAGTTCCTGTGATAGTACATATCATAACGTTGACAAATAAGATCTGACCCTATTTCAATGCTTTCCGCAATCAATGCAGCCATAAAAATGATACAATAATGTGATTTTCAATTCCAACAGTCGACAATAAAACCATCAGTCGAAGAAAAGTACTGATTTAAAATTTACATCTACACGTACCTGTGTAAGCTTCTTCACTTTGACTTTTAACTTGTTGTTCTCTAAATTGATATGTCTCACCTGAATTTTAGATATCAGTACGCAAGAATTACTTTAAAATTAGTAACTTTTGCTATGACATTGAATAACTTTGCTATACGGATCAGAACATGAAATAAATTTGCAGAGGATGAAATCACGGACCTTTACCGTTAGTTGAAATTCGACATCTAGCGTCATCTATCATCATCAGGCGTCATTTCACGCTAGATGACGCTAGATGACGCTAAATGTCGAATTAATTTTGACTAACGGTAAAGGTCCGAAATCACTTACTTGTTCTTCCATCCGTTTCTTCTCCTCAGCATACAGATGGAACACAGAGGCTCCATTGGGTGCGTTGATTGTTTGTTTCACATTCTCCTCCACCGCTGCTTTCAGAGAAGATGTCATACTTTGAATAGTATTCCTCAATGCTGCTGCTTCCCGGGAGTGAATGCTCATCTGTTTTTCCCTTTCTGCTTTGAAAGCTGCTTCCAGTGCTGCTATCTCCGCAGCATGACTCTCGGAGGAGATAAAGTCCATGGTCTTCATCCTGCTGATTGTTCTAAGCTCCGGGACTGGGGTGGAGACAGCTGACCTCACACCCACGTGGTTACTGGGGTGGGGGATCTTGGGGAGACTGACCGGGGTTTTTGCTTTGGGGACTGGGGAGTCTGGGTCGTTAACACCTTCACAGTGACACGTCTGTACAAATGCGACCTGACAAACTTTAGTCGCAGTGAAAATCTTACATTGTGACCAGTTGTCTTTAACTCGCTTTCTCTGCATTCTCGTAGGTGAGGTGGGTGGAGGTGCTGCTGGTGGTGGGGTTGGTGGCTTCATCGGATCTGTATTCAGAGCCACGTCTCTCGTGAGAATCGTTGGTGCAACCGGCAGGACATCATCGTTACTGTTTGGAGCCTGCCCGAAAACTGGTTCAGCGATGTTCCTGTTGACGATTTCTGTTTTTAGGATGGTCTGATTTTTAGCTTTCCGTAGAACATCAAGCCGATCCCGGAGTGTAGCTATCTGAGTCTGTAGCTCGGATATTTGGTGCTTTGCTGCCTTGTACTCCGTCCGGTAGTTTATCTTCGTCATTTTGGGATCTTCGGCTCAATCAAACAACGCAAAAACTCATGATTTCACAAAGTAATTCGTACATTGAACAGCTCAAAAGAAAGAACAAAATCATATACATTCCTCGACCATCAAGCAGTGCAATTGAATTTTACAAGCATCGAGTTTTTAACAAAGTCGAAGCAGATGCAGTTATCATATAATTAGTTTTCATAATGTTAAATAGACATTTTTCAGACGTTTTTCCATTTTATTACCATTTTGGAGATACTGAACTATTAAATGGATCATGGAGACACAAGCATGCACCCCACGTGACTACAGGACTACTGTTCATATTGAAACGTGCTAGGAATGGTGATGGTATTTAGTGCATTAATGAGCCCCCCACAGGTGCTGTTCAGAAAACGATCCTCGAATAATTTGATCATAAGCTCGTGTATGCACTGTAATGCATGTCATGCTTAAATGTGACTGGCGCTGCCTTTGCAATCCTAATTTTGTTTCATAATATTGAGCCTATGGTGACAGCCGTTTGGAATGGAATGGAAATTTAAAAGATTTGTTCACAGCATGACTTTTTATAAATCGAACATTTTGAATTGTGTCATTTCAATTTATTATGAATCAATAAAAACCATCAACAATTCATTCGTGCCCTTATTTTGTTTATATACAGGGTGGGCCAAAAGTCAGTGTGCAAACGTTGGCCTTAATTGCTCAGTCACTGAGTGCCCAATTGAAATACTTCCTTCTGGTATGACTTAGTACCACCACTGGTTCGAGGAATTTGTCAACTCGAAAAATATTCGCGTTCATTTTTTTCAAATGGAGGTTCATTTTCACATTTATTTGATAGTTTGGATAGTCGGATCAAGCTAAATGTTATTGAATTGTGTTTGGCCATTCGAATTACGTTTGTCCTGAAAGAATTAGAACTGTAGCTTCTCAGATGACCGAGATATGAAGCATAACGAGTTTATTCATTACGTGTGATCAGGTGATTGGTTTACCTAATCACGTGATAAGGTGACCCCGTTAACTACCCCGTTAAACATTATGGGAATTGTTAAGGGTGCCCAATTAAGGTGTCGTGTCACGGTGTCACATAATCACCCAGTCAATTTTGTTAACGAGATACACAAAATGCTTGATAACTTCGTCATTTCTAATCCGTTTTGCCTCATGTTTTCAGATCATATGCAACATTTGGTAATCTACGGTCTCTGAAAAAATTAGGCGTTCAGCATGTTCAGAGAAAACAATATAGGTGTTTTAATATTGAATGGGCGTGGTCTAAAATATTCGAATTTTCAAATTTTGACGACGGAATCCTCGAACCAGTAAGTACAGTATGCCATCTGCAAAGCAACAGCTCTCAAATATAAAACACGGCGGAGGTATAAGACACAACGTTTGCACACTGACTTTTGGCCCACCCTGTATAAACATTGGTATATATACCAATTGATTGACAAGTAGATTAAGTGCTGTTCACTGAAAGATGAGGAAACAATCAATAAAAGAAAAAATAGTTTCTCTACCACCAAACAAATAATCAAACAACAAAACAAGTTTCCCGATTTCTGTGGCAGTCTCATGAGAGATACGTATCAATACGTGATTTACCTATCAACCTCCATTTAAACATTTTCATCACTGAGTCTATTCAGAAAAAATCAGAAATCAGAAATTTTCTTGAAATAGTCTCATGAGAGAGTGGTCGAGCGTGCTAAATCGCTCTACAGTCGATCTCCGAGATTTTTCTAAAAGAGCCCCCGAATAGTCGTTCAGGGCCAGCTAGAGAACGAGTTGAAAAATTCACGTGACAGTCGAGTGTATAGTAATTAATCATCATGAGAGAGTGGTGACAGAAAATCTTTTGGTGTGCCAGGGAAACTTCCACTCCAATACGGACCAGGAATCCGTGAGAGGACAGTATTTGTTTATCACGTCTAGAACCAGACCTTTCTCTATACCTCCTACACTGTACAACTTGTCTTGCACTGATACAAGCTTTGCATCTGGGTGGGTTGTTGTTAGTGTTGTTAGTGTTGTTAGTGTTGTTAGTGTTGTTAGTGTTGTTAGTGTTGTTAGTGTTGTTAGTGTTGTTAGTGTTGTTAGTGCTGTTAGTGTTGTTAGTGTTGTTAGTGTTGTTAGTGTTGTTAGTGTTGTTAGTGTTGTTAGTGTTGTTAGTGTTGTTAGTGTTGTTAGTGTTGTTAGTGTTGTTAGTGTTGTTAGTGTTGTTAGTGTTGTTAGTGTTGTTAGTGTTGTTAGTGTTGTTAGTGTTGTTAGTGTTGTTAGTGTTGTTAGTGTTGTTAGTGTTGTTAGTGTTGTTAGTGTTGTTAGTGTTGTTAGTGTTGTTAGTGTTGTTCTAGTGTTGTTAGTGTTGTTAGTGTTGTTAGTGTTGTTAGTGTTGTTAGTGTTGTTAGTGTTGTTAGTGTTGGGGTAGGGACTTGATGATATTATTAAGTAGAAGCTGTAACTAAGAACAAAATAAAAACGTAAGAAAGAAAAAACAAAATACTGATACAGCAGCTTCATATTAGGGGTTAGTGAAAATGAAAGCGAAAGTGAAAGTAAAAAGAGAAACTAACTGATACAGCAGCTGGGGAGTGGGTGGAGAACGGTTGCGTTCTCAAAACTAGGATTAAACCTAAACAATATGGATCCTTCTTCTGGCCTGCAATAAAAATTGTTACTCATTTCGAAAACTAAACATTAGGAGGAAGAGAGCAAGACATGATTCTCCCTCAAAACAAAGGAATGTTGCCCACCTGTCTTCAGTTGGAGCCTGGCCCCCCAGTATATAAACCATATTGTTATTATTAGCAGCGGAGACAGGGACATCATAGGGTCCCTGGTCAGGCTCCTCTATCACTTCCCAGGTATTCGTCTCTATTGTGTAGTACTGTACTATTATATCCTCTTTTTGGCTTTGTCCCACTGAAAAGTAGGTTTATTATTTGTCAAAATCACTGACTTTTACGGTCAGAGGGGTTTTGGTTTCTGTGGTGGAGACTAAGAGTTGAACGGGTGAAAAATTCCTTACCGATCAGCAATAAAAAATCCGGTTGACCAGACGAATCAAATCATTTGGTTCATCCGACAAGTAATTGGTTGCCATTTGTTTAGGTTCAAAGTGCAACAACTGAATCCTGTATAGTATCCTACCGATATAGAGTGTATCCTTGATGTGAACACCGCTGAACCTATCACAGAATCTGGGTAATGCTGTGCCAGTGTACCAAGTATCCTCCAGCTGATCGTACCGTATCACAGATCTGCCTGACGGAGAAGGTTTCAGGGTTTAAGAACCATTCCATGAAAAGGAAAGTATACATATTTCTAGGAATGATAAGAGCCTTGGGTTGGGACTTGGGAGCATGGCTAAATTTGCACCAGTCTTGTGCGGGGTGTTTAAAATTTAAATTGCTATCTCGGCAAGGCATCATATTGGTGTCACTGCTTAAATAAATTCGATATCAGTTCACTGCTTGAATAAAATTGATAACAGTTCACCGCAAAAAAAAGCAGTTGTTTGGTCGGTCGTTAATGCTCACTGTTTCAGCTGTGCAGTGCACCAGAATTGTGGTACAAACAAAGTGGTTTGGCACTTCATCAATCATTCATTGTGGAACTTATGACGTCATGATCGATCAACCAGTACAAAATGTATCACACGCCACTTTTTAAAATGTGGTAAAAAGCAGCTGAAGTCTCAACAAGATATTTTAAAATATTTATAAATTGTCAGTGGTCTAAACAAAATAAGTGGTCACCTGTAGAGTGGTCCCCTCCAACCACAACCACCTGATTTTCTGCTGTACACATCACGTAACATCGAACAAAAGAGTACGGGGTCCGCCTACACTCCTCCCACTTCTGCAGAAAGAGAGAAAGTGAAAGTGAAAGTGAAAGTGAAAGTGAAAGTGAAAGTGAAAACCACCGTACATATTGAAGAACTACAATCTCACCTTTACGTAAACTGAGTATCTGATTAGGTCACCATTGTTACCCAGAACATAAAGCCATCCGTCAAGAAAACAACATGTTGCTTTTTCGGTGTTCATCAATGGACATTCTCCCAAATCAAACCACTGAAAGGTTTTGTTTCAGTTTTGAAACAAAAATCGTCTTTGATTTCTCACGTTTGTGTATCTTTAAGAAATTCACGAAAGTTTTGAACAAGTTGTGATTATGTTAAATATCGGAATACAATTACTATAAGCATCTGACGAACCTCTAGATCTACAGTGTCTGCTCTGAGAAGTTCCCAGATATGGGACCCTTCGTAACTAGCAACAGCGAACATTGCTCTGAGGTACTGTCCTGCTCTCTTATATCTGGTTTCCTTCGTATCCCTGATTCATTAAACTGGATTAGGAATATAAGTATCATTCATGCTACATCAATAGTTTCCTCCTTCGTATCCCTGATTCATTAAACTGGATTAGGAATATAAGTATCATTCATGCTACATCAATAGTCTCCTCCTTCGTATCCCTGATTCATTAAACAGTATAAGTATCATGGTAGAGCACAGCAAGGCCGACCAAAACAAAGCTACTTGTCTATGTTACTGAAGGAAGTTGGGACAAACTCTAAAGAAGAACTGCGGACCCTGATGCGGGACAGGGATATATGGAGGGGGTTATCTGGCGTAGATCGGACTTAGTTCCGAGATAGTACTAGTATAAGTCTCATTCATATTACATCAGAAGTAAGGTTTGATCTATGGAAAGTGAATGCCTGTGTATTAAAACTGACTTGGTATTTTGCTGAAGAGCGTTCAAAGCCAGTGGTTTCTGTACCTCAGCAGTTTCGTTACCATTGTTAAAATAAATGGAGCTGAGGCACTGCATCTCCAGATCTTGCCACCACACCAACTTCATTACCTCCTTCATATCCGTACTGGTTAACTGCAGATAGAGATAAAGTGAAAGTGAAAGTGAAAGTGAAAGTGAAAGATCTTGCCACCACACCAACTTCATTACCTCCTTCATATCCGTACTGGTTAACTGCAGATAGAGATAAAGTGAAAGTGAAAGTGAAAGTGAAAGTGAAAGATCTTGCCACCACACCAACTTCATTACCTCATTCATATCCGTACTGGTTAACTGTCCGGACGTTATTAGGGGTTAGTGATAGTGAACAAATTCCGGTTTGGTAATACTGGTGATCTTTTGAATGCGACTAGGGAGTGACATTATATGAATCAACATAATCCTTTAATAATCGTTTTATTTTATTACAAAACTTAGCGTTCTATTTGTAGTCCATGATACCAATTCAGAACATACCTCAGCTTGGTGGATGGATAACCAACTGTCAAGGAATGCATGAACTGATGATTCTTGTTCCACATTCAGCTCCGATCTACCCAACAAACTGATCACGTCCAAAAGTTCCGCACCCACACTCAACAAATCCTGAGCCATTCCCTCAAACGAGTGCAAGAAGACATGATCAAAATGTTCCCGTAAACTTGGTATATAAGTTAAGTCTGAATATGATTTGATAAACGTTCTAAGATTCTGAGGGGTGACGAATTTTCTCAACGATTTATAAAGCATGTCAGACAGATCAGTAATCTCCAGCAGGTTCTGCAGGATCATGATCTCCCGGTAGTTGAAGGAATCCACGACAATAGAGCCGGTGTAGATAAAATTCAGGACCAATTCAACAGTTGAGGTGGTAACATCACTTGGTAGCTCTAACTGGGTGATGGGCTCCTCTGTGCTGAATAGTTTGTCGTTAAAGTAAGGACTCTGGGATGCTAGAACAATTTTGTGGGCGTGTAGGAGTTTATCATTGGTTTTCAAGGTGACATCGCAGAACTTTCGTTCGTTTCTGTATTGGAGAAAGGAGCTGAATCCTCGAGTGTTGTATAGTTCTTCTCTGAATTCCATTGTTAGGTTACCGGTCTTATTGTTAGGTTACTGGTCTTGCCATGCTGAATATGCCACGTGAGTTATTATGGGTATTGTGATTTTATTCAACGAACAAAATGTAGAAATTTAAACAATTTTAAGGAAAACACAATTTATATAAGAATAACCATCAACCAAGGTTCGCTACCAAGTTATACAGTGCTGTTTAGTGTTCAGCCACAACAACCAGTTACTAACCTGTCACGCAGCAGAATGTTACAACTAACAAGCTAATTTATAAGCTAATTAAATACAACCTGCAGGGCTAGACACTTCAGTATAAAACTTAATTATGTGCTGTACATCTCGCTGCTGGGGAGAGAGAGTGGAGGATGTGGTCAATGTACTGTAGCAAATATTTGAAATATTTATTAAGTTAAGTTACCGAGTTGGTGTTTGGAAAAACGCACTGCTCCAAGCAAACTAGCAAAGGTGACTGGTGAGTGACCACAAAAGGTATTTGAATTTGAATTTCATCATTTTTATAATTCAGATACCAATATGAAAACTAGTTTAACTAGTAGCTAAGTAGAAAGGAAAAAAAACACTGTCGCTTCCGAATGTAAAGGGCGGTTATCTTAAAACTTCTGAAGAGTTGTAACCAAGTTCGCACTGACTAAGTTAATCAACACCACTAAACCATATTTCTTGCGAAGTGTTAATAACTGTAGGTAAGTTTATTAGCAAATAACCATTCATATTTTGTCAACTGATCTAGGAGTATGAAAAGGTATTAATTGCGGACGTATTTAAAAAACATCGAGAAGCTAGGGTCCTGCAATAGGATTCTTCACAAAGGCTTATATATTAAAGAGTAATTCTTCGCTCAAAAATCGTAAAACAACCTTCTAAGGTTTCCCAAAAGACAGAATTGTGTCTCGTAAAACTCAGAAAGAAAAGATAAAAGAAACGGCCATGAGATCTGCTTCCCAAAAAAGTCTCAAAAACTGTTTCATATAAATCTTCTGCAGAATGCTCAATTAGCGCATACTGGGAAGCCAGGATGCTGTTTAATTCCTGTTTAATTCCTGTTTAATTCCTGTTTAATTCCTGTTTAATTCCTGTTTAATACTGTGACCTATTGTGTAATTGTTATAATCACCTAATTTCTTCACTGTAATCAGTTCCAATTGCCAGCGATCAGACGAATCCTCATTTTGGTTTGCAAATTGTTCGATGAACTGTGTGATATCGATGACGATATCCATGCAATGTGTATATTCACAGGACCTATAATAATATAAAAGATGTTTTGGCGGCCACTTTACTAAAACTACCACAAGATATCACTTGTAGGTTTACAACCTACCAGGACGCGCGCCGAGTTCAGAACAGATATTTTACGAGTATCACCCGTTAAGATATCACCCTAGACGTCTTTAAAACAATAGCAGGGCTCGGTTGGTGACAAGCTCCAGAGATGACGTCCTCTGTCCTTCTTTGTACAGGAGATCTAGCTGCGGGACAAAGTACCTATCATTTGTGCCTTGTAACTGTAGTTTGCAATGCGGCGTACTAAGAAACACAAGTTAACAGAGCCAGTCTGCTTGAAGGATCCTGCAAGTGTAATGTAGTTTGTTGTTTCCGGTATGTTAATCCGACAAAGGTAAACTGGTGTTATTGGTCTACCTTCTGAGACGAAACCTGTTTAATGTTTTTATGGGAATATTGGTTAGAAACCGCATACAGAAACAGTCTACATGGATACCCAGTCAATCTAATAAAGTATTATAACAGAAAACTATTCTTGATGCACGCATGGATCCTAAATGTCTAAATCTCAATCTGAAAAGAGGTGCAGCTCTTTATATCATTTAGGAACCACTGAGTACCTATCATGCGATAGTTCCCTAGGAATCAAAGTATCCCCTGTTATGGAACGCGTGGCTCTTCACTTCATATATCTTAATGTCTGCGGCAACCCAATATTGTACACCATAACGAATAGAAGATTTGGGGAGTACGTTAAAAATCTAACAAGGAGAATTATATTTTGTGGGAGTACCGGTAGAATAGGTAATTCTACTACTAATTCTGAAGGCGTTATACCAGTAACTGGGTGTCGTCAGCATATTTCTCATATCTCTCATATTTCTCAGCCGAATCAACAAAACGTGACGTCCTCAGGTAACGTTCCAGCTGCAGACACGACTGCCACAAGTGTGGTGGATCAGGGGATAATTTTTAAGAATCAATTAATCAAGACACTCAACTATGATGAACACGTGGACATTATAAATAGCATTATTTTTTTTGCAATGCGCCCGTTAACACAGTAAACACTTACACTGCACAGTAAATACGAACACAGTAAATATAATCAATTGTTCAGCAAAGAGCGGAAGGTTGGGCTGTTTATAAAATTAGAGGGCTGAAAATGAAAAGGGAGCTTTACATCTTGAGGCAAATGTTTAATTTGTTTAGAATATTATTTACTATTTCATAGAAGAGCGTAATTGAATTATGGATGAACTTAGATCTAATCGGTAGAATTTTAAGCTCCTTCTGCTTCTCATAGAATACAATATCAGAATAACACTATAATGATCAAACTGCATTGTCCATCAATCCATTAATTGATCTCATGAAAAGTGAGCTTTACATCTATAGGCAAATTTTTATTTGTTTATTGTACGCGTCTCCAGTTTATTATGTTTCGAATATTATTTTCATAGCTACAATAATGTGAGAACGATAGTTGTTGTTTTTACTTATTATTTATTTGTTCATGGAATTAGAGAACTGAAAAGTGAGTTTTACATCTTGAGGCAAATGTTTGTTAGTTTATTGTACGCGTCTCCAGTTTATTATGTTTCGAATATTGTTTTCATAGCTACAATAATGTGAAAATGATAGTTGTTGTTTTTACTTTTTTTACTATTTTTCTTTCTCTTCATTTAAACTTTATTTAAACTATTTAACTTTATTGTTCGTTGTATCTAATGCATGATTGCTGTAGAAGCAGCACATGTTTCAGCTGATGTCTTTTGTCATTTAATTGATAGGCATCCTAAAACTGTGCTGATAATCACATTACCGCTATAAAACTAGGATATAGTTGCTAACTAAACTTTTGTTTGTCAAGTACAGCTTATCTGCTCGCAATTACCAGCAAATCGAGTTAGCTCGCGCTACCGCCCTTTTTCATCATTTTTGATTTTACTATTTAAGTTCCATCACCCATCACCCAATAACATTGAAGTCTATTCCCGATTGCATTACCTACTTCCTGACTACTAGTACTATATTTTTAATGCTTTGTCGAGAAATTAGATGTTGTGCTTAACAGTTTATGAATAAGGATAGAGACAGAGACAATTCTATTTGTTTAGTTGCACGTGATGGAATGTTTGTGACGTTGTGTAAACGTTTAATTGAAGGAAATGTTGTTTTGAAATGGAATAGCTTGAGATTTTGCGTTTTTTGCTGTTGCTATTCGAAGTATTGATAGTGTTTGTGATCTGCTGTACGATATGTTGAAAGTGAGCTTTCACTGAAACAGAATTTTCCATATTTAATTCTTTCAGGCAATTGTAAGCATAGATTCTTGCTGATCAGACGTTACCATCAAGGATGTATGCTATTTTTGATATTTAGTGTGTAATCATTTGAGTGACCGTCGCCAGTGTCATCTTTTTCCAAACAAAAGGAAATGATTTTAATTTAAATTCCCGTAAAATCCCGTACCCAAAAACAAAATGATACTGATAATGAAATTGGTCGCTCGCTTTTCCCATTCATACACAATTGATGAAGAGATGCAGCTAGCAGTATTCGGCACTAACGATGCGTTGCAATTTGCAGGCCGTCAACGAAATCTTAAAAATTACATAAAATAAAAATCAATGTGTCACAAAATTCAAAACACAAGGAAAGTTCTTCCAAAGCTTTCCCATTTTATTGTAAGTGTTGTTGATCAAATATTATCTAAACCCAGTATAGAAACCTTGTTGTGCGACTAGATGACGCTAGTATAGATGACGCTATCTAGCGCTGGATTGCGAATTTCAACAATCGGTAAAGGTCCAAGATAACCAAACTCTATTTAACTATTTTGAATAAGAAAGGAGAATTAGGGGTCAGGTAACCAGTTGATTAATAAACAGGTTCTTAATTTAATACTTACTTTAATACTTTGTCGTCACAACCAAGGTTGTTAAATACGTCAAATTTTCTTGAAATAATACGACGTATTCGGTTTTAATAAAGAATACGTCGTAATACGCCGTAATACGGTAATTTCTATGGATTGTTAAATACGTCCACGAATACGCCATAATACCTACGCCGTAATACGCTGATTTGTCAAAATTAAACATTACAGCTGCGCGCCACCCTCATCATTGATCATGCATTAAAGGAGTGCAGTTATACATGATAACTTAAATTTGACCAAAACCCATAATCATGGGTAGAGTGTACCGCTGCCAGTGTTTCTCTTTTCGAAACAAAAGGAAATGATATTAATTTGAGGAACCGTCCGCTAATGCAAATTGATACCGAGAATAAATCGGTCGCTCGATACAATGTAAACTAAAGCTTAAACGATTATCTTTAAAACCTGTGGTTCGAGATGACTGTATCGTTTATACTTTTGAATCTAAGGACACTTAAATGTAGGCTACAATTTACTGCAAAAAGCGTCTATACATATTATATATCTTCACGACAATCTGTTGTAAAACAGGGGTTCCAGAAAACCCACTACACGATACTCCTGAAACATGAAATTTTTTTTACAGTCGATTTGGACAAGGTCTAGACGCCCTGCAAAGTTTCAGATCTCTAACTCAATTTTAACATGGTTTTTAAGGCACCTGAATATGGCGATTTTGGGTTTTTTACCTAATTTCGTATAACATGCTGGCGCGTATTTTGCGCAAATTTCTTAAAAACCTCCATATAACTATTTCTTATTCCTGTCATCTTTAACATTGAATTAGAATGTTTTGAACTTAAATGAACCTGCTGAACTACTTTCGGTGAGTCTTAATGCCTGGAAAACAATAAAGGGGATATAATAGTATAGGGGGTAAATAGTATTGTGAATATAAGGGCGACGGTAATGCTTGCCAGCATTGTGATTTGTAGTCAAATTTCATGGATAATCCGATAAACAAACAATTTTTTGCGCACACACCTTTTCGTAATACGTCAATTTTCGAGGATTAATACGTATTCGTATTCCAATACGTATTCCCTCCTAATACGTATTTAACAACCTTGATCACAACATACTGAAACGGAAGGTTAACCGTTCGACCATACACATGAACTTCAGCTCATAAAACCTCAATTATACAATGCAGTTGTATTGTATTTGTGTGCATTGTATGTATTTAAGCAATTCAATGCAGATGTCGATTTATAAATCATATCCATCAGAAGCTTTTTCAGAGAGTGTAAAGGTATTTAAAAGTAGCACCACTACTATCTTTAGAGGCCTAACTTTGGTATGCGCGTATGGTTGCTAGGTTACTAGTGTAGTTTCTAACCTTGGTATGCGCGTATGGTTGCTAGGTTACTAGTGTAGTTTCTAACCTTGGTATGCGCGTATGGTTGCTAGGTTACTAGTGTAGTTTCTAACCTTGGTATGCGCGTATGGTTGCTAGGTTACTAGTGTAGTTTCTAACCTTGGTATGCGCGTATGGTTGCTAGGTTACTAGTGTAGTTTCTAACCTTGGTATGTAGAGGTGAGAAGTAGAGAAATAGAAAAGTGACAGAAGGAGGTGTTGAAGTTTGGAATTGGGTTGTTGAGTATAATAATCCTGCCAACCTCCTCAGGAGCTAGTTACTGCAAGTGCAACTATTTTCAAAACTCTTCAGCTCATCAAATTACACCAACAATCCTGGTAAACCCTCGCTTTTAAAGTTTTATCGATAATTTGTCGGGCTACATATCTCCTGTTAGCTCCAGAATTACTTAGAAACAGTCAGTAATGAGTAATGCCTAAAAATACCTGAGTTGTTATTGGCTGTATAAAGATGACAGTGGCTGGTATAGGCCACGTGTCTGGTACAGGGTCACGTGACTGGTATGGGTCACGTGACTGGTATAGGGTCACGTGACTGGTATGGGTCACGTGACTGGTATAGGGTCACGTGACTGGTACAGGGTCACGTGACTGGTACAGGGTCACGTGACTGGTATGGGTCACGTGACTGGTATGGGTCACGTGTCTGGTATAGGATCACGTGACTGGTACAGGGCCACATGACTGGTACAGGGTCACGTGACTGGTATGGGTCACGTGACTGGTCCAGGGTCACGTGACTGGTATGGGTCACGTGACTGGTACAGGGTCACGTGACTGGTATGGGTCACGTGACTGGTACAGGGTCACGTGACTGGTATGGGTCACGTGACTGGTACAGGGTCACGTGACTGGTATGGGTCACGTGACTGGTACAGGGTCACGTGACTGGTATGGGTCACGTGTCTGGTATGGGTCACGTGTCTGGTATGGGTCACGTGACTGGTATGGGTCACGTGACTGGTACAGGGTCACGTGACTGGTACAGGGTCACGTGTCTGGTATAGGGTCACGTGTCTGGTACAGGGTCACGTGACTGGTACAGGGTCACGTGACTGGTATAGGGTCACGTGACTGGTCCAGGGTCACGTGACTGGTATGGGTCACGTGACTGGTATGGGTCACGTGACTGGTACAGGGTCACGTGTCTGGTATAGGGTCACGTGACTGGTATGGGTCACGTGACTGGTACAGGGTCACGTGACTGGTACAGGGTCACGTGACTGGTATAGGGTCACGTGACTGGTATAGGGTCACGTGACTGGTATGGGTCACGTGACTGGTATAGGGCCACGTGACTGGTATAGGGTCACGTGACTGGTACAGGGTCACGTGACTGGTACAGGGTCACGTGACTGGTATAGGGTCACGTGACTGGTACAGGGTCACGTGACTGGTACAGGGTCACGTGACTGGTACAGGGTCACGTGACTGGTACAGGGTCACGTGACTGGTACAGGGTCACGTGACTGGTACAGGGTCACGTGGTGTTAACCTCCACACCAAGTCTTAAGTACAACTTTAAGCGGGGGTTGCTAAAGTAGTTGGTATTGCTGTGATGATTCTCATTCTAGTAAAGGGCTGTAAGGCACTAAGGCTTTGTAATGTTTACGGGTATGTTCGTGAGGTCCAAATTGTGGGCCAAATAGCTGACAAAACATTGTAAAGTTTTTTTACCGGGTTTTTAAAACTTTGCTGCTCTTCGTATCGAGATGATCTTCGAAATATAATTTCTCAGTTTCTCTTCAAACGAAACACCGTCAATTCACTGTATATTCCTTTTTGATTTCGTCAACTGAACTAGCGCCGCCTCTTTCACTAATTAAAGAACAGACTAGAAACTTTTAAAACTTGCTAAAATAATTACAATCTCACCGCACCCCCAGCTAATGCTATGTCCGGTTAGAATGCCGCTTTCCAACTCCCATATCTTCACAGATACTTCAAATAGTTGATCATTCCCGGAACTCCACGTATCGTCCCTGTGAAATACGTACAGATATACGGTCCGAATCCTGAACCGGTTTAGACACGTTACTTCAAAACAAAGGCAAGTATTGTGATCTTTATATATTAGTTTTATAAAGGAGCATACAAGCGGAATGATTCGCAGCTTCTCCTTGGCACTTTGTTGGGACTTGTAGGGAATCCTGCGTACGCTATAAGTCTAACTTTAGAAATATATCAGTTTAAAAGTCACAAATGTTAGATATTGTAACATTTACTCCGCAATCGGAAAATCCACGTTTCGAGCTGAAGTTTGTTAACTTTAGATGCTGTTTTAAAACAGTGATCGTTTTTCCGCTTCAGGGCGCGTCATTTATTTAATAACATGCTCTGCGCTGTAACTTCTTCGGAAAAGATATTTGTCTCGTATAACACGTGTTTCGGCACTTATATCTTTATATGCAGACCTCGTGAAAGATTTTTTAGCTTTTCGGCACCCATAAAACATAAAATTTCACTCCCCAAATTGTGAATACTTTTGCGTTTAACTCATGCTTTAAACACTAAACAAGTTTTCTTCCCGAAACTTTATAATTACGCTGAATTACCCCCGGCACGAAATTGCTGCACTGTGTCAGTGTGCCCAGTCTCCTTTTCTCCTGTATTGAGAGTTATCAGCTAGATTTAACAGTAGGCATATCTTCAGACATATTTTTAACCGAGATTCATTCCTCTTTGTAACTATTTTATTTCCGTCACTCTTTTGATTACCAGTCCTAAAGGTGCTAATTCTTCTCCGGACAAATATCCGATATTTTATTGTCTGTATGTGTTTTTGTAGTTGCACATCTTTTTTTGCACATATTTTTTGTTTTAAATTTCTCTTTTTCAACGAAAGCGTTTAATTTTTTACATGTTTTCGTTTGATTATTTTTCTTGTGAAATACAGTATAAATAAACATATTTTCAAGAGTTTTTCATAACAACATTTTGCTAGAAATATCAATGATATCTGTTAAATATTTGCAATATTCTATTCTATCCAAAAATAGCGATGACATCTCGAAAACAAATACTTTCGATTCAATTTCAACAACGCTATTCCACTAAATTGTGTTAGATTCCTAATGACTTAAATAAAAACAAGTATATCAGGAAGCTACAAAAGATAAAATGAAAACTTTGAATTTACACTATACAGCGAAACTTCGAAAACCGAACCAGAAAGGAACCGTTAAAATGCTATTGTTTCAAGGTTATAAAAGTCCGATATTTAAATGGGCCGTTATTTAAAAGATCCGAAAAAATCCGAAACTTTGATGGTTCAAGTTTTAATTGGTCCGGAGTTCCGAGGTCCAGAATTCGAAGTTTCACTGTATATTTAAGATATGAAATCTAGCTACAGTATACAAGAGTTTATAAATAACATAATAGAGAAGTAACTGGTGACTTAAAATTAATGGATTGAATTAACTTGATCAAAAGATTTTCTCTATTTATTTTACCTCTGCCATTTCTCAGCATCAGTTACAATCTAAAGTTTGTGGACCTCAGTTAAGCCTTTCACTTGTTAATATAGAAGAGTAGAATGTTAAAATATAAACTCTGCCATTTCTCAGCATCAGTTACAAAATGATACAGAAGAGTAGAATGTTTAAATATAAACTCTGCCATTTCTCAGCATCAGTTACAAAATGATACAGAAGAGTAGAATGTATAACTATAAAGAGTAGAATGTATAAGTATAAAGAAAACGTCAACGTAAGAACCCCCATCACAGAACTAAAGTATGCACACCACGTCAATAATAATATATAATAATATATATTCATACGTTATGTAAGATATTGTTTGCGATTATTAAGTAATTACTCAATTAACCTTGACAGCTCGAACATATATATAAATATGTAAATAATGGCGTTGTATTCTGTAAGGAGTATATGGTGCGTATTGTGTTCTTAGTTCTGCTATCCATAGCTTATAAGTCGTGCTTTTTTGTTGATATTTGTGAGTCAAACTATTACATATAGTTGAAAAGGAAACATATAATTTAATTTTCATTATATAATTGACAGCTCTTTGTTACACAATCTTTCATATAACTTGTGTTAATCTTCACTTCAGCTAGGGACGGTTGAAGTGAAGATTTTATAGAACTATAATACGTAATTTGGAACGTGGTGTGGTTATATTAGGTATATGTACAATGTACATCGCACTTGTGACAACAGAATCACTGGGACACACAAAATTTTAATCTAATCTTACGGCTAATGTACTGCGAGTGTGTGAAAATCCTTAGTCGGGTAGCTCGTTTTTTTATTCGTAACCGCATGATTATTACTATCCATTTTTCAGCGCTGCATTTGACGATCTTTGGCATTCAACAAATTAATGCATTTATTGGCTCAAAGCGGTCAGCATACACTTAGTCTGCATCCTTTATATTGAATATAATACGAGCCTCTGTAACATTGTGCCGCTTTTTTGGTTCTTTTGCGATAGTGAAACGCAATAGCTAGCGCCAACCAGCGCTTGTTAGCGCCACTTAACACTAGCTAGCGCGTTTAAAATATCGCAAAAGAACCGCTTTGTTTAGTTACTCAGCTTTATTGTCTCGAGTATTATATTATTATACCGAATAAAACAAATCCTGCTGCTTAATAACTGAAAATTGAACTTGGAGGTTCTTTGCCTCGTAATGCCGTATAATGCCGTATAATGCTATGTAATGCCGTGTAATGCCGTGTAATGCCGTATAATGCCGTATCATGCCGTGTAATGCCGTATAATGCCGTGTAATGCCGTGTAATGCCGGATAATGCCGTGTAATGCCGTATAATGCCGTATAATGCCGTGTAATGCCGTATAATGCCGTGTAATGCCGTGTAATGCCGTGTTATGCCGTGTAATGCCGTGTAAATCCGTGTAATGCCGTGTAATGCCGTATAATGCCGTGTAATGCCGTGTAATGCCGTGTAATGCCGTGTAATGCCGTGTAATGCCGTGTAAATCCGTGTAATGCCGTGTAAATCCGTGTAATGCCGTGTAATGCCGTGTAATGCCGTGTAAATCCGTGTAATGCCGTGTAATGCCGTATAATGCCGTGTAATGCCGTGTAATGCCGTGTAATGCCGTGTAATGCCGTGTAATGCCGTGTAATGCCGTGTAATGCCGTATAACGTCCCACAATTAAACCGGTTTGCGGTGGCTGAGTGAGTTGATTGCTCTTTTCCCTACTTCTACCACAATTCTCACTCTTAATGCGGAGCGTGTACAGTTGTAGCAGACATTCACTTCCGTCCCCCGATTGTTGGCGTCTGCTCACTATGCTGCTATTGTACCACATGTTGTGTTTAACTAGCTTCTAACTTTTATTGAGGTTAAACTTAAGACACGATGTGTGTTAAACAAGAGTTGTCCAGGATTGGGAAGATACAAACGTCTATTAAAGTTAAACAGGCTTCAGTTTATCGAGCATTAACTTTACCGGGCTTTTAATCTTCACCAATTAGTAGTGGTCAACTACTGGAAATCTTAACTCGATTTACCGTGCAAATATTCTCCTCGAATCACATGGAAGAGGTAACCACTTTACTTTTCATAAAAAATAAAACGACATTTTCAATTCTTCTTTGATCAGCAATCAGTCGAAGTGATATTTAATATTTATGTCTAGTTTCTTCACTACAAATAAACTTAAATTACCCACAACAGAGCAAATTGATGTGAGTTCCATCAGAGCTAGTTGAGGATATTGAATAAATTGATTATCTTTATCTTATATATAAATATATTATATTTATCTGAATTCATTACCGTTGGCCAATGCTACAAGTGTATTACCTTTCTCTTATATTAAGCCATTAGGGTTAAATTAGTGACAAATTAGTTTATGTTTAAATAACCTTGACCTCTCCGGTTGTAATCGATATTTAGTCTTAATAACTTGTATAACTTAAATTACACCTACTATCTTACTATATATAAAGCGAGACGATATATATATATTTATATATATCTGTGCCATTTTACTGACACCACGGCATCAACTTTAACGCGAATTTCCGCATAACCCGTAATATATTATATTATACGGGTTCCTGCTAGTTATATCAATACGTAACAAATGCTTTTGATAATAATTGATTTTAACATAACAACATATCCAAACTAATGGCATAGCAATATCTACGATATCCTAACTCAGTCCCAAACAAACTAAGCTGGACTCTGGAGTCTGTGCTTTATCTTTTGTTTTAATCAATAAAACATCCTTTTCATTTTTATTTATCAATTGCGTGCAAATATTCTGTTTAAGATTTGATCTATTTATGATATACATTTATAATTATGTAATCAATAAACCAGTCCCCAAACAAACAAAAAAACGAGTCCCAGCGAAGTTGTGGAACACAACAAGAAAATTGAAAATAATTTTGTGCGCGAGGGTAGGGAACCAAATGTCGTTTCTAACCCAAATAAACTTTAAGGAGGCTTCTCATCAGTAGCCGCACCTCCTTACTCGGTTTCTGAACTGGAATTCTATGGGTTTCCAGACGGCCAGACCGAGTATTACCATCCCATCCTTCTAGAGTTCATCACAAGTAGCACCCACTTTGAAGATCTTTGACACCCAGACACACCCCATTGGCGAACAAACTTTGGATATAATCTTACATGCTCCCAAAGGAATCCCTGGTTTATGGTCTTTCTCATCGTCACCAGCACTTTCACAATTTCATCAGCTCTTTCACTGAAGTTGCATCAGCCCAAGCATGTGAAGAGATCAAGAGGCAGGCCTAGGAAGATCTTAAATTATGTATTTATTGAGGATGCTGAGCAGAGATTGGATCGGATTGGACTCACGATTGATTGTATGAGAAGATAAGCTGCATATCGAAAGGGATGGAGAAATGTTACCTGCCGAAGTTGTATAATACAAAGTAATGACGCAGTTGACGCAGACTAATCCTTTTGGATGGAGATCTCGCCATGTAACATGTATGTATGTCGTATGATCCTGCTACATATTGATAATAAGTGAATATATACACATCTCATGAGGTTTTGTGCAATAGAAGAGTCAGTCTTCCATGAGCTTCTGTTATCACGTGTTAGCAGATTCTTGTGATATCTCTTCTTTTCTTTTATCTGTACTTTAATCTCTTATCTAGTCGTTCCTTTTATCAGCACGTATCTGTAATGTATTGTTTTTGTATATTAGAGCTTTAGCCACAGGTAGGTTGGTCTGCACGGAGCCTCACAGTTTCAATTCCTTGTTTAAATAGCCGTACAACAAGGATATCCACTGTGCTCACCAGGTTAGGCACATAACCAACATTACCCTGCTAAAGTTAGCTATATACTATGGTTTTCTCGAAAGTATTTCCTTGTATTTGACTTTCGTCAAGAAAGTACTCTTACTTTTACTGTAATCTACTATAAAGTAGAACTCTATGCCGTGTTGCAGCTGTGTCATGTAGTGTGTTTGATGTGTAGTTTGGAGCATAACATAAACTCTGTGATAGATCAGACTCTGCAATAGATCAGACTCTGTAATAGATCAGACTCTGTAATAGATCATACTTTGTAATAGATCAGACTCTGTAATAGATCAAACTCTGTAATAGATCAAACTCTGTAATAGATCAGACTCTGTAATATATCAGACTCTGCGATAGATCCGACTCTGCAATAGATCAGACTCGTTAATGGATCAGACTCTGCAATAGATCAGACTCTGTAATAGATCAGACTCTGTTATAGATCAGACTCTGTTATAGATCAGACTCTGTAATAGATCAAACTCTGTAATAGATCAGACTCTGTAATAGATCAGACTCTGTAATAGATCAGACTCTGTAATAGATCAGACTTTGTAATAGATCAGACTCTGTAATAGATCAAACTCTGTAATAGATCAAACTCTGTAATAGATCAGACTCTGTAATATATCAGACTCTACGATAGATCCGACTCTGCAATAGATCAGACTCGTTAATGGATCAGACTCTGTTATAGATCAGACTCTGTAATAGATCAGACTCTGTAATAGATCAGACTCTGTAATAGATCATACTTTGTAATAGATCAGACTCTGTAATAGATCAAACTCTGTAATAGATCAAACTCTGTAATAGATCAGACTCTGTAATATATCAGACTCTGCGATAGATCCGACTCTGCAATAGATCAGACTCGTTAATGGATCAGACTCTGTTATAGATCAGACTCTGTAATAGATCAGACTCTGTTATAGATCAGACTCTGTTATAGATCAGACTCTGTAATAGATCAAACTCTGTAATAGATCAGACTCTGTAATAGATCAGACTCTGTAATAGATCAGACTCTGTAATAGATCAGACTCTGTAATAGATCAGACTCTGTAATAGATCAGACTCTGTAATAGATCAGACTCTGCGATTGATCAGACTCTGCGATATATCCGACTCTGCAATAGATCAGACTCTGTAATAGATCAGACTCTGAAGAGTTGTTGGCAGATGTCAGACCTTGTGCGCTTAGTCAGACGCTGTGTCTTCAACTGAAGTACAGGATCCGGGTGACAACAATACGGAACAGCTATACGAGGAAACACCAGAAGTCGAAAAGCTAGATCTGAAGTTCAATTATGACGAAGAGCCGGAGGAGGATTTGCTTCGCAGACTAACACCGACAGAAAAGAGTCTCAGTTTTTGTGAAGAGGTCACAATCGTGAAAAAGCTGAACTCGCTTCCAATAATCACAAACCATCTCGATCCCTGCATGCGAATAAGGAATCTGTCGTCATCTCCGGGTTACATCTCAACTGACCTAAAGAGTAACGCAGATGAACCAAGAAGGGACATATATCACCAGAAAGCCCTGTTTATGAAGGAACCAGCGGACATTCTTCAGTGGTCAACGGAAAGTAACGTCCCATTTCGGAAGTATGGACCTCACCAACGAGAGCTTGCCCTGTTCAGCTCCAGATTTTACCCCTTCCAACCATGGGACACTTACGATACTAAGGACTTCAAGGAAATCCCTATCTTACTCCAATGCATGAACCAGATCCTACAGAATAACCTGATTAATGGAAATCTTCTCAACAGTTGCGTCATCGAGAGAATTCAGATGAATTCCAAGATCCCAGAAACATCGGTATTCCCATCCGATCTCGATTCTTACATCGAAGAAGACTCTCCGCTTGCAATTCTCTGCCTTGGACATCAGAATGTAATCGACATAATTCCAAGGACCGACACTGGATCATATCTAGGAAAAGTAGATGTAGGACGGCTATCACCTGATCACGGAGCGGCTATTTTCCTGTCAAGCGATACTCTGAAACGTTATCAAGTACGGTCAGAAGTGGGTTTTGACTTACAAATAAACGCTGTCAAGCCATCCTATAGGCTCCTATTCTTCAGCTCTATTACGGACTCTGATTATCGCGAGCAATCCCTGACCTGGGACGGAAAAGATCTACCCAACAACAGTATCCGGCCAACGCAGTTTACCAACAAGCTTGGATACAGAATTGGGCAGGTTCATATCTATCAGCAAACACTCGATAACTTCACCAAGGCTGACTTCACATTGCTTCTTGATGCTCTAGAGCAACACACATCCAGCAAGGACTCGCTTGAAGACATGAAGACCCGAGCAAAAGTATTACTTGAAGACCCCTATGATAGTCCAAACTACGCTGCTGTGAGTGTGCTGATCAACAAAATGAAGCACAAAGAAGTTAAGGAGGAACTCACAGCGTGCAAACAGGCTATTGACGGTGCTGCAGCAATTTGTAAGCAAAGGTTGTGTCGATACCTTACAGAAGCAAGCGAAACTTCTTACATCACCAATGCCCCCGAGGAGAACCTCTCCAAGACTGCCCCAATTCCAGAAACCTGCACTTCTCCGACAGATTTCCACTTTACCAGCTCTCTGCCCAACGCTGGGGACTTTCTCAAGTCAAGGGCATCTACTACCCGGCCTAAGGTTAACGTCAAGAGGAAGATACGAGAGTCGGATAGAATCACATCGGACAGCTGCTTTCAGGGCATTGAAAGTTACATCAAATCCCTTGACGAAGCAACTAACAGTGATATCTTGAAAGAACTTGAATTCCTGAAACTTAGTACGGAAGGTGCTCCAAAGGCTAGGAGAAAGAGAATCTCTCAGTATATCCGCAAGACTTCTACCTCTGGGTCCTCTGAACAACTGAGCCTGATCGATAACAGACTAGCAGTGATCGAAAAATCAAATATTTCTATCAGCTCAGCTCTAGGAGAAGTGCAAAAAGATCTGGATGAACTAAAGCTTACCAAGATGCCCGCTGATAAATCTAAGGGAGATTGCAAGAACGCCACAACGTGTTCAAACGGAGTTGACCTCTTGAAAAATCTAACCAAAGCAAATCAAGATACCAGCTTACTTCTGGAAAAGTCCCAAAGCAGTTTAGAGGGCCTCACTCGAACCCTCAACGAAACTATGACTATCAAAAGGGATTTAGAAGCATGGCATGATAGCTTCTTCAAAAGCGAGGACAGCAACAAAATTGAGGAGATTCTAGCCATCCTAACATCATCAAAATCATCAAATCGGAGTAATTACCAAAAGAGGCCGAGTAATGAGACCCACGAACAGAATGAGAATTATGTTCCGAGATCCCCGCGCAAGACAAGGACCAACAGAGATATCCCCGGTCTTCCTCCTGAGCGAGGCCAAAGAGAGTCATACAGAAGGAGTGAGAGGATCAACACCGATCACAGGAACAGTTCCAGAAATGGAAACACTACACACTCATCTGATCGATCTAAAAGATTGAGTAAATCATCAGCACGGAAGAAACAGAAAGTGGTCCTTCTTTGTGACTCAACTATGCGGAGTTTCAAGTCAGAGGAGTTCTCCAAGAGATATGATGTCTCCATGATCTACAAACGCAGCTGGGACGAGCTCAGCTCCTGTTTGGGTGAAACTGCTGAGGAGATATCAAACAAAAACCCAGACGTAGTTTACATCCACCTTGGTGCTCATGACATCACGAATGGCCAACCGAGTGATTCTCTAATCAACACCTTTGTCCAGAGCACTGAAAAGATCCTCCGAGAAACATCACAAAAGTGCAAGGTGGTCATCTCTCATCCAATCATCTGCAATCAAACCGATGGAGGGGGACTTAGAGCCAGACAACTTATCTCAGAGGCAATTCACAATCTCAAAGATGATAGAGACAAAGCAGACTTCTGGACTAGAACTCGGGAGAACAAGAACTCCAACTTCTTTCCTGAAGATTCGGAACTTCCTCACAATTACATGTTGACCTCAAACAAATCTCAGCTCAACGACAGGGGTATCAGGGTCATTATGGGCAACTTCAGGACCAGCCTCGACAACACTTTCACCAGAGGCTCTCGTTAGTCCTTTTTCGTTTCTTCATCTTTTCACCTTCTTTTCGTTTCTCTCCAGGTCCCTCTCTGACCTTTCCTCATCATGGACTTTGCTAACTCTATTATCTCCTGGAACGTAGCAAACATCCATGGCCTGCTTGGTAACAAGACAGAAGATCCAGACTTTCTCAATTTTATCACACCTCACGACGTTATCTGCCTCCAAGAAACTGGATGTGAAGTGTCTCTGAAAGGATATAAATCATACAACAACACACGCAAGACTGGGAGAGGTGGTGGTGTCACCACATTGGTGAAAAACTCGATATTGAAGTACTGCTCAGCTGTTGACATCAATCTAACTAAAGATCTCTCTATGAATATGACTATTGTCAAATTCACGAACCCAGGAACTAAAACTAACACCTTTCTGGTGAATAGTTACATACCACCAGCAAACAGCTCGAAGAACAGTCGGTTTAGCAACTCGGAGGCCAATTTTGAAGCTCTCCAAGCAGAAATTAGCAATCTCCGCGAGACCCCCGAGGATGAAATTCTTCTTGTTGGTGATCTCAACGCCAGAATAGGCTTGTCAACCAAGCTGCTGTTGTACGACAGAGCTGAAGAATTTGAGCTATTCCCAGAAACAGGCCGAACTTCCCAGGCCATGATAGTTCCTGATTCTGTCCCAATATCAAAGAGCAGATGGAGTGAAGACAAGTGCACTAATAGTCATAAGAAGCAACTTCTTGACCTCTGCGGATCAGAAAACCTACTCATCCTGAATGGACGTACCATTGGGGATTCCACTGGAAAGTACACCTGTTTCAAGTGGAATGGCAACAGCGTAGTGGACTATTTCATAGCATCTTCCAACTTCCTTCATAGAGTGAGAAGTCTGACAGTCGGTGAGCACACCTTGTATTCGGACCACAACCCAGTTCTTCTCAGCTTGCGGAAGCAGCATTCGGTGATGAACACTCAAACACCTGGAGATTCCACCCTCCGTTATGATGACGCTCCATTCCGATACAAGGTCTCAGAAAACAGTTTACTCAACTTCGCCCAGTCGTTCGAGGAGCCAGATATAGTCAACAGAATCTCGAACTTGCACAATGCTGCTGACGCTATCCCGACTACCCAGCAAGGGGTGAAGGAACTGAGTGACAAGATAACTGATCTCATCAATTGCCTGGCAAAAAGAGAACTCGGTGTCTCTAAGCAAGCAAAGCATCCTAAACCAAAGTTCGATTCTTGGTTTGATGGTAATTGCCATGCAGCCAGGCGACTCTTCAAGCGGTCAATCAAAGTTGTCGACCAAAACCCCGACAGTCAAAGGATCAAAGCCCGACACCGTGCCAACTCGAAAAGTTACAGGAAGATCATCAATAAAAAGAAGGATGACTTTTTCAAAAGACTGAACAAAAAAATCAAGAATGGTAAAGCTATCTCTTGGCGGGATTTCAAGAAATTAAAGAACTTTAAGAAAGATGAGGTTCAAACCGATCCCGAACAGCTCCAAACTTTTCAGAATTTTTATGCTAATCTTTACTCCGACTCCCACCCAACTGTTGACAGTCTTACTAAGAAAGCCCTTCTTGAAGAAGCTGACACATTTGCTAAAGGATCCGTGCCAAACGAAGCTTTAAACAGCCCTTTTACCATTGAAGAGCTGAACGGTGCCATCAACAGTCTGAAGACTGGCAAAGCGTCATCCTTTGACCATGTCAGTAACGAGATGATCAAAAGCCTAAACGAGAACATGAGAAATCTACTTCTTAAACTTTTCAATCTCTGTTTGACCACAGGTGTGTATCTTTGGAGTAAAAGCGTGATAACGCCGTTACACAAGAAAGGCTGCATTAGAAATCCCGATAACTACAGAGCTATTGCAGTCTGCAGCTGCATTGGCAAGCTATTGTCAACAATGCTGCTATCGAGACTTGTCACACACCGGCAAACGACACATTCAGATCCGCCCAATCAAGCTGGATTCACCAAAGGGAGCCAATGTAATGATCACATTTTCACTCTGATATCGATCATTGAGAAGTACAAGAGAGTAAAGCAGAAGGTCTTTGCTATATTCATTGACCTTCGTAAAGCCTTTGACCTTGTATGTCGACAGGCCCTCCTATTCAAACTATCATGTTATGGTGTTAATGGTGGGTTCTACAACATCATCAAAGACATGTACAGCAAGTCGGAAGGACATATAAAGATCAATGGCAAAATCAGTGAAGCCTTCAGTATCCTGAAAGGGACAGAGCAAGGTCACCCTCTTAGTCCAGAATTGTTCAAGGTGTACTTCAAAGAGCTCTCTGATCTCCTCAACGAAGCCCTAGCCAACTGCCCCATGCTTGCAGGACTTTCAGTAACTCATCTAGCCTGGGCTGATGATTTAGTTATTCTTGCCCTTGACCAAGAATCGCTGCAAAAGCTAATCACGATCATCACGACGTACTGCGATAACTGGGGACTGGAAATCAATATATCCAAAACCAAGTTTATGGTTTTCAACAGTAAAGCTCCGGATACCCCTAGTTGGCGTCCCAAAGCACATGGCAACGACATCGAGATGGTCTCCCACTACTGCTATCTTGGCATTCTTATCAGTAGCAATGGTAAATTCCGACAAGCCACTGATTCTCTTTACCGCAAAGGGCTCGGAGCATATTTCAGCCTCAGAAGCACAATCGATCGCAGATTTGTTGACGCCTCATGCTTCCACAAGCTTTTCAACTCACTGGTTAAGCCCATCTTACTGTACGGCTGCCAAGTCTGGGCACCCACTCTTCCAGAGGTAACAAAAGTTCTTTCGTGCCTCATGAGGGATCAAAACTTGAACAACTCAATGACCCACATGGCAAAGCAACAAATCGAGCAGGTTCACCTCCGTCACCTGAAGTTCCTCCTTGGGATAAACAGACGGGCTACCAATGCAACTGCATGGGGTGAGACAGGTTCGTACCCACTACTGATCGAAGTATTAAAACTAAGTGTCAAATACTTCAAAAGGATAATGGGTCTTCCATCGTCTCAACTGGTGAAGGCTGCTATGACTGAGCAAATAAACTTGCATCTTTCGTGGTACTCTGGAATAGAAAACATCATCAAGTGCTTCAACAACATTGATCCTAGAACATATGCAAGGAACTCTTCGCTTCTACTCAACGCAACTGCGTTTGCAGACGCTTGCAGTCCAGACGAGCTGGTAAATAACTTTCAAAAGCTTTTTACAGACTCCTGGAGATCAAAGATTAACGAGAGCAGGAAACTCACTTTCTACAAGGACGTCAAAACAGTCTTTGCATGGGAGCCTTACCTCGATTATGCAAGAACTCTCAATGACAGAAGATCAACAGCTCAAATAAGGTGCAGTTCTCACAGACTCAGCATAGAAATTGGGAGATACGACAAAACACCTCTAGAGAGCAGAACTTGCACCTTTTGTGAACTGAAAGGATCAACCGGGATCATAGAGGATGAAACACACTTTCTCACTTCCTGCCCACAAGGGAAGGCTATCAGAGACAAGTTTACCAGAGCTAGTGAAAGCTTGGGAAACAGCAATGACAACGGACTGAACAACATTGTCAACACTCTCTCTCGTACCGAAGATCTTTACGGTAACCTTAACGAGCAGGATGTGAACTTGATTAGACTTTCATGCTCAACCATCAGAGAAATGTACAGTCTGAACCTCAAGCACAAAGACAGCCTTCGTGATGAAGATGGAAAGTAGTCCTTCAGCCAGCTCTCTTCTGCTTTTCTCGTTCTTTCTTTCCTTCTCCTTCTGCTTTGGATCTGTGACGGATGCTATGAGCGACTCTTGGGACTTTCCGTCCCTATACATGGGCTTCCGGCCGTGCGTCCATGTAGGAACTGTGGGGCCTTCAGAGTGATAGGGTTACAATGGTTGTTAGTACAGCAATGGATCGCTCCATTGGCCCGACCTCCGAGACGGGGTATCCGAGAGGACCCTGGTCGTGACCAGCTCTGCACCAAAAGGTGTATTCTGGCGCCTGAAATCTTGGACCGTAGTCTGCGTACGGGGTAGACTGCCACGGACGATTTTGTTACACGGGCCGCTCACTGCATTCTGATTTTAGCCAGACCTCAGCAGGTGGTTTGTCTCCACTCTTGTTTCTTTTTTCTTGTCCCCCTGCATCCTTTCCTTCTCCTTTGCTTCCCCCCTTTCAGTCTTCATTTTCTGTATCAGCCTCATCAGTCTCATCAGTTTTAGTCTTCAGAGCCACTTGCTCCTACGACCGCACCTTACTGGCTCACTGCATTTGGCCCAAGCGGCATTTTAATTTTCCTTTTTTTTAACTTGCTTACTGTGCATTTCTTTTTTTGCCCTAGCGACTAGCGCGCGTTCGTGTTCCCGAGCATGCCCCCTTATTCTCTCACAACACCTCGGGTACACTTGTTCGTCCAAGTACCTAGTGGTCGACACTTTGACAGTCATCACACTGTTCTGGATTATGGCACAGTTGACATGAAAACTTTTTCTTATCAGTCATTATCATGTCACCCATCACAACATTTTGAACTTCGATAGTACCTCACATGAATTTATCGACAGTTAACTCTCTTTCACTAAGACATTCTTAACTTTATCACACAGTATCACATTTTCATTAGACACCTACATTTTGAGAATCATTTAATTTTCGATTGGAACTTAACCGAATTAAGACCTAGTGTGTGTGTTTGAGCGATTTGTACAACATTTCTGTAATGTTTCAAATTATATTCAAATGTTCTAAAAAAATGTTCTACATTTTGCAGACTCTAAGATGCAAATTGCCTGGTATATTGCTGACACATATTTTCTTCCGAAACCACGGTGTATACCGGCAAGTTTAAAACGCACTACATGCTATGCGAGAGAAAATTCTATGGTCTGCGGACATGTCAAGTCAGAACCATCCTTGTAGTCTAGCATAGCACGTCGACTTTGCAGCAAACTCACGAAATCAGAACCATCCTTGTAGTCTAGCATAGCACGTCGACTTTGCAGCAAACTCACGAAGTCAGAACCATCCTTATAGTCTAGCATAGCACGTCGACTTTGCAGCAAACTCACGAAGTCAGAACCATCCTTGTAGTCTAGCATAGCACGTCGACTTTGCAGCAAACTCACGAAGTCAGAACCATCCTTGTAGTCTAGCATAGCACGTCGACTTTGCAGCAAACTCACGAAGTCAGAACCATCCTTGTAGTCTAGCATAGCACGTCGACTTTGCAGCAAACTCACGAAGTCAGAACCATCCTTATAGTCTAGCATAGCACGTCGACTTTGCAGCAAACTCACGAAGTCAGAACCATCCTTGTAGTCTAGCATAGCACGTCGACTTTGCAGCAAACTCACGAAGTCAGAACCATCCTTATAGTCTAGCATAGCACGTCGACTTTGCAGCAAACTCACGAAGTCAGAACCATCCTTGTAGTCTAGCATAGCACGTCGACTTTGCAGCAAACTCACGAAGTCAGAACCATCCTTGTGGTCTAGCATAGCACGTCGACTTTGCAGCAAACTCACGAAGTCAGAACCATCCTTGTAGTCTAGCATAGCACGTCGACTTTGCAGCAAACTCACGAAGTCAGAACCATCCTTGTAGTCTAGCATAGCACGTCGACTTTGCAGCAAACTCACGAAGTCAGAACCATCCTTGTAGTCTAGCATAGCACGTCGACTTTGCAGCAAACTCACGAAGTCAGAACCATCCTTGTAGTCTAGCATAGCACGTCGACTTTGCAGCAAACTCACGAAGTCAGAACCATCCTTGTAGTCTAGCATAGCACGTCGACTTTGCAGCAAACTCACGAAGTCAGAACCATCCTTGTAGTCTAGCATAGAACGTCGACTTTGCAGCAAACTCACGAAGTCAGAACCATCCTTGTAGTCCAGCATAGCACGTCGACGTTGCAGCAAACTCACGAAGTCAGAACCATCCTTGTAGTCTAGCATAGCACGTCGACTTTGCAGCAAACTCACGAAGTCAGAACCATCCTTATAGTCTAGCATAGCACGTCGACTTTGCAGCAAACTCACGAAGTCAGAACCATCCTTGTAGTCTAGCATAGCACGTCGACTTTGCAGCAAACTCACGAAATTTTGCTGAGTTAGTCATTTTTGTCGTTTTTCACTACGCAATGTTAAAAATCTTAATGATGGCTGGTGGTTACGAATAAAATCCTTGACCCGACCAATTAGACCTGGATGAAACGACAAATCCTGGCACTAAACTGGTCGTGGTGACAGAATTCTGCTAGAACTCAGGTTGTTACCCTTCTCGTTATGAAGGACCACTTGTTGGTATGAAGTCTGATCACGTGGCGTGAAGTCTTATGTTGGTAATCCTCAGTCCTCTAATAAAGTGTTGAGAAGCACGACTACAGCTCTGCTGTCTTGCAAACCCCTACAAAGTTCTTTTATACACACGGTACGTTGTTAAAACTGACAACTTCATCGCAGTACTTCCTCCATTTCGTCAGTGTTTGCTGTTATTCTTAGGGTTTGGTAACTGCCGCGGGTTTGTAATCGTGTGTCCGTGTTTTCAGCTGGAATTAGAATCAAAGTATTCAGTATTTCAGAATTACTCGTTTTCCACTAATTTCCACAGTCCGTACAGATTCCACGTGACCGGTGAGATGAGTTAACACTACCTATAATAGTACGGATTGTGGAAAGCAAAACGCTACAGTATCGTGTTAGTTTACCAAAATCTTCATGGTAGACTAAGTCCACGATAGTACCCTTCAATGAGTAACAAACCAGCCAACCATTTTATGCAAGTCTGCAGCCATCTGCAGCAGACTGCAGTCAACTGCATCCATTTGCAGCCAAATCCAATCATCTGCAGCCATTTGCAAATTACAGCCATCCGTAGCATCATGTAGTCAACTGTAGCCAAATACTGCCCACTCCAGTGCATCCGAGTTTTCAGCTGTTCAAAACCTTTTAAGTCCACAGCAGGTGTGTGAAAAGTGAGAATTCTAATTATCAAGGAGTAAAGTCATAAATTTAGATAAATTAGTAAATTGAGGCTGAACACTTAAAAGTTAATTCAACAAACCAAAGAGACGCGTTTAACAGGAAAATACAAAGTTATTGTGTATTTATTCTTTATAAATCTCATGTGGGAATAAGTTGAGACACGCCGCGAGCTAACCTAAATAGACACAATTTCTCGTGGGTAGTCTGACAAAGACCTCTGGAGGCTTGAAGTCTCCAGGAACTGATCTCTCTCTGGAGGCTTGAAGTCTCCAGGAACTGATCTCTCTCTCTCTGGAGGCTTGAAGTCTCCAGGAACTGATCTCTCTCTCTGGAGGCTTGAAGTCTCCAGGAACTGATCCCTCTCTCTGGAGGCTTGAAGTCTCCAGGAACTGATCTCTCTCTGGAGGCTTGAAGTCTCCAGGAACTGATCTCTCTCTGGAGGCTTGAAGTCTCCAGGAACTGATCTCTCTCTGGAGGCTTGAAGTCTCCAGGAACTGATCTCTCTCTCTGGAGGCTTGAAGTCTCCAGGAACTGATCTCTCTCTGAAGGCTTGAAGTCTCCAGGAACTGATCTCTCTCTGGTGGGAGGCTTGAAGTCTCCAGGACCGGGTCTCTCTCTGGTTGACAACACGGCATTCTACAGGCATTGTATTTGTCCTGGCAGACTTGACAGATCTTGCAATTTATTTCGAGTTACTGCCTTTTGTGTCGCGGTCTTTGTTGGTCTTTGTTGGTTTAATTTGTTGACCTTCGTTGAAGGTATGGTTATTCCCTGAGGTACCTTGTGCGTCACAAGCTTATTGTTTTGTTTAAGGTTACATTAATGTCTAAATCGTTGTCACAAGCTTATTGTTTTACTTTTAGGCTACATTAATGTCTAAGTCGTTGTCACAAGCTTATTGTTTCGTTTTACTTTTAGGCTACATTAATGTGTAAATCGTTTTGCGTTGATTTTTTTTGTTCAAAAAACAAAAATATAGCCTAGTTCCAGGGGGAGGTTTTAATAATTATTTTCGAAAAATGTCCCCTAGCTACCCCTAGCTACTCTCTAGTTACCCCTAGTTACCCTCTAGTAAGGGTTTAATTTATTGTCATGGAGTCATGGAACGTTCATTTCAGACTTTGACCAGGTTTAATATTGTTAATTGTTTCTTAATCTAATTTTATTATTTACCTACTTATCTTTCGGTTGAAATTATTTTTTGATATGACAATGAGGTAATACTGATAATATCATGGTTTAATTAAAGGTTTTCAATCACCCCATTGCTCATTTGATTTCTGAGGAAACAATTATAAGCGAAACTCAATCTCATATTATGTTATCAGTTAGGACTTAGGATTAGCATTGAACAGGATTAGCATTTTGTCACAGTTTAATTGTGTTGATAAACTACAATATCTGATTTAAATGATGACGAAATCTGATGAGGATAAATTAATCTTCTGATCAAAACAAGTTTCTTAATACTAATAAGGTTAGTAATTGGGTAATACTAATACATAATAACTAATAGCAAAATCTCCCTCAGCATCAACTTTACCGAATGATAATTATAAATGCTCTTTCCGGCCGACTGTCTAATTGGTTATACAGTTTTACATAGAGTTCAGTATTTTATTTTGAATCACCTTAAGTCACCTGCACATTAATGTTTGCTGACACTTCTAGTTAACTAATCATGACGCCACGCTGATCAGTGATCACATCAGGATATGATACCCGGGCAATTAGTGAGCTTTTAGTGAGCTATTAGTGAGTAATTAGTGAGTAATTAGCCCAATTAGTGGTTCAACTGCGTGACGAGTACATTACTTCATACCTGGATATTACCGGCAGGACATCACTTGTTCCAAATTAACTCTAATCATCTTGTTGTTGTTGTTAAGATGTCGTTAGTTTGTGATCGCCGATGATCAATGATCAGTAACATGGGTTTCAAATCGCTTCGTTGACCTAAAAATAGACTTGTGGGATTTTTCAGTTTCAACCATTTGTGTGGTCAGAACAAAGAAACAGACGCATCTAGAACGTTCCCCAAACATGCTTACACCCAGCCTTGTTCCACTTAGTTACCTGGTAGCTTGTATTGTATCCTGTTGACGCCTTATCAAGGTGACAATGACTGGGTCTCTGTTAAAACGCTCAGCAACCTTAGCCTTACGGGCAATCTGTTGTTAGTTGCGAGTATAGTGATTTTAACAACCATATAGCCCATAGTCGGCATAGTGGGCTTTTTGTGTGTTGCATGACTTTTTAAATGGGATATTTTTAAAGTTGCAGTAATTTTTGGGTGAATGATAGCATGTAGGTAGCTCATGGCCATACTTTCACTTTATTGTTGTACGTTTTTCGTTTAGTTTTAGGGTTTTATGGAGGGGGTTTTCTGGCGTAGATCGGACTTAGCTCCGACATAGTAGTAGTAGTAGTGTTGTACGTTTAGTTTTAGGGTTTTCTGTAAAAAGTAAATTTTTTGTATGGTTAGCTTCTGGCCGTCAGTGTAAAGTTTTGATATTTAGCAAATTTGGATCTTATCGTACTTTTTCATGTAGGATGAATAGGTTGACGCGATGTTATAATTATCTCTATCGTTTTGCAACCAGAAAGATTTTGAGTTGTGACAGTTCTCTGGCTAATATTGAAAATCGAAATGACGTATCAATGACGTATTATTATATGATGTGTGATCGATCTAATGTTCAACAAAATTAAAGTTAATTCTACAGCCTACGATCAAAGAATTCAAATAGACCTGCAAACTTATGTTGTACTTTTAGTTGGGTACCTTACAGTTATAGTTATAGTCCGAATAAGACATTTTGTTAGTACATTTTCGTTTCTCATTTGCGTCGTGTTCACTGGACTGACGTTAGTGAACCAACCCTTCTCCTCTATAAGACATCATTATTTTATTCAGACGTCTTATCAAAGATATGGCAATTTTAGATAATATCACTATTATTTGGCTTTTGGCGACTATTTTATCAATTTGCGGTTTTATGGTACTGGTAATGGTACGCCTTGTTTTACAATATAATTTCCACACATTGTCATATTCTCATTTTCTAATTACTTTCAGTTTATTGTTACATGCCTCTGCTTTAATATAGATTATAGACCCTTTATAAACTATTTTGATCCATTTTAAAAGTTGTGATACTTCATACTTTCTTAATTTTAATTTTTTTTCTGCTACCTTATAAAAGCACCTTTCCACCCAATTTTGATCTATCTAATCTGATCTACTATTATCATCACTTCTTATATAATCTGATCATTTATTATCACTTCTGATCTATTACTATCCCATCTGATCTAATTTGATTTAACGGGCGATAATCTTAAAATATTTGTTCCAAGACTGTCGACGAGTCCATGACTCGGCGCGCGTCTTGCCCTTGGTAGGTTATAAACTTACAAAATCTGATCCAATCTGATCTATTATTACAATCACTTCTAATCTGATTTAATATTATTGACATTGTCACTTCTGATCTAATTTGATATAATATTACTGCCACTTCTGGTCTAATCTGATCTATTTAGATCTAACCGTTTCACAGTTTGTAGTGTGTGAGCGGGAACTACCTGTTGAAATCTAATTATAGTGTCAGTGACGTCACTGATGTGTTAGTGACGTCACGGACGTGTGGAGTGCAACAGCTCTGTGTGGATGTGGCTTTAAAGTGAAGATCAGCTCACCAACCAGTCTAGTCCGTACACGTATGAAAACACGCTGGTAAAGCGTACACTGGCGCAGTGCCAACAGGCAACGTTACGCTACTGTGCTGGTGTGAACATGAAGTGTGAATTTTTGTAATTGCCGACATCGGACATACAAGTATATGAGGATATACCGTGCTTGCATAATCATATGGAAAATGGGAACGATCATATATGGAAACAGTCATTTTAAAAGTTAAAAGTTAATGTAATTTTTTTGTAAAAAAGAAATCACCTCGCTCCAGGCTTTACTTAACTTCTCTAATTGTGCTCGCACCATTTTCTGTAGGATTCCTGGAACCTTCCCTTCTTGTTACCACCTCATATAAGCACGTGTTAGTCACGTGTTAGTCACGTGCTAAGTTTCATGACACGTGTTAGTCACGTGCTAAGTTTCATGACACGTGTTAGTCACGTGCTAAGTTTCATGACACGTGTTAGTCACGTGCTAAGTGTCATGACACGTGTTAGTCACGTGCTAAGTTTCATGAAACGTGTTAGTCACGTGCTAAGTTTCATGACACGTGTTAGTCACGTGCTAAGTTTCATGACACGTGTTAGTCACGTGCTAAGTTACATGACACGTGGCATCCGTGTAACATGCTTTTGGGGACTTGTAACAGGTCTTATACAATATACAAGTGTGAGGCGCTTTAAAACGCTTATCATCAGCTTTAAAACGCTTACAAGTGCATAATATGGGGTAGTTCTGGAGTTTTGTGGGAGATGTTGTGGGAGAGTTTTATGTGCTGGGGATGAAACTAGTGCACTGCAACGGATTCAGCTATATATAATATATTAGTTAAACATTGTTTGATGCTTTCCATTTCTTTTTAAATAATTAGATTATCAGTTGTTGGCGTAGTTCCAGGAAGCAAGGTGCTAAGTGCTTCGTAAAACTTTCCTCTCGGTGTCTTCAGATGTTGAAATTATGGTAGATGTTAAACTCACAAGTTTGTTGCAGCCAAAATGAGCCTGATCTCAAGTGACCATCGTAACAACACATATCATGGTCGTAACTGTGTGTCCACTCAGTTACGGCCATGATTTATCACCAACAGACCATGCCTGGTTCGACTATCAATGTTACAGTTTTCCTCAGATTTCTACACAAACGCCTCTTTAATCATAGGATAATTGTTGAATATAATTATTGGATGACACTTCCGGTGCTGCTTGATTGGAACGATCTTGAGCTAATTTTCTGATCAAATCTTCTGGCTTCATGAAAATTTTAATTTTGGTCGAATTTACTATCCCTTTTCTCCCTCCTCATCTGAAAATACATATATAATGTATAATATAATGTATACTGTACAAGCAGTGTTATTTGTATACTGACTTTCAGCAGGCCAGTAAAGTTGGACACCTTCTTTAAAAGATTTTGTATTTATAGTAGCAAAATCTGGCTCCCTACCAGTAAATAAAAGTAGTACTGTCTTGGTTTATCATTGTTAAAAGTTGATTTACTTGTCTACGGTCAGAAGTTTTAAATTTTCGAGAGATTTATAGTTAAATATTCAGTAAGTTAACTTAAAGTTGTTATTATTTTACAGACCAGGGGTGTAGGAAGCCATCGCCCCATAAAATCTGGGCAAGGCACCAAAAAGGGCCAACTTTTTTATTTAGGTTTCTAAAAAGTCTCAAATATTTTTTTGGTTTTCGAAGTCCGCACCTACCCTTCGATATACGATTTTGGATTAAATATACAGTAAGTTAACTAAGGTAACAGTTGTTCTCTTATAGTATTATACAGACTTCTCATTTCTTGACACATCTCTTCTGTTAATATATCGTTACATAACTTTGCGCACTCTTTAAAGCTGAGATGAATATTGATACATCGAAGATAATCACCCTTATTATAGTCGATGATTCAACAGTAATATTATAGCTTTATTGTGCATAGAAGCAAATATGTTACACTTTTATTTTCATCAGACTTGGCAACATGCGTGACAGACTCTGTCGTAGAGCTAATTCAATGTTACGCAGACTCAAGTCTGCTATATGGGTCTGTAACAAATTATGCAGACAATTTGTTGTGTATTGGGAATTATTCGTGTTGTACGCTCTGTGAGTCTTGTTATATTAAAGTCACTATTGTGAAAGAATTGACTTCGTGACGACCTCCTCAGTTTCTGCAACAGGGCCTTAATTGATGGAGTAATCCCTGAAGCCTGGACAACGGCATCTATTATACCCATCCCCAAGAAAGGCGACCTTACCAACCCCGGGAACTATCGAGGTATCTCATTGGCTCCGGTTGCAGCGAAAGTTTTCAACAAACTCATCCTCAACCGGATTTACCCATACCTGGATCCCCTACTGCGGCCAAACCAAAATGGCTTCCGCAGAGGAAGATCTACCCCCCCCCCCCTCAGATACTTGCCCTACGACGCATCCTAGAAGAGTGTAAAATCGGAAATCGATCAGCAGCTATCGTGTTCGTCGACTTTTCGAAAGCATTCGACAGTATCAACAGGGATGCCTTGTTTCACATCCTCTCCCTCTACGGCGTCCCTGCTCCCATAACTGATGCTATCAGGCTCCTGTATGACTCATCGCACTCCAGAGTCAAAACCAATGACGGCCTTACAGACTTCTTTAGAACACTCATCGGGGTCCTTCAGGGTGATACTCTCGCTCCTTTCCTCTTCATCATCGTCCTCGATTATGTCCTTAGGAACTGCATGACTCTTGACCATGGCCTAACCATCATCCCCAGGCAAAGTCGGAGAGTACCTGCGGTCAGAGTCACAGATCTTGACTTCGCTGACGACCTGGCCTTGACTGCCGATACCATAGAGCAAGTCCAGCAACTGCTCTCGGATTTAGAGACTGCAGCAGCACATGTCGGACTTGCGATGAATGCTTCCAAGACCGAATACATGACCATCAACATTCCCGATGCTGCCCCCGTGAACTCAATATCCGGTTACCAGATCAAGCAGGTTGATGACTTCAAATACTTGGGCTCATATATTGCAGAGAGCAGGAAGGACTTCAACACCAGGAAAGGCATGGCTTGGTCAGCCTGTATCAAACTGCAGAAGGTATGGACCTCTGGAATTTCTGACCAGCTGAAAGTCAAGTTCTTCAGAGCATGCATCGAACCTGTTCTGCTGTATGGCTCAGAAACCTGGACCTTGAACAAGCAGTTTGAGAAGCGTCTCGACGGGTGCTACACCAGGCTCCTAATGAAAGCCAGGAATCTTTCATGGAAGAAGCATCCAACCCTAAAGCAAATCTATGGTGACCTCCCTTCCATCTCCACCATCGTTGCACAGAGACGTGCCAGATTTGCTGGGCATTGCATGAGAGCTTCAGACCAGGTCATCTCTACCATCCTTCCTTGGCGGCTGCCACAGTTCAGGCGTGGGAGGAGACCACTCTCTTTTCTTGACACCGTAGCCAGGGACACAGGGTTGCGGGTAGAAGATCTCCGAACAGTTATGTGCGACAGAACCATCTGGAGACGTAGAGTGGAGGAGATTTCGATCGAGCATCGCCCAAAGTAAAAAAAAGTAAGTATTGTGAAGGGCCTCGGTTTCAGTTCCTTGGAGCAGAACTAGATTCTAGATCTACATTAGAACTAGACAGAAACAAAGTGTGAAGGGCCTCTTATATTGGAGCAGGTCTGTCGAGTTTTAGCAGACCCTGCAGCTTTTTGGCAGACTCTACCTGATTACCGGATATTCCACAGCCAGCAGCAGTAAATTAGTAAGTTCCGTAAATTTATACACGTAATCAGCTAACACATTTCTCTGACATATTGTGTTTTATCTGTATATCTTATTCGATATCATACATTCGCCTGTTTTAGTTCATATGCTTCCTATTTCTTTCCATTCAGTTGAATATCGCAAGATGGGTTATCATACATTCAGTTATCCAACACTATACTACATACAACACTACTACATACTGTATATAACAAATAATTTGAGTATCATTATGTAATGAGGTGCTCGCCAGGTGTAACCAGTCCTGCAGCTCCGTGATCTCATATTATAAAGGAGCTGTTTTAATTCTAAATAAAAATCTCAAATAACCCCTCACGCACCTGTTACGGCATGCCAAATACCACTACTATATACACTACTACTACTACTATATACACACTACTACTACTACTATATACACTACTACTACTACTATATACACACTACTACTACTACTATATACACTACCACTACTTATATACACTACTACTACTACTATATACACTACCACTACTTATATACACTACTACTACTACCACTACTATATACACTACTACTACTAGTAGTTACTACTACTATATACACTACTACTACTACTACTATACACTACTACTACTACAACTACTATATACACAACAACTACTACTACTACTATATACACACTACCACTACTAGTTACACACTACTACTACTATATACACTACTACTACTACTATATACACTACTACTACTACTATATACACTACTACTACTACTACTATATACACACTACTACTACTATATACACTTCTACTACTACTATATACACTACTACTACTACTATATACACTACTACTACTACTAGTTACACACTACTACTACTATATACACTACTACCACTACTATATACACTACTACTACTACTATATACACTACTACTACTACTACTACTATACACACTACTACCACTACTATATACACTACTACTACCACTACTATATACACTACTACCACTACTATATACACTACTACTACTACTACTACTATACACACTACTACTACTACTACTATATACACACTACTACCACTACTATATACACTACTACTACTACTACTACTATACACACTACTACCACTACTATATACACTACTACTACCACTACTATACACACTACTACCACTACTATATACACTACTACTACTACTACTATATACACACTACTACCACTACTATATACACTACTACCACTACTATATACACTACTACTACTACTACTATACACACTACTACTACTACTATATACACTACTACTACCACTACTATATACACTACTACTACTACTACTACTATATACACTACTACTACTACTACTATATACACACTACTACCACTACTATATACACTACTACTACTACTACTATACACACTACTACTACTACTATATACACACTACTACTACACACTGCACACAGCACCCAGTGTGATACTCCTCTTAATACCTTATATAATACCAGCACTGTACAATATCACAAGTAATACCATTTACTGTTCTTATGGGCCCACAACAATGCGCCCTGTATAAACCACTGTTGTCCGCTTCTATTCTGTAACCAGCTGCACTGTGCTGTATGCAGTGCTGCTGGCTTGTGATAAACTACTGTTGGTTAGTTTTATGATTTGCCTTTGGGCGTTTATAACAGTCTCTAATGATTTTATCCTTTAAGTCTAGCCAACAGATTCCTTCTTCTAACTCGCAAAATGTTTATGTCGGACTGAGCTTGATGGTTAAAATGGCTTTGTTAATATTTGCAAAAATTGTTGGTATTTTTTAACCTTTCTTACACATTTTAATGCAGACAAAAAGTGTATAAGTAAATTTAAATACAATAAATACTGATTCTGTCATATTTATTGAAAAGTTATCAAGAATTGGTATTTTTGAAATCTTTCCACGTTACTTATTTGAAACCTCTAACATCATTACTTAATTGTTACTTAGCCGGCACTTCAACCCTAGCTGACAAATACTGCAACTAGTACATATTTTATAGAATTGCCTGGAGAGAGTGCATTTCATAATCATATAATCCCCTCAAGGAAATATTATTATATTATAATATATGAATTATATATAGGCATATAATATATAGTATACGTGCCTTATATATATATACTATAGTATATACTATATATATAATATATACTATATTGTATTATTCATATTATATTCCTGTGCAGCAGTTCTAGCCAACTTAAAGGCAAACCAACTTCTGTGAGAATAGCTCTTTATTATTATCTGAAATATTAATTTTACTGTAGGTGTCTCGTACAGGTTGACTTAATTTTATATTATATATTATATATTGTGTGTGGTGTATTAACTTATTAATGACTGAACCACGGTTGATTATCGGAGAGATGTATTCGAATTTCGAGTCAAACTAACCAATCAGAGAGATGTATTCGAGTCAAACTAGCCAATCAGAGAGATGTATTCGAGTCAAACTAGCCAATCAGAGAGATGTATTCGAGTCAAACTAGCCAATCAGAGACATGTATTCGAGTCAAACTAGCCAATCAGAGACATGTATTCGAGTCAAACTAGCCAATCAGAGACATGTATTCGAGTCATAATAACCAATCAGAGGGATGTATTCGTCAGTTAAATCTTCCTTATATTCTTACTAAGTGATGATATGGGGAGAAGTACTGCTTAGTATCTACTTAGATAAGGATTTCCTGTTTTTCCTTTAAACTTGGGAACTTGAGAGCCATTAGTTTTACTAGTTTTACTAGTTTTACTCGTTCTGTACTAATCACTTAATCAGATTTAGCGCCAATGATTGAAGGGAACTTCTTTGGGAAATTATTTTCCTCGCTTGTTGCGATATTCTAAAATAGATATAATAATAATAATAGTGGAATGCAACAGGTAACATGCCAGGTTTCCTATATTTCCTATCGCATACAAAGATCAACGTTAATTAATTAATATTGCTTTAAACTTTCTGTTTTGCGTCTCATAGCCTTTATAGATCTAAGGGTCCATTTGTTGGGTAGCAGATTTAAGATAGTTTTCCAGGTCCCAAGCAAGTGACTCGTGTATCTAAAGAGGACTAAATAGGTCGATTAGACTTGAATTGTTTGAATTCTTATTTTTCACAGCGGAGAAATTCACCTTTTTCGCAAAGACACTCGAATGACGATATCTGTTTTCTTAATATCATCCATAATTCATTTCTAAAAGAATCCACCTTTACACCTTCTCCCAAAATATATTTTACTATCTCACATGAACCGTTAGTAAACCTGTTTAAATCCAACCCTTTAAAATGCGTGCCTAACACCTTGCGTGCCTAACACCTTCATATCGATGAAATAACACTTTACATTTTTGTTTTAGATTCCAACTCAGACTATCTAATTATAAACTTACTCTGAGTACAGCTGAGAAGGGTATGATAATAGTATCCCGGTAACCATGGTAACCTGCCTAGTAACCATGGTTACAGTACAGCTGAGAAGGGTATGATAATAGTATCCCGGTAACCATGGTAACCTGCCTAGTAACCATGGTTACAGTACAGCTGAGAAGGGTATGATAATAGTATCCTGGTAACCATGGTAACCTGCCTAGTAACCATGGTTACAGTACAGCTGAGAAGGGTATGATAATAGTATCTATAACTCCATTATATAGTTATACATATGTATGTTAATTAACACTGGAAGTTCTATTCTTACCGAATAACTTATAATTATTGTGAAACCTCTCTAGTTAGGGAACGTTTATCGGAAATTCTGGTCCTGAACGCTTTATTTGTTGTAATTGCACAAATTTGTTGTAGTCAGTAAGTCAGTAGCAGTCTTCGATATAAGTTATGTCACAGTTGTAAGCCGTAGGTAAATTGTAGTTGTCTTTTAAAGTTTCCAAAATTAAGTTTCTCTTTGCAAAGTTTATTTTACAAAATCTGATGAAACCAGGCGTATAAAATAGGCGGATGAATAGATCATAAATCAAAACCGACCTTAACGAAACTGTATACTCCGCTTCGAACCTGATCCTCAGCCCGACTAAAGTCTGACTCCACCGTGACCAGAACTTGAACCACACCAGACTCTAACGCTAACCAGTAACCAAGTTAGAGCCTGACTCCACCGTGACCAGAACATGAACCACACCAGACTCTAACGCTAACCAGTAACCAAGTTAGAGCCTGTCTCCACCGTTACCAGAACTTGAACCACACCAGACCCTAACGCTAACCAGTAACCAAGTTAGAGCCTGTCTCCACCGTTACCAGAACTTGAACCACACCAGACCCTAACGCTAACCAGTAACCAAGTTAGAGCCTGTTTCCACCGTTACCAGAACTTGAACCACACCAGACCCTAACGCTAACCAGTAACCAAGTTAGAGCCTGTCTCCACCGTTACCATGGAACATGAACCACACCAGACCCTAACGCTAACCAGTAACCAAGTTAGAGCCTGTCTCCACCGTGACCAGAACTTGAACCACACCAGACCCTAACGCTAACCAGTAACCAAGTTAGAGCCTGTCTCCACCGTTACCAGAACTTGAACCACACCAGACCCTAACGCTAACCAGTAACCAAGTTAGAGCCTGTCTCCACCGTGACCAGAACTTGAACCACACCAGACCCTAACGCTAACCAGTAACCAAGTTAGAGCCTGTCTCCACCGTGACCAGAACTTGAACCACACCAGACCCTAACGCTAACCAGTAACCAAGTTAGAGCCTGTCTCCACCGTTACCAGAACTTGAACCACACCAGACCCTAACGCTAACCAGTAACCAAGTTAGAGCCTGTTTCCACCGTTACCAGAACTTGAACCACACCAGACCCTAACGCTAACCAGTAACCAAGTTAGAGCCTGTCTCCACCGTTACCATGGAACATGAACCACACCAGACCCTAACGCTAACCAGTAACCAAGTTAGAGCCTGTCTCCACCGTGACCAGAACTTGAACCACACCAGACCCTAACGCTAACCAGTAACCAAGTTAGAGCCTGTCTCCACCGTTACCAGAACTTGAACCACACCAGACCCTAACGCTAACCAGTAACCAAGTTAGAGCCTGTCTCCACCGTGACCAGAACTTGAACCACACCAGACCCTAACGCTAACCAGTAACCAAGTTAGAGCCTGTCTCCACCGTTACCAGAACTTGAACCACACCAGACTCTAACGCTAACCAGTAACCAAGTTAGAGCCTGTCTCCACCGTGACAAGAACTTGAACCACACCAGACCCTAACGCTAACCAGTAACCAAGTTAGAGCATGTCTCCACCGTTACCAGAACTTGAACCACACCAGACCCTAACGCTAACCAGTAACCAAGTTAGAGCCTGTCTCCACCGTTACCAGAACTTGAACCACACCAGACCCTAACACTAACCAGTAACCAAGTTAGAGCCTGTCTCCACCGTGACCAGAACTTGAACCACACCAGACCCTAACGCTAACCAGTAACCAAGTTAGAGCCTGTCTCCACCGTTACCAGAACTTGAACCACACCAGACCCTAACGCTAACCAGTAACCAAGTTAGAGCCTGTCTCCACCGTGACCAGAACTTGAACCACACCAGACCCTAACGCTAACCAGTAACCAAGTTAGAGCCTGTCTCCACCGTTACCAGAACTTGAACCACACCAGACCCTAACGCTAACCAGTAACCAAGTTAGAGCCTGTCTCCACCGTTACCAGAACTTGAACCACACCAGACCCTAACGCTAACCAGTAACCAAGTTAGAGCCTGTCTCCACCGTTACCAGAACTTGAACCACACCAGACCCTAACGCTAACCAGTAACCAAGGGGAGCCTGTCTCCACCGTGACCAGAACTTGAACCACACCAGACCCTAACGCTAACCAGTAACCAAGTTAGAGCCTGTCTCCACCGTGACCAGAACATGAACCACACCAGACTCTAACGCTAACCAGTAACCAAGTTAGAGCCTGTCTCCACCGTTACCAGAACTTGAACCACACCAGACCCTAACGCTAACCAGTAACCAAGTTAGAGCCTGTCTCCACCGTGACCAGAACTTGAACCACACCAGACCCTAACGCTAACCAGTAACCAAGTTAGAGCCTGTCTCCACCGTTACCAGAACTTGAACCACACCAGACCCTAACGCTAACCAGTAACTAAGTTAGAGCCTGTCTCCACCGTGACCAGAACTTGAACCACACCAGACCCTAACGCTAACCAGTAACCAAGTTAGAGCCTGTCTCCACCGTGACCAGAACTTGAACCACACCAGACCCTAACGCTAACCAGTAACCAAGTTAGAGCCTGTCTCCACCGTTACCAGAACTTGAACCACACCAGACTCTAACACTAACCAGTAACCAAGTTAGAGCCTGTCTCCACCGTTACCAGAACATGAACCACACCAGACCCTAACGCTAACCAGTAACTAAGTTAGAGCCTGTCTCCACCGTTACCAGAACTTGAACCACACCAGACCCTAACGCTAACCAGTAACCAAGTTAGAGCCTGTCTCCACCGTTACCAGAACTTGAACCACACCAGACCCTAACGCTAACCAGTAACCAAGTTAGAGCCTGTCTCCACCGTTACCAGAACTTGAACCACACCAGACCCTAACGCTAACCAGTAACCAAGTTAGAGCCTGTCTCCACCGTGACCAGAACTAGAACCACACCAGACCCTAACGCTAACCAGTAACCAAGTTAGAGCCTGTCTCCACCGTTACCAGAACTTGAACCACACCAGACTCTAACGCTAACCAGTAACCAAGTTAGAGCCTGTCTCCACCGTGACCAGAACTTGAACCACACCAGACTCTAACGCTAACCAGTAACCAAGTTAGAGCCTGTCTCCACCGTGACCAGAACTTGAACCACACCAGACCCTAACGCTAACCAGTAACCAAGTTAGAGCCTGTCTCCACCGTTACCAGAACTTGAACCACACCAGACCCTAACGCTAACCAGTAACCAAGTTAGAGCCTGTCTCCACCGTTACCAGAACTTGAACCACACCAGACCCTAACGCTAACCAGTAACCAAGTTAGAGCCTGTCTCCACCGTGACCAGAACATGAACCACACCAGACCCTAACGCTTACCAGTAACCAAGTTAGAGCCTGTCTCCACCGTGACCAGAACTTGAACCACACCAGACCCTAACGCTAACCAGTAACCAAGTTAGAGCCTGTCTCCACCGTTACCAGAACATGAACCACACCAGACCCTAACGCTAACCAGTAACCAAGTTAGAGCCTGTCTCCACCGTTACCAGAACTTGAACCACACCAGACTCTAACGCTAACCAGTAACCAAGTTAGAGCCTGTCTCCACCGTGACCAGAACTTGAACCACACCAGACCCTAACGCTAACCAGTAACCAAGTTAGAGCCTGTCTCCACCGTGACCAGAACTTGAACCACACCAGACCCTAACGCTAACCAGTAACCAAGTTAGAGCCTGTCTCCACCGTTACTAGAACTTGAACCACACCAGACCCTAACGCTAATCAGTAACCAAGTTAGAGCCTGTCTCCACCGTTACCAGAACTTGAACCACACCAGACCCTAACGCTAACCAGTAACCAAGTTAGAGCCTGTCTCCACCGTTACCAGAACTTGAACCACACCAGACCCTAACGCTAACCAGTAACCAAGTTAGAGCCTGACTCCACCGTTACCAGAACTTGAACCACACCAGACCCTAACGCTAACCAGTAACCAAGTTAGAGCCTGTCTCCACCGTTACCAGAACTTGAACCACACCAGACCCTAACGCTAACCAGTAACCAAGTTAGAGCCTGTCTCCACCGTGACCAGAACTTGAACCACACCAGACTCTAACGCTAACCAGTAACCAAGTTAGAGCCTGTCTCCACCGTTACCAGAACTTGAACCACACCAGACCCTAACGCTAACCAGTAACCAAGTTAGAGCCTGTCTCCACCGTGACCAGAACTTGAACCACACCAGACCCTAACGCTAACCAGTAACCAAGTTAGAGTCTGTCTCCACCGTTACCAGAACTTGAACCACACCAGACCCTAACGCTAACCAGTAACCAAGTTAGAGCCTGTCTCCACCGTGACCAGAACTTGAACCACACCAGACCCTAACGCTAACCAGTAACCAAGTTAGAGCCTGTCTCCACCGTGACCAGAACTTGAACCACACCAGACCCTAACGCTAACCAGTAACCAAGTTAGAGCCTGTCTCCACCGTGACCAGAACTTGAACCACACCAGACCCTAACGCTAACCAGTAACCAAGTTAGAGCCTGTCTCCACCGTGACCAGAACTTGAACCACACCAGACCCTAACGCTAACCAGTAACCAAGTTGGAGCCTGTCTCCACCGTTACCAGAACTTGAACCACACCAGACCCTAACGCTAACCAGTAACCAAGTTAGAGCCTGTCTCCACCGTGACCAGAACTTGAACCACACCAGACCCTAACGCTAACCAGTAACCAAGTTAGAGCCTGTCTCCACCGTGACCAGAACTTGAACCACACCAGACCCTAACGCTAACCAGTAACCAAGTTAGAGCCTGTCTCCACCGTGACCAGAACTTGAACCACACCAGACTCTAACGCTAACCAGTAACCAAGTTAGAGTCTGTCTCCACCGTGACCAGAACTTGAACCACACCAGACCCTAACGCTAACCAGTAACCAAGTTAGAGCCTGTCTCCACCGTTACCAGAACTTGAACCACACCAGACCCTAACGCTAACCAGTAACCAAGTTAGAGCCTGTCTCCACCGTGACCAGAACTTGAACCACACCAGACCCTAACGCTAACCAGTAACCAAGTTAGAGCCTGTCTCCACCGTGACCAGAACTTGAACCACACCAGACTCTAACGCTAACCAGTAACCAAGTTAGAGTCTGTCTCCACCGTGACCAGAACTTGAACCACACCAGACCCTAACGCTAACCAGTAACCAAGTTAGAGCCTGTCTCCACCGTTACCAGAACTTGAACCACACCAGACCCTAACGCTAACCAGTAACCAAGTTAGAGCCTGTCTCCACCGTTACCAGAACTTGAACCACACCAGACCCTAACGCTAACCAGTAACCAAGTTAGAGCCTGTCTCCACCGTGACCAGAACTTGAACCACACCAGACTCTAACGCTAACCAGTAACCAAGTTAGAGCCTGTCTCCACCGTTACCAGAACTTGAACCACACCAGACTCTAACGCTAACCAGTAACCAAGTTAGAGCCTGTCTCCACCGTGACCAGAACTTGAACCACACCAGACTCTAACGCTAACCAGTAACCAAGTTAGAGCCTGTCTCCACCGTGACCAGAACTTGAACCACACCAGACTCTAACGCTAACCAGTAACCAAGTTAGAGCCTGTCTCCACCGTTACCAGAACTTGAACCACACCAGACTCTAACGCTAACCAGTAACCAAGTTAGAGCCTGTCTCCACCGTGACCAGAACTTGAACCACACCAGACTCTAACGCTAACCAGTAACCAAGTTAGAGCCTGTCTCCACCGTTACCAGAACTTGAACCACACCAGACCCTAACGCTAACCAATAACCAAGTTAGAGTCTGTCTCCACCGTTACCAGAACATGAACCACACCAGACCCTAACGCTAACCAGTAACCAAGTTAGAGCCTGTCTCCACCGTTACCAGAACTTGAACCACACCAGACTCTAACGCTAACCAGTAACCAAGTTAGAGCCTGTCTCCACCGTTACCAGAACTTGAACCACACCAGACTCTAACGCTAACCAGTTACCAAGTTAGAGCCTGTCTCCACCGTTACCAGAACTTGAACCACACCAGACCCTAACGCTAACCAGTTACCAAGTTAGAGCCTGTCTCCACCGTTACCAGAACTTGAACCACACCAGACCCTAACGCTAACCAGTTACCAAGTTAGAGCCTGTCTCCACCGTTACCAGAACTTGAACCACACCAGACCCTAACGCTAACCAGTAACCAAGTTAGAGCCTGTCTCCACCGTTACCAGAACTTGAACCACACCAGACCCTAACGCTAACCAGTAACCAAGTTAGAGCCTGTCTCCACCGTTACCAGAACTTGAACCACACCAGACTCTAACGCTAACCAGTAACCAAGTTAGAGCCTGTCTCCACCGTTACCAGAACTTGAACCACACCAGACTCTAACGCTAACTAGTAACCAAGTTAGAGCCTGTCTCCACCGTTACCAGAACTTGAACCACACCAGACCCTAACGTTAACCAGTAACCAAGTTAGAGTCTGTCTCCACCGTTACCAGAACATGAACCACACCAGACCCTAACGCTAACCAGTAACCAAGTTAGAGCCTGTCTCCACCGTTACCAGAACTTGAACCACACCAGACCCTAACGCTAACCAGTAACCAAGTTAGAGCCTGTCTCCACCGTTACCAGAACTTGAACCACACCAGACCCTAACGCTAACCAGTAACCAAGTTAGAGCCTGTCTCCACCGTTACCAGAACTTGAACCACACCAGACCCTAACGCTAACCAGTAACCAAGTTAGAGCCTGTCTCCACCGTTACCAGAACTTGAACCACACCAGACCCTAACCCTAACCAGTAACCAAGTTAGAGCCTGTCTCCACCGTTACCAGAACTTGAACCACACCAGACCCTAACGCTAACCAGTAACCAAGTTAGAGCCTGTCTCCACCGTTACCAGAACTTGAACCACACCAGACCCTAACGCTAACCAGTAACCAAGTTAGAGCCTGTCTCCACCGTTACCAGAACTTGAACCACACCAGACCCTAACCCTAACCAGTAACCAAGTTAGAGCCTGTCTCCACCGTTACCAGAACTTGAACCACACCAGACCCTAACGCTAACCAGTAACCAAGTTAGAGCCTGTCTCCACCGTTACCAGAACTTGAACCACACCAGACTCTAACCCTAACCAGTAACCAAGTTAGAGCCTGTCTCCACCGTTACCAGAACTTGAACCACACCAGACTCTAACGCTAACCAGTAACCAAGTTAGAGCCTGTCTCCACCGTTACCAGAACTTGAACCACACCAGACCCTAACGCTAACCAGTAACCAAGTTAGAGCCTGTCTCCACCGTTACCAGAACTTGAACCACACCAGACCCTAACGCTAACCAGTAACCAAGTTAGAGCCTGTCTCCACCGTTACCAGAACTTGAACCACACCAGACCCTAACGCTAACCAGTAACCAAGTTAGAGCCTGTCTCCACCGTGACCAGAACTTGAACCACACCAGACTCTAACGCTAACCAGTGACCAAGTTAGAGCCTGTCTCCACCGTGACCAGAACTTGAACCACACCAGACCCTAACGCTAACCAGTAACCAAGTTAGAGCCTGTCTCCACCGTTACCAGAACTTGAACCAGACCAGACCCTAACGCTAACCAGTAACCAAGTTAGAGCCTGTCTCCACCGTGACCAGAACTTGAACCACACCAGACTCTAACGCTAACCAGTAACCAAGTTAGAGCCTGTCTCCACCGTTACCAGAACTTGAACCACACCAGACCCTAACGCTAACCAGTAACCAAGTTAGAGCCTGTCTCCACCGTTACCAGAACTTGAACCACACCAGACCCTAACGCTAACCAGTAACCAAGTTAGAGCCTGTCTCCACCGTGACCAGAACTTGAACCACACCAGACCCTAACGCTAACCAGTAACCAAGTTAGAGCCTGACTCCACCGTGACCAGAACTTGAACCACACCAGACCCTAACGCTAACCAGTAACCAAGTTAGAGCCTGTCTCCACCGTGACCAGAACTTGAACCACACCAGACCCTAACGCTAACCAGTAACCAAGTTAGAGCCTGTCTCCACCGTGACCAGAACTTGAACCACACCAGACCCTAACGCTAACCAGTAACCAAGTTAGAGCCTGTCTCCAACTGAACCATTAAGAGAGTGTTCCCTCTTATCTTCCTCTTATCTTCTTCTTATCACCATAGTTACACTACTAGTTACCATAGTTACTACTTCCCAGACCGTTAGCTCTTAAACCCCACCCAGCTTCCTCTTTGTGCACTAAAGTATTGCTGTGTATTAACAGTCCAGTCACTGAAACAAGGTAATTAATCATAATAGAGCAACTAACCCTTGTTACCTTGTTGCCAGGTAACCCGGTAACCATGGTAACCTGCTTAGTAACCATGGTTACATGCCTGAGTGTCTGCTATTTGTGTTTAGTCAGTTATATTATGCGACTGATCAGAACATTGTAACTGGCGGTTGTGTAGCGCTGTTTCTAGTGCTGTTTCTAGTGCTGTGAGTAGGTCGAGTCTAATTGGCCGTCCAGAATCTTGCTTAAAACGGCGAATGCTTTTTAGCGATCATTCGGATAGTAAAAAGTGAGAACTTTAGCGTTTGGTCCATTAGGCACGGTGAACTATGTTTTACAAACCTTATAGGGAGAAACAGTGAGCTGAGCGGTTAGCATTGTGAAGGCTAGGGAGAAAGAGTGAGCTGAGCGGTTAGCATTGTGAAGGCTAGGGAGAAACAGTGAGCTGAGCGGTTAGCATTGTGAAGGCTAGGGAGAAACAGTGAGCTGAGCGGGTTAGCATTGTGAAGGCTAGGGAGAAACAGTGAGCTGAGCGGTTAGCATTGTGAAGGCTAGGGAGAAACAGTGAGCTGAGCGGTTAGCATTGTGAAGGCTAGGGAGAAACAGTGAGCTGAGCGGTTAGCATTGTGAAGGCTAGGGAGAAACAGTGAGCTGAGCGGTTAGCATTGTGAAGGCTAGGGAGAAACAGTGAGCTGAGCGGTTAGCATTGTGAAGGCTAGGGAGAAACAGTTAGCTGAGCGGTTAGCATTGTGAAGGCTAGGGAGAAACAGTGAGCTGAGCGGTTAGCATTGTGAAGGCTAGGGAGAAACAGTGAGCTGAGCGGTTAGCATTGTGAAGGCTAGGGAGAAACAGTGAGCTGAGCGGTTAGCATTGTGAAGGCTAGGGAGAAACAGTGAGCTGAGCGGGTTAGCATTGTGAAGGCTAGGGAGAAACAGTGAGCTGAGCGGTTAGCATTGTGAAGGCTAGGTAGAAACAGTGAGCTGAGCGGTTAGCATTGTGAAGGCTAGGGAGAAACAGTGAGCTGAGCGGTTAGCATTGTGAAGGCTAGGGAGAAACAGTGAGCTGAGCGGGTTAGCATTGTGAAGGCTAGGGAGAAACAGTGAGCTGAGCGGTTAGCATTGTGAAGGCTAGGGAGAAACAGTGAGCTGAGCGGTTAGCATTGTGAAGGCTAGGGAGAAACAGTGAGCTGAGCGGTTAGCATTGTGAAGGCTAGGGAGAAACAGTGAGCTGAGCGGGTTAGCATTGTGAAGGCTAGGGAGAAACAGTGAGCTGAGCGGTTAGCATTGTGAAGGCTAGGTAGAAACAGTGAGCTGAGCGGTTAGCATTGTGAAGGCTAGGGAGAAACAGTGAGCTGAGCGGGTTAGCATTGTGAAGGCTGGGGAGAAACAGTGAGCTGAGCGGTTAGCATTGTGAAGGCTAGGGAGAAACAGTGAGCTGAGCGGTTAGCATTGTGAAGGCTAGGGAGAAACAGTGAGCTGAGCGGTTAGCATTGTGGAGGCTAGGGAGAAACAGTGAGCTGAGCGGTTAGCATTGTGAAGGCTAGGGAGAAACAGTGAGCTGAGCGGTTAGCATTGTGAAGGCTAGGGAGAAACAGTGAGCTGAGCGGTTAGCATTGTGAAGGCTAGGTAGAAACAGTGAGCTGAGCGGTTAGCATTGTGAAGGCTAGGGAGAAACAGTGAGCTGAGCGGTTAGCATTGTGAAGGCTAGGGAGAAACAGTGAGCTGAGCGGTTAGCATTGTGAAGGCTAGGGAGAAACAGTGAGCTGAGCGGTTAGCATTGTGAAGGCTAGGGAGAAACAGTGAGCTGAGCGGTTAGCATTGTGAAGGCTAGGGAGAAACAGTGAGCTGAGCGGTTAGCATTGTGGAGGCTAGGGAGAAACAGTGAGCTGAGCGGTTAGCATTGTGAAGGCTAGGGAGAAACAGTGAGCTGAGCGGTTAGCATTGTGAAGGCTAGGGAGAAACAGTGAGCTGAGCGGTTAGCATTGTGAAGGCTAGGGAGAAACAGTGAGCTGAGCGGTTAGCATTGTGAAGGCTAGGGAGAAACAGTGAGCTGAGCGGTTAGCATTGTGAAGGCTAGGGAGAAACAGTGAGCTGAGCGGTTAGCATTGTGAAGGCTAGGGAGAAACAGTGAGCTGAGCGGTTAGCATTGTGAAGGCTAGGGAGAAACAGTGAGCTGAGCGGTTAGCATTGTGAAGGCTAGGGAGAAACAGTGAGCTGAGCGGTTAGCATTGTGAAGGCTAGGGAGAAACAGTGAGCTGAGCGGTTAGCATTGTGAAGGCTAGGTAGAAACAGTGAGCTGAGCGGTTAGCATTGTGAAGGCTAGGGAGAAACAGTGAGCTGAGCGGTTAGCATTGTGAAGGCTAGGGAGAAACAGTGAGCTGAGCGGTTAGCATTGTGAAGGCTAGACCCAATCACATTATAATTAACAACACATATGTTGTTGATGTTGTGACTGTGTGAGTTGTACACGCTTTCACGAGCTCCGGGCCTGTACTTTGTGCTACTTGTCAGCTCCCCTGTAACTTCTACTATCTTTTATAATATTATTACTTTTGTAATAGTGAAGACAAAGTTTATTTCGAACAATATGCAAGGTAAATGGCATAATTTCGCTTCGATCCTGCGATGTACATTCACATTGTTTTATTTTGTTATATTCCACCGTCCGCAGTGATGCACGTTTGTAGTAACTATGGTAACTAGTAGTGTAACTATGGTGACAGTGATGCACGTTTGTCAAATGTGACGATCAGACCCCAGCCTAACTTATTGCATTTTCCACACCTCAATCGGAGTTCTGTAAAACGTAATTCGGCGGTCGAACGTGTTGTAATAAATTAGTATAGTCAGCTCAATGAAACCTTGAAAATAATTGAATAATTATGATTTGTATCTGATATTGTAGACTGAGAATAGAGACTAACGTCAGACTAAGTCAGCTTAATGATCACAATAAGTTGGGACTCCAATTTTAGACATTAGCAATAAGCTTCGAGCTTTCTCGCTCAACTTTGTAAAATATGAAAATATTCAAAGATTTATATTGCTCCTTTGATTGAATTCGTATTTTTCTATTATATAATAATAAGTATTAGTAACTTAATATGTATTTTTCTGTCATCTTATAATAGGTAATGATTAACACTTATTATAATTTTGCTATTTTATAGGTAATGGTTAACACTTATTTTAATTTTGCTATTTTATAGGTACCTTACAAGACATTTTTGTGGCGGACCAATTTGCGACGACCGAAATTTTGGCGGTCCGAAAATATGGCGAAATTGAACAAAAACCGTCACATTTCGGACGTCACAGAAAATAAGGGTATTTTTCATCATTTTGTTTTCTGACACAAAGGAAATTCAAAATTTTCTAAAAATCGGTAAAATCATGTTGAAACAAAATGAAACTTATAAATCGATTTCTTCATCTTCCTCTAACGGGTCCGGCTCGACTCTTTCAGTTTCACTTATTGAGTTTGGTATTAAATTGTTTATCTTGACTTAGTCTCTTATAAGACGTTTATGTTAGCACATAAATGTAATTTATTGTAAATTTAAAACGTATTACTTGACATTAAATTCATCATGGAATATTGTGTTTATTTGTCCCACCATCATATCACTAACTTTTCAAGAACAAAATGAATCGATGAAGCCACAATTATTGGAATAAGCTAAAAATAATGCGACGGATTCTATTATGACGACCGAAATTTTGGCGGTCCGAAAATATGGCGAAATTTCGGGAAAACCGTCGCATTTCGTACGTTATGAAAAAGTCTTGTAAGGTAATGGTTAACACTTATTTTAATTTTGCTATTTTATAGGTAATGGTTAACACTTATTTTAATTTTCCTATTTTATAGGTAATGGTAACAACTTATCTGTATAACGAATCATGACAGGTTAGTTTTCATTTCTTTTGCGAGACCTTTTTAAGCGGGAACTGATTATAATGATGGATAATCTTGCAGTTATAATCCCGCGTGGATTCAATTCACGCTGCCTCATAAATTCAGTATAGGCAGAAACCAAATGTTTAAAATTCCCATTATTATTAAAATATTCTATTCAGGTTTAACATTCCCATTTCCCCCCAGAAGAACACGTGGCAATGAACGGTGATGGTAAAAAGCACGTACATCTAACAGTGGACGATGATGAGATTTCCATAAACTCCAACGATCTAAGGGTCGATGTAGGTCTACCCTTCAATGTATTCGTCTGACTTTTGACTTTCCCAACCACAACACCCCCACCCTCCATCCTTGACACCACTCCATCACATATAAGCATTTTCCACCACATCACCTTCAGCTGACGACGATTAACACATGTTATTGAAAGCTTCTACAAGTTAAACTATCGTATCACTTATATGTTTTTAACTCCATTCGGTATTCGTCTGAGTTTAATTTTTAGTTTCGGACAAATCCCTCAGTTAGTTTGACGGATATTAAAATTTTGCAAGAACTATCATTTTCCAACTTAAGTGAACAATTATTTCCTTCCTTAATTCTCGATTACCTGCAAGACAAATGAATCTCTATTTGTTAACTAAATTTCCTTATCGGACTTAATTTGAACGGACATTAATTGGACGCTGGAGGCCCTAGCGTTCATTTTAATGTCCGTTCAAATAAAGTCTGACAAGGTAGTTAAATTAAATATACTAAATTAATGCCTTTGAGCGTTCACAAAATGTCCGGTCAAATAACGTCCAATAATAAAGTATTCAACTTCTCACCACTTCTCCCCCAAGGTGAAGGACCTGATAAACATTGGAAGTTCGAAAAAGCCCGCTCAGTAAAGCCCGTTAAACACACCTCCAAAGAGCCAGGCTACGTCTGGATGATGCCCTACTGTCAGGTCTGCTGTGTAGCAGCCTTCGTCCTCGCTATCGTCTTCTTGGTCTCGGTTACAGAACGTTCTCCGACAATGCCAGCAAGTCGGAGGCGTTCAAATACGCAGGTTTCGTGATGGCTGCATTGGGTGTGGTCGCCTTTATTGCGGTTATTTACATTAACTCTGTGAGCAAGAACAATTTGATCAACTCCATGCAAAGCTTCAGGAGGTCAAAAGCGGCGAATCCCCAGATAAACAAAAAGTTGACCCGAAACACAACTGATACAGACATGAGGGCCTAAGTAATTAATTAATTAATGTATTAATTATTTACACAACCTACACATATGTTTCTACACTTACAGATCTTGTCCAACTGTTCTCTTTTGGCGCAGAGAAATCATCCGTATAGTTCTGAATATTAAATAACACCGAGACTAATTGAACATGATGATGAGCGGGCCAAATGCTACCTTACTTACCAAATGCTACCTTAGTTACCAAATGCTACCTTAGTTACCAAATGCTACCTTAGTTACCAAATGCTACCTTACTTACCAAATGCTACCTTAATTACCAAATGCTACCTTACTTACCAAATGCTACCTTACTTACCAAATAGACTTGGTCTGAGTCCAGAGTCGTAATTGCAGAACATCAAACGTATCTTTGCAGTATATTTTGACAAAGATATTGTTTCATATTAGCCAGTGTGATAAGCCATGAGTTGTTGAACTTAAACGGGTAAGAGAAGTTGAAATTGACTATCTGCTCACGTTTCGGTTTATAGTTTATAACATTTAACAATTTTGATACGGAGTTAAGGCTCAATTATGAATTATTCCTTTTAGTTTTAATAATCAACCACAGTCCAGCACTGATTTTGGATTTTTTCTTTTCATTTGTATTTGTAGCCTTCATAAATACTCGTCTACTTAGTAAATTAATTGTTAAGTTATCAATCCATAAAGCTAAATTTATAACGATAATTTCAGTTTCCCAACATAAACTTAAAGTCTTCTGGCTGTGCAAATTTAAATCTAATACACAATAGTATTAATATAAGACAGATATTGATAAACTTTTATCTGGACTTTTAACTGACGGAAGTAAGTGCTATATTTAAAAAATCATATGTTTGATGTTGTATTTGTACTACTATATGCATACCGATATTTTGCTATTACGAAGTCTTAAAAATAAAGACAAACTATCATTTGTTTTTAACACATATTTTAAGGGCGGTAACAACATTTAATTTGAATAACAACTTTGTAAAACCAAATACAAGTTTAAACTCGTAAGTTACCGGCCTAGCTCGCTCCTCTCACGTTCAGGAAGCTTGAAAAGAGCGCCGCGCACAGAGATTGGCGAGCCAGGTAAACCCATAAGATCAAAGATATGAATGAATTGTCCATTGTTTTTTGTTGATGGGATGATGATTGATGATGAATCACTCTACACTCGACTGTCACGTGACTTTTTCAACCCGTTCACGGCTTACGAATTGTAATAAGTTTCAATTGATTACATTAATCACATGCTGTAAAAATCTCTTTGGGTTGCTTTCGGGTCGATACCTTTGGAGTGAATGCAGCGAGACTATGGAACCTCCTCCCACGACAAGTGAACAGTTTAACTGCTCTAGGACCCTTCAAGGTATCACTTGCTCGATTTTTGGAGACGTTTCCCGATACCCCGCCAACCAAAGGATACACCACCATCACCAACAACTCACTCCTAGAATGGAATCTACAGAAAGATCTGAACCAGGAATGAATGGAGGACGTACTAGTTACTGTTGTCCAGAAGCAATCCCTGCCAAACCAACCTAAAGTAAGTTATATTTCGGTCGATCCGCGGTAAGTAATTAGTTTGTAGCGTGATGCGTTACAAGGCTGCACTCGATAATATGCTTCTGAAACTATGGAAAGAGACTGAGAGGACGACCCCGCAAAGGCTGGATGGCCTGTGTACTTGAGGATGCGGCTGACTTTACAGGTGTCGATAACATCAGCAGAGATGCAGTAAAACAGTTAGCTTTAAAACGAGTGGAATGGAGGCACATGATCATCATCATTCATCGTGGTAAGGTAACATGACACAAAATGAGAATATGTGTTACCTTGGTAACATGAGCTGCCTTATCAGCAATACCTCCGTGGTGTCAATGTCTGCACTGGTCACTGCGCTGCTTTATGCTTTAGTCAGACTTGTATCCAATTTGGTAACCTACTTCGCTTATTTTCTATTTTCTGGGTTACTACTTGTTTCCTCCTAATGTAACTAAATTAACACTGGAATTTAGTTTTGGAGAGGAGATATCTCGAACTTATATTCATTTTGTTTTCTAGTGACGATTGTTCAAAGGCAACTTTAGTAAGGTCGTTTCAGTGAATGGAGCAGAAAAATGTCCCGGACTTTAAAGATGAGATGAAGATGGAAGAAGAAAGTTTTCCACCAGAATTGATCAAGACAGAGGTTAAGAAGGAGGAAGATAACTTATCTATTAAATCAGAAGTGTATTTGAATGGTGTTTCTCAGTTGTATTGTCCCAATCAGGAATCAGCATTAGTTCCACACCAATTGGTTTATACAAGTGAAAATGCTTACATTCGCTCTGAATGTTTCTATAGTACTTGCAGAAAAACGTCTTTAGGTTCCCATCAAAGCGTTCATACCGGCATAAAACCTTTCAAATGTTCTGATTGTTCCTTCAGTGCAAGCAACAAATCAGACCTGGTTCAACATCAGCGGACTCATACCGGTGAAAAACCGTATAAATGCTCTGAATGTTCCTTCAGTGGAAGCCACAAATCAAACTTAATTATACATCAGCGGACTCATACCGGTGAAAAACCGTATAAATGCTCTGAATGTTCCTTCAGTGCAAGCCACAAATCAAACTTAATTATACATCAGCGGACTCATACCGGTGAAAAACCGTACCAATGCTCTGAATGTTCCTACACTGCAAGCGTAAAACGAAACTTAGTTCGCCATCAGATGATTCATACCGGCGAAAAACTGTATAAATGCTCTGAATGTTCCTACAGTGCAAGCCAAAAATCAACACTGGTTCAACATCAGCGGACTCATACCGGCGAAAAACCGTATAAATGCTCTGATTGTTCCTACAGTGCAAGCCAAAAATCAAGCCTGGTTTGCCATCAGCGGACCCATACCGGTGAAAAACCGTTTAAATGCTCTGAATGTTCCTACACTGCAAGCGTAAAACGAAACTTAGTTCGCCATCAGATGATTCATACCGGCGAAAAACTGTATAAATGCTCTGAATGTTCCTACAGTGCAAGCCAAAAATCAACACTGGTTCAACATCAGCGGACTCATACCGGCGAAAAACCGTATAAATGCTCTGATTGTTCCTTCAGTGCAAGCCGAAAATCAAACTTAGTTAAACATCAAATGACTCATACTGGCAAAAAACCGTATAAATGCTCTGAATGTTCCTACAGTGCAAGCCAAAAATCAGACCTGGTTCAACATCAGCGGACTCATACCGGCGAAAAACCGTATAAATGCTCTGATTGTTCCTTCAGTGCAAGCCGAAAATCAAACTTAGTTAAACATCAAATGACTCATACTGGCAAAAAACCGTATAAATGCTCTGAATGTTCCTACAGTGCAAGCCAAAAATCAGACCTGGTTAAACATCAGTGGACTCATATCGCTGAAAAACCGTATAAATGCTCTGATTGTTCCTACAGTGCAAGCCACAAATCAAACTTAGTTAAACATCAAAGGACTCATACAGGCGAAAAACCGTATAAATGCTTTGAATGTTCCTACAGTGCAAGCCAAAAATCAGACCTGGTTAAACATCAGCGGACCCATACCGGTGAAAAACCGTATAAATGCTCTGATTGTTCCTTCAGTGCAAGCCACAAATCAGACCTGGTTAAACATCAAAGGACTCATACTGGCAAAAAACCGTATAAATGCTCTGAATGTTCCTACAGTCCAAGCCAAAAATCAAGCCTGGTTTGCCATCAGCGGACCCATACCGGTGAAAAACCGTTTAAATGCTCTGATTGTTCCTACAGTGCAAGCGTAAAACAAAACTTAGTTCGCCATCAGATGAATCATACCGGCGAAAAACCGTATAAATGCTCTGAATGTTCCTACAGTTCAAGCCAAAAATCAGACCTGGTTAAACATCAGCAAACTCATACTGGTGAAAAACCGTTAAAATGCTCTGAATGTTCCTACAGTGCAAGCCACAGATCAACACTGGTTTACCATCAAATGACTCATACAGGCGAAAAACCGTATCAGCGGAACGATATCGAAGAGAAATCACATCATTCTCACGAAAGCAGTCTGAGTCAGGCTTCGAATTACTTCCAAAACAGTAGCGTTGGAGGACCCATTTTTGTTAAGCCTCTACCTTTCGTGAAGCCTCTCACATTTGTAAAGCCTCTGTACTTCGATGACCCCTTTCTTTCCAGTTCCAGCTTACCTCCCAGTTCCTTCCCCAATTATCAACCAACAGCTCCTCTCACCATCTCACCTGGTGAATCTGTTGTCACACATGCTCACCTTGCAGCTCCTCTCACCATCTCACCTGGTGAATCTGTTGTCACACCTGCTCACCTTGCAGCTCCTCTCACCTTCTCACCTGGTCCATCTGTTGTCACACCTGCTCACCTTGCAGCTCCTCTCACCTTCTCACCTGGTGAATCTGTTGTCACACCTGCTCACCTTGCAGCTCCTCTCACCTTCTCACCTGGTCCATCTGTTGTCACACCTGCTCACCTTGCAGCTCCTCTCACCTTCTCACCTGGTGAATCTGTTGTCACACCTGCTCACCTTGCAGCTCCTCTCACCTTCTCACCTGGTCCATCTGTTGTCACACCTGCTCACCTTGCAGCTCCTCTCACCTTCTCACCTGGTGAATCTGTTGTTACACCTGCTCACCTTGCAGCTCCTCTCACCTTCTCACCTGGTGAATCTGTTGTTACACATGCTCACCTTGCAGCTCCTCTCACCTTCTCACCTGGTGAATCTGTTGTCACACCTGCTCCTACTATCTCACCTACCTACTCTACAACGTTTCCTTCTCCCTCTCATATTTCCTGCCAGTACAGCGACAATGGGACGTAAAAATCTAATGGCATAGTCTACTATTTATTCGTTTATAAGTTTACAATGGAGTTAGTTCCTCTTAGTCTTGGAACTACATTAATCTTATAGTTATTGGGAGGGAATTACAAACGATAAAATAAACTATCAGCAGTTTTACACACTGCCCCCAATGTAAAAACATAAAAATTAAGCTGAACGATTTGCCAAATTTTCAGCATTTTGATACTGGGTATACTCTTAGCTTCTTAGGTACAATTCACTTAAATATAAACAGAACGATAAAGATAATGCCGATTTGATGTATGAATTTGTATCTTTGACTGCTAATCGGATAGTGCTGCGTGGAAGCACAAACAACTAACCGAGTAAGGAATGTGCGGGCCCGAAAGGTTTTGCAGTTGCACACACTAAAATGATAGACGTTAGTTCAGATGAGTTTTAAGTTGTTGACTAAGAGGGTTTTGTTTAAAGTTAAGTTTTTATTGTGGATTAAGCAGTCTTTCTGTGACAGAAAGTTTATAATATTTTGTGATTCAAAGGGAAACATTGCAATAATTCGAGAGTTTTATTTGTGTTCTTATATCGAGCTAACTGAAAACACTTTTAAGTTTAAGGCCCGCCGATTCAGTTCATACACAAGCTCCTTAAAACTCAAGAAGCTGCGAAATCAGAGGGAGTTATCATAGTTTTAAATTTAAATTGCAAATCAGCGCCTTAGATACAAATCCCTCATTTCATTCTCGGTATTATTTTGCATTTATGGACGGTCATTCAAATTAATCATAAATATCATTCGGGAAAGAGAAACACTGGCAGCGGTCTGTATCTTAAATAGATACATACACATTAAAGGTATACATATACAGATACTTCACTGCAACATCTAGACGCCCTGCAAAATTTCAGATCTCTAACTCAATTTTAACATGGTTTTTAGGGCACCTGAATATGGCGATTTTGGTTTTTTTTAACCGAATTTCGTATAACAGTGCTTGTGCGTATTGGGCGCAAATTTCTTAAAAACCTCCACACAATTCCTTTTATCTGTGACATTGAATTAAAATGTTTTGAACTTAAAATATGCCTGCTGAACGACTTTCGATGAGTCTTAATGCCTGGAAAAACAGTAAAGGGGGTATAATAGTATGGTGGGCAAATAGTATGGTGAGTATCTCAATCTGTATAATGGCGGCGGTCGTGCTTGCCAGCACTGTGATTAAATAGGAGAAGAGAACTTATAAGTAAATATAATTATCAAAAGTTTAAATTCCCGATTAGTCAGACTGAACAGGTTGAGCTGTAGTAATACACAGTTCTGAGGTGTTAAAAATTTTCATTACTATCTTCAGTAACATCCTGAATCAGAAACTCGGTTAATATCAGTTCCTAAAAAATAGAACAATGGAAATGAAATGCTACACACATGCTACATGAAGAGGTCTCCTCCTAGTCGTTGGAGTGGCCTGCATCACACACATCTCTTCTACGGTGTATCATGTTCCTCCATTCCACTCGTTTTAGAGCTAACTGTTTTACTGCGTCTCTGCTGATGTTATCGACACCTGTAAAGTCAGCAGCATCCTCGAGTACACAGGCCATCCAGCCTTTGCGGGGTCGTCCTCTCAATCTCTTTCCATAGTTTGGTTTCCAATCCAGTAGAAAATTGGGAAACCGTGTCTCTGGCATTCTGACAACGTGTCCGTACCACCTTAGTCTAGCCAAACCGATGAAAGTTTCAATAGACTTTATTCCAGCACGCCTGAGAACTTCTTCATTGGAGACATGGAAGAACCACTTCATCTTCAAGATTCTTCCCAGGGAGGTCAGATGGAAGACCTCCCTGAGAAGAAATGAAATGAAATGACACAACTAAAAACGATATGAATATAAAAAACACAACTCTTGTGCCCCAATGCAATAGAAAGCCTCTAAGATAAATCCAATAATGGGATCCCAAACGGGTCCATGGCATTGAGCCCCAGTGGACGTATAGTTCTTAGTTTCTGAACATAACGGTGTTCATCCACTTCTAGAGTTCTTGGGCTACTATTACTGAGAATTGACACTTTATAAGCCTGGTTGAAATTGTCACGTTGTTTCATATTTTGAACTTCTACAAGGTGTTTACCCAAGCTGAATCCGTCGTCTTTTTCTTCAGGGACAAACGTATTGTCTGAAATGAGTTTGTAGTAATGGGCGCGATGTTCGTTTACTCGTGCCCTGAGGGGCTGCACCGTTCTTCCTACATAACACATATTACAAAGTTGGCAACTGAAGAGGTATACAACATTGTAGCTGACACATGTACCAGATACTGCTTTGGCTCGCTGTCCATTGACTGTTACTGATGGATGTGGAGATATGATGGTACAGGTACCGCAGTGTCTGCCCCTCTTGTGTGAGGTTGGGTTAGGTCATCCGCAAACTGTTTTGCTTTGAATAACTTCCTTCTAAATGATGTTCCAGTACATCTGACGAAGATCTTACAATTTATTCCGCTTTTAGTTTTATTCCCACTCTCGATTCCTTGCTAGCAGTCCGGTTAATTTAGTACCTTTAGTGGGTCTCATTTAATCATTAGCTCTAATTAAAGAACCTCTCACCCTCTCAGATTTTCACCGCTCCGTTCATTTGTATAGCTTTATTATTTTTATCTTTTTACTACACTTACTAACACGTGCACATTACAAAGGAGCAATAGTTTGCGGAGGCATTCTAGAACGGTATATATTTTAGCTTTCAGTTTCTGTTTCATTCTTAGTTGTAGTGAACGCTGAACTTAGTCGTACTGAACGTACGTTCCAATCATTTTGTAGTGAACGTTTGTGAACGTTAGTGAACGTTAGTCAATATTTTGATAATTTTTCCGATAGTTTTTAACTTTAGATGGATACAATGAGATAAAACCATGTTGTCTGAATTTGACAGTAAATAAACAATAATGAATAAAAATAAGTCACTAGTATAGCAAATAGTAATGAAATTATTGCTCCTTAATTCGTGAATTGTTCATAAGACGCAAACTTGCGTTAACATAAATAAGGTCTCGCTGCTTGTCAACTGTGAGGCGGTTTCTTTTTTGTTTAACACCCAGTCGTACAAGCTCCAATTCGTCTCACAGGGTGAGGCTGATGTCGATTGCGACAGCGCTTTCATTGCAAAACTCTGTAGTTCGGGTACCTCGCAACCGAAGTTGCTCCACCAAGAGACTGGATCATCAGAATCTTGGCTAAAACTTGAGGCAGCGTCAGTAGAGAATACGCCTCTTTTCTCTCGGTAGAACGTGTGCTGCGAAAGTATCTTCTTCTTTGTTGCGCCGTCACACCACGTGTCCATGACATCTAGAAACTCCTTCCAGACATCCTGATTCGTGTGCTGATCATATCCCTGATAAGCTGGGTGAACACAAAACCCTACTGAATGTAGGGGGGAATGGAGCTCGAGCCACCTTTTGTTGGAAAGACTAACCATATCACTTTTATGGTTCTATTGCGGAAAGCAAAATTAGCTAACTTTAAGGTGAACAGATAATATTTGTAATAAATTACACCGATGAAACCAACAGGGATCTTAAGACTATTGTCTGAAAATCTAAGCAAGACTATTATCGGCTCGAGAATTGAGCATAAATAGTCGACTTCTATCCAGAAATGGGGCTCAAGATCAAACAACATTTGTATTTGTAACATACCTCAAGGCCCTGAAGGCCTGGCAATGGAAACACTAGTACTTTGCCGGATAATTGGGCTATGTCAGGCATTTTAATTTCATAATAGCAATTAACGTTCCTTATGTTCCGAACGTTAAAATCTTTTAGCAAACGCGTTCACAAACTATTTTTAGTGAACGTTCCGTACGTTCACTACAACTAAGGTTTCATTATCTTACAATTTATTCCGCTTTTAGTTTTATTCCCACTCTCGATTCCTTGCTAGCAGTCCGGTTAATTTAGTACCTTTAGTGGGTCTCATTTAATCATTAGCTCTAATTAAAGAACCTCTCACCCTCTCAGATTTTCACCGCTCCGTTCATTTGTATAGCTTTATTATTTTTATCTTTTTACTACACTTACTAACACGTGCACATTACAAAGGAGCAATAGTTTGCGGAGGCATTCTAGAACGGTATATATTTTAGCTTTCAGTTTCTGTTTCATTATCTTACAATTTATTCCGCTTTTAGTTTTATTCCCACTCTCGATTCCTTGCTAGCAGTCCGGTTAATTTAGTACCTTTAGTGGGTCTCATTTAATCATTAGCTCTAATTAAAGAACCTCTCACCCTCTCAGATTTTCACCGCTCCGTTCATTTGTATAGCTTTATTATTTTTATCTTTTTACTACACTTACTAACACGTGCACATTACAAAGGAGCAATAGTTTGCGGAGGCATTCTAGAACGGTATATATTTTAGCTTTCAGTTTCTGTTTCATTATCTTACAATTTATTCCGCTTTTAGTTTTATTCCCACTCTCGATTCCTTGCTAGCAGTCCGGTTAATTTAGTACCTTTAGTGGGTCTCATTTAATCATTAGCTCTAATTAAAGAACCTCTCACCCTCTCAGATTTTCACCGCTCCGTTCATTTGTATAGCTTTATTATTTTTATCTTTTTACTACACTTACTAACACGTGCACATTACAAAGGAGCAATAGTTTGCGGAGGCATTCTAGAACGGTATATATTTTAGCTTTCAGTTTCTGTTTCATTATCTTACAATTTATTCCGCTTTTAGTTTTATTCCCACTCTCGATTCCTTGCTAGCAGTCCGGTTAATTTAGTACCTTTAGTGGGTCTCATTTAATCATTAGCTCTAATTAAAGAACCTCTCACCCTCTCAGATTTTCACCGCTCCGTTCATTTGTATAGCTTTATTATTTTTATCTTTTTACTACACTTACTAACACGTGCACATTACAAAGGAGCAATAGTTTGCGGAGGCATTCTAGAACGGTATATATTTTAGCTTTCAGTTTCTGTTTCATTATCTTACAATTTATTCCGCTTTTAGTTTTATTCCCACTCTCGATTCCTTGCTAGCAGTCCGGTTAATTTAGTACCTTTAGTGGGTCTCATTTAATCATTAGCTCTAATTAAAGAACCTCTCACCCTCTCAGATTTTCACCGCTCCGTTCATTTGTATAGCTTTATTATTTTTATCTTTTTACTACACTTACTAACACGTGCACATTACAAAGGAGCAATAGTTTGCGGAGGCATTCTAGAACGGTATATATTTTAGCTTTCAGTTTCTGTTTCATTATCTTACAATTTATTCCGCTTTTAGTTTTATTCCCACTCTCGATTCCTTGCTAGCAGTCCGGTTAATTTAGTACCTTTAGTGGGTCTCATTTAATCATTAGCTCTAATTAAAGAACCTCTCACCCTATCAGATTTTCACCGCTCCGTTCATTTGTATAGCTTTATTATTTTTATCTTTTTACTACACTTACTAACACGTGCACATTACAAAGGAGCAATAGTTTGCGGAGGCATTCTAGAACGGTATATATTTTAGCTTTCAGTTTCTGTTTCATTATCTTACAATTTATTCCGCTTTTAGTTTTATTCCCACTCTCGATTCCTTGCTAGCAGTCCGGTTAATTTAGTACCTTTAGTGGGTCTCATTTAATCATTAGCTCTAATTAAAGAACCTCTCACCCTCTCAGATTTTCACCGCTCCGTTCATTTGTATAGCTTTATTATTTTTATCTTTTTACTACACTTACTAACACGTGCACATTACAAAGGAGCAATAGTTTGCGGAGGCATTCTAGAACGGTATATATTTTAGCTTTCAGTTTCTGTTTCATTATCTTACAATTTATTCCGCTTTTAGTTTTATTCCCACTCTCGATTCCTTGCTAGCAGTCCGGTTAATTTAGTACCTTTAGTGGGTCTCATTTAATCATTAGCTCTAATTAAAGAACCTCTCACCCTCTCAGATTTTCACCGCTCCGTTCATTTGTATAGCTTTATTATTTTTATCTTTTTACTACACTTACTAACACGTGCACATTACAAAGGAGCAATAGTTTGCGGAGGCATTCTAGAACGGTATATATTTTAGCTTTCAGTTTCTGTTTCATTATCTTACAATTTATTCCGCTTTTAGTTTTATTCCCACTCTCGATTCCTTGCTAGCAGTCCGGTTAATTTAGTACCTTTAGTGGGTCTCATTTAATCATTAGCTCTAATTAAAGAACCTCTCACCCTCTCAGATTTTCACCGCTCCGTTCATTTGTATAGCTTTATTATTTTTATCTTTTTACTACACTTACTAACACGTGCACATTACAAAGGAGCAATAGTTTGCGGAGGCATTCTAGAACGGTATATATTTTAGCTTTCAGTTTCTGTTTCATTATCTTACAATTTATTCCGCTTTTAGTTTTATTCCCACTCTCGATTCCTTGCTAGCAGTCCGGTTAATTTAGTACCTTTAGTGGGTCTCATTTAATCATTAGCTCTAATTAAAGAACCTCTCACCCTCTCAGATTTTCACCGCTCCGTTCATTTGTATAGCTTTATTATTTTTATCTTTTTACTACACTTACTAACACGTGCACATTACAAAGGAGCAATAGTTTGCGGAGGCATTCTAGAACGGTATATATTTTAGCTTTCAGTTTCTGTTTCATTATCTTACAATTTATTCCGCTTTTAGTTTTATTCCCACTCTCGATTCCTTGCTAGCAGTCCGGTTAATTTAGTACCTTTAGTGGGTCTCATTTAATCATTAGCTCTAATTAAAGAACCTCTCACCCTCTCAGAAAACTCCGCTTGGAGATATTCCTTATTACGCTCTAAGTTATTAATTTTCCTTGTGTTTGAATCCTTTCACTTTTTAACTGTTTTTAGTCTTTGTTATTTTCGGCCGATTTCTGCACTTTTACACTGGGTCATCATTCATAATTTCTGGGATTGAGACGACTTATATGAGCATTTAAGGAAGGGTTTGCTTGTCTGACTTACTTCATTAGACACTTCTGGTCAAGAACTGAACAAGAACCACATTCGAAGACTGGAACATCTGAATGACTCTGCAACCCAGGAATCAACTACTCAGTTATTATCGCTCAATAATCGGTTTGGTATCGACGTTACATACTTTATTATTATTTTTTTTAAAAAGCTGATTTTAGAAACCAGGGAATTAAAGTTACTGTCCTAAGGCTAACATTAAATCGCTGATTTTATTTATATATATCACTTTTTTGTTCTTTCTTTTCCTTCAAAACATTCCAGTACATTGTGCAGAAAGTTGGAGATGAAGCCGTAGTACGTACATGTAGCATTGCACTGGATTGAACTTGCAGAGTGTGGTTTTTTCCAGTCTGCGCCGTGTGCTTATACAAATATACGCGGCGCAGATAGACTGGAGGAGATTGCACTGTGTAGGCTCTGGTGTAATGTGATATGTATGTACTACGGCTTTACAAATTTTGGAAGCATGTAGGGATATATTTCTGATACCAATCGTATATACTAAAAATACTCTAGCACAATTGTAACTGCAGTTTTACAGAACTCTAAATGCTTAATGAACACTCTTGCAGGTACCACCCGTATTCACACTCAGACCTGAGTTTAGTCATTTTCCAATACGAGATTGGGGACGGGTTCTATAAACAAACAAACAAACAAACACATCTGACGAATTTGAAGATAGGGCGTGATGTACCGGCTCTAGATGATATTGGGGAGCCTGGGGTGTTTCCACTTGTATGGGAACCAGATAATCCTGAGAAGCTCCTGGTTCTACTGAGTTCTGGTTCCAATCTTTGTACCGATTCTACCAACTCTTGGTCGCTGCCAAATGTTCAAATAACGCGAACTGCTGGTTCTGGAGACTTTGGGACCAGGACATTGCTGTTTGAGTTGTCCAGTGGTTTGAGACATCTTTCAAAACCTTTGACTTTTTCACTGATATTTATATCTACCATAGTTTTAGGGTAGTTGGATTGAAAGAAAAAGGTTTTCAATTCATTAATTTATTTTCGAAGTCTGTCGTTATCATCGATGATTCGGCGGAGTCTCAGACATGCACTATAGACTATGCTGCTGAATGTATGGTTCGGGTGGTGGGAACCGAAGTACAGGTAGGAGCGAGCGTCAGTCTCTTTAACATAGAGGTCTGTCTGAAGATCACCTGCGGTGTCGAAACAAAATTTGATGTCTAGGAATGACACATAAACATTGTTATCTTCTATGATGTTCTCATCAATGTGGAGGCCAAGTTCTGCTAGCCTTGAATTGACAGTCGTGATGAATTTTGAAAACCGTCTTTTCGTACCATGGAATACTCCACAGCCGTCGTCTATGTATCTCTTGACCGATCTTACAGGTTCCATTAGTTCCGTGTCTGAATAGACTTGCTCGCGCATGACATGGTATACTGCTATGTTTGCAAGTTTTACACAGATACCGCCTCCTGTCGGTACTCCTCGTTTCTGTCTGTACCACTCTCCGTTAAATTTGCCTATAGACGACTCAAAACTGAGTTCAACACTTCTTATCAACCACTCCTTGAATTTGGCGGACCATTCTGGTCTCTTTTCTTCCATCTTCAAAGAGTGTAAGGTGGGGACTCAATGAATCATATAAGCTTTGTTATCAAATGTGAATGCTTTAATGTTCATGCTTTTGAGTTCTGTGTCCAGGGTATTGTTGATGTTGTCGAGCCAGACTAAGGCGTCTCTATCATCCATAAGAAGGTCCTCGCAAAAATCCCTTTCTAGTTGACGTAGGTATTTATCAGCTAGGAAGACATCCTGTCGTCTGCTGGCTCATTCGTGGAGGGCGGTAACGAGTCTTGCTGGTGGTTTGGCCCCTGGTATGAGTTCTTCTTTCTTCAGCTTATGAATTTCAAATGCAGGGTAGAAATATGGCTGGCCAGCCACCATGCAGGGCGATAGTGTGGGAGGGTACTGGGGCGCGGGCGGTTTGTGGGTCCAGTTTGGTCTGCTCTGCAGAAACACACATCACTTCTTTGGATGATGATTAATCACTCTACACTCGACTGTCACGTGACTTTTTTAACTCATTCTCTTGCTGGTTCTGAATTGTAGCGCGATGCACTACTGGGCCGCGCCGCGCATCAAATAATTCTTCTCGCATCTCGGTAGATCGGCGAGATGCACCAGTGCACCACTGGGCCTCGTCGAGCTGCGAAGGATTGACATCGTGAATCAAGGCCCAGCGCACCACCGGAAAGATCGAAAGGACCAAAGTGCCAATAGTGGCTTAATTTTCCGAAACCATTTTCGCCGATTTGCTGTGGCCCAAGTGAGCCACGTCCTGCTGCTTAATTAACCATTAACGACACATGATGGTTTTTGTTTTTATACTTATTTAAATTTAAGCGATAATTCAGTTTGTGGTTTACAGTTTTTAAATTATAAATCATGTTTAATTTATTATTTATTTTTCGTTTAATAATCACGGGTTGACAATTTTCAGTCATACTATTATGTATATATAGTCAACAGTGTTGATGGTTGAGGCAACCAGCTTCCGCTGTTCAATAATTGGAGACCGAATGAATATAAATTGATCGAAATTTACAATTCATCGTCATAAAATATAGTCAATAATATTTGAAATTTCATTAAGATTGGACAAAAAATTACTGAGTTATGAGCCAAAAACCATATGCCCATATTTGGGCATACGCGCAAAATTTGGTAGATTTCGTCCCATAAATTGGTCAAATATCAATATTTTTGAATGAGACTTACTTTTTATGAAAGTTATTATTATTAAGCCTAAATAAAACTACATATTCTCTGTAAGTTATAGCTTTATATCTGTTTAAATGTGGATACCAAGGCGAGAAAGACACACAAAAATGAACTAAATTAAATTGCCCGTATCTTGGTTCGCGGAATTGATCTCATTAAAATTGTAACAACTCAATCAGTTTTCAAAATTTTTGCATGAAATTTTCGGAATCGACCTGAAATCGCATTTCCACATTATTTTGAAAACGGATTTTTGATTTTAAAAAGTGGTTAAGTATAATCCACCCAGCACCCTGTAGTTTGATTTTTAAATTATTGCAAAATGCAAGGTTGACTTTACAATAAAGTTAGACAAAACAAGACTACGATTTTAGATCTGAATAAAAATAAATCTCTTGTATCATTAACATATTCGATTAAAAACATAACTATCTCCACTTTAAAACTATAAACACAAGGAACTCACCTTCAACACGTACAACTAATTAAAGTACGACAACACCTCGTAAAATTAAACAGCTAACCGTTAGATCTAGACTCTAGAGTCGATAAAAAGTATAAAAGTCTCAAGTGGCTGCCATTCAGTAGAAACCTTACAAAGTTAAAGACATATTTTAAGTGCATACCCGAAGGCACAAACATAAATCAAAACCATTTTCGAAAATAAAACATCAATTGGGAAGTAACTGACGAACTTAAACATTAAAAAGCTCAAGTCTCACAGGTTATTATAAAGGACGTTATTATTACACTGTAGTACGTACTTCTAATTAGGACTAACGTATTTATAATTAATACATATCAAACATATCTTTCTACGTAATAAAAACGATAATCTGATAGTTTTGGGAAAATCAAATATCTTCAGGGGTAAAATAATCGCACAACACATCACGAAATTAACGATTTTAATTAAAAGGGTATATAAAAGAGGACTTGCAAAATTTTAATACATCCCGGACATCTTAAGGGTAAGTTTGAAAAACAGAAACCTCTTGTTCCGTAATTTATAAATCATTCAGCCAATTGCAGATCCCTGGTACGCAAAATGACGTCACGTGACGTTATACGAAGTTAAATTTTTATGATTTTTAAATTTTTATTTTAAGAAAACTCTTGCACATTATTTATTTATTTATTTCTATTATATTGATGTATAGTCAAGACGTGAGTGTTAGGGCTCTCATTGACAAATTTATGTTTAATCCTGTTTAATTTATGTTTAATCCTGTTTATACAACGCAACACGTGACGTCATAAAACGCATCACGTGACAACAAATTACCCATTTCCCATGGCCAATAAGAGTTCTGCAGCAACGAGGTTATCGAAAGTGTCCCCGACTAATTTCTCCAAGTGAAGGTGTTCTACAAAGAGGGTACCAGCAGTGGTGAGGGGAGGGAGGAGGAGTAGCAGCTCACCTATCCTGGAATTGTCGTGTAATTAGAGTCATTATGTTATCAGATAAATAGCATAATTGGATAAAAGGAGGTTGTGATTAATTATGGTTCAATATTTGAATAGCTTACTATATTTATTGATTTACAACAAATGAGGTTATCATCTTCCGTAAAGTAACGTCACACTCTCCCTCACGTGACGTCACACTCTCTCATGTGACGTCAAACTATCCCTCACGTGACTCTCACTACTAACCTGCCCTGTGTATTGTCCGTGTATTTCTGTAAAAGCACGTGCTCAGTTCGTCGTAACTTTCTAACCTCCTCCGGATCTTTTAGATTCTGATGTGTCGATTTTGTAGCTGAAAATTTGCTATTGATAACTTTTAAAGTGTTGGTAAAAATATTTTACATCCTTGGAAACGGAAATTAAGGCAGTTTTGCAAACAGAAAGAAATTAAAAACTATGAAAATACCCAAATTATAACGAAATTCTTATACTTGTATTAAAAAGAATGATTCGTCTGAGCCGGCTTAACTCATACCGATCAGTTTTCACATCCTTGAGCGGGTCCACTATGGTGTCGATGATGAAGGAGACAATGTTCCTAATAGCTACCTCGAACTGCCGGTTAGTCCGGGATATTACCAGGTCTTTGTCCAGTAGTAAGTTATCCGGTCCTGTCATAAGGGGGCGTTAGTTAGGTGAGTATTTGTGACGTCACTCTCTCTCACGTGACGTCATAAGGGGGCGTTAGTTAGGTGAGTATTTGATGATTAGTTAGATGGTCAAGGGAATCAGAATTGTTGAATGTTAAGCAGCAGTTTTCCTGCACTTAGGATTTATGAGGGGTTCTGAGAAATGACTCTCACGTGGATTTCTAAAAGTTTGCTATAAAAAAAGTTATTTTAAATTTCACCAGCAGACTCACCACATTTGTTCTGAACAGAAAAACAGCAAATAGAAAATACAAGGATTTCAGGAGCACTGGAAGTTAAGAGCGCTTTCTGGTCGTTACAGGAGAGGTGCTTGAAAGACGGCATCTCACTCGCCCACTTGTGGATTATCTCCAGCTGACATACGATTAATTAATTAACTAATTAACTTATTGATTGATCAGTTACTATCCACTATAAATAAGTTGACTATAGTATAAATGGAAGCAGAAAGGGTGAATTTTCCAAGTATTTTGAATCATCAGCATTAATTACTGCTAATAATATAAGTACAGCGGGTAAACTTTTAATTACTAATAAGTAATACCCACCAATAGGTACTAATTGATTGTTAAAAGGTATTACATAATTGCTAATAATATGTACTAATTGATTGCTGATATTGTGTACTAATTGATTGCTGATACGTACTAATTGATTGCTAATAGAAACTAATTGATTGCTAATATGTTCTAATTGATGATTATCCTCACCTGCTGTTTAGCGTACTCACAGATCTGTTCGAATGTTGCCTCGTGGCAGTTAGCCTGATATGTGACGTCTTTTAGAAAACCAGGGGACATTGGTGGGCTCCTTATCTGGGGGAAGAGTTTATTATCTCTAGTAAGTAAGTACATTCCTTTCGCTTCAAATTACAATAATTTTACTATCAAATGTAGCAACATTAATTGAATAAGACTAACAGGCGGGGTATTTTATCAAAATAAAACTGGTTTTCATATTGAACATTTGTACACCTCCTCCCAGCATAAGCCATTATTTCCAAGTTAGTTTGACCCATCACCTAGAGACCAAATCACCTAGCAACCAGTTACCTTGTAACCAGTAACCTAGCAACCAGTTACCTTGTGATCAGAATGCCCGGGTTCGTGTGGATCATGTTTAGGAGAAGACCCAGGTGTGATCTCAGGAATGTGTGATATCCGCTCTGTGGGTATATCCATGTTCCAGGAGGAGGTTACTGAGGGAAAATGGAGACTGTTAAAGTCACGTGTTCTACAGCACGTGTTGTAGTCACGTGATCAACAGCACGTGTTATAGTCACGTGTTCTACAGCACGTGTTATAGTCACGTGATCAACAGCACGTGTTCTACAGCACCTGTTATAGTCACGTGTTCTACAGCACGTGTTGTAGTCACGTGTTCTACAGCACGTGTTGTAGTCACGTGTTATACAGCACGTGTTGTAGTCACGTGTTTAATTGTTAATGGCGTGAATCAGTTCCTACAGTATGCCAACTTATTTACACTTCAGAAGTGACGCAATCAGCTGAGCGACTAAGACAAAAGTTGAAACACATTTACAACGACTACTGTAAAGCCCTGATTTAACGCTCAGTTTGGAGGAAGGAAATTAGCACGGTCAATCGAGATTTTAATCACTTCAATCATAACAATTACCACTTGAATTACTACAATTACATACTACCACTTGAATTACTACAATTACATACTATCATGACAACCCGCCTGCCAGCTATCTGGTCTATAGAGCAGCTCACATTGAGTTATAGGAGGTCCAGCTGGGTTCTCAGGGTTCATAATGCTGGTGGAGCTGACAGCTGACATGAAGTCCTTCATCAGGGTGTCCGGGACTTTGTATTGTGCTTTGGGGAGGAGAACTGAAGCGGAGTCCACCAGAGGAAAAGGTGGCATGTCTGTTGGGAGGGGTTGAGAGGGTTAGTGTCTGTTGGGAGGGGTTAGGAGGGTTAGTGTCTGTTGGGAGGGTTAGTGAAGGTGGCATGTCTGTTGGGAGGGTTAGTGAAGGTGGCATGTCTGTTGGGAGGGTTAGTGAAGGTGGCATGTCTGTTGGGAGGGGTTGGGAGGGTTAGTGAAGGTGGCATGTCTGTTGGGAGGGGTTGGGAGGGTTAGTGAAGGTGGCATGTCTGTTGGGAGGGTTAGTGAAGGTGGCATGTCTGTTGGGAGGGTTAGTGAAGGTGGCATGTCTGTTGGGAGGGTTGGTGAAGGTGGCATGTCTGTTGGGAGGGGTTGGGAGGGTTAGTGAAGGTGGCATGTCTGTTGGGAGGGTTAGTGAAGGTGGCATGTCTGTTGGGAGGGTTAGTGAAGGTGGCATGTCTGTTGGGAGGGTTAGTGAAGGTGGCATGTCTGTTGGGAGGGGTTGGGAGGGTTAGTGAAGGTGGCATGTCTGTTGGGAGGGTTAGTGAAGGTGGCATGTCTGTTGGGAGGGTTAGTGAAGGTGGCATGTCTGTTGGGAGGGTTAGGGAAGGTGGCATGTCTGTTGGGAGGGGTTGGGAGGGTTAGTGAAGGTGGCATGTCTGTTGGGAGGGTTAGTGAAGGGTGGGCATGTCTGTTTGGAGGGTTAGTGAAAGGTGGCATGTCTGTTGGGAGGGGTTGGGAGGGGTTAGTGAAGGTGGCATTGTCTGTTGGGAGGTGTTGGGAGGGTTTAGTGAAGGTGGCATGTCTGTTGGGAGGGTTAGTGAAGGTGGCATGTCTGTAGGGACGGGTTAGTGAAGGTGGCATGTCAGTTGGGGAAGGGTTAGTGAAGGTGGGATGTCTGTTGGGAGGGTTAGTGAAGGGTGGAATGTCTGTTGGCGGAGGGTTAGTGAAGGATGGCATGGTCTGTTGGGCGGGTAGTGAAGGTGGCATGTCCTGTTGGGAGGGTTAGTGAAGGGGCATGTCCTGTTGGGAGGGGTTGGGAGGGTTAGTGAAGGGTGGCCATGTCTGTTTGGGAGGGGTTGGGAGGGTTAGTGAAGGTGGCATGTCTGTTGGGAGGGTTAGTGAAGGTGGCATGTCTGTTGGGAGGGTTAGTGAAGGTGGCATGTCTGTTGGGAGGGTTAGTGAGGGGGGGGGGGTGGTTGGGAGGGTTAGTGAAGGTGGCATGTCTGTTGGGAGGGTTAGTGAAGGTGGCATGTTTGTTGGGAGGGGTTGGGAGGGTTAGTGAAGGTGGCATGTCTGTTGGGAGGGGTTGGGAGGGTTAGTGAAGGTGGCATGTCTGTTGGGAGGGGTTGGGAGGGTTAGTGAAGGTGGCATGTCTGTTGGGAGGGGTTGGGAGGGTTAGTGAAGGTGGCATGTCTGTTGGGAGGGTTAGTGAAGGTGGCATGTCTGTTGGGAGGGTTAGTGAAGGTGGCATGTCTGTTGGGAGGGGTTGGGAGGGTTAGTGAAGGTGGCATGTCTGTTGGGAGGGTTAGTGAAGGTGGCATGTCTGTTGGGAGGGTTAGTGAAGGTGGCATGTCTGTTGGGAGGGTAGGTGAAGGTGGCATGTCTGTTGGGAGGGGTTGGGAGGGTTAGTGAAGGTGGCATGTCTGTTGGGAGGGTTAGTGAAGGTGGCATGTCTGTTGGGAGGGTTAGTGAAGGTGGCATGTCTGTTGGGAGGGGTTGGGAGGGTTAGTGAAGGTGGCATGTCTGTTGGGAGGGGTTGGGAGGGTTAGTGAAGGTGGCATGTCTGTTGGGAGGGTTAGTGAAGGTGGCATGTCTGTTGGGAGGGTTAGTGAAGGTGGCATGTCTGTTGGGAGGGGTTGGGAGGGTTAGTGAAGGTGGCATGTCTGTTGGGAGGGTTAATGAAGGTGGCATGTCTGTTGGGAGGGGTTGGGAGGGTTAGTGAAGGTGGCATGTCTGTTGGGAGGGTGAGTGAAGGTGGCATGTCTGTTGGGAGGGTTAGTGAAGGTGGCATGTCTGTTGGGAGGGGTTGGGAGGGTTAGTGAAGGTGGCATGTCTGTTGGGAGGGGTTGGGAGGGTTAGTGAAGGTGGCATGTCTGTTGGGAGGGTTAGTGAAGGTGGCATGTCTGTTGGGAGGGTTAGTGAAGGTGGCATGTCTGTTGGGAGGGTTAGTGAAGAGGGGGGGGGGGGGGGTTGGGAGGGTTAGTGAAGATTACCAGTTTCTTAGAAAACATCAAAAGGGGGGAACTTTGACGGAAGGTTTATAATGTTGATAAACCGAAGCTACATACGATAATATAGTATAAAGAGAGGCAATACATTGAATGATAACTGAATGAAACTAACGTGGATTATGGATGCCTCCAGAAGCCCCAGGAATCTGTATAGTTTTAGTCTGTGGTCGTTTTGTTCCGGTTCCTATAACGATTTGTCTGACCTCATCACATAGCTCATCAGGAAGCTTGAAGGACCTTCTCACGAAAATATGCTTGTTTTTCTCGCTCGATTCCTCTGCTATGTTTGGGAACGCTGCCTGAGAATGATCTAGATTATTAAAATTAATTGTTACAGATACCGATCACATATCTAGTCTCCCAGCGACAAATTAACTTTAATAATTTTCAAGTCTTTGTAAAACTACATCATGTACGGTTATTAGGATACAAATTTATACAATTAAAAGGTATTTACTATTTTAGACATGATTGTTGATATCAAATGTTCCTCAAAGTTAAAATAAATAAAACTCGGTTCTTCTAAAAACTTCGAAACTTAGAATGGGTTTCTGTTGAGTACACGATATCAAATTATCAAATTATAACTGAAACAATATTAGAATCTGACGTTCTCTCAAAAACTAATGAGGTTCTAAGAGTCTAGACTTGGGTGGGTTCGTAACTCTTGACTTCTGATATTTACACAGTAGTAATAAGTCTTGAGTCTTAATATTCCAATACAAAACATGAGCGAAACTTAAATCAAACTTCAGTCGACGAGTGTTATTGTTCAGACATAGAGGAGGTATCGTAACCCTCCTCCTCCTCTAACCCTCCTCCGTCAGGTTGATGACTCAGTCGCTGTCTAAGTGACTGCTTTATATTGAGATCTGGAACTTCTACAGATCTATTGGAGAGAGATTTAACAAGACGTTCAGACAGGGCCTGGGACCTGATGTTGCCTCTTCCCTGGATGATGCCAGTCCTTTCTCGTTCCTTGAACTTCTTGACAGAGGTTGAGAGGACACCAAGAGACAGCATACCTCTGTTGAATCCTGGTTTAGCTCCTTTAGGTGGCCCAGACCATTTGATCTTTGACAGATCAACTTTTTTCACCCGTCTAGGTTTTCCTACATTATCATCGTCATCATCAGATGAGGACATTGACATGACGCCAGACATGGATGAGATGGTGCTGGTTTCTCCCAATTCCCTCAGCCGACGTTGTTCCTCCGCAATCCGGGCCTCCTCTTCTTTTTTCTCTGTCTCCACCAAGGCTACATCAGCCACACAGGCCGCCGCTGCGCGATCCGCTATGTGCGCGATCCTCTCCACGTGCGACATCTCGTCCAACTTCTCCTGAGTAATTCCGTCTCGCAGACACAGCTGAGTGACTTCTTCCTCCGACAACAACAACAGCTTTGCCAAAACTCTGGCTCTTATCTCTAGCCTGGCATCTGGTCTATGGGACAAACCACCGATCGACATTCCTACCATTTTCAAAATATCTCTCATTGCGTCCGACTTTATAGCAGTCCTCAAGCTTGCAACCGTGATCATGCCTTCAGTAACCATGGAAGTGGTGAGCTCGATTTTACCATCATCATCGGGCGCCTCAGCAAGTTTCTTTGCCTCAACCTTCTTGGCGACTTCCTGCAACTTGCCCAATCTAGCCAACAGAGAATCCTGCTCCCGAGAGGACAGCTGGTCGAAGTTCCTAAGTTTTATCTTGTCCTTCTCAGACAGGATATCCTCCAGTTGCTCAATCACACGCTCCCTCTCCTCCTCCGTCAACTCGTCAAACCGTCCCATCATCTCTACGATATCACTGTCAATATCATCGAATGTAGGGTGCTCCTCAAGTTCCTTCAGCTCCTTCCGTTCCTGTTCCTTAATCATATCTGCCGTGTCCGCCAGGCTCATCAGTCTACTCATCATCTCCATGCCTTCCTCCTCGGAAAGGGAGTCGAATGATCTTAGTTTGATCTGCTCTTCAAAGTCGATCCTGGGTGCAATCTTTTGCACCAGAGTCATCCTGGTTTCACGGTCCAAATCACCAAAGTTTCGGAGCATGGCAATCTCGAAGATATCCAATCTTTCCATCACAGCATCGTGACCCTTGAAGGTTTTCTCTCCAGATTCATCATCCATTTCAAAGGAGAAACTTCCGACGCTCATCACAGATCCAGCACGAGAGGAATACTCACTGTAAGTATCCCAGGATTTGTAGAAGAGTCCCATTTTCTTAGTATCATGGGGGGCGGTCCAAACAAACTTCGGTTCCAGAAGAGGTTTCTCCTCTTCCCAATCATCAAATTCTGTTTCGTAGGTAGTAGGGATGGCTTGAAGGACATGTTTGTGTCGGTACTCGCCCACACAGAACATAGAGCACACAAACACAAAGCAGAGCAGGATGATGACCACGTAGACGACAACGAACACTGTTAGATCGTGGCCATGTTCGCAGCACTCTCCGTGAAAGCCAGTACTGCACACGCAGATCAAATCTCCATCTACCTCTTCCACCGCACCCCCGTTCAAACACACTCGGTTACAAGCCTTCTCTCTAAAGGACTCCTCCTCCGAGCAACTGCACACAACCTCGTTAGGGTCCGTGGGTTTGGGGTCCACTCCGTCTCTGATCTGAACCTGCAGCCCTCGTGGGCCACACTGTTGTGAGCACTGTGTGTAGTCTTGCCACTCATTCCACGCGCATCTAGCCGTGCAGTCCTGGTCTGCGACCACGGTGCTCGTGCATAACATCGCGGATAATGCGATCCAGCAGCAGAGATATGATACGCCTGATCGACTCATTGTAGATTGTGGGTTTGTTTTCGACTAACCAATTCTTTATGTTGAGGTCACAATACGACATACACTAGAACACTGAGATACAGGGATATTTGAAGTAAATTCGGTGATAAGTTACTACTTTTAGATAATCACTGTCGGAACTAAAAGTATGATATCATGAAAAATATTAGATGAATTATATATCATCTCCTACCGAACATTCTTTTAACACTCTTGCAAACTACCGTTCATTTTTACTTAGCAAGATATTTTATAAATTTAAAAAGACAAAAAGCACATAATTAGTCCACTAAAGTTTCAGCAATTTAATCAGCAAATTAGTAATTAATTGCACTACTTAATAACTACACTACTAAATAACAAGTTACACACGCCACAATAAGACGCCACTAAAGCAGAGGAGGTGCAATCAGCTCGTGTTGTGTTTACGAGCATGTAATCTCCGCGAACACGGCGTCACGTGAGCGGGTCACGTGGTGGCGTGCTTGTTATCAAGTGACTCAGCAATCGCACATTTCGAGAAGGCTATCTTCTACACTGGTGCGCTATATTCATGCATGTTTTTACTACTAAAAACAGAATATCTTGTTAGTAAAGCGGCAAATCACGATCAATACACGCATTCTACACAGATTTACGCGTGTTTTCAAGAAGCGTCCTAAAGCATCGTATCTCGTTTCTCAAGAAGAAAAAAGCACACGGCCGGAGGAGTATTATATTATTATGAAGGAGTATTTTATGTGAATTTATGGTGAGCTATTAAAACAAAGCTAGACAACGTGGAGTATTTACAGAAGTTACAGATTGCCTGACGTAGCATGAAGCTAAATTACGTAAATGTATTGTTTCAATCCTTTAATTAACTCAAATCTTGTATACGGCTCTAATAAACTACAGATTAAGCTAACTAGATAGCTGGATTTATATTTAAGTGTACTGATTCAGTGTAGATTAATCAATAGCTTTCGTGCTGAAGGGATACATTCCCCTTGACCTTTGTTGTGACAGTTGTTACTTCATTTACCAATGAGTTTGCAGCAACGCTCTAGTATCGAATTCGTTAACAGCAGTCACGTGTCACCCTGACTATAAATAGCATATTAACTGATTGTGCAGTGGATCTTACCTGTATAGCTTTGTAAAGGAGGTGAGTAGACTGACTCGACTTGCTCCTCCGCTGACGTTCTGCATACCAGGCATTAGCCGTGTCGATCCACTCAAGCTCAAATCTTCCTTCTTCCTGAGAAAATAAAAACTCTAATCTTCCGACTCCCTGACAAAATGACAACTAAAGTCTGCTTTCGTTCAAATAAAATTTAAAGATCTCGGATCTTTGTGATGAAATAACAAAATACTATCCTGCTAACACTAATAACAATAAAGCTTAAATAAGGGACCAGAGTGTACGTGCGTTACAAATTCCCCAGAATTAATCCCTACAAAAGAACATGTTGACAGACAAGATTACTAAGTTACCAGCGATAGAGTTAAACGAGAAAATGTAACAAGAGAAACGTACCTACCATGCTTATCCACCTTCCGCCATCTGATCGGGTCAGTCTATCAATCAGCCACACTGACAAATTGTTGGATTTCCCGTATTTAAACTTGATTTGCCAAGCTTTACGCCAGCCGTCATCATCACTCCCCGCTGAGGATAGAGATTTATTGGACAAACATAACAATTTACTTCGACGTATGTGATTTGTGAGGAAGAAAGATCTAGAATATTAAACAGTAAGAAGTTGCAAGTTATGATAATCAACACCATTTAAGGGTTTCGTTAGAACTGTATCTGGGAAAGTTTTGGCAATCTCCGCAATAGCTCATAATTTGGCCATGTTCCCAATATGCACTATGTCAAGTTTTCAGTCCTAAAGGCCCAGATTTTCTTCATAGATTCCAGGTCTTTAAAGCTTATTCCTTTCGGGCACTAATCTGGACTTTTAATGGTCACAACAATCTCCAGTTTCCAGATCTGAGTTGAAACATTAACAAGGATAAACGATTAATTTGACCAAATGTATTGTACACTGACAGTCAACCACCTCAACCAGGGTTATAATTTTAGCGTCATAGTTAGCCGTAAGTCTGTACATGCACAGTGCACCCCCTTTTGCCAGTATTCAAGTAGTTAGCATCTAAGTCACTGTGAAGAAACCACTTCTTGAACCTGGAGGAGAATCAATTGCCTACATTTTCACCACTTTTTATTGCAATGGTAGGAAAATTCGAGAATCTCCGAAAAAAGACAACATTTATTTTGAATTTCAACAATATATTATACATAATACATGCAATGCTAGGGCTCACTGTGGTGCAGATGCCCCGAAATTGTTCTGAATAATTCAAGACAGGCTTGGCGCGCATGATAGAGTCCGTCGCGCGCAGCAACGCTGCTACCGTCAGGAAATTTTATATGCAGACAGCGGAAATTCCCTGCTAGTCGATGGGCGTACTTGCAAAAATGTCCCAAACGAAGGTAAAAACGCCGCCATATCATGTCTCTACAGGTGAAATAACTTACGATCAGAAGGCCGTCGTTTTATCGCATTCCTTGGGAGGACCTGGATGCCATCTTGTGCCATCCCATTTTGAAGACTAGTATCACCCGACCGAAACATACATCATAAACTCTACGAGGATAAAATTATGTAAGAAAATGTTAAATGAAATCGTGCTCTTGAAAACTTCGGTCACAACAGAAATTGTGATCAAGTAATTATAGTATTGATGGTTATTAGTATATGATTGAACTGAATCCATAGTAAACCGAGTAGAATAATACAGTTGAAAATAAATTTCGACTAGTTTTCTGAAACTTAACGAAAAGTAACCTAACAATGTTCTCTCAATAAATCAAGGTATGGGATTGCAAGTAGTAAATAATTTAACTGGCACAAATTATATTTTTAGTCTTACCAACGGGAATCGGTAATAAAATCGAATATATGAGAAGTTAGCCATAAAATCGAGCCCATAACACCACGACCAAATGATCAGAAATACCCAGGCGCCCACTAATATGTACAAATTTACTTAATCAGTCCTCAGAATACAAAATGTCTGACAAGCTTTTTTTAAGCGACGAAAAAATGACAAGCATTCCAAAAATGTTGGAAAATTTCACTCATCGTCCTCTTCGTTCTTCTGCCAGGAGTAACCCTCGCCAGGAATGGGGTTGTATTGTTCGTGGTGGAAGAGAGAGCGTTTACCGTCCTTCCAGGGGTATGGCCTCGTCTGAGGAAATTAGTTAATTATCTTGGAGTTAGAAATTAATTATCAAGTTATTAAGAAATAAGTAAGTAACTATTTAATAGTGGGTTAGCCTTGTCGTTGACTGTTAGAGGACAATTAAACGAGGTGGAATGTAAATTGATTGTAATTATTTGGGCCGAAATCAATAACAAACAATTTTAGTCACAAACATTGCACTCACTTTAGTGCAAATACATATTAAAACGTTTACACCTCAATTTTAATTTATATGTGTTATCAGAATATGCAATAGATGCGTATTATGGTGATGAGGTTAGGATTTTTTTTATGTACGTGATTATGGGATATTATGATGTACTGTCAACTGTGTAATATTTGAAAAGTACGGTTCTGTGAATCTGTATCCGATATCTTGAATATGACATATTAACATTCGATATGCATTTTAAAAGCTTAAAGATATCTGCTTCCTGTATCGAGGCCAATAAGTACATAATTACCGTATTATTATTATCTAACAGTCATACAGATTTTAACGAAAAAGTTGCTCAACAAATTGGACGATTATAGAGATAATTTAGCTAATTCTTAAGGAACGCAAAACAACCAACAGCTTAAAAGTGTATCATCTAAATTAACTGATACAATGCTTTTGGACACGAAGGGAATCACAAAATGTAAGGCTTGAAATCCTCGTAAAACTACATCATTAGAGCCTCAAATTATTTGTTATTATATAGTAGTGTTGAAAGTATTAAAACTGAAAGTATTAAAACTAAATTTTTAAAAACTGAATAAATGACTAACCCGAATAAGATGATCATAAGGAATATAAGGAGGAGGTCCATGAGAAAGATGCTCATTCTCGACAATCCAGGCGTTAATACCGGTAGCAATAGTTACTGGTACCATTACAAACCAGGTAAACAACCACCATCTATCATACGAGATCATACCTGGGGGTGGGTAATTAATGAATAGATTAACTAATTAACTAATAATCGTTAGACTAATCAATAAATCATAAAAGCAGAGAATTCCTATAATATAAACGGAAAATGCTGCCAGCCTGATTTAGAAACCCTGCATACAACATGATTATAGGTGTTGAACTGAAACTTAATTCTCCAAAAATATTCTAGATCTAAGTATGTTAAAAGAGATAAATACAGTATTGAACTAAATTTAAACTCACAGACAATCATACTGAATAAAATCTGGTATTAAAATGTAAACTCACTGGGAATCTTGTTGTATTCAACGATCTCAACCACGTTCATTTCTGCGTGGGGTTTTGGGGGAGGGGGAGCGTGGGCCATGGCATTGGTAATCTTACCACGCAGCACTCCTATAGCCCTGTTAATCATCCTGAGGAGTGGGAGTAGGTATTACTGGTTGTTATGAAGTCAATACTCAATATGAACTAAAGATAGACTTAGAATTTAGATTGAAATGATAAATTTAATTTTAAAAAGTTTCAATGCAATTTATCATGTTGACTTTTGAAGACATTAACTTCTTGTTCAGAACTACTGAGAGAGATATATTGAAACGGCAGAGTAATTATATACGATACGATATTATGATATAATTGGGCATTTGGAACATTGAGCTTAAAATAATTATAGACCGCTTAAATGTTAAAGTTGCTAAGTTACTAAAAGTGAATCAGGATGTTATGATATCGACATTTTAAACTAATATGTCATCAAGTTGCTGGAGAACTTAAAATTAAATACATAAACTTAACCTTTTAATGCAACGTACTTCACTCAAATCGAGTAGAATAATCATACTTTTATGAGAGCCCAGGCTTATCACATACATTTAAGGGGGGGGGCCAATGGATATTTTTTTGTGAAACTTGATTTCGAGATAGCAGTTGACCAACAAACTAAGACCAGTGACCGAACTTTTGAGGGGGTCCCGGACCCCAACCGCCAAACGGTGCCCGCGGGGCAGCCACGCCCATATTTGGTCCAAATTAGGCCCAATTTAGCCAAATACTCTGAACATGCCCAAAACCCAAATTTTAGGTGCTCTACATGTAGGTAGTGGTCTCTTGAAGTCGTATATGAAATTTCATCAAGATTGGACAAAAAATGACTGAGTTATGAGCCAAAAACCATATGCCCATATTTGGGCATATGCACCAAATTTGGTAGATTTCGTCCCATAAATTGGTCAAATATCAATATTTTTCACTGAAACTTACTTTATATGAAAGGTAAGCCTAAACTACATATTCTCTGTAAGTTATAGCTTTATATCTGTTTAAATGTGGATACTAAGGCGAAAAGACCACAAAAAATGAACTAAATTGCCCATATCTTGGTTCGCGATATTCGCGGAATTGATCTCATTAAAATTGTAACAACTCAATCTGTTTTCAAAATTTTTCCATGAAATTTTCGGAATCGACTCGAAATCGCATTTCCACCTTAGTTTGAGAACAGATTTTTGATTAAGGCCTCAAAAAAAATTTGGCGGCCAAATTCTGAATTTCTCCGGGAAAATTTTGGAATTTGGCCGCCAAATTTTTTTGGAGGCCTAAATCAAAAATCTGTTCTCAAACTAAGGTGGAAATGCGATTTCGAGTCGATTCCGAAAATTTCATGGAAAAATTTTGAAAACTGATCGAGTTGTTACAATTTTAATGAGATCAATTCCGCGAATATCGCGAACCAAGATATGGGCAATTTAGTTCATTTTTTGTGGTATTTTCGCCTTAGTATCCACATTTAAACAGATATAAAGCTATAACTTACAGAGAATATGTAGTTTAGGCTTACCTTTCATATAAAGTAAGTTTCAGTGAAAAATATTGATATTTGACCAATTTATGGGACGAAATCTACCAAATTTGGTGCGTATGCCCAAATATGGGCATATGGTTTTTGGCTCATAACTCAGTCATTTTTTGTCCAATCTTGATGAAATTTCATATACGAGTTCAGGAGACCACTAGCTACAAGTAGAGCACCTAAAATTTGGGTTTTGGGCATGTTCAGGGTATTTGGCTAAATTGGGCCTAATTTGGACCAAATATGGGCGTGGCTGCCCCGCAGGCACCGTTTGGCGGTTAGGGTCCGGGACCCCCTCAAAAGTTCGGTCACTGGTCCTAGTTTGTTGGTCAACTGCTATCTCGAAATCAAGTTTCACAAAAAAATATCCATTGGCCCCCCCCCTTAAAGGTCAACAAGCGTTTGCTGTAACGATAAAATATTTGGAACCAATAATATTAATTCAATAAACCTAGGCTCAAATACTTTCTCACGATAAGAATCTAGATTTACTATCAGTAAACTTTTCATACTCCCGACATCTAGAGATACATTTCAACCAGTTAAACTGATTTCATATTGCAAGTCGCAACATACCACAAAAATGATGTACAAAAGGTCTAGAAAATCTAAAATCAGAATTCACAAAAATCAAACTCGAAAAGAGCATCGTGCCACGGATACCCTTTTCGAATACGATTATCGTCAACGCATTGAAATGTAACAAAATTTACTTAATAATATTTACTAGTAAAAAAGCGATAAATAACCCAAATTTTAAACTTTAACCAATTAAATGTACCGTAATCTTGAAAATGTGCCGTTTTCAATGATTGCTCAGGTATAGGTTTTTCACAGGTCACGCAAGCATATTTCAACAAATTAAATATATTGTGGAACTATCCAGAGCTGAATTTTGAAACTTTCCAAACACACTCTGTTATATGAAGACCATGCACAACGTTATTATATAACTAAAAACTTTTCCAGTCTAAATACCATACACTGTATTATTTAACGGATCATCGCGCACACTAGACCACTGATAAGATTGTAATAAGTTAATAAGGAGCTACTGGACAGATTACTGCCCTAGTCTCGTTACAGCTCAGCTCTCAGTTTGTCAGCTCTAGAACGGGTGAATGCGCTCCATCTGACCCCTGGTTAGCCTCTTTTCAGTCTTCCTGATGCTTGAGAACCATTCGTAGGGTTCCAGTACGTAACCAACGTCAACATAGTAAGGGTCTGTGTACATGAAGTATTTATCGAGAGCTGCACTTCTGAACTTCTTGTCAACTTTCCAGAGGTCATAGGGAGAGTTGATGGGGATTGTTTTACCGTCCAGAGACAGAGTTTTCAGGGCCTCTGCAAGATCGTCAACAGCTGGTGCCTTGTTTTCATCCTCAACAGCTGAGGCTTTGTTTTCGTCCTCAACTGGAACCTCGGCATCAGCATCAGCATCAGCATCACCCTCCTCTTCCTTCTTTACCACCTCTTTAATCTGCAAGTTGATGCGTCCATAGAAAGACATGGGCAAGCAAGTCAGGTTTCGTCGTCTGCGAGCCAACTCTCTGCATGCGGTGTAAAGCACACTGTATGGTAAACTTATGAAGGGGTTGATATAAATCTTGCGATACACAAGGGCAGGTTGCTCTCTCTCTACTTCTGGGTCCTCTTTCTCTCCATTTACTGGTTCTTCTACTTCAAGTGGGGCAGGTTCTTCTGGTGCAGGTTCTTCTGCTTCTCCTTCTTCACCCTCTTTCTTGGCACGTGGCTTCCTGGGCAGTCTTGGTTTCCTAGGCTTAGACCCAAGACGGAAATCATCCCTCACCTTGGACTCATTAGCTGATGCTTCAAAGACACTAACTCTTTTTTCTTCTGACGAGAACTCCACAACTAAAGGTGAACGCTGAGCTCTGCTTTTAAAAGCTTTGCTGTACAGCCACTCACATCGGGAAACATCACTCTCTGTAACATCTACTCCAAGATCAGTGCACACGTCCAGGAACAACTTCATGCAGTCCTTCTGTTTGGTGTTCAGACCACTGATAAGAAGCATTTTATCGTAGTAATAGTCCTTGTGTTCACGATAGAATGAAATTGCATAGATAGGACATTTGTTTAAGAGGTGTATCACATCTCGGAAGTTGTAGAACTTTTTAGCAATATTGATGTCAGAAAACTGGCAAACAACAGAGCCGTATCTTTCATATGTTACTTCAGCAAAAGAAATTTTGTCTTCAGTGATTTCTAGTCCAAGAGATTTTCCAGCTTCAATGACCAAGGCCTTAGCATTCCCAGATCTGGATATCTTCTTATTAAAATTAATCATTATTTGAGGGGGAGGGGGAAGGAATTTTCCGATGACAATCTCCTTATTAGAGAGTAGAAGCTCAGGATGAATTCGGCTAACATCCTCAAGGGATTCAAGAATTTCATTACCAAGTTTCATGTGCATCTTTTTCAATTCGCAAACAAGAGGAGCATTTTTCATATTGGATAGACGAGATACCGTTGAAAAAAAGTCAGGCTTGGCATCAAATCCCATATCCCAAATAGCATCACACACATAGTCGTGGACACTATGTTGCTTTTCGGTCTTCTTTTCATGATTCAATCCATAGATAACGAACGCCCCGGTGAACTCGTCAAACTTCCCAGAGCGATCCTCGAATAGACGGTTAGGATAGTGCTTATTATCTAATGGATTGTCAACAAGTGACTCTATTGGGATATTGGCAGCCGCCATAACGTACAACCTGTAATTGTAATCATGATGTTAGAAGCTATAGAGTATTAATTATGGTTACACATCCGCTAATGTCTGTGTCCTATACGGACTCAATGAGATAATGAAACATTAGGGACATTAGTGGACAAAAATGAAATTTTTAATTAGCACTGTAAGGTTTAGAATATTTATAAACTATTATAACCATTAATGCAAAACCCATAATTTTTCGCCAGCCCACCAATAGATAGTATATTAGACTTCAAGTGGCATTTTATTATCTTGATTTACACAACATAAATTTAAGCATATAATATAGTGTAAAGTATCTATCACAATAAGACTGCAATCCTTAGTAACAACACTTTTTCCCCCAAATAATCTAATCTATTTAAAGAGTGACAACCATACTACACATTGAATTAGGATTCCTTTAAATATCAAATTGATTTATTGTAAACTTGTTTATTATAACCATTGATACAAAGGCCATAATCTTTCGCCAGCTCTCTAATATCCACCTCGAAGCTGCATTTTTTATCCTTGAACTACACAATATAAACTAAAGCATGTTTTAGTGTAGACTTTTTGTCACAACAAGACTGCAACCTATAGTAACAACTATAAACAGAACCCCTAATGTCTACAAACAAATTTCTTCTAGTCCTAATCTGAGCCTTGTCTCTATAAACCTAACTGAACTAGCGTTTCGGTGTGTGCAAAAGCTTTCAGGCACGCGCATTCCTTGCCCCGTTAGTTACCTGTCCTTCCAAAACCAAACTAGCAGTCAAGGACAAAAAGTCATACACCAAATGGGCATTATATTTTATTAATTGTTTTACATCTTTTTATTCTGTGCTAAAATTAAATTTCTTGTTTCATTGTTTACTCTGTAATAAATGGCATAAAATTGAAATTTTTGTTTAACTGAAATTTTTGTTTAACTGAAATGATTTGTATCTGGTCCAAGTAAGAGCCTTGTCTCATTTGGACTAACGTTTCAGTGTGCAAAAGCTTTCAGGCCCGCACATTCCTTGCCCATTAGTTGCCTGCCCATTTACAACCCAAAATTTAGCAGTAAAGGACAGTAAGTCATACTCCAAATGGGCATTATATTTTCATTGTTATAAATTTGTTGATTCTGTACATTGGGCTAAAATTAAATTTCTTGTTTCATTGAAAAAGGGACATTAGCGCGCACAACTTTTCAATGAAACAATAAGTTTTATTTTATTCCTTTAATCATAAATAAAATAAGAGCTGAAACCACGAATTAGTTAACTAGAAGTAAACTTAAGGAAATATTCTTTGGTGATTGTATATAATTATTTTAAAAACTTTATTTGGTTGTTAGTATTTTTATTATGGCAAGTGGTTGAATTTAATGAGACAAGGTCAGTCTCTCTATTGTCTTAGAAACATGTCTACTTTACAGTAAGCAATGCTGAGTGGCAGGAATGAGGGACCAAAATGCTTGGGGCTAACAAAACGCTTGGGGCTAACAATGTGTAACAATTTTGGGAAATTAGTACACATGTTTTAGTCGTATGCAGTCTGGGATATTATACAAAACTCTGATCACAAGAGCAACTGCCTAAATGTGCAGAAGCAAAAACAAATACATATCAAATGGCGCATGTTATATCTCCAGGGAAAGCACACTCCCTAAATTGTGCGGATTGCTGTAACTTCTTTCGAACTTCATGAATGGAGATAAAATCATATACAATGTATCCAGAATTAATATATTCACTTATATACAAATCAGTTGGAATACTTTTGAAAGAGAATAACAAGCTCAAAAGCGCTACTGACGTATGAATTCTCCATGAAAAGCACAATAGCGTAATAGAAGAGCTTTAAAGTTTTTCAAATTGTTGATATAATTGATTTAAATAAAAATTTGTTGTTTTCTTGAAAAATTTGTTGTTTTCTTGGTAGCTTTTTTTCAAGGTGCCTCGAAAGTGATCTTAAACGAATCCCCGTTCAATTTTGGTCAATGAATGCCAGCTTAGTACAGAATCAAGCAAGTTATAGACATATTTCGTACGTATCAAATTGGACTGCGCCTTATTACATTCTATGTTCTTTATTAACACAAACAAGTTAATTATAATACAGTCTAGGATAAATCAAGAAGCTTATATGAACATTATGAATAACTGATAAATTACATCTGCATCTTGGTGTGCTGGTATTAAATATTTACTACAAGAATTACAAGAAATTATAGACCTGTGTCAATATTGCCAATCTTTGGTAAAATATTTGAAAAAATAATATACAAACGGCTTTATACCTTTTTCACTGCTAATGACATTCTCAGTAATGAACAATTTGGTTTTCGAAAAGGCCACTCAACCTCACATGCACTCCACAAATCAGTTCATTCAATCACAACATCAACATCCAGTGGTAATCATGTTCTAGGAATCTTTATTGACCTAAGCAAAGCTTTTGATACTCTTGACCATGGCATTCTCCTGAGGAAACTGGAAAATTATGGGGTTAGAGGTCTAGCTCTAGGACTTCTAAAAAGCTATTTATCCGATAGATCACAGTATGTTTCATTTCTCAACACTACATCAGAGACTATGAATGTAAAATATGGAGTTCCCCAAGGTTCCATACTAGGCCCTCTACTTTTCTTATTATATATGAACGACATAATAAACTGTTACAAAGGCGATGAATGCAAATTTGTGCTCTATGCTGATGACACAAATATATTTATCACTGGACCGTCCAAAGAAGCAACATACTTGAAGGCCAATAAAGTTCTTGATTTCGTATGCAAATTCATGAGAAGTAATCTCTTACATATAAATATGTCTAAATGCTGCTACATACATTTTCTACCTGCATACGAATCTGATGAAACCTGCGCCAGGGTTAGGCCGTATGCCAATGAACATGACAAATCACAAGGAATATTTATAAATGGACACAAAATTGTCAAGGTTAGCAACACCAAATTTCTTGGTGTAGTAATTGATGAAAAACTTAGCTGGGGCCCACATATAGAATATCTAAGAAAAAAAATTAGATCCACTACAGGAGCACTTAACAGGATTAAACATTCAGTTCCAGGGGAACACTACCAAAAAATATACTCTGCATTATTGGAATCACATCTTGCTTACGGAATAAGTGTTTGGGGCTCAGCTCTCAAAGACCAACCAAACGATAAGCTGTTCATAACTCAGAAACGTTGTATAAGAATCCTTTTTGGAGACCTAAATGCATACCTCGACAAACATGCCACTTGTGCACGAGCCAGACCTTATACAAAACAGAGGTTAGGAGCTGCTTTTTTCGAAAAAGAGCACACCAAGCCCATTTTTAATCGACTAAAATTGCTTACTGTTCAAAACTTGTACAAATACCACTGTATATCTGAGATATTTCGAATTATGAAATTTCGCACTCCATACTCGTTGTATTGTACTATAGACTCATCAAAACGTGATACAAGCAATGTCATAATCCTCCCAAGAAAAACCAACACTTTTCTTTATATAGCCTCCAAATTGTGGAATAGCATACATAAACGGATTCTAAATGAGAATGGGGAAATCCTCACTACTTCTGTAGCTTTGGTTAAATTACGCTGTAAAAGTATCATCCTGGGATCTCAATCCATCAACAATAATAACACCTGGACTTACCACAACTTTCACATCGCCCCTCACTCAATCACAGACCAAACCATTTCATCACTCACTCACCAAATTGCCGACCCAATATCTATTGAAGTGGCGAAAATTTTCTAGACAAATGATATTTCGATATTATTGCTGCAGCAGATACAAATACCAACATTATTATATTCCCAAACGTTTGAACCTTTAAATTAACTAGGAAAGTCAATCCTCAACTTGACTTTTACTGTTTTAAACAGATATGAAGAGTTTATTACCACAGAAGAGCAGGAAACTCTCCTCCTTGCCTGCCAATCACTTGACGAGGATTTTGTTGTGGAGGGAGCTCGTGCTGTGTATTCTTTGGGAGAACCATACAAGTATAATGGCTCCAAGTCATCCAATGGCCAACTAGCTTCAACTAGCTTCTCCAATCTAGTGGACAAAATCAATGGTGCATTCTGTAGTGGTGAAAAACCGAAGATCAATAGCCTGCTGATCAATCGCTTCAAAGAGGATGGCTCCCTACCGAAACACTCGGATGATGAAACTACCATCCACCCTGAATCCGAAATTTTCACTGTTTCTATTGGAGGCCAGTGCAACATCAAATTCTTTGATAAGAAGACGGATCATATGGCTCTTGACCATACATGTGTGCCAAGATCCATGTATCGCATGACTCGACGCAGCCAAGAGTTCTACAGCCACTGTATCGAGGATGGGGCAATAACTGGTGGGGTGAGATACAGCCTAACTTTTCGTTCAGTTAGCTTTAGAAACAGGAACTCTACATGCATCATCGGAGACTCGCATACTGGTGGTCTCAAATTCGGGCTGGACCCCAAAAAATCATTTGGGCAGTGGCTCCCCGGAAAACAGTATTTTGCTCCGGTAGTGGGGGATATAAATCCTACAGTTTCATGTGGATACAGGAATGTTCTCTTGATGTGTGGTATAAATGATATCAGGAAACCTGAGATCAAAAATACCGCTGATATAAAGAACAATGTTTTTAAACCATTTGTTCAGAAAGTAGAAATGATCCAAGCGCTTAACCCCAAAGCGAATATATTTGTGTGTCCGCTGCTGCCAACCAAACTCGTTGAGCTAAATCGTAAAGTTGCACATTATAATGAATTAATTTTTAAGGAGCTGCTCCATTCCAACTTTGGTGTGACTTTGGTACCTGGTTTTGACATGTTCTGTGATGAGGCTGGGCTCCTAAGCCAGCAATTCTCTAGGAACATTGGACGAAACCAGAGACCGGACTATTTACACCTCAATTGGAGTGGTACAGCAAAACTGGGGGTTCTTATACGTAATACAATACTTTTAAGGATGAATGGAGGGACTGATAGAAGGAAGAAGAGATCGGATAAAGTTGACAATCGCTTATACTCCCAGACGATGGGTGGTTCCTCTCCTGCTGCTGCTGCGACTCAACATGGGGAAGGTTACGTACCGTACCCATGAATAATTTGACCAAAGAGGTATGCCCTGTCTGTACAAAATTCATTTCCATTGGCCAATTCATTGCTGAATGTTGTAGGTGTGACTGTGCTATGCACCATAAATGCTATACTAAATCCAGTACAAACAAAATATATGAAGATTTTTACTGCCCTAACTGTGTACACTTAGCAAGTACTCGTTACAATCCGTTTATATATGAAGATACTGACTCTGAAAATAATAGTACTGACATTGATGAAACACTTGTAAACATCAACCGATTACTCAATAACTGTAACCCATATAGTGTTAAAGAATTTAATAAAACATTTTGCAACCAAATGAACGAGTACTCATCATTATTATTTCAAAATATCGATGGTAATAAATCTAACTTTGATACTCTGGCAATAGAACTACAGAGATATATGAAATTTTCGATCATTGCTTTAGCAGAAACAAATGAAGGCCCCGAATTAAGTGACCTTTACCAACTGACTGGATACAATAGTTTCTACCAAAACACTTTGCAAGATAAAAGAAAAGGCACTGGAGTCGCTCTTTATGTATGTGATACCCTCAGTGCTACAGTAAATGGCAATTTGTCCCATATATCTGAAAACCTAGAAACTCTATTTGTTACGATAAGCAGCAAGAATACTCCGGTCACTGTTGGTGTAGTGTATCGCCCTCCAAGTGGTGATGTAAATGTTGCATTATTAGAACTCTCAGCAATTCTCGATAATTTGCCGAAATGCAGTTACCTGGCAGGTGATTTCAACATTGATCTACATAATAAGGATAATGCGATTGTAAAACGTTATGAGGAAGTCCTGTTCAGTAGAGGATTTTTTCCCCTAATATCTCTGCCAACTCATGAGAAGCCAGGTTGTAAAGCATCGTGTATTGACAATATTATAACTAACGATGTAGAGAGTATAATAGCCTCAGGCACACTTACTGATCGTATATCCCACCACTCACCAGTCTTTCAAATATTTGAAAAGAGTATGGGATCCACTAAGAGTAACCTAAAATATAAACAATATTACGACTACTGTAAGTCTAATGTTACCTCTTTTGTAAAGGACTTGGAACATGAATTAGAGAATAAAGTAATTGACAACTTCACGGTATTTCATGATGTTTTCAAAAGTAGTATCGATAAAACGTGTAAGTTGGCAACCCCTAAGTCTTCCAAAAGAACTACACAAAATAACCCATGGATCACACCTGGTCTTATAGCCAAAATCAAGCATCAGCACCAACTCTATGACAATTGGGCTAAAGTTAGAAAGAAAAAATGTAAACTCGGTGAAACTGATTATAAAGGTGGAACATGTCAATGCTTGAAATGTTGTGAAAAACGTTCTAGATACAAAACTTATAAGGATTATAGAAGGATGGTTAAAAAAGATCGCAAAGATGTTCAAACTAAGTATTTCATGGGAAAATTTGCAGACACAAACGGTAATAGTAAGAAGACATGGGAACTGATTAATCAAATACGGGGCAAGCAGAAACGGCAAATAAAACCACTGTTTACTATAAACAATGAGAAGATAACCAATCGTAGAGTAATAGCCAATGAATTTAATAAGTATTTTGTCTCTCTAGCGTCTAATTTAAACGGGGCATATAATGAAATTGGAGAACTAACTATTAATAATCTTCCTAGTTTTTATGACTACCTGCCTAGAGCAAACACGTCCAGTATTTTCATTAATGACTGTACAGCTGACGAGGTTAGAATGATTATATCTGAACTGAAGAATGGGAAGTCATCCGACATCCCAATACATGTAGTTAAAGAATCGTCTAAAGTGATCTGTCCTATACTATCTTTATTATACAGTGAATGCATGAGGAATGGAGTATTCCCAGATGATTTAAAGACTGGGAGAATCAGTCCGATCTATAAGAAGGATAATGAGGAATTGCTGGAAAACTATAGGCCAGTATCAACCTTAGCTGTTTTTGGTAAGATATTTGAAAAAATTATTTACAACAGACTGTATAGCTTCTTTCAGTCCCAGAAAATGATTTACGAGAACCAGTACGGATTTAGAAAAAATCACTCCACAAGCCATGCCCTCAACTCCTCAGTGAATTACATAGAATCCTGTCTTAGCAAAAAACTGCATGTACTTGGAATATTTATTGATCTATCTAAAGCGTTTGACACGATCTCACATGAAAAACTACTTAATAAACTAGACAACTATGGAATACGTGGAAACGCCAATAGACTCATCGCTAGTTATCTCTCTAATAGATATCAATATGTCTCTGTACTGGGCGAAGAGTCTGACAAGCTGCCTGTTCTCTTTGGAGTTCCCCAAGGCTCTTGTCTCGGACCCTTGCTATTTATAATATATGTTAACGACTTATTTAGAACAACTGATCTGGGCAAGTTCATACTATTTGCAGATGACACAAACATATTCGTAGTAGATGAATGTAGAAAAAAACTGTATGAAAGAGCAAACGAAATTCTCCGTTTGTTACACCAGTACATGAAATGCAATCTATTACATATAAATATAAAGAAATGCTGCTACATTCACTTCAATCCGTCACGTACAGCTACTGATAATGAGGCAGATAACGAATCAGAATATATACTAACTCTGAATAATACGGTAATAAAGCAAGTTAAAGAGACCAAGTTTTTAGGTGTTATTATTGACGAAAAGCTAAAATGGGATGTTCAAATAAGAGCCCTCAACTCGAAACTTAGGTGTGAGATCGGAAGACTCAGTAGAATACGACACGTTATCCCGAAAAAACACCATAAAGAATTGTACCACACGTTATTTGAGTCACACCTAAGATTTGGAATATCGGTATGGGGTGGGTCGAGTAATAATATGCTTCAACCTATCTTCATCACTCAGAAAAAATGTATCAGAATACTATTTGGTGACCTTGAAGCATATCTAGATAAATTTAGAACATGTGCCAGAACACGTTGTATAGATGAACAAATCCTAGGAAGGGAATTCTTTGAAAAAGAGCATACAAAGCCGTTGTTTAACAAGAACGGCCTTCTTACCGTCCACAACCTGTACAAATACACATGTCTATTAGAACTGTTCAAAATTGTCAGATTAGAATCTCCAATCTCACTCCTATCTTTACTCCACAGATCACCATCACAAAGACGTTCAGACCAGTTCATCACCCCAAACCCATCCTCCTCTTTCATTTATCAATCAACAAAAATGTGGAACGACTGTCGAAAAATTGACAGTTTGATAAGCTTTACTAAGTCAACGAACTTAGTTAAAGTAACACTGAAGAGTGAGCTACTCAAGATACAGTCAAGGTACGAAGAATTAGAATGGACAGAATTAAACTTTGATAAGAATGAGCTTGTATTTTAAAACAGAGTCCTTTGACTTTATTATTTTGAAATTGAAGAATCGTCTGGCCACAACTCATTTCGTTCGCATTATAGATTCACATTCACTTTCATTTTCACTATCACGCACAGTACAGGGTCATACCTCAATACCAAATTATTATAGGGCACAAGAACAAATTTGTTTACAATTATCAAAATTTGTTGAGCCCAGCAGCTTACTTCTTTTCCTCTCTTCCCCCGTCGTCTGGAGCGTGTGATTTTTGTTGATATCCGAGCTCTTGTTTTTATCTTTTGGTTAACTTTCTGTGATTGGACTCGGTAATTTCGTCCCCGCCGAGTGGGACGATGCTTGCTCGCCAGTTAAGCTATACTTTAGATGACACTAATTTCTACAAACCACAAAATATTAAATATAAAATGTGTCCAGTATGGCGCAAATGCATAATTTGATAATTTCTCGACGCCGTCGTCGGGGTGAGAGTTATCTGAACCAACTACATGCCCCTACGATTGCGTCACCACTGGTGAGCAAGCATTTGTTTGTTGTTTAGTTGTGTTGAAAGGGAACATTACTTGATTAATTCATCCATTCGGATTTTAATAACGATGAGCTATGATATACCGTTCATCTTAGACTATTGGATCAATCTTATTATATGATTAGATTTTATAAATGAACTTGGCACACAAAAGATTATAATGCGGAGGTTGGCTGGCTCTTCTATAATAAATACGACACTTCAATTTACAGAATGCTTGCTAGAGGTAAGACAAAATATTATCAGACTATACATGCAGCATGAGTAACTGGTGGATAAGCCTTCGGTAAAAACGGATCCGGAAAAGTCAATGCGGCACTCGGGTCCTTGGTATTGTCGTTGGTATATTGTCCATTATCTACGTTCTGCTTTCATAGTTTAAACAATAGTGAGTTCTAAATATACAGCTTTAAACCGATTAAGTATGAATGAACAAAATACCTGACAATCCGCACTCTTATAATCCAAAAGCATGAGTAACTCGTAGTGATGTATGATTTTTAGAAACTTTAAATTAATTTTGGCGCTCACAGGTCCTCATGAATATGTGATTGCTGCATAAGGTTCTGTAAATGCGCAGGGCACCTTCAAGCTTAAATTATTCACCTTACTGAGGCAGTCAACCAACGCGTGGCTTTATTTTTATGATATGATATGTTTTGATTGTTATTAATAAATACCAAAATTTAAATTTGTTTTCCTAAAATTTGTTTTCCTATTAACTTAATTTATTATTATTATTATTATTATTTTTTTTTACATACTCCTTCTTAGTGTGGTGACTTGGGGTCCATAAATATAACAATACAAGCTGATAAACCAAAAAGAACAACTGGGGTAGGTAGGTAGCCCTGGTGGGTGCGTAAACTTTACGGTCTGCTCTCTCCAAGATCAGCCTGCTTCTCCATTTTACCGTGAAGCCTAATTTCTAGTTTTTATAAAATATACAATGCAAGTGCAGGTTTACTAATCTTAATCTACTTAACAACTCAATAGCCCAAGTCACCATACCCGTAGTATGTTCCATGGTAATAGAAGAGCTTTAAAGTTTTTCAAATTGTTGCTATAATTGATTTAAATAAAAATTTGTTGTTTTCTTGAAAAAATTTGTTGTTTTCTTGAATTAACAGGATACTCTTACTATCCTCGAAAGGAATAGTCGTCCTCGAACCTCTAATATATGTTTCTCAAATAAGTATCTCCTGTCCTGAAGAACCACAAAATAATAATATCTCATCTACTTGGCAAAACGAAATGTAAGTAGTTAACGCTTGCGCGCTTGGTGAACCATGCTACCACATTCGTATCATTTTTTTACCGTCTAAAATAATTAAATGATGCATAAATGGCATGTTAATGATTTCCGACACTTAACTTCCTAGCTATTTCTTTAAGAGTGGACCATGAATACTGAAAAATCACATCAATCGATAGAATAGTATTAGTAACAAATTAATTTGAGCTTGTTCCGAAAAATCAAATCATATTAAATCAAATCAAATCACAAACATAATGATACATAAGATCATCATAAATTTATCATATATCATCATAAATATTCATAAAAATATCTTAATAATTTAAATTGTACCCAAACTTCTTCTTTGCTACATAGGGATGAAACCACAGATAATCATTATGTTTATTTTATTCTCCAAACAATTATCTCCTTCAATTCTACTTATCACCTCATCAGACAATTTCAAGTGATGATGATCACAATAAATTCCTTTTTTAATACAGTCCTATTAAAAATATTCTAGATTAATCTTTGAATTATTTACACTATAAGAATTGTTAACATCCACTGGTAGGGCATGAAGGACCGAAATTGTCCGCTAAAAAGTCCGCTCGCGCTAGTGGCCAACAAAGGTCCGACTCTTCTTCGATAGGTCCTAAATTTGTCGCCCTTTTTTTCTGACGAAATTACAGGGTGATGCTTTAATACGATGTAGCAGAGTCAATATATTTTCAATTTTAATGTTGCCATAGGTGGCGAGTCCCCACATGTGGACTACGATGTGTGGCCACACATCGTAGTCCAATAGTTTCACTGCGTCCCAATATGTTTTAATTATACGTGATGCGATTCATTTATTACCTTTCATTACAATTACACGGTGCAGTTGTTGGATTTGTAGCACGATGAACTGTTGGGCCGCGTTTCTCTGATCTTCAAGCTTCCTGAACGGGAGAGAAGCGAGTAATATACTAACAAGCTAGGTAAAAGTTGCTTCTAAGTGTGAATAATAAAAATTCACCGTGCAGCACGATAAGGTCGAGCTGTATGTGGGCTTCCTGTGAATATTTGTAAGTGTGAAAGGATAGGACGAAAAATGGACAATTTATCTCAAAAAAGCTTAGAGGACTTCGCCGCTTTGACGCACCGCGTGAACTATAATTATTCGCAGAGCAACAATCTGAATGGGTAGGCATCGTAAATTATGTAAAAAGTTACTGGGCCGCGCTCAGCCTGTCATTCCGCCTAATCTCTATTTAATGAACATAATAGCCATGTTAATGAACATAATAGCCTGGGATCCCCAGGTAAGTAAAAAGCCTTTAACTTCTAAAATATCAAAAATGTTGAAATATGTTTTACATAATAATAACAACAAATTGTGTTCAGGTTTCAAATTTTTTTTTTATTTCTTTAAATCTTAAAATATTAATACCAAAACTCTTTTTTCAATTATGAATTAATTGATTATGACCTTACTTGTCATACGTTGTAGACCTACCGCGCAAGAGTGGGCGGCTGTATTGATTCACGATGTCAATCCTTCCTAGCTCGGCGAGGCCCAGTGGTGCATTTCGCCGATCTACGGAAGATGTGGTTGCGAGAAGCATAATTGGATTCGCGCGCGACCCAGTAGTGCATCGCGCTACAAGCGGCTGTATCGTGGCCACTTAGTGTATAGTGCAATACACTACTGAGCCGCGCGCGCATCCAATAATGCTTCTCGCAACCACATATTCTCGCAACCACCGTATGCAGATCAGCGAGATGCGAACTTTGCGAAGGATTGACATCGTGAATCAAGGCCACTTAGTGAAACGACAATGGGGGTCACGATGTGATACAAAACTTTACCTGGCTCGCCAATCCCTGTACGTGCGCGGCGCTCTTTTCAAGCTTTCTGAACGTACGTGAGAGCTAGGAGCGACCAATAAACTAGCTAGCTAAGTATGACCCTATAAAATCTCTGTCGAAATAACTGAAAGTGTGGACGTTATATCATATATAATAAGCCAATACAATACAAAAACTATAACATATAAAAACCGCAAATTTTGTTGTATCACGTGGTGACCCCCACGGTCGCTTCACTATAGTGGCGTCTTCGTGCGCGGCGGGTCATACAACGTATGACAAAAATTTTGTACAACAAAGTATTGTAAATATATAACAGCTATATGTGATATAATACTCATTACTCGTAAAATATTTGTTTCAAATATTTATATTAGACGGTAGACCGTCGGCGAGTACAACTCCAACTCAGCGCGCGTCTAATATTTGAAACAAATATTTTTACGAGTATCTCAGTATCACCCGTTAAGCCCATCCCAGTCTAATTATACTTATAGGTTATTATATTAAAGTTAGGGTTAAGGTTGCGAGAAACATTATTTGATGTGCGCGGCCAAATAGTACAGTGTATCGCGCTCGGCGCTATACTAAAAGGTTAAGGTTAGGGTTAAGGTTGTATTATTATATTATGTATTACGGTTAGGGTTAAGCAATATCAATCATGATCAAAGTAATAACGCGAACGCCTAACGAGTGTTATTTTGTATTTGAAGTATGCAGATAGATCTAGATCGGTATTATATTGCATGGGCTCGCTATATAATGGCCCCGTGGCCATGGTTACTGGTTAGGTGAACATTTTTTAGCAAAAATTGCTGCACGTTGAATTTAATGTATTATTTTCATTTTTAAACAACTTTTGGCATGACCAAAATTATCAAAATTCAAAATCCCGATTGAAGGAAAAATGTTGTGCCAACTCATTACATGTCGCTTATTATATAAACTAAGTTCAAACTAACAATTGAATTAAATGAATTGATGTATTTTCGATCACGATTTTTCTTCGAAATTTCTTCGAAATAGCGCGTACCGCTTTCTTCTCGAGGCAAGTCAGCAAGTGCTATGAAGTTTTGCGCGCCGGGCTAGTCCATTAACAATGGATAACCCACATTGCTTTAACATACCAGATCCCTTGCGCTTGCAGTAGCGCGCGCTCGTGAAACAATCGCAATCGCGTCACAGTACGCGTAGTTACCGCGTAGACTTACTCCTAGTGGAGTGGAGTGGAGTGGAGTGGAGTGGAGTGGAGTGGAGTGGAGTGGAGTGGAGTGGAGTGGAGTGGAGTGGAGTGGAGTGGAGTGGAGTGGAGTGGAGTGGAGTGGAGTGGAGTGGAGTGGAGTGGAGTGGAGTGGAGTGGAGTGGAGTGGAGTGGAGTGGAGTGGAGTGGAGTGGAGTGGAGTGGAGTGGAGTGGAGTGGAGTGGAGTGGAGTGGAGTGGAGTGGAGTGGAGTGGAGTGGAGTGGAGTGGAGTGGAGTGGAGTGGAGTGGAGTGGAGTGGAGTGGAGTGGAGTGGAGTGGAGTGGAGTGGAGTGGAGTGGAGTGGAGTGGAGTGGAGTGGAGTGGAGTGGAGTGGAGTGGAGTGGAGTGGAGTGGAGTGGAGTGGAGTGGAGTGGAGTGGAGTGGAGTGGAGTGGAGTGGAGTGGAGTGGAGTGGAGTGGAGTGGAGTGGAGTGGAGTGGAGTGGAGTGGAGTGGAGTGGAGTGGAGTGGAGTGGAGTGGAGTGGAGTGGAGTGGAGTGGAGTGGAGTTTGTTCACATTCCCACCGATTGAATATTCTCACGACAGTCAGCGAGACTTTTAACTAATTCAATTAATGACAAGGAAGACGATATCAATATAAAACAATATATGCATGTACATATTACTGTCACGATGAAGCTTTATTATATCTCAACCACAATGATCAGCGCCTTGTTTGAGCTGCCATGATTTAAGATGCCGAACTTATATAAAATTAAAATTGTCAAACAATCGTCAATGATTTACAATCGTCAAAGGTTTGATTGTGCGACTGAATCATTTTCTCAACGATAATAGTTACACTTTTAACCAGCATGCGAAAATACAGTTACAATGGGTTTTGAAACTTCTCAAGAATTATAAACTTTTAAATTTAATTCTTTGATAAATGAGGGCAGACATGAGACCATGAGTCATTTGTTGAAGTTTGATGTTTTGAACAGATTGAGATACAGCTAGCTGTTTCGCAATTTGTAATGCTGTACATGGACAAACATTTGGATCCTAACCGAACTATAGTATAGCAAATATCAAAACTCCCACATTTGTCCTTGACAATATTTATTAATTTGAAATTCAAGAATTTGATCGGCATCATCAAATTTTCTACGTCGACCCAGTTTGTCCGTCCAAACTAAAGTCCAGCTACCATGTGCGTTTAAAAAATCTTTCCGTCCATAATTAGGTCTCACCAAAATTATGTCCGTACACGTTATGTCCAAATAAGGTCCGATAAGGTAAGTCTGTCTCGTGACTAAGCACTAAGTAGATTGCATAGTTACTCAGTTTCAGTAGTGTTTTATTTTATACCTTAAATTTAGTCCGCCTCCACGAAAAGCCTTTTTTTAATTATTTTTAAATCAAACTTTTAATCTTATTTAAAACTAAATTGCTTGACACAAAGGATGGGAAACGTGAGACGAAACAGAAATTGAGAAATCCACTTACTATATTCATATACTCACGTGCGTCTATTAGCATGAAGTGGATTGTACGTCGTATGTCGTAAATCAACAATAGATATTTACAATTTACCATCTCTCCGGTGATTTGCACGTTGAGCTGGACACGGGAGTGTCACTAAGTAAGACCGTTTTAGAAGCAGTAATTTTATTTAAATCAAAACGTTATGGTGTCTAAACAAGCACTGTCTGGGAGCTTGTTAGAAACTACTCCCCTATCACAAGTATCACCTGTCAAAATATAGAACTGTTTTTAATACATTTAATAAGATTCTACGCATATTTAGTATTTACCCGTACCGTTGTTTATCCATCATTATTTTCAAAAGTTGAGTGTTTCACGCCGTAAGACTAAGAGTCGTAACTCTAACATAATTATCTTTTTGATAGATAAATTTGATAATATCTCTGTTTATGAAAGAGTCTCACTGAAACATTAACGATTCCAATGGTGAATTGTGATACTCTTTATTTTACCGGTATTTTTGTAATAGTAACACAAAGTTGTATTAATAATACTTATAGGATCGTGTTCCCGAACAACTTTTCATTTTCTTTTTTTCGAGACAATTCAGAAATTTTAAATCTTAGACTTAGAATTAGAACAGATTGAGAGGATGTCATCGTTTTCAGGATTAAGCTTGACTGCAATTAAAACTTCACTTAACCATTCCGTTACAATTAATTGTAAATCAGTTGATAGAGTCACATCTTCTTTTACCTGATTCCTAACTCAGTAGCGCTGTTGTTACATAGTTACATATAGCGACACGCGATCCTTGTCGCAACATATAGTGGTGTCGTAATCACTAATAATATAAAATACTAATGTTAAACGTACTACTATGTGGTAATATGCTAATATGCTAATATACTAATATAATACTAATGCAGATGGAATCACGAATTCTCTGAAACTTCTCCCGAATTCTAACTCTGGTGTCCCTGTTAACCTGATATAATAGTGGTGCAAATATCTTGTTAACCTTGAAAAGTGAAAACACACCGTAAATCTCGTGAATATAGTGTTAACCCTGCAAGTTGCAAATATCGTGTACTCAAATGTTTTGTTAGAAGACAAGCACGTCGTTACTCGTTATCTCTAATTCCTGCTTTATCATCTTCTATTCCGGGTGTTGCTTGATATTTCAGGGACTTTTCATTTCGAAAAAACACAAGCTATCGAGAGTTTATACCAAACACAGTGTTTGGCAAATCATTTTGTAATTCTTGTTACAATCCTTGTACAAATTGTATCGCAACCGTGTGGATGTTCTGTTTAGTTTGAAGCTCGATAAAACGAGAACTTGTCTCCGGTCTCCATGTCAGGGTTAGAAGCTGGTCACGTGATATCCATGAGATAACAAGTCCAATCTAATTAGTGGTCCCTATTATACAGCTTAGTCTTAACAGATACAGCCTACGTCTGCTTGATTATGTTATACAGGCTAATGCTATGCGAGTACAACTTTGAATTTCGTTTATCCAGCATATGCTTTTGAACTTGATAGAAGTCAGTTTTTTTCAGTAGAATAACCTACCTTATCGGACCTTATTTGGACGGACATTACTTGAACGCTGGAGGCCCTAGCGTTCATCTTAATGCCCGTTCAAATAAAGTCCGTTCAATTAATGTCCGTCCAAGTTAAAGTCCGTTGAAATTTTTTCAAAAATTTTTCCATTTCGAACTTTTTGTCCAGAATATGACAACTTTGAGAACTTTATTGTGCCGTAAGTTAACGACGGAAAGGTTCTCCTTGGTCTGCCGGAGGCACAGAAAACTCTACTAGTATATGATGTTTTCAAGGGTCACTTGGCGGAAAAAAGTCAACGAAATTATGGCACTTATGAAACATAGTTCATGAACTAGTCCCCGCCAACATGACAAACTTGTTCCAGCCTCTAGATATTACGGTAAATCGTGTTGCGAAGGACATTGTCCGACGTTGTTATAGCTCATATTACTCAGGGGCGGTAATGAAACAGTGCCAGGAAAGCTCCACGTGATGTTAAGGTTAACCTTAAGTTGTCTAAGATAAAGCCACTTCACGCCGAATGGCTTGTAAAAGTTAACACTGAAATGCAGGACCGGGGTAGTTTGATTAAAAAAAAGGTTTCCATAAAGCTAGAAATCACTGATGCTTTAAGCATGGACTATTTCATGCACGAAAACCCATTTGATGAAGATGATATGTGATATTCTGATATTAGAAACTGATCATGTAAACATATTTTAACATTTTTACTGCTTAATGACTGCTTTTCTTACTTACTGTATAAAAAATGGATTTAAAAATCATTTGCTGAAATTAAAAAAACGTCAAAACAATTGAAAAAAATTCGGATTTTTGATGGTTTTGAATGCCTTCGAGCGTTCATATTAATGTCCGTTCATAATTATGTCCGTTCATGTAATGTCCGTCCAAATAAGGTCCGATAAGGTATTCCCAATTTAATGCTACAACCATGTATTATGAGGGTTTTGCGGTAAGTTTCCCCGCCAAGAATTGTAACTAGAACAAATCAAGACAATAGTTTGGATCACAAGCTACCGCCGCGCAAACAGCTAACCGATAATTCTGTGATAGCTCGATCCTAATATAGCTATATTGTACCTAAACTGCAATATTATATCCTAACGGATGAAATTTGAATGAAAGCTACAATAATAAAGGCACCTCCAAAACTTTCGAAAAAAATCTTGATATTATGATCTTTTCGATGCAACCTCAGTATAGTGGACCGATTTAGAATTGGTGGTTTTTCGATATAATCTATCGCACACCAGTAACACATTTATTAAAATGTTCTTGCAGCTTCATTCCCAATATTCACAACATTCATTCGATAGACACAACTTCTCATCAACGCAGTAAAAACAATTCTCAACCACACAAAGAACTTCTATTCATGGTCTGGAAATTGTAAAACACCTTCATCAGAACTCCATGGCTTTCTCTCACACGATTGCACGTTTTGTCCAACATATTTAAAAACCAGTTTTACCATACGTGTTTTGACCATCTAAATTTTCTTCTTGATATCGGTTAAAAAATCAGGAATAACTTAAACCTCCCAAAACATGCAACAGGAGAGGTTAACCATCTTAAGTTTACAACAAACCACACTGACTAGCCTAGTTAAAAAACCAATTATCATCACTTTTACAGTTCACTCTTTAAATGATAGATCTCCTCGGAGTTAATAATTGCCGATAGCTTCTATTCATCAAAACTTTCGCTGAAAACATGCTTGCCGACAATTGCTTGTTACCGGAGTTATCTATCGGTGTTCCTTTGTTTATTCGATAACGGTGCAAGGTGACCGATAGATATGTTTTTAATCAATAGTATTAGTTGTCAACGGGATTGTAAAACAGAAGATTGATTTTGTCCATCAGATTTACGTTATGCTGGGCGGTGTTCAGCTTGCTTTACTGATCGATTGTGTTGCATTTTGTCAGAGATCATTTTAATAGTCATAACATGAACCCAAATCGTTTATCAACTTAATCAATCAATATTTGGCTGTTTTCACCAAGTTTTGTAGCCCTTCACTGTTTAAAATGTGTATCACCAGTCAGGCTAATTCTAATGTAAAATAATTTCCATAAAATTGTACCGCAAAGCATCAAAACCTCAGTCTAGTCTAACGATTTACAATTGGTGGTTTTTCAGAAATTTTCAGTAAGGTCAGCCGATCAGAATACACATAAAAATCTATCCAAACGTTACCTACCGAACCACTTTTTATCGATTCTACGGTCAAAAAACGTTTAGCAAAGTACGTTCAGAGTTCGTAGCGTTTCGAGCTGATATCACAGAACTGTATGAATCTTCCACCAACTTCCTTTATTTTTTACTATTCGCTGAATTTTTCAAGCGGCATTCTTTTATGATTGCAAAGTTTCTTCTTTTTTGATTCGACTGTAAAATTTCCTCAAGAATAAGTAAAATTTTTGTAAGCACACTGCTCGCTTATTTCTATTGTTTGTTTACTATAAATATTCATTATAATAATTTGAATGAATCCAGCATTCACAAAAATTAGCTCGGTAGTATGTACGTCAGAACTGAACATGGCATGGAATGTCGCAAGTATATAAACGGAAAATATTCAAATTGCCGAAACCTTCAGAGACTCTCACAGATGCAAAAATATGACAGCTGTGTCTGCATAACTTATTTATTTAATGTTTTGCGTATTTCGCATATTTTGCCACTCGTGTTGCTTGTTTGTCTGAGGGCTGTTATTGAAAAAACTCATAAACATTTTCGGTTTTAACAATCAGATCCAGAATTGTTCATAGAAACAAATTGAGCAATTGATGTTTATAAATCTATGTTGAAATTAATACTTTTAAAGATCTAACAAATATTTATCGGACAAATTTATTCGTCGAAAAATGTCTGCTCCAAATTTGTTTTAATGCACTTTTATTTCCAAAATCTTTCTCAAAAATGTAATAAATATTAATTTCAAAACTGTCAGCTCCCCAAAATGAGCTCAAAGGATGGCAGCCAAATCAGCAAGGAGACGGGCAGTTCTAGTAGCAAGAAAGGGGGATCCTCCACTTCCAGCAGTATGGCCGAGGTAAGGCGGACTGGGGGATACCGGGCACGTGTAGGGGAGGGGGGGGGGGCCGGGGCCGGGGGCCGGGGGGCTGGGGGGCTGGGGGGCTGGGGGCCGGGGGCTGGGGGCCGGGTATTATTTTCACCTTAACCGTGCACAGCTCATTGATAGAAGATTAGTTGAGCTGCAGCTTGGTGGTATTATTGTCTAGCACAATTAACATGTGGCTTTGCGGGAGTGCTACAATCACTAAGTAGCACTTTGTGGTTGTGTAGTGACTGATCGCATTCTTCATACTTACTTCTTTACTAGTTACTATTAACTATTATTACAAGTTTGACTGGTTGCTTATCATGTAACTTCAGATTGTGGTAGAGATGCAACAAAAAGCATTGGAAGAGTATCGGAGGAGGCTGAGAGAAGGCCCATTTAAAAAACCAGACAAATCTAGTACTGAACAGGATCCAGCTGATGCTGATAAATCAGGAGAACAAGAAGGAGCTACCGATGGAAAAGAGGAGGATCTTCTGGCAAAGAGGCGGGCGGAAAGGGATGCTGCTCAAGGAAAAACTCCTGGTGATGGTGGTGCAGCTGGTGATGGATCTGGAGCTGGATCTGGAGCTACGGGTGATGCTGAAGCTGGAGGTGATGCTGGTGGAGCCGGTGCTAGTGGTGCCGGTGATGGTGCTAGTGCTGGTGGTGCAGGTGCTGCAGGTAATGTCGGTGCTGTTGACGGTGCAGGTACTGATGCAGATGATGCTGAACAAGGAAAATGGGCTAGCGAAGGGAGGAGAGGTGGTAGACGAAGTGTCGGATTTAAGGGAACTCTTGATCCCATAGGTAACACTCGTTAATTACATAGGTAACACTCGTTAATTATATAGGTAACACTCGTTAATTACATAGGTAACACTCGTTAATTACCTACATAGGTAACACTCGTTAATTACATAGGTAACAGTTAACACTTGTTAATTACATAGGTAACACTTGTTAATTACATAGGTAACACTCGTTAATTACATAGGTAACACTCGTTAATTACAAGATTACGAAAACATTTGATAAAAAAACCATTGAATTTGAAAGCACTCCACTTTTATATATACAACGTCACACGTGCACTATAATTGAGTTTATCGACCGGTCCTCTTTAACTTTTTTGTAGTAAAACGATAATTAAAACTGAGTCAACATTCAGAGTCAGCCTCGCGAACCAGAAAGAGTCCAACACAAAGAGAACAAACCCCTTATCAAGCAGAGGGTAAGTACTTAGTACGGTGTGGTGGTTCAGAATGTCGTTCGGAATGTTGAATGAACAACTTTTCCTTACTTCAATGAAGTATAGAAATTAAATAATGTGAGAATGTTAAGGGTTCCATATAATTCGCGAATGAAATGTCTCAACCTAATGTAATAACGAACGTAATTCGACAAAAAGTTTACAATTTAGGTTAGATTATTTTTTTAAAGCTCTTTTAACATGAACCCTCCACAATTTTATCCATTTCCACTTTTACAAATAGTAATCGTTGACGTAAAACATAAAATACAAGAAAAATATATTTTTACTGCCATCAGCACTTTTAAAAGCGGTATATATTTGAAAACCAAACAAGACACAGATATTTTCACTGCCTTCAGCGCTTTTAAGAGATATATATTTGAAATTCAGATCGTACGCGTCGGCGTCGTAAAACAATGCATGTAAACTTGACACACCTCCACTTTCAATAGAGTATTATTTTCTCCTTACTTCACAGTTCATTGACTTTGGCCGACAAGTGACTTTGGCCGACAAGGTGTCGGCCAAAGTCACTTAAAACAGTCACTTAAAACAGTTGTCGGCGACAACTGTTTTAAAAGCGAATGAGAGTCGCTGAATTTTGACGATTTGAACAATTGATGAGACCGTGCACCAATTAGTAAATTTATTTTTTCTTCATTTCAAGCTTAAATCTTGTCGACTGTCTCGATGAGAGTTGCATGAGTTGGTTAGTTCTTGTGCTAAGTTTCCGTTGTAGTAAATCTTGGTGTACCAGTGGTTTTCTCAAATTCTGAAACTCTCAAATTCATCATAAAATCCTGACATATTTTAAATAAACCACATTCAATACAGGGTCAGTAGCAGAACAATAAAATCATTCATAAAAAGCATTTAAAATAAATCAATGCACTCAGAAATGTCGACTTATCAAAACATTGGGTTACTAGCACTGCTAGGTATTATGTTTATGAAGATAAACAAGTCGAGCAAAATATTTAAATAAATCATGCTCAACTTAGTGACTCATACTCAGTCAGATGTGCTAATAAATCATATAATTTAACATTTAAAGTTTAACTGGCTACTTAAAACACGGACAGAGCATTTCATTAATGCGCTATCCAAATTTAGAAAATAAATAACGGGCCAATCTTTCATTTCTAGTTATTGCGGCCAGATGTCAAAAGTTTTGGTTAATCGGACCGAATCCCAAACTCTAAATAACTACTAGTAGGGATCCGGATAGGGTTATGGTTACAGTTAGGGTAAGTGCAGGTACTAATAGGGACTCGGTCTGGATTTGGTCCGCCTACCATAGTTTTGTAGTCTGGTTAAAAGATTGGAATAAACATATCTTGTTCCAAGTAATTAACCTGGTGTAACCCTAGTAAACATATTATTTTACATAGCAACCTGCTATTTTACATACATACATACATGTTACATGGCGAGATCTCCATCCAAAAGGATCAGTCTGCGTCATCTGCGTCATTACTTTGTATTATACAACTTCGGCGGGTAATATTTCTCCATCCTTTTCGATCTGCAGCCAATCTTCTCATACAATCAATCGTGAGTCCATTACGATCCAATCTCTGCTCAGCATCTTCAATAAATACATCATTTAAGCTCTTCCTAGGCCTGCCTCTTGATCGTTTCCCATGCTTGGGTTTCCATTCAAGTAGATAGTTAGGTAACCGATCTTCAGGCATTCTACTGACATGTCCAAACCAACGTAGCCGTTTTGTTGCTATTATGTCAGTAAGAGCAGTTATTGAAGCCCTTCTTAAAACATCTTCATTTCTTACTCGATGGAACCACCTCACTCTCAGGATTCTGCGTAAGCAGTACTGATGGAAAGACTCTAATCTTCTTGTCTGCACTTGAGTCGTGTTCACTGTTCCATATCTCACTTCCATAGGTCAGAATGGTAAGAACAGCTGCGATGTAGATTCGCACTTTGTTGTTAATGCTTATGTTCTTATTCTTCCAAATGTTATTGAGTTGGTTAAAAGCTCCGGTTGCTTTTCCAATCCTGACACTTATTTCTTTATCGATCTTGCCATCCGATGTAATTTTGGCACCCAAATAAGTGAATTGAGTGACCTGCTTTGCAGAGTTTCCATCGACAGTAATATCTATGGTCCTATTCTCTGGGAGTGGGTGCTGCGACGTATCTTTCCCAATTACCATGATCTCTGTTTTCTTTGCGTTCATCTTTAAACCCCCAAGCCCACAGTATTTCGCAATATTGTCCGTTGTTTCTTGCAGTCCCTCGACAGTGTCATCCATGCCTGCTATGTCATCAGCATAGTCCAAATCAATGACACATTTTTCCGGTTGTCTGGAACTTTGTCTGTACTGAAGAGTAAAACCACGCGATATATTTTTAAACTTCTCGGCAAGTTCTAATCCCCAGTTAAGTACAAGGTTGAAAATGGGAGGCCCTTGCACATCACCTTGTCCAGTCCCCGAATCGACATCAAACCATCTTGTCAATTCCCCATTGACACGAACTGCACTTTCAGTTGCTCTAAAGAACGCTTTGAAAACATTCTTTCAGCAACCTGCTATTTTACATAGCAACCTGCTATCTTACATAGCAACCTGCTATTTTACATAGCAACCTGCTATCTTACATAGCAACCTGCTATACTTAAGTAAACCTTCTTAAATCCAACCAGCTTTACTTCACGCCAACTTGCCTCAAGCCTGACTGTTTTCAGGATTCCAATTTACCCCACCATCTGTAAGCGTGTTTCTCATTAATCTACCACATCTTGCAAAACTACTCGAGCAGCACAAGTTTCCAACCAATATCCCGACTACCTGACAATTTTCTACATTGTGTGCTCCAGCTTACGGATGGTTGTCATGGAAACACCTCGTTACCGAACTACAATTGTATTAGGACTCCTACTTTACTAATTTTGTAGTGTATATAATGGTAAAGTGGTGTCGCTTTACATTTACCTGTTCTTGTTTACAGTGTGGTTATGGTTGATCAATGATGCAACATTTTATGCTGTGTGTTGTCCTTTGCGCTGCTGTTTAGTTTAAAATTAGTTTAAAATTCGATCGACAAGCTTCAGCTCCTCCATGGTGTTTCTGTAGAAAAACAATTACAATCAATGCTTGTAAATGATTAAAAACACGCGCTGAAGATGAAAAAGATTTACACATTTTTTACATAATAGGTATTATTCTCCTTTAACGTTCTCCAAGATTCAAGAGAGATTTGCTCCGAACTAGCAGTGTTCTTTGAGAAGGAAATTATTAAGCTCGTTCTATTTTGGGTACCGTTATTGCTAGTCATACAGTTTCGGAACACTTGAACAACATCATCTCACTTCGAGAGGTTATGTAACCAATCATAATATCACCAGTACCCGCCAGATAACTATGTCAGACAAATCTGATCCACATCTCAACTCCTCCAAACGGGACACCTCTGATGGGAGCTCAACCACTTCAATCTACAGTGTCGCTCAGGAGGCTAAGAAGCGGGCCCTTTCTGCTTACAGAAAGACAATTCCTCCGATAGGGTTGGAGCAGCGGAATAAGGCTAAAACGGAGGTGATTTTGGCTGGTTCAAAAAAAGGCGGCTTGCTTGATCCTGACCAAGCAAAACCATCGACAGTAGCAGATTTTTTAGCTGATGATGATACCCTGGGTGAAGTTCCAACAATTTTTGGTAATGTTATGTCAAAAGATGGGGGTAATAAGATTGACTCTACTTTGGAGGAGCAAGAAGAGGAGAAGGATCTTGGAGATCATCATTCGGTGTCCCCGTCACTTGAGAGGGACAAGCCCGAGGAGAAACAAAGCGGCTCTGGCATATTTTCTTCTAGTGGAGGTAATTTTGTTCATGTTACTGCAATTGCAAACTTTTTCTTTATCTTCGTTTTAAAAGCAGTAAATTGACTCCTACTTGCCATAACCATCGCACTTTTTACCACTGACATCATTCAATCCAACAAACAAAAAGCAAAAAGCAAAATCAATCTTCTAACTGCGGATGAAATTATATTTTCAATTCTTCATTCTTGGTTAACGGGTGATACTCGTAAAATATCTGTTCCATATATTGAAACAGGACCGTCGACGAGTCCAACTCGGCGCGCGTCCTGGTAGGTTGTAAACCTACAACATTATTATATTGGCAGCTAGGCTATTAATTCCCTATTCATAATAATTGCATAAAATTGAATGACAACAAACACTTTGCTTTTAATATCATATACATATTGTTTGAATTGCACACACACAACAATGAACAACAAACAAAAACACAAAAATAAATGATTAAAATTTTGATTTTTTTATAATAGCCTAAAATCAAATTGTGTACATCAATTATCAATTATTGATTATTAAATATGTACTGTGCGAGTGTGCGCGTACTCGATCGATTTTTTGGGCAAATTTCAATTGCAGCTCTATTTTATTTCATATGATTGATGAAAAATTTAATTATTTTAACTTATATTTAAAATTGGCAGCATGATATTTGGTTAAATTATTACAACATGCATGAATGCAAATCAATTTAGATAATCATTTGTAGGTTTACAACCTACCAAAACGCGCGCCGAGTTGGACTCGTCGACGTTCCAATATATGGAACAGATATTTTACGCATTACGAGTATCACCCGTTAAATAATCATTCGCGCGCATTTTTATATTCGATACTATTCCTGACCAGCTCAATGCTCATTTGATAATCATGAAATATTTTTTAATGCTTGCATTCAATTTAATGTTTAAAAATTGAACAGTTTCGGAAAAATGATTATATTGCACATTTATACAGGGTGGGCCAAAAGTCAGTACCCATACGTTGGCCTTAACAGCTCCGCCGTGTTTTATATTTGAGAGCTGTTGCTTTGCAGATGGCATACTGTATTTACTGGTTCGAGGATTCCGTCGTCAAAATTTGAAAATTCGAATATTTTAGACCACGCCCATTCAATATTAAAACACCTATATTGTTTTCTCTGAACATGCTGAACGCCTAATTTTTTCAGAGACGGTAGATTATCAAATGTTGCATATGATCTGAAAACATGAGGCAAAACGGATTAGAAATGACGAAGTTATCAAGCATTTTCTGTATCTCGTTAACAAAATTGACTGGGTGATTATGTGACACCGTGACACGACACCTTAATTGGGCACCCTTAACAATTCCCATAATGTTTAACGGGGTAGTTAACGGGGGACCTTATCACGTGATTAGGTAAACCAATCACCTGATCACACGTAATGAATAAACTCGTAATGCTTCATATCTCGGTCATCTGAGAAGCTACAGTTCTAATTCTTTCAGGACAAACGTAATTCGAATGGCCAAACACAATTCAATAACATTTAGCTTGATCCGACTATCCAAACTATCAAATAAATGTGAAAATGAACCTCCATTTGAAAAAAATGAACGCGAATATTTTTCGAGTTGACAAATTCCTCGAACCAGTGGTGGTACTAAGTCATACCAGAAAGAAGTATTTAAATTGGGCACTCAGTGACTGAGCTATAAAGGCCAACGTATGGGTACTGACTTTTGGCCCACCCTGTATGATAATGGAATTTTTACAAAAATTAAAGACTACGCGAACTATTGTAATTTATCTGATAATTAATTAAAAATTCACAACAGTAGCATGCTAGGCCGTACATAAACTGATAACTACAAAAAGTTAATGACGCCGCGCATAAAAACGAAGAATATAATATCCGCGCGCTGTAGTAAGTGCTGCTTTAAACGCTTGCGCAGTAAATAGTTGCTATGACTGTAATATGAACGATACGTACAAACGAAATTTTAAACTTTTGTTCAATCGTTTTATTGGACTGCTTGAAACCGCTACCCATCTGTAATTGGCTGCACATTCACGTGACTCAGCGACATGTCTGACAAAGATGAAACTGGAAAATCATCCGTTCAAGATAACGAGGAATCTCACACAGAGGGTAGTTTAGTTTCCTTGTCTTCCGTTGTTGACCAAGTCAAAGATCCAATTTGACATATAATAAAAGCATAATGGACGGCGATAAAATTTCCGGATCGTCTTCGAGTCGTGACGATTCCAAAGACCACGATTCTTCCGAAACACAGGGCATAGCTGATAGGGTAGCCAATACTTTGAATGAAGGAAAACTTACCAGCTCAGGTATCGGTGTGATTTCGTCCCAAATTCGGTAGCATATTTCAAAGCATCAGTCACTTCTACCACAGTTGAAATCATTATTTATGAAATATGTGGATACTTTTGGATAGCCGCGCCTGATCGTAAAGACATAACATATCACTTTGTCTTAAACTTGGCTCATAGTTCATACTTCATATTTCATTCAATTCTTTGCTTTGTTTGGTCAAAAAAAATCTTCCTTGTATTGCAAATTTATTGGTAGCTACCCGAAATGTTCAGCCCATTATTGTTTATAAATACATTCATACAATAGAAAGAACTGATAAACTATTGCAATAGTTTATTATTTTCCATATTTTGATACGAAAGAGTTTTTAAAATTTTAGCAGGAGCTTTTAAAATACACGTGTAAATCGTCTTCAGCTGTCATACAATGTTTTTCTCAGGACATGCTTCTTAAAGACCCACAAACCAACTGTTTTATCATCTGACGGTTAAATTTCTTCGTCCTTCCTATATCGAGGAGCTCACGTCCATCAATTAAAACTTAAATTTTCATAACATAGTTTTAAACTAATTACAACACTATAAATCTATTACATTTATTGAGAATTATATAGTGTAACGCGATGGAAGTACTTTAAGCGGGCATATCCTGTCCAAACCCAGGATGCACGATACAAAGAATTTGTTTTAACTTGTTTGACTGTTAATATGAAAAGCATCAATATTCCATAAAATTTCCCACATGATATACTGATATATTAGCTATCTGTTAAGCAAATTTTTGATGATCTTCAAGGGAAAAAAGTGTTTGATTAATAAACCTGCATGAGTTCTAGAAACAGCTCAAACAGTATATTTACCTCCCTCTGAATGCCAAGCAGTGAAAACTAACAATAAAACCCCGACAGAGGCTCCAGAACGTTCTACGGTAGATACGAGCGCGGACAATGCACGGTACAGGTACACAGATGACGCGCTGGTTGACGAGGAGGAGGAGGAGGAAGAGGAGGAGATGGTCGTGCTGGACCCTGATCATGTGAGTTGTTAATCACGTGATAATAACTTATAGGTGCAAATCAGTCTAGTTTAGGGAGTGAGGGAAACATGTATCTAAGTTAACTGTATCTAACATGTATCTAAGTTAACTGAAAAAAAAAGTGTCAAAGTTTGAATCTATGCTTAAGTTTAACCTTCTCAACACTTTAGTACTATATTTTGTAAAAGACAACTGCTGCTGGCATGCACGAGTTTCAACTATAACTAGATATGATAACGCAATCCAGTAACAAAGTTATAACTTTCAGCCCTTGATGATAAGGATGCAAGAAGCACTTACGAAATACCTGTCGAAACAGTTGGACAAGTTGAACTTAGAGTTGAAAGAAAAGAGTCAGGAGCTGAGGAAGTTGACTTCTGACAGGGAGGCGATTGGCGTGAACTTGTATGGGATTCAGCAACAACTTGCTAAACAGCAGGTTTCAGTCTAAGTTCACATATTAAATTATGTGGACATTTTAAAAACTTTTAAACATCCTCACTTTCGACTGCACACTTAAGGTACAACGATAAAATCCCTTTTTTCATAGTCCAACAACATAAATTGTCTATATAAATCCTCAACTTTTTAAACGTTGAGATATTTCCAGATGTTACTGGAATCGGAGCACGATACACACGCTTCTGCTCGCCAAAAGCGTATCCAACTTGAGGATATAGCTAAACAAATAGAGCAGCTCCACGGCGCGACTGAGGCTGATCTCAAACTTCACTCTGAGAAAGGTTAGTAATGTTTTGCTGTAATGTATAAATATTCATTTTCAATGTATGAATGTTCATTTTCGATGTATAAATGTTCATTTTCAATGTATAAAAATACATTTTGCTTAGTACAGTTTTTAGCTTGGAAGATTGATAATCATAGATAATATATAGATCTATACAATAAAACAAAACAATGTACAATTTGTATACTATGTACAATGTACATTCAAATATACATTTTGTTGCAGTGAACTTAAAGTATGTTAACTACAATACACAATACAATACATACTTTACACTATAACTTGCACAACACACTATTTAACACACATTTTCAGACGAGAAACTGCGAGCTGACGTTGAAGCGCTGGACAACACACTGTACTATCTGACTCAGTTGGAGAAGAACATGCACAACGACATCAACATAACAAAACGTGCCGCTAGTAAAGCTATGGAAGACATCAACAAGGCAGAGTACAAGAAGTATCTTCAGGTAATTAACGTGCTAATTGCTTAATTGGTCAATAATTAGTCAATTAATTACAATTTGTCATTACTTTGAGTGATGAGGTAGTGTATAATAAACAGAATTCGTATTCCCAGTACTACTATGCTATTTCTTCTACTTAATGCCATTTTATCGTTAAACATTTTGTATTATCTGAACAAATTCTTTTACATAACTTACTTAATTAATAATGAACAATAATAGAATTGACCAAATGACAGGATTTGTACGTTGACCGTACTGTAGAGCAAGTAGATAAGCTGACACAGGAAATAGCTATGTACGACGCTCAGGGTCAGGCTCAGAAACAAGAGACTGAAGGAATGCAAGGTATGTAATGCAAGGAATGCAAGGTATGTAATGCAAGGAATGCAAGGCATGTAATGCAAGGAATGCAAGGTATGTAATGCAAGGAATGCAAGGTATGTAATGCAAGGAATGCAAGGTATGTAATGCAAGGAATGCAAGGTATGTAATGCAAGGAATGCAAGGTATGTAATGCAAGGAATGCAAGGTATGTAATGCAAGGAATGCAAGGTATGTAATGCAAGGAATGCAAGGTATGTAATGCAAGGAATGCAAGGTATGTAATGCTAGGAATGCAAGGTATGTAATGCAAGGAATGCAAGGTATGTAATGCTAGGAATGCAAGGTATGTAATGCTAGGAATGCAAGGTATGTAATGCTAGGAATGCAAGGTATGTAATGCAAGGAATGCAAGGTATGTAATGCAAGGAATGCAAGGTATGTAATGCTAGGAATGCAAGGTATGTAATGCTAGGAATGCAAGGTATGTAATGCTAGGAATGCAAGGTATGTAATGCAAGGAATGCAAGGTATGTAATGCAAGGAATGCAAGGTATGTAATGCAAGGAATGCAAGGTATGTAATGCAAGGAATGCAAGGTATGTAATGCAAGGAATGCAAGGTTTATATTAATTATTATACATTCTCAAAAGATTTTATCACAAGACATATCTAAATCTTTGTTTCTAGTACTGAGCTGATTAATGATTAAATTGGTTATCATGATGTTATTGATAAATAAACCATTTAATTAATTATGATTTAATTAATTAATTATGTAATTTATCAGAGTTGTTATCTGAGGCCTCTCTGGAGTTGGAAGCAGTGTTGCTGGAGAAGAAGAAGCTACTCCAGCAGTGGCAGACTAGTTTGATTGGAATGCAGAGGAGAGATGAAGCTAAAGCTGCCATGAACAAAGCTGTCGAGTAAGTAAATGTTTGTGATAATTTGTCAAAGTTTGTCCGTCATGTTTTCTCCTCTTAAGTTTAGCGATGGTAATGGATCAAATCTATCTAAGTGTTACTTTATTCGAGAAAATAGTATAAGTTTTATTGGCTAATCGTCTTCTTATCATCTGATTATCCTTCTAATTATCTGATTACCCTACAAATTGTCTAATTATGCAGCTTACAACGAGAGAAAATCCAGTCGATGGAGACGGAACTGAACGGCTACAGAAAGAGCATAATAAATGAACAGCAACGTAATGAACAGCTGACAATGTTGCATAACAAGCTGTTGATGGATATGAGTACTGTGAAGAGACACATACAGACTAGTGTACAGAAGAGGGAACAGCTCAAAACTGATTATTCCAAGGTTTGCTTTAATCATAATTTAATTAACTGGTTAATAAATCTGAACCGTGATTGCTATCGTGATGGGATGTGAAAAAGTCAATTTGTTTTGAAATTTCGACGTCATAAATCAATTTCTCGATCTTATCGATGTTTGAGGGCCAGGTGATATATATAATATATATTGTTTATTTTTTAATACGTGCAATTATTTGCAAGGTGCTGAATTTGATAAAATTAATTAATTATTATTAATTAATTTCTTCAGTACGCTAAAGTCCTTCAAGAGTCAGAAGTGTCCCTTGCTAAGACTACTACAGAGAGGAATATAAAGATGAACCAAGTGACCAACATACGAACTCAGATTGAAAAGGAAGCTCGGGAACATCAGAAGGTTTTAAGATATTTAAATAATTTAATTTTAGTTAGTATTAAAATATAATTATATACAGCTATTCCACACTCCCACACAGTAGTAGTATTCCACACTCACCTACATTATACTACATCCCACACTCACCTAGACAGTTGAGTAGACACGTAAAGAAACCGTTTTAGTTTTTTAAACATTTTCACATGTTACTGTCTTGTTATTTGGTTTTACTTATTTAAAACGAACGATCCTAATTTAAACACTTAACCATTATAAAATAAATCACGCCACTAACATGATTGTTTCATTTTCAGGTACACGAGCAGATTTACGAGTACCACCAGAAGGGACTGACTATGGACAAGTCCGCTCAGTACAGTGAGAAGAATGCTGCCAAAACACGAAGACAAGCTCAGGTATTTGAAATATTTCATTTTGTAGAGAACATCTGGCGTTGTTACAGAAACTTGATAGCTGATTTATATCGTATCATTTTGAAGATTTAACGTCAACAAGACAAAATTAGGCTGATTTTAGCTTGCATGAAAACAATGTAATCTACTGCTATAGTTTATACTGCTGCATAATACATATTATATATATAGTCAATACATTAATATACATATATAGTCAATAATCATAGATTTAAGATAATCAAAAATAATTTGTTATAATGATGATTAGGAGCTTGAATTTGAAGTAGCAAACGTGGAGAACGACATTAGTTTGAAGTTGCTGGAGATCTCCAAGTTTACTACAAAGATCAAGGGTTTAGATGAGGATTTGAAAAACCTGGATCAAGAAATTCGGGACAAGGCAAGTATTTACTGACTGTTGGATTGTTTTCAAGAAACTTATAAAATTTCTCTCTTATTGACCCTGAGTGGCAATTATTTTACCCTAATTCCAATACTACTTGTTAGTTAAATAGTTATACTTATAGAGGAATCATCACCACTCGTATTTATGTTATGTTACATAATCTCCCATTTTAATATTACCGTAACTCTCCTGCAGAACGATCTGATCAGCCATTGTGAATCTGAAGCAGTGCGAAAGAATGCCATCATCGAGCGGAAACAGGGCCAGATCGACCAGTTCAACAAGAAAATAGGTAATCCAAAATTCGCTTGATGAGACTCCATAAGACTTTTCCTTACGTTTTAGATACGACTAACAGGCTTGAACTCGTCAATTAGATAAGTATTCAGTCCCTTAGAGTCCATTCCAATATTTAATCTACTTAATAAAACAAACATTAAAGATTAGTAATTAATCTAATTAATTATATAAATATTAAAGATTAGTAATTAATCTAATTAATTATATAAATATTACAGATCAGCTTAACTCGAAGGAGGGTGGAGAGGAAGTTGGACCCTGGGACCACACTCTGATCTCCAGAGCAATGTGTCGTTTTTAGCGTTGATCATCACCCAGCATAAGAAGTGTTTTAAGCTATAAGATCCAGTGTACCCTATGCAGCCCTCTTCAGTATTATTCCCAACACTGCCAGATCATCAGCGTAGTCCCCATCCATGATAACCTTTTCAATCGGCACCCTTTAGTTCCTTTTGCAGTACAGCAAACCATGACTGGATTGCCTATGTGAACCTCGGCCAAAAAGATTCCAAAGTTCAGACAGAAATTAAATACTGAGGGGGCCTGGATAACACCCTGTCCAGTACCCGAATTAACAGAGAACCAAAATCTACATATTCACCATTAACCCTTACAGCACTCATGGTACCGTTTGAAGAAATGCCTGAAAGATTCTAAAACATTTTCTCAAGAAGTCCAAAAGTGTCTCATGCTAGACCGAATAAACACTCTCAGAGGAATCCAAACGCTGCCTAATCAATGAAATTAACAATAAAGTGGAATGTAAACTCAATGCATTGTGATAAATGGTTCGGATGGAAATAAATCTGAACAAAACATGAGGCGGTAACCGCCTGAACCCACACTGTAATTTCCCTAAGAAACACTCCATTCCAACATCCAGCCTGCTTAGAAGAACCATTTGAAGAACCTTAGAAGACGTATGCCCTAAGAGTATACCCCTAATTTGCAGCAGTAAGAGGTGTCTCCCTTCTTTCCGATACCCTATAACACATTAAAGCCAACCCTCAGAGATTCACCTCTTCCTCCCATACCTTTATAAACAGTAGCTCTAGTTTGGCCAACAGAGCACTTCAACCATACTTAAGTTGTTCATTAGTTAACTTTATTTTATTTTTAAGTTGAGGCTGTACCTAAAAGGCCCACGAGAGGATAAAATGAGAATTCTTTTGCATGCCTTTGGGTTATCACAACCCTGTCTAATAATTTCCGGGTTATCTATGTGGATATGAAGTGGCAAGTGAATGATTTGGAAGTTGACCAATATGTGGAGATATGTTGGTTGTCAAAGATGTCGGTAGACATACATACATACAAACATACATACATGCAACAAAAGAGGTCTCCTCCTAGTCGTTGGAGAGGCCTGCATCACACACATCTCATCTACGGCGTAACATGTTCCTGGCCATTCCACTCGCTTTAGAGATTTAGAGCCAACTGTTATACTGCATCACTGCTGAGTTAACGACACCTGTAAATTCAGCCGCATCCTCGAGTACTACAGGCCATCCAGCCTTTTGCGGGGTCGTCCCTCTCATCTCTTCATAGTTTGGTTTTCCAAGCCAGTAAGAAATTGGGGAACGCGTCTCCTGGCATTCTGACAACAAGTCCGTACCACCTTAGTCTAGCCGCACCGATGAAAGTTTCGATAGACTTAATTCCAGCACGCCTGAGAACTTTCTTCATTGGAGACATGAGAAGAACCACTTTATCTTCAAAGATTCTTCCATGAGGTCAGATGGAAGACCTCAAACCCGTTTATTCTGCTTCTTTGTTGATGTTTCCACCCTCAGCTCCATAAAACAAATAGTAATAACAGCAGCCTTGTAGATACGGTACTTGGTGGGCGTTCTTTATAGTTCGACTGTTCCATATCTTCCAAAGCTGATGGAAGCACCATTAGCACGCTGATCCTGATGGTCAAGATCTCGGTCAATGGTAACCAACCCCACTGATGTTGGCACCAAGATTAAACAAAGTTGCTGACCTGTTCAACAGGTTCACCCTCCACTGTTTAGCTTATACTGACTCTTTCGGTGTAAGTCGCTGGGACTCCACACTTAGCTGATCGCCATGCATTGTGTCTTTTAGCGTTATCATTCAACCCGCATAAGAGGTGTAATAAGCTATAAGATCAGTGGCCTCTTGCAGCCTTCATCATTGTATTTGGTCCACACTGCCAGATCATTGCAGCGAAGTCCCTAATCATGAATCCTTTTCCATCTGCACCCTTATTTCCTTGCAGTTAACAGCACCATGACTGATTGCCTTGTGAACCTCGGCCAAAAAGAATTTCCAAAGTTCAGACAGAAATTAAATACAGGAGGGCCCTGGATATCACCCTGTCCATTACCCAAAATTAACAGAGAACCAAAACAGACATTTCACCATTAACCCTGACAGCACCACATGTTCCGTTGAGAATGCCTGAAAGATTCTAACATATATCTCAGGAATCCATAGTGTCTCTCATGCTTGACCGAATAAACTCTCTTCCTTGAAGGAATCAAACAGCTGCTTAGAGTCAATGAAATTAACATAAAGTGGAATGTTAAACACATGCAGTTGTGAAATAATGGTTCGGAATGGAATAAATCGAACAATACATGAGCGGTTGCCGTCTGAACCCACACTTGAATTTACCCTAAGAAGACACTCCATTCAACATCCAAGCCTCTTAAGAAGAACCTTTGAAGAACCTTAGAAACGTTGCCCTAAGAGTTATACCCCTATTATATGCACAGTTGAGTTGTCTCCCCCTCTTCCGAATAACCACTATAACACCATATAAGAAGCCAACACTCAGGGATCACCTCTTCCTCCCATACCTTTTTAACAGTAGCTCTAGTTGGCCAACAAGAGCACATCCACCATACTTAAGTTGTTCATTAAGTTTTTCTTATTTTTATTTTTAAGTGAGGCTGTACCTAAAAGGCCCACAGATGATAAATGAGAATTCTTTGCCTGCTTTGGGGTATCACAACCTGTATAAGATTTCCAGGTTATCTATGTGGAGATGAGGTGGCAAGCAAGTGAAATGTTTTGCGAAGTTTGACCAATAGTGGAAGATAATGTTGGTTGTCAAAGATGTCTTTGACATACATACATACATACATAACATACATGCTACATGAAGAGTCTCCTCCTAGTCGTTGAGTGGCCTGTCATCACACACATCTCTTCAACGGGCCGTTTTACGGTGTATCATGTTCCTCCATTCCACTCGTTTTAGAGCTAACTGTTTTACTGCGTCTCTGCTGATCTTATCGACACCTGTAAAGTCAGCCGCATCCTCGAGTACACAGGCCATCCAGCCTTTGCGGGGTCGTCCTCTCAATCTCTTTCCATAGTTTGGTTTCCAATCCAGTAGAAAATTGGGAAACCGTGTCTCTGGCATTCTGACAACGTGTCCGTACCACCTTAGTCTAGCCAAACCGATGAAAGTTTCAATAGACTTTATTCCAGCACGCCTGAGAACTTCTTCATTGGAGACATGGAAGAACCACTTCATCTTCAAGATTCTTCCCAGGGAGGTCAGATGGAAGACCTCCCTGAGAAGAAATGAAATGAAATGACACAACTAAAAACGATATGAATATAAAAAACACAACTCTTGTGCCCCAACAATGCAATAGAAAGCCTCTAAGATAAATCCAATAATGGGATCCCAAACGGGTCCATGGCATTGAGCCCCAGTGGACGTATAGTTCTTAGTTTCTGAACATAACGGTGTTCATCCACTTCTAGAGTTCTTGGGCTACTATTACTGAGAATTGACACTTTATAAGCCTGGTGGAAATTGTCACGTTGTTTCATATTTTGAACTTCTACAAGGTGTTTACCCAAGCTGAATCCGTCGTCTTTTTCTTCAGGGACAAACGTATTGTCCGAAATGAGTTTGTAGTAATGGGCGCGATGTTCGTTTACTCGTGCCCTGAGGGGCTGCACACATATTACAAAGTTGGCAACTGAAGAGGTATACAACATTGTAGCTGACACATGTACCAGATACTGCTTTGGCTCGCTGTCCATTGACTGTTACTGATGGATGTGGAGATATGATGGTACTAGGGGGTGCACCATAAAAATAAACTTGCTCGGATTTTAAAAATTTTTGTACCATTGTTTTCTACAGACTGTGAGAATTTTCACAATACCAAATTTGTCATACCTTTTTGGAAAGATCAGTGAGTTTCGCCTAGGTGCCATATTTGATGGTGCGCGGCTTTTGGAGCAAAATTAGCTGTAAAAGTTGCGTAATTTGACCAAATTTGACCAAATTCGTTGATTTTTGTCGTATTATTTGGATATATCTTCAGTTCCTTGAATGAGATCATTCTGAAAATTGGTGACGACCCTCCAATAGGGCTTTCACAACTGTCCGAAAAATTTGGTGGATATCGGAGTTAATATACTAATATAGTGATCAAAACACGCTGCTTTTAGCTGTAACATAATGTCTGATGGTTGGATATGATTTAAACTTTTCGGACACCTTTCTTGTAAGTCTATAAGTAAGCTTACCAATTTTTGTTGCAATCAGAGGTCGGGAAGGATACTTAATATCTATTTGTTTAGGTAGTGCGCCATCGACAGTGAGCCGCGCGTGCCGACTGTAGGATGGTTTTTTAGCGCTAATTTCGGCCAGCACAATTTTCTTCAAACAAATAGATATTAAGTATCTTTTCCGACCTCCGATTGCAACGAAAATTGATAAGCTTACTCATAGACTTACAAGGAAAGTGTCCGAAAAGTTTAAAGCATATCCAACCATCAGACATTATGTTACAGCTAAAAGCAGCGTGTTTTGCCCCATTTTGATCACTATATCAACTCCGATATCCACCAAATTTTTCGGACAGTTGTGAAAGCCCTATTGGAAGGTCGTCGCCAATTTTCAGAATGATCTCATTCAAGGAACTGAAGAAATATCCAAATAATACGACAAAAATCAACGAATTTGGTCAAATTTGGTCAAATTACGCGACTTTTACAGCTACTTTTGCTCCAAAAGCCGCGCACCATCAAATATGGCACCTAGGCGAAACTCACTGATCTTTCTAAAAAGGTATGACAAATTTGGTATTGTGAAAATTCTCGCAGTCTCTAGAAAACAATGGTACAAAAATTTTTAAAATCCGAGCAAGTTTATTTTTATGGTGCACCCCCTAATTTGTTTGAAGAAAATTGTGCTGGCCGAAATTATCGCTAAAAAACCATCCTACAGTCGGCACGCGCGGCTCACTGTCGATGGCGCACTACCTAATGGTACAGGTACCGCAGTGTCTGCCCCTCTTGTGTGAGGTTGGGTTAGGTCATCCGCAAACTGTTTTGCTTTGAATAACTTCCTTCTAAATGATGTTCCAGTACATCTGACGAATTTGAAGATAGGGCGTGATGTACCGGCTCTAGATGATATTGGGGAGCCTGGGGTGTTTCCACTTGTATGGGAACCAGATAATCCTGAGAAGCTCCTGGTTCTACTGAGTTCTGGTTCCAATCTTTGTACCGATTCTACCAACTCTTGGTCGCTGCCAAATGTTCAAATAACGCGAACTGCTGGTTCTGGAGACTTTGGGACCAGGACATTGCTGTTTGAGTTGTCCAGTGGTTTGAGACATCTTTCAAAACCTTTGACTTTTTCACTGATATTTATATCTACCATAGTTTTAGGGTAGTTGGATTGAAAGAAAAAGGTTTTCAATTCATCAATTTATTTTCGAAGTCTGTCGTTATCATCGATGATTCGGCGGAGTCTCAGACATGCACTATAGACTATGCTGCTGAATGTATGGTTCGGGTGGTGGGAACCGAAGTACAGGTAGGAGCGAGCGTCAGTCTCTTTAACATAGAGGTCTGTCTGAAGATCACCTGCGGTGTCGAAACAAAATTTGATGTCTAGGAATGACACATAAACATTGTTATCTTCTATGATGTTCTCATCAATGTGGAGGCCAAGTTCTGCTAGCCTTGAATTGACAGTCGTGATGAATTTTGAAAACCGTCTTTTCGTACCATGGAATACTCCACAGCCGTCGTCTATGTATCTCTTGACCGATCTTACAGGTTCCATTAGTTCCGTGTCTGAATAGACTTGCTCGCGCATGACATGGTATACTGCTATGTTTGCAAGTTTTACACAGATACTGCCTCCTGTCGGTACTCCTCGTTTCTGTCTGTACCACTCTCCGTTAAATTTGCCTATAGACGACTCAAAACTGAGTTCAACACTTCTTATCAACCACTCCTTGAATTTGGCGGACCATTCTGGTCTCTTTTCTTCCATCTTCAAAGAGTGTAAGGTGGGGACTCAATGAATCATATAAGCTTTGTAATCAAATGTGAATGCTTTAATGTTCATGCTTTTGAGTTCTGTGTCCAGGGTATTGTTGATGTTGTCGAGCCAGACTAAGGCGTCTCTATCATCCATAAGAACAAAGAAGGTCCTCGCAAAAATCCCTTTGTAGTTGACGTAGGTATTTATCAGCTAGGAAGACATCCTGTCGTCTGCTGGCTCATTCGTGGAGGGCGGTAATGAGTCTTGCTGGTGGTTTGGCCCCTGGTATGAGTTCTTCTTTCTTCAGCTTATGAATTTCAAATGCAGGGTAGAAATATGGCTGGCCAGCCACCATACAGGGCGATAGTGTGGGAGGGTACTGGGGCGCGGGCGGTTTGTGGGTCCAGTTTGGTCTCCGTCTAGTGCTCTGCAGAAACACACATCACTTCTTTGGATGATGATTAATCACTCTACACTCGACTGTCACGTGACTTTTTTAACTCATTCTCTTGCTGGTTCTGAATTGTAGCGCGATGCACTACTGGGCCGCCCCGCGCATCAAATAATTCTTCTCGGTAGATCGGCGAGATGCACCAGTGCACCACTGGGCCTCGTCGAGCTGCGAAGGATTGACATCGTGAATCAAGGCCCAGCGCACCACCGGAAAGATCGAAAGGACCAAAGTGCCAATAGTGGCTTAATTTTCCGAAACCATTTTCGCCGATTTGCTGTGGCCCAAGTGAGCCACGTCCTGCTGCTTAATTAACGACACATGATGGTTTTTGTTTTTATACTTATTTAAATTTAAGGGCTCTTTCTAAATCGCTCGCCCAAACCGTAATAACAATTTCAACTTTTGCGCGTCTCCTAAATGCGCGTTAGTTATCTGTGATAATTTAGCACCGGCGAACCACATGGTCTGCCTACTAGCAAAGTTTACTCAAAACGTTCTGCGCCCGCGGATAAGTCAATATTTGTGGTTTTCAGCAGAAGGACTTTCGACAAAACTGTACCATAATATGGATCGGTCGAAAATATAGTGTTTTAGTGAATAACTTAGAATATAATTTCGATTTTCTCAAGATCTGACCGATAGATTTTCTTTAAACTTTTTAGATCGTTACATGGTAACACTCCGGATAATGTGTACGAGTTCGGGAGAATTTCTATGTGCCAAACTTGAGATATGACTTCAAACACAAGAAAATATCTCCAAATTGGCGGTTTCTAACGGAACAAAGGCATATATTTCGAAATCTAACTAATAGATTTTCTTTAAAATTTCCAGATAGTTACATGGCTATAATAAGACAAATAATCCGTGCAAGTTTGGGCGAATTTCTATGTGCCAAACTTGATATATGCCACTTCAAACACGACAAAGCTGTACCATAATATGGATTGGTCGAAAATCGAGTGTTTATGTTTTAGTGAATAACTTAAAATATATTTTCGATTTTCTCAAGATTTGACGGATAGATTTTCTTTAAACGTTTAAGATAGTTACATGGTTATATGGCGGATAATGTGTGAGAGTTTTGGAGAATTTCCATGTGCTAAACTTATGATATGACTTCATATATCTCCAAATTGGCGGTTTTGGCGGAACACAGGAATATATTTCAAGATCTGACTGATAGATTTTCTTAAAACTTTCCAGATAATTACATGGTTATATGACTGATAATGTGTACGAGTTTGGAAGAATTTCTATGTGCCAAACTTGAGATATGACTTCAAACACAAGAAAATATCTCCAAATTGGCGGTTTCTAAGGGAACACATGGGCATATATTTCAAGATCTACGTAACAGATAGATTTTCTTTAAACTTTACAGATAGTTACACATGGCTATAAGACAGATAATACTCATAATCCGTGCGAGTTTGGGCGAATTTCTATCCGCCAAACTTGATATATGCAACTTCAAACACGACAAAACTGTACCATAATATGGATTGGTCGAAAATCGAGTGTTTTAGTGAATAACTTAGCATATATTTTCGATTTTCTCAAGATCTAACTGATAGATTTTCTTTAGACTATTCAGATATATAGATAATATGACGGATAATGTGTGAGAGTTTTGGTTTTGGAGAATTTCTATGTGCAAAACTTGAGATATGACTTCAAACACAAAAAAATATCTCCAAATTGGCGGTTTCTAACGGAACACAGGCATATTTCGAGATCTAACCAATAGATTTTCTTTAAACTTTCCAGATAGTTACATGGCTATAATAAGACAATTAATCCGTGCAAGTTTGGGCGAATTTCTATGTGCCAAACTTGATATATGCCACTTCAAACACGACAAAGCTGTACCATAATATGGATTGGTCGAAAATCGAGTGTTTTAGTGAATAACTTAAAATATATTTTCGATTTTCTCAAGATTTGACGGATAGATTTTCTTTAAACGTTTAAGATAGTTACATGGTTATATGGCGGATAATGTGTGAGAGTTTTGGAGAATTTCTATGTGCTAAACTTATGATATGACTTCATATATCTCCAAATTGGCGGTTTTGGCGGAACACAGGAATATATTTCAAGATCTGACTGATAGATTTTCTTAAAACTTTCCAGATAATTACATGGTTATATGACGGATAATGTGTACGAGTTTGGAAGAATTTCTATGTGCCAAACTTGAGATATGACTTCAAACACAAGAAAATATCTCCAAATTGGCGGTTTCTAAGGGAACACATGGGCATATATTTCAAGATCCAACAGATAGATTTTCTTTAAACTTTCCAGATAGTTACATGGCTATAATAAGACAAATAATCCGTGCAAGTTTGGGCGAATTTCTATGTGCCAAACTTGATATATGCCACTTCAAACACGACAAAGCTGTACCATAATATGGATTGGTCGAAAATCGAGTGTTTTAGTGAATAACTTAAAATATATTTTCGATTTTCTCAAGATTTGACGGATAGATTTTCTTTAAACGTTTAAGATAGTTACATGGTTATATGGCGGATAATGTGTGAGAGTTTTGGAGAATTTCCATGTGCTAAACTTATGATATGACTTCATATATCTCCAAATTGGCGGTTTTGGCGGAACACAGGAATATATTTCAAGATCTGACAGATAGATTTTCTTAAAACTTTCCAGATAATTACATGGTTATATGACTGATAATGTGTACGAGTTTGGAAGAATTTCTATGTGCCAAACTTGAGATATGACTTCAAACACAAGAAAATATCTCCAAATTGGCGGTTTCTAAGGGAACACATGGGCATATATTTCAAGATCTACGTAACAGATAGATTTTCTTTAAACTTTTCAGATAGTTACACATTGCTATAAGACAGATAATACTCATAATCCGTGCGAGTTTGGGCGAATTTCTATCTGCCAAACTTGATATATGCAACTTCAAACACGACAAAACTGTACCATAATATGGATTGGTCGAAAATCGAGTGTTTTAGTGAATAACTTAGCATATATTTTCGATTTTCTCAAGATCTAACTGATAGATTTTCTTTAGACTATTCAGATAGTTACATGGCTATAATATGACGGATAATGTGTGAGAGTTTTGGAGAATTTCTATGTGCAAAACTTGAGATATGACTTCAAACACAAAAAAATATCTCCAAATTGGCGGTTTCTAACGGAACACAGGCATATTTCGAGATCTAACCAATAGATTTTCTTTAAACTTTCCAGATAGTTACATGGCTATAAGACGGATAATCCGTGCGAGTTTGGGCGAATTTCTATGTGCCAAACTTGATATATGCCACTTCAAACCTGTACCATAATATGGATTGGTCGAAAATCGAGTGTTTTAGTGAATAACTTAGAATATATTTTCGATTTTCTCAAGATCTAACGAATAGATTTTCTTTAAACTTTTCAGATAGTTACATGGCTATATGACGGATAATGTGTGAGAGTTTTGGAGAATTTCTATGTGCCAAACTTGAGATATGACTTCAAACACGACAAAACTGTACCATAATATGGATTGGTCGAAAATCGAGTGTTTTAGTGAATAACTTAGAATATATTTTCGATTTTCTCAAGATCTAACTGATAGATTTTCTTTAAACTATTCAGATAGTTACATGGTTATATGGCGGATAATTCGTACGAGTTTGGGAGAATTTCTATGTGCCAAACTTGAGATATGACTTCAAACACAAGAAAATATCTCCAAATTGGCGGTTTCTAACGGAACACATGCATATATTTCGAGATCTAACTGATAGATGTTCTTAAAACTTTCCATATAGTTACAAGGCTATAAGACGGTCGACGGATAATTGGTTCAAGTTTGGGCGAATTTCTATGTGCCAAACTTGATATATGATTTCAAACACGATAAAACTGTACACAAATACAGTACACTTATCTCCAGTACTATTGGAAAATACAGTAGATTTATCCCCAGTATTAATGGAAAATACAGTACACTTATCTCCAGTATTATTGGGATTACAGTTCACTATATCCAGTATTATTGGAAATTATAGCATACTATCAGCGTGGTTCGCTGTAAGTGTACTCTCAATAGCATACAGCATTTGTGTATTAATCATCTATCAATTTGTTTGAGGTTGCTTTAACAACAATCCCAATAATGCTCGCTTGCTGTTTTTCTGAATATAATATTTGGGTAAGCAACTAATCCATTTTAATGACCTACTTGAACAATGAACAGATACATTTTTCGGAGATCGGAGACTCATAATAAGTGTTACATAGAACAGGGAATCAAGAAGAAATGGTTTCATTCATTATACTGTATTAAAATGAAAACAAATTGTTTTGTAAAAAGAAAAAATTAATAAAGCAATAAATGATGCAATAAAATAAAACAAAAATCAAATTTAAATTGATAAAAGTCGACCAAATCATACATCATTCTCGAAATCAGAGTCTGATCCGAAACCATAATCTAGTTTCCTTTCGGGAAACTTCTTTCGCTTTTTTTTTGCTCGCTTTGGGAGCGAATCTGCGAAGTCCGTCCGCTTTTCTGCCCGAGAAGTCGTTGACAACAGTGGCAAATCGTCCCCTGCTGTTACCGTCATGTCAATCTTTGTCATCTCCGAAAGCCTGAATGTTAAATGTTTTGATACATTGTCGAAAAAATATATGTTCATTGCAATACACATATTTGAACAGCAAGATAGTAACATATACATAACATTAGCAGCGGTCATTAGCAACAGTCATTGTCCAGCTATAAAATACAAATAATATTTTTCAGCTTCACATAGAAACTGTATCACATGACAGTTGACACGTAAAGAACTGATTTTCAAAATTTCACCTTTCACAAATTCATAAATTATTGTTCGTTTACATGTTTACATGGTGATTGTTAATTTTATCAATTAACCTTTGTGTTAAAGTGTTAACTTGTTAAATATTCACTTAATCTATCTACTTTTGTTATTTAGTTTATTTTACTTACCGTGGAAGAAGCATCCCATCAATAACACTTGTGACAAGGTCTCTCATCTCACGTCTATTTTCAGGAGCAACACTGAAAAAATTATGTCGTGTCACGGTATTGTTCATCAGGTTTGTGATTCGCACACTAGTAATGATTTGCAAGCCGCTTTGAACAATATTATTTTAAGGTTTCTTGAAATTTTGGATTTCCAGATGTTATTCTAGGGAACCCAATACTTCTACCTTTTACCCAATCTACCTATTATATCTGTCCTTTTAATTCAGGAGCCTAACCATCGACATTTTCTATAACACTCGAATAACACCTTTTCAACTGTAATACAAGATATATACACTATAGCGTAATAAAAACGAACTTATAGATCATGCTCCTAAGATCTGCAAGCTTTCCGAATGTTGCATTCAGGTCTCCCTCAGTGTTTTTATCTGTTTTCTTCGGGCTCTGGTCTTGTGGAAGACTATCGGGTACTGTTAGTGGAAGACTAACTTCTTGAGTCGAACAGCTAGCACCAGGATCCGTGCATAGGTGAGGATTGTGCCTGAGATACAGTGTCAATGAAATTAATTGTTATAGAATCCATATTAAAATAGGCATAGCGTTCTTATCAGATACAAGAGGATGCAATGATCAAACAACTAGTTTCACGCTGAAATAGGTTATTCATAATTATTTAAATGAAGCAAGATCCGTTTCTTACCTGAATGAAAGCGGAAGATCGGTCCATTCAACGTTCGACTCACGAATAACCGCCAATAAATGTTTGCACGGTAATTCTGGGTAAGACCTGAAGTTCAGGCAATCACAGTGGACACTCGGACTGACGGTGACCTGGAAATGTGGGTAATTAGTTATTGATTGATCTGATTGTTATTGAATACTAAATTATTTGATAGTAAAGTAAATGTCCAAAATACAAGTACAGGGAGCGTCGATGAGTGTTGTTAAGTATGGGCGATTGTGCTCGTTATGGGACTACCAGTTATGTGCTAGTACTGAGCGTAAGGAACGCTGGTATGGCTAGGACCCTGGTATGGCTAGAACAGAGAACGCACTTAGACTGGGTGGTGTAGCCGGTGACTGAAACGAAAGAAGAATCCTGAAAATCAAATGGTAAGTTACCGTGTATATAACGCTGACGTAATCAACCGTTGGTAGGTTCCCGTACTGCAGTGCGACACGTACCGTACCCTAGTGCGACACGTACCCTAGTGCGAAACCTTCAAGATCGACACTGTCGCACTACAGTACGCTACCCGTCTCGCTTTATATACAGTAAGATTAGTAATTATAATTTATCGTCTAGTAACACTGACCTTGTACGCATGGTACGATTGATATTCTTCTATACTGAAGTCTCTTGTTCTTATGATGAAGTGATCATCATTTCTGAGAATGTCTTCAACTCCGAAAGTCGCTGACCTTTTGTAGTTTTCCTGAGAACGAACACAATTAACATAGTTGTTTTTGTGTGTTTCCAATATCTTTTTGGTGTCTTAAAGGTCTAGAATTTAACCGATCAAGTTGTCCTTTGATTTATCGTGTGCTTTTGCACTAATTGATTGCTAATCATCTTAAAAGTATAGGGGGGAGCCAAGTAGATATTTGTAGATATTTGTAGATTAATGTAGAATGGATAATCCACGAAAAAAGTGGATGACATTCTACAAATTTATACATTTATCTCCAAAAATTCAGTAGAATTTCTGGGCACATATTTGAGATTACATTTTTTGTAGATAAATGTAGATATTTGTAGATTATTGTCAATGGATAATTCACGAAAATTCTACAAATTTATATATTTATCTCCAAAAATTCAGTTGAATTTCTGGGCACATATTTGAGATATACATTTTTGTAGATAAATGTAGATAAATGTAGATATTTGTAGATTATTGTCAATGGATAATTCACAAAAAAAATGTGGATGACATTATCCAAATATCTACAAAAATCTACTTGGCTCCCCCCAGTATAACGCTCTGCATCAACACCATCCAATCCTTAACCCCACCAAATATTGTACCCACTGTTGTATCAATAGTTAATACCTTGATACGGAGTAGGGATTTGTGTGGGATACCATTCATCCATAAAGGCCACTGAAAGTGGGCTTCATTGTTGGAAACCAGAATTCGTTTGTAACCAGCGGACTCTGCCATCCTCTGAAATGAATAAGAGTTGTTATGTTACAAGGCTCACACCGTTAACAATAAGCAATTAGAAAGGCGTTCTGAAACAGAACTCGACACAAATGCCCAGCCTATTTCAGTATAATCTATTAGTATTGGGATGTAGCTAAAAGAAAACGTGTAATCAGGGGATCTCTCGATTGAGAACAGCTCCTCCTCACCTTGTGTCGGTACATGGTCAGTTTTGTTGGCAGATAATCATACACCAATGCTTGCAGCAGTGACGGCACTCCTTGTTTACTGGAGTTGTTCATCACTCTGTTTTTAAGGACACCGTTTAGAGCCTCAACTCCGTTATTGGTGTATATCCCCCGAATGGCTGAGTTGTCTCTGTAGGGTTTTGCCCATCTGCTTCTCTGTAAAAATATTTTGTTACGAGAGTTATAATAATTAAAATCAAAGTTTTATTTATTATACTCAAATTGTCAAAACAAAAAACACGATAGCAGACCAAATTTTAGTCTCTTAGGGTCGATCTCACGCCGGCGTACGCCGCCGTCGCCGGTTGGTTTCGGGCCCACGCCGCCGCCGACTGGTTTAGCCACGGCGGACAAGCCTGGTGGTTGTGAAAAACAGTTTCATGGTTCTAACCTCTACTGGTGATGACCAAGAGATCATGTAGTTCCTAAATCCTGGGTTTCTTAAAACCACCGGATGATTTGCAGCTCTCAAGAGTCGTGCCTCAAAGTCTGAATCAAGTGTTTCGGTCATATGATGTGACCAGGGACAATCTGCGTCCATTAGATAAAGTAATAGCTGATACGCCGTAATCTTTGCTGAAATTTATGATTACAATTAATTTACTTATTATATTATCATAAAGAATAAATAAATTTTAATTTAGAGTTCAATTGGTGTAGTAATGTACAAACAATCAAACATTTACATTAATTCTAATTATCAACAAATAAAAATGATGAGATGAAGTCGTCTCCCGAGTGCCACAGAAATCAATTACTATATCCAATAGCTACATTGCTGCTACAAAGGTTATGACTTACCTTCAGCGTTGATGTATTGTTCACCCACAATCTCCTTGTCTGAGATAATTTTTAGATTTACCCACACTCAATAGCAACAATATAGCAGTAATTGTACCACAAAACAATATCCAATTTTAATAGAAGGTTTTCACACACAATAAGAATAATAGGAAAATCAGAACTCAAAAGGAGTTAGTCCTGTTTAATGCAACGGGATATCATAAACATCAAACTTGTCGCATAAATATTACAGACCTATGTCATCCGACTTAAAGTGATTCTTGATAGCTTTCTCCCATGCTTGTTTAATGTGGAAATCACAGTAAAAATGTTTAGTTCCTGGAAAAACCTCTTGAATGGCATTAATTTCGGCCCTGTGGGGTTAAAGTATTAATCTATACAATATTTTACACTTGACGAAATACCTTGGCTACGGCATAGATACACAAACAATTTACCAATAAGTGCCATTATTATTATCATGTTCATACGTGTCGATATCTGTCATGCTGTAAGTAGGCGAAAGATCAGGATTCCAACGCTTCACCACATACAAGGCTTCTGCTACTGTGTCGCCGTCAAGCTTGGAAGTAAGGAAAACCGCTACTACCTATAGAAGTTGAACATTCTTAACTGTGATGACTATTAGTAATTTACTAATTATAAATAACATCTTAAGTAATATTCCGATGTTTTCAGTAATTCAAGGTTTTGGGTAAGCTTATGATGGGTCAGTACTTTTTCGAGTATTTATGGTAAGTTGATGGTAAATTGTAGTAATTGGGGCTGCGGGTATATGTTTATGTACCTGGTATCCGTGAGGTGTGAATACCATGAGCTGAATTACAGAGGCATTTTATACTTGTTCGTTTTATGTGTTGAATCGAGAAACAAGTAGTCGCCATGGTCTTTTAGGATGGACTTCATTGCCTCGTTCTGGTATACGAGCATGAACTTCGTATTTGTCTTCACTTCCTGCAACGTAGTTAATTTAGGACACCATCTTGCAATACACCCTTACTATCAACATGCTGTGCGGTGGACAGAAAATGTATTAACAGAGTGTTAACAATAATTCATTGGAGAGAGTTAAGGCATATCTACCTACAGCGAATAACTTCCTGGTATTTACTTCATCCAAAGATGAAGTAAAAATTTACCATATCTGGCTCGTAGATAAACTCAACAGAATCACCGCTGCTCCTGAACTTTTCCACCAAATCATCAAGTCGGTCGACTTCTAGCCCCGTCGAAGCACAACAATTCCGGATATCAGAGACAGTGGGAAACCACATTCTATTATCGAGATGTATGGTGTATCCTTTCTGTTCTAAAATTAAATTCGTATTGTGAGTTTAAGTAGTGTAATAAGCATTTAATATTGTCAAAATAAATTTTATTGTGCTACTGAGTACAATAAAAAATCGATTTACGGTCGGTTGATTTAAAAGTGTAAATGTGAAGCAAACCCCAGTTTTCTTATATAAATATTAAATTGGAACCAGAAACAGCACTCAGCAGATAATCACTTTTAATCTGATCTATTTTCAATGTAGTTATATTAACTGTATTTGAATATATTACGTATGTACGTGAATTATACGAACCTAATAACTTAGTCACTTCTTCCTCAAGAATTCCCCTTAACCTCCAAAGATTTTGGCATTTGTAACCATTATCCTTTATGATATTTACAACTTCCGGGTGAGGGCTTTGTAGATGACCACTGAATGTTATTAACCAAATTGAAATAAGTTACCAGGTTAATATCAGATGAACACTGAATTAAAAAATCGAAGAAGATACTGACTAAAAAATCGAAGACGATAAAGTTAGTTCCATATTGAATTTAATTTGGGCAATTTACATACAGAATACAGTCTGCACGACAATTATTACTAAAACCTACCATGGCTCGTGCATACTATGAACAGGATAAACCTGTATCCCATAGATTTTTTCACTCGAGCTGAGAAGGTCCTCGTTATTTTCCTTCTTCAGGTTAGCTGGGCTGAGGTATGTATACAGGTCGTCCAACACTTCAAAAACGTACGCCTAGAAAATTAATCACATATTATAAGAGGGTCTCGTGGTAAACATCTAGCAATAACTGTGAGGTCTAGAAACTCGTGTTATTCAAGCATGTTTTTTTCTCAAATTGTCGGGAGATTTTACAAATCTGAATCAATAGTACGATGTGGTGTAGGGCTGCATCGCCATTCGCCTTGCTAGATAAAAGGGCACCTAAAGATAATTTAAGCACATACCCGAACCCATGCTTTGCAGCCCATCTTTATTGTCTTGTTAGGAAGATCAATTCCACGGCACATCTTGATTGTTGGGTTTTTGGAGATCCGATTTCCTGCTCGGCAGGTGAACCTAGTGATAATTTCGTCAATTAAATGTTAATTGTTAACTCTATAATATACCCAGAATTTGTATTTACTCTTTGAGCAAATAAAATGAAATGATTAAATGAGTTGAACAATATTTCAAAAGTCAAATTACAATGATAATGTCTGACCCAACAATTTATAAAGTCAAAAAGTATGATAACAGGAGAATAGGGATACAACTTTTTAGATTTGAATAAAATTGGAAACACCATAATAATGAACAAAACAATAAATATCTCTCTTAAGGAACTTGTTTATACATAATTCATAAAGCTTATTTTTGCACGTAATTTTGATGATATTTTCACGTGGGCTCTAGATGTGTTGTTATCTCAGAATCATACCTTTGTCTCTCTGTGATACGTAAGTATCGGTTTTTATATGACCACGCTATAGAATGCTCCTCTCTCCCCAAGATACTCTTCTTATAGGTTTTAGGTTCCGCTGATCTTGTCTGAAAGCTTAACTTGAAGTGGTGCATCAAATTCAGGGAGGGAGGGAGGGAGGGAGGGAGGGAGGGAGGGAGGGAGGGAGGGAGGGAGGGAGGGAGGGAGGGAGGGAAGGAGGGAGGGAGGGAGGGAGGGATGGAGGGAGGGAGGGAGGGAGGGAGGGAGGGAGGGAGGGAGGGAGGGAGGGAGGGAGGGAGGGAAGGAGGGAGGGAGGGAGGGAGGGATGGAGGGAGGGAGGGAGGGAGGGAGGGAGGGAGGGGGGAGAGAGGGAGGGAGGGTCGAGGGAGGGAGGGAGGGAGGGAGGGAGGGAGGGAGGGAGGGAGGGAGGGATGGAGGGTCGAGGGAGGGTCGAGGGAGGGAGGGAGGGAGGGAGGGAGGGAGGGATTTTATAAATAAAACATATTATGAATATTTATAAATTCATGGAAATTATATTTGAAAAGTAGTGAGGTTTTAGAAAGGTGTGAAACGTTCAAAGCAGGGTTGTTGTGCAAACAATTTGAACGAAGAGGAACTACTTGTATTCTTAACTAATACTTACACCTGATCCCAGTGAGCTGAAAGCTGATCTTGTCTCTGTCTGTAATTTTTCCAGAATATATCCGCAAAAATCCGCTCCTTTGGGATGGGTACCTATATAACAGTAACCCATCCCAGAGTGTTCGAAGCCCTCATCGATCAGCCACTCTAGTCTGAAATATTACATTTTAATGCTATATTAATCATTAAATTTATTGCTTTGTTTTGATGTGAGAGAAAGATACGATGGATAATTGAAGTTGAGGATATTGGTAGATTATATCGCTTAAATTCGGCCGGGAGTGAGATGTAAACTTTGTCATACTATACAGTTACACATGTGAAGGAGTTTTACCATGTTTCGCCAACTTTTCAACTTTCCAGTTGATGGAACGATTTAATATAACTACTAAAATTTGCGATATACGGGATAATTACCAGATACCAGATACCAGATACCAGATACCAGATACTAGATACCAGATACCAGATACCAGATACAAGATACCAGATACCAGATACAAGATACCAGATACCAGATACCAGATACCAGATACCAGATACCAGATACAAGATACCAGATACCAGATACCAGATACCAGATACCAGATACAAGATACCAGATACCAGATACCAGATACCAGATACCAGATACCATACTGGCTGTGACGAAAGGATGTGCTCAATTGTTAACTGGAAATAATTTAACACGCAACAAGCGTAACATAGAAAAGCTGTTAGAAAAGACACGTGATCAGAGGGCGGATACCAATTAATTCCAACATCTATTGCAGAATTCCATATATTAGTATTGACTCTTATCTGTGATACTAATAATAATAATATGTAATAACTATAATGTACAATTTGCACCTATACTACGGAAACTATATTGCAGTAACCATTTCTCACACGTTTTATCAGAAAAAGTAACGAGTGCGTGCGTACGTGGTAGTTTTAGTCATACTGTCTCTAGTATTACTTATGATATTTCTAATTATAGCATCATGTCGCGAAATTGAACAAGCAGGGCTATAGTATTGGACAATTAAGAATGAATCTATGCGTCCGTATATTTTTGAGTGTTTTAGAATTATGAGTGATAAAGAAACATACGGAATGTTTTCCCTTTTAAGAAGACTGAACCCAAAATATTTATCAGTAGATGCAATATTACACGGATTTTTTAGTTATTAGATTGTTTATGGACACGTTCATTTAATTTGAGGATATATTGGTAAATGAAAATAATAGTGTTTTCGACTATAGTGGCTTCATTTTGGCATCTATTAACTTAGCATGTTCAGAAGTTCTGAAATGTTCTGAAATGTCACATTTTTGTGACGTAGTCAACTGTAGCTGTCCAATCAATAACATAACTTTGTCACACTCCGCATAATACACTCCACGATACCTCTTTTTTACTATGAGGTGTCCTCAAAACCCTTTTAACTTATTATGCGAAGGTTCTTCCATCGATTGCAGCCCTAAAATATGCTGTTTTGAATAGTTGCCTAATACACGCAGTACGCACTTGTTTATTACATATATATAACGATATATACATGGCCTGGCCTGGTAGTGTTGAGGAGCTTCTACAATTTATGGAATGGCTCAATAGTATCCATCCGGACCTTGTGTTTACTTACGACTACTCTAAGGCCAAGGATGGTGTTGAGTTTTTAGACACCTATGTCTATGCTGTTGGCGATGTTATTCATACCAAACTTTACTCTAAGCCCAGTGACACCCACTGCTATCTCATCCCCACCTCATGTCATAGGAGCCATGTTCTCAAAAACATACCCTATGGTGTGGCGAGGCGTGTGAGTCAGAACAATAGTGAAGACACTAATTTCTTAGAGCAAAGGGAGGTATATACTGGTTACCTTGTAGCCCGTGGTTACCATTCTAGTATTGTAGACGATGCTTTCAACAAATTTAGTGATATAACCAATAGGAAAACCTTGTATGCCCCTAAAAATAAGGATGAGACGACTACTTGTCTAATACCCATGGTGATGGATCAGAATCCAGCACTTCCCAACATGGGGAGCATTATTCACAAGTATAAGCACCTTCTTAATCTCGATCCAGCCTTGAAGAAGCTAGTACGTGCTGACAGTGTATTTGTAAGTCACCGAAAGAATCAAACTATCGGTGGCATGCTTGTACTCAATAAGTATCGTGCTGGTGGAACTGTAAGCATTGATAGAGATGGAGAAGCCACTGCTAGTCAATTTCTTGAACCAGACGCTGCAATATTGCCGGCTGTTCGGGAGGCTGACAACGCAGGGTGCCATGCCTGTGGAAAATGCTATGTTTGTAAGCAAAGTTTCCTGTCCCCTTGTTCCAAATTTAGTAGTCACCATTCCAAACAAGTTTTCCCTATTACTAAATATATAACTTGTCAGAGTAATAACCTTATTTATTTAATGGAGTGTAGAACTTGTAAACAGTCGTATGTAGGAAATACTACTTCTAATCTCCCTAAGAGATTTTCTAATCATAAGAGCCACATTAAGAAAGGTATCAGAAGTTGTAAGTTAGTAAATCACTTTTTAGATATTGATCATGATTAAGATTTTAGTTCTGTAGCCTTATATAACTCTTCACTTAGTACGCACCTTTCTGTTATTATAGTGGACGCTTTAGAATTTAAACCTGAAATAAGTCAAGCAGATAGGGAAAAGGCCATGGAAGCTAGAGAGGGGTTCTACCAGACCCAATTGAAAACCCTTGAGCGTTATGTGGGTATGAACACCCTCGATAGTAACCACATCCTTATTAAATCCGCTGGAGCTTAGTGTTTAGTTTATTTATTTTATTTAACATGATCTTAGCCTATAAACCCGTGTTTAGTTTACAATATTGCTATCAGAGACGTGTTATATTCATTACTATTTATATATTTTTACTGCTTGATTCAGAGAAATCAGAATCTAGCTTTCTCCGAGAAACTAATCTTTAATAGAAATTAGATAAAATGTACTCAGCCATTCTTTTCATTTGATTATTTATACTCAGTATATTTTAGTTTTGTACCGTTTTAAGTCACATAGTTTTGTATGTCTTCCTAAGACTTGTTTCCCTTTCCTAGTTTGTAAGTTATTTTAAAGATTTGTGAATATTCCAGTTGCTTTTAGAACAATTTTATCTCAGATAACGATGTTTAATAAAATGATGCAAAGACTTATTTCGAAGATCTAATCAACACCGACTTTTAATGTGTAGGAGTACAGCAACAAAATATATATATATTTTAATACTTTCAACACTACTATATAACAAATAATTTGAGATAACGATGTTTAATAAAATGATGCAAAGACTTATTTCGAAGATCTAATCAACACCGACTTTTAATGTGTAGGAGTACAGCAACGAAATATATATGGACACGTTCATTTGAGTTTGAGGATATTGGTAAATATAAGTGACCCTATTAAAAGGCACAGTGTAGTTGAATTTGTCACACTATGAAATTACACAAACCCTTGATGGTTAGGATAATCGTCTCATCCTCTAGGCTTACTTTGTCACATAACGATATCTTAATCAGATGATAAGATATCGCTTAAATACGGCCGGCACGGAAATGGTTACATTGTCACACTATAAACATGTGACGGAGTAAATATGGACCCCTTGCTGCCGTTTTTGACCAAATTTTTGAGTGTCCAGTTGATTGGATGGGTACATATGACCATTACCCACATATTTGACGATTTTTTTCGTTAGATGGTGCACCCAGGTTTACTCTGTCACACATTTAAGAAAATATGTGAAGAATGTTTAGGGCACCCTGATAAGCAATGCTGAGTAGTGTAGGTTTATTTGATGGCCTGGAAGTGCTAGGAATTGTTATTATATTGCATATAGTCGTAAGGAATTAAAACACAGAAGGCACAAACAAGTTTACTTTGTCACATAATCTTGATGATATCTGAACATGTGTGAAATTGAACAAATAATGATATACCAGCTTAAACCCCTTATATTACGTACTATGGATCAAACAACACTGCTAGTACCATGCGCTAGTCACATAAATCATTATCGGGTGTAATATGTTAACAGTGTCACAATTAAACTACCGCAACATGGTAAAAAATAGGGTAATTTCGTCACACAAAAATTAGTATAACAAAATAACTAGTTTATCGAAATTGTTTTGATGATAAAGTTACATATTATTTTAATAGAGGTATAGTTCTTCAAAATAGGGACAAGACATGTTTACTTTGTCACATCAGTTATTATAAGAGTTAGGTAATCGTCATCACATTAACAGATCTTTTTTCGTAGTTTGGATCGATTAATATAGGCAACAAAGCATCCTATGCCAATTTTAACACACTATCTTGATATTGTTGGGGCAGGGAAAGTTAATTTTGTCACATTTTCAGTGACTTTGACAAATTTAACCTAAAATTGTTAAACTTGAGCTCTGATGTTCTGGACAATATTCTACCAATCGTTTCTGAAAGAATGTTGAATTCTAATAGAGTTATAGATCTCCAAAATAGGGGCAAGGCATGTTTACTTTGTCACATCAGTTATTATTAGAGTTAGGTAATCGTCATCACATTAACATTATATATTCTTTTGTAGTTTGGATTGATTTATATAGGTAATAAACCAGCTTATGCTAATTTTTACACACTATCTTGAAATTGTTGGGGCAGGAAAAGGTAATTTTGTCACATTTTTAGTGACTTTGACAAATTTAACCTAAAATTGTTAAACTTGAGCTCTGATGTTCTGGACAATATTCTACCAATTTTTTCTGAGAGAATGTTGAATTCTAATAGAGTTACAGGATATATAGATCTTCAAAATAGGGGCAAGAAATGTTTACTTTGTCACATCAGTTATTATAAGAGTTATTATAAGAGACTATTTCAGTCTATAATCATTGGTTTTAACCTATTTACGATTTCGTATCATTTTTCATTTTTGTGACAATGTAAACATCAACTGATCTTAACTTGCATCAACTGCATTGTCATCATATAAAGTTTACCCGCCTTTCAAATCAAAATCAGATATAAATAATTCGCCCAAAATTTAAAATTCCATATATTGTGACAGAATTAACCTCATTTCCCAATAACCAAGTGCCTGTATTAGCTAACTATTCAAAACAACATATTTTAGGGCTATGATGGGTACATCAACCATCAAATAATGAGTTAAAAGGGTTTTGAGGACACCTCACAGTAGAATAGAGGTATGATATTCTGACTGTGACAAAGTTACCCAAATATTGCCTTGTAACCGTTCGATCCGTGCCCTTTGTGCCCTTACCAATGTTGTATCATAATTGTTAGATTGACCTAATCTACTATATTTCGGACCAAGGAATGATAATTAGACAACTACAGTTAACTAAGTCACACAAAATGTGACATTTGAAACATTATAGTGCTTAACAACAATAGATTTTCTTTCTGAGTAGTGCATATGGGAGTATGTGTTACGTGGCTAATGTTCAGAACTTCTGAACGTGCTAAGTTAATAGATGTCAAAATTAAGCCACTATCGTCGAAAACGCTATTATTTTTGTTTACCAATATCCTCAAACTCAAATGAACGTGTCCATATATATATATATATACATTATACATATATTGGGAAATGAGGTGAATTCTGTCACATTTTATAGAATTTTCAATTTTAGGTGCATTCCCGAAATCATTTATATCTAATTTTAGTTTGAAAAGCAAGAAAACTCCATATAAGGAGTATGGACGATACAGTTGATTCAAGAAAGGGCTTTTAATGTAACAACACTAATTTTAATGTATAAACAACACTAATTTCATGTCAAATATTTAAGCTAAGATAACAACAAGTTTGGACGACAATTTTACCATGGATACATGAGTAAAGATAATAAAGTATATTATAAGTATATACAGTGTTCGTAGTATATATTATTTGTTATTGAAGCGAGTTATCGGATGTTATATCTTTGAGCGAGGTTATCTTTATAGGAGTAGTCAAGAAGCTTGAGTTTTGGTGCTATGACGTGCTCCAGATTTTAGAAGATCTAAATATAAAATCGTTTAATGGGAATTGAGCAGTGAGATTGGTTTCCTTTCTACATGATAATTCATATTGCTGGTGCAGTGATGTTAGGCGTCTGAGTTTGGGTATTTCAAGGAGCACTCTTTGGGAGACCACTGTCCAATTATGATTTCAAATTATATTTATATTATGTTAAAACAAGCTGGGGAAGGTTTTGATAGCCAGCTTAAATAAATTGCGACTACATAAAATCACTGAGACAAGAACAACCATAAATAAGGAATGACAACAAATAATTTGAGTGTTCACTAACATTTACATTGTTTACATTGCTGTCAATCGATATTATTACGTAAGCCACCTAATTTTACAAACCAGCAAATTCATGACACTTCAACGACACTTCAAACCTCAAAAATATGATTAACAATCGAAACCAGAAACAGCTGCTTATAATGACGTTGCACTGCTGAAAGATGTATGAAACAGCGATAGTGAAAAATCGTGATTGATAGAAGCTGGAGTAGAGTTGAATGGTGAAGGTGTTCTAAGTGTACGTATATGTACCTTGTTTTTGATGAAGCTTTAGTAGGACACGAATGGATAGAGACATCCTGATCCGGTAGATTTCCACAAAATGGTCAACCCAACAAAAACTCGGCAGTAAACCTGAAATTGTTAACGAAAGCACAAATTGACCATTGGCGATGAACTTTAAGTTTTAATCACTCGAAATTAACATACCTTTGATCATGCATCACAGACTTTTAATCGAGTAAATAGTGTAGTCAAATATGAAGTATAGAATAACTAAATAAGGTGTTATTAAGGATAGACGTTAACTGATCTTGAAGCAAAATACTGAGGATATATAGAACCAGCGCAGCACTCCTGACAGCCAAACCAATATTGCAATTTATCCAATGCGAAAATACGCATTAACAGTTAAATGAAAAAAGTTTGGGCGAGCGATTTAGTGAGCGCGAAATTTAAGCGATAATTCAGTTTGTGGTTTACAGTTTTTAAATTATAAATCATGTTTAATTTATTATTTATTTTTCGTTTAATAATCACGGGTTGACAATTTTCAGTCATACTATTATGTATATATAGTCAACAGTGTTGAGGCAACCATGTACATATTCTCTGTAAGTTATAGCTTTATATCTGTTTAAATGTGGATACTAAGGCGAGAAAGACACACAAAAATGAACTAAATTAAATTGCCCGTATCTTGGTTCGCGGAATTGATCTCATTAAAATTGTAACAACTCAATCAGTTTTCAAAATTTTTGCATGAAATTTTCGGAATCGACCTGAAATCGCATTTCCACATTATTTTGAAAACGGATTTTTGATTTTAAAAAGTGGTTAAGTATAATCCACCCAGCACCCTGTAGTTTGATTTTTAAATTATTGCAAAATGCAAGGTTGACTTTACAATAAAGTTTGACAAAACAAGACTACGATTTAGATCTGAATAAAAATAAATCTCTTGTATCATTAACATATTCGATTAAAAACATAACTATCTCCACTTTAAAACTATAAACACAAGGAACTCACCTTCAACACGTACATCTTATGAAAGTACGACAACACCTCGTAAAATTAAACAGCTAACCGTTAGATCTAGACTCTAGAGTCGATAAAAAGTATAAAAGTCTCAAGTGGCTGCCATTCAGTAGAAACCTTACAAAGTTAAAGACATATTTTGAGTGCATAACCGAAGGCACAAACATAAATCAAAACCATTTTCGAAAATAAAACATCAATTGGGAAGTAACTGACGAACTTAAACATTAAAAAGCTCAAGTCTCACAGGTTATTATAAAGGACGTTATTGGGGGGGGGGGGGGGGGGGGGCCAACCATATTAAAGTATATTAAAATGTAGGATTTTTCCCAATTTTGACCCGGGGATATACTTTAATATACTTTAATATACCTACAATATACTTTAATATATCCCTATCCTTGGAGGCCTACATCGAAAATTGTTGCCCAAAATAAGCTTGAAATGCAATTCTTAATCGATTCCAAAAAGTTCTTGAAAAAATATTGAAAACTGATGGAGTTATTTCAATTTTAATGAAGTCATTTTGACTAGTATTCCGAACCGAGATATTATGTGCAATTTTCCCAATTTTGTTCATGGAGGTCTTTTTACTTAGTATCCACTATATTCAACAAACACTGAGTTATATCTTTCACATAGAGTTAGTCTCATTAAAAAATATTTGAAATTTTATCGAATTTGGGCAAAAGCGAATTTGGGCTAAAGCGTATGCCCAAATATGGGCATATTTTTTAAAGCTCATAGCTCAGCCAATTTTTGACCAATCTGGATGGAAATTCATGTACTAGTCCTAAAACAGGCTTATCTTGCGAATCTGAGTGAAAAATATAGTTCATCATGTAAATCTTAACGAAGAATATAAATCTTCTAATTGTAGGTATATTAAAGTATATTAAAATGTAAGATTTTTTCCGATTTTGACCCGGGGATATACTTTAATATACTTTAATATGGTTGCCCCCCCCCCCCCCCCCCCCCCCCCCCCCCCCGTTATTATTACACTGTAGTACGTACTTCTAATTAGGACTAACGTATTTATAATTAATACATATCAAACATTTCTTTCTACGTAATAAAAACGATAATCTGATAGTTTGGGAAAATCAAATATCTTCAGGGGTAAAATAATCGCACAACACATCACGAAATTAACGATTTTAATTAAAAGGGTATATAAAAGAGGACTTGCAAAATTTTAATACATCCCGGACATCTTAAGGGTAAGTTTGAAAAACAGAAACCTCTTGTTCCGTAATTTATAAATCATTCAGCCAATTGCAGATCCCTGGTACGCAAAATGACGTCACGTGACGTTATACGAAGTTAAATTTTTATGATTTTTAATTTTTATTTTAAGAAAACTCTTGCACATTATTTATTTATTTATTTCTATTATATTGATGTATAGTCAAGACGTGAGTGTTAGGGCTCTCATTGACAAATTTATGTTTAATCCTGTTTAATTTATGTTTAATCCTGTTTATACAACGCAACACGTGACGTTATACAACGCAACACGTGACGTTATACAACGCAACACGTGACGTCATAAAACGCATCACGTGACAACAAATTACCCATTTCCCATGGCCAATAAGAGTTCTGCAGCAACGAGGTTATCGAAAGTGTCCCGACTAATTTTCTCCAAGTGAAGGTGTTCTACAAAGAGGGTGCCAGCAGTGGTGAGGGGAGGGAGGAGGAGTAGCAGCTCACCTATCCTGGAATTGTTCTGTAATTAGAGTCATTATGGGGGGGGGGGGGGGGTCCAAGGGGAACTTTGGGGAGTTTTGGGGAACTTTTTTTTGGGGAACTTCAGGAAACCTGGGGACTTTCCCAAAGTTCCCCAAAAAATTATCAATGAAACAAATAATTTTGGGGGAATTTTGGGAACTTTTTTTTGGGGAACTTCAGAAAGTTCCCCAAAATTCCCCAAAGTTCCCCAAAAAAAATTATCATGCCAAAAAAATTATCATGCTGCAAGTATCAACAAGTAAGTTAAGATTATACCTTATAATAACATACATGTTAACATTAATGGGTATTAATGTATATTAGAGAAATTTTGAATAATTTTGAATAATTTTGAATAATTTTGGGGAATTTTGGGGAACTTTGGGGAGTTTTGGGGAACTTTTTTTTGGGGAACTTCAGAAATCTTGGGGGACTTTCCCAAAGTTCCCCAAAGTTCCCCTTGGACCCCCCCCCCCCCCATTATGTTATCAGATAAATAGCATAATTGGATAAAAGGAGGTTGTGATTAATTATGGTTCAATATTTGAATAGCTTACTATATTTATTGATTTACAACAAATGAGGTTATCATCTTCCGTAAAGTAACGTCACACTCTCCCTCACGTGACGTCACACTCTCTCATGTGACGTCAAACTATCCCTCACGTGACTCTCACTACTAACCTGCCCTGTGTATTGTCCGTGTATTTCTGTAAAAGCACGTGCTCAGTTCGTCGTAACTTTCTAACCTCCTCCGGATCTTTTAGATTCTGATGTGTCGATTTTGTAGCTGAAAATTTGCTATTGATAACTTTTAAAGTGTTGGTAAAAATATTTTAACATCCTTGGAAACTGAAAGTAAGGCAGTTTTGCAAACAGAAAGAAATTAAAAACTATGAAAATACCCAAATTATACGAAATTCTTATACTTGTATTAAAAGAATGATTCGTCTGAGCCGGCTTAACTCATACCGATCAGTTTTAACATCCTTGAGCGGGTCCTCTATGGTGTCGATGATGAAGGACACAATATTCCTGATAGCTACCTCGAACTGCCGGTTTGTCCGGGATATTACCAGGTCTTTGTCCAGTAGTAAGTTATCCGGTCCTGTCATAAGGGCGCGTTAGTTTGGTGAGTATTTGTGACGTCACTCTTCTCTCACGTGACGTCATAAGGGGCGTTAGTTAGGTGAGTATTTGATGATTAGTTAGATGGTCAAGGGAATCAGATTGTTAAATTTTAAAAGCACAGTTTTCCGAAATAGGATTTATGGGGGTTCGAGAAAAAAACTCTCCCGGGGGATTTCAAAAAAGTTTGCTATTAAAAAAGTTTTTTTTTTCCCAGCGCTCCCACTTTTTGTTCTGCGAAAAACAGAAAAGGGAAAAACAAGTTTCAGGGCACGGGAAGAAAGAGCGCTTTTGGTCGTTCAGGGGGTGTTGAAAAAAAGGCTCTCACTCCCCCATTTGTGGATTATCCCCACTGACATACGTTTAAATTTAAAAAACTATTAAACTTATTATTGATCTTACTTCCACAAAAAAAAATTTGAATAAGAAAAGGAAACAAAAAAAGGGTAAATTTTTTAAAGTTTTTTAAACACAGCATTAATACTGCAATGGGTTTCAGGGGGTAATTACAAAAAGTAATCCTACCGTAGGTACTAAGTGTTAAAAAGTTTTCCCAATTCAAAAATAGATTTTATCCTGATTGTATACAATTGTTTTGCAAATGTTTAATGTTTTCTTAGTTCAAAGGGTTTGCTGTTTGTACAATTGTGATTATCCCACCTTTGTTTACGACTCGCAGTTTCTGTTCAAATTTGCCTCGTGGCAGTTAGCCTGATATACGTCTTTTTAAAAACCAGGGGACTTGGGGGCCCCCTTAACTGGGGGAAGGTTATTATCTCGTAAGAAGTACTTCCTTTTCGCTTAAAATTACAAATTTTACTAAAAAAATGTGAAAACTTTAAATTTGAATGACAAACAGGGGGGGTATTTACCCCAAAAAAAACGGGTTTTCATTAACAACATTGTACACCCCTCCCAGCATAAGCCTTTTTCCAATTTTTTTGACCCACCCCTAGAGACCAATACCAGCCCCCATTCCCTTTGAACCGAAACCTACAACCAGTTCCCCTTGGGACAGAATCCCCCGGGTTGGGGTTGGATATTTTTAAAGGAGAAGACCCGGGGACTCGGAAGTGGTACCGCTCGTGGGTATATCCGTTCCGGGGATTTACTGGGGAAAAAGGGGCTGTTGTCACGGTTTCTACAGCACTGTTGTATCCCCTTCCACCTGGTTATAGCCCCGTGTTCTAAAGCACTTTTTTGTCACGTGACAAAGCACTTTTCTACAGCCGGTTATAGTCACGGTTCTACAGCACGTTTTGGTCCGTGTCTCGCCGGATTTAGCCCGGGTTTTCACCGGTTGTGTCAGTGTTAAAAAATTTTTAAGGGCGTAAAATCAATTCCACAGTAGCCAACTTTTTTACACTTCAGAAGGGGCAATCAGCGAGCGCTAAGACAAAAGTTGAAAACATTTACAAGATATGTAAACCCTATTTAACGCTCAGTTTGGGGAAAGGGAAATTGCAGGGAAATCGAGATTTTAACACTTCAATCAAACAATTTTCCCCTTAATTACACAATTACATACTCCACTTGAAATTACTACAATTACTTATCATGACAACCCCTGCCCCTATTGGTCTTAAAAGCAGCTCACCCTTGATTTTAGGAGGTCCAGCTGGGTCTCGGTTATAAGCTGGGGAGCTGACGCTGAAAGAAGTCCTCATCGGGGGTCCGGACTTTGTTTGGCTTTGGGCGGGGAATGAGGCGGAGTCCACCCGGAAAAGGTGGATGTTTTGGGGGGGGGGGTTGTGGGGGGTTTTTGGGGGGGGTTGGGAGGGTTAGTGGGTGGCAGTCTGGGGGGGTTTTGGGGGGGTGTGGGGGGGGGGGGGGGGGGGGGGGGGGGGGGGGGGGGGGGGGGGGGGGGGGTTTGGGGAGGGTTTGTGGGGGAGGGGGTGCTTTTATTGCCAAAACTGGTGTGGACAAGGGACGAGAGTAAGTGGCTAGAGAGAGGAGATGTGGTTTAATGAGTTCGCTTTAAACAGCACCAGCTTGTGGTAGATTGTGTAAGTGATCTCTGGGGAAACGCCCCTCGGTTCAAATACGGCCTGATAGAGCAAAACTATTCCTTTTAATGGAATCAAATAAACTTGAATTTTGGAGAATAATTTTGAGTCTTTAAAGATGTTGAAATAACAGTCCGTGGTAGCATTATAAAGTAAGATCAAAGCCGAGAATTTCCTTTGTTTATATTTTTGGCACACACCACAACCCCAGAAAAAAGATTCGAAAACACGGGCTTGTGACTATAGAATACACGGACACGTAAAACAGGGCTTCCCAAAGTTCAATACATGAGCTCCCCTTACCTGGCAAAGTTTCAGCTGTCAACGAAATAATATTATCCGCGATTACATCATCCACCAGCTAAGCTTCTCCGAATTGTTACGGTTTTATTAAAGTTACTATCGGCCAGCTTCTATAAAATGTTACTTTTATTTTTGTTTCGGACTATATATTGCGGCGTTATATTATACGGAATCATATGTTCATCTAATGGGATAGAAGCAGAAATAAAATATAATTCGAAAAATTTATGAAAATCAGGTTGTTGTAGGTGAGTAATTGAAGGCAACGAGTTTAAATCTGCCAGAATTGTGTCTCTATAGCCCTCAATTTGCCAAAAGTTCCACGATATTGTCGAAGTATGAATTATAATATGTTCCATTCTTCTATTATTAAGCAATATATGCTCTCAACCTCGCCGCAACATTTGCAGCTCACTTAATATTGTGTAATTTTTTATCGTGTGAAATACTGTCTGGGAATCCTGTGAATTTCGGAGAATCTCTACTATGTTATAATTCACCTGCTTACTGCGTGGTATCAGCAGCCTGGTACTGAAAACATGGATCAGATAGATGGTGGGGACAGATAGAGGTGGGGACACGAATGGAGGGTGGGACAGATAGAGGGTTTTGGGGACAGATAGAGGTTGGGACAGATTGACTAGAGGGTGGGTACAGATAGGAGGGTGGGGACAGTATAGAGGGTGGGACAGATAGAAGGGTGGGACAGATAGAGGTGGGGACAGATGCAGGGGCTTGTCATTGTACCGTTCACATTTAACGTATGATATCAGGTCCTTAACGTCGAGAAAGTGTCACGTGGACTTGTAGATATGGTATATAATAATTATAAAAGCTGGGGTGGTTAGGCTAGGGGTCACCACACTTCTGAGTGACATGCCTTGCAGGAGAGACATCGTTTTGCAAACACTGCGACCCTTATTGCTAATCAGTGCACTATTCTGCAAGTGCCCTCTAATAATTGTTATCGTCACCACACAAAACCACATGTATCAGGTGGGTAGCTAATCGTTGAGAAGGACTGGTTACTTACACCACGTCACAAGTCACGTGACGTCATGGCACAAGTCACGTGATGTCAAGTGGTGTGGCAACATGGAAACACGTGAGAAGCTGCAGTCTATGTGGGGAGGAGCCTTAAACCGGGCATGAGTACATCTCCGATAATACTCATAACTACAATGTCTCTCTGTATCATGGGTGATCATCCAGGAAGGGATACAGTCCCACGACTCTCGTTATTATGTAAAAATTTATCTTCCCAAAAATTCAGTGTAATGGAGAAATCGGAATGCTGCCAGTTTTGATTTTTTTTTTGAGGAGATCGCTTTTCGGAGATTTTGCAGAATTCGGCCTAAGGTATTTTGAGCCCATCAGATCTACTTTTTACAAGTCTTTGGGGTGGTTAATAATAGGGATATAGGGACAACATATTCCAGCACAGAAATACTTGTCGCAAATAAGGTCCAGATGTTTTATTTATGCTTACTGACCCTAAACTCTAACAAAGTATAGATTTACTATGGCCCTTATAAATGACATCTTAATTAATAAACAACTCTTTTTCGCTTTGAACTTTACGCAGAAGTAAGGTAAATTGTGTTACTTTTACTGCGTCAACAGAATTTAGTAATATAAGAAGCTGCATTAAAGACCTAATTACTTGGCAATTTAAAATCTTTCAACTGCGGACCGAATTATGGCTTATCGAGTAATTTTACGAAGTCTTAAAATGATGTTGAATATATGGCAATTTGCGGACAGAATGGACCTGTAATTCATATCTTGATCGTTTTTTCTAAATTTTCACAAAAATGCTCTCATTTCAGCGACTGAAAGTTCTAAGTTTGATGTGGTGTACGGGTGGCAACCAGAAAATTACTAGTTTGAGCAAAATTAATTGAATAAAAAACATTTGCACAGAAAGACACATTTTTAAAAGTTGGAACTCACCACCAAAGATGTGTAAACTTTCCAGAGAACCAACAAGAGGACTCCAACAGTCAGTATTCCCCCGACCCCACCAGCCACTATAGCCACGATATTTGGCGGGGTGGGACAATCTGGGTTGAACCGGATGTTAGACTTTAAAACACGACTTTTATGATTACCTTAACCCTAACAATACTCTCATGTTAGGTCATAGGATTAGATGATAGTAACATGGGAACAGGTGGTTCATCAATTGTGACCGGTCAATCGTGACCTGTAAACATTGCTGTTCTAAAATATGGGTGCAGAATATTCGCGAATTTTACGATTGGTCCAACAATAGGTGGGGCAGCCGTCCATTGGTTGTAAGTCATGTGACCTAGGTCACATGACCATAGCAGGTGGACTAAAGCCTCATTTAACCCCGGTCAGCTCACGGTGCACTAACTTTAGTGTGACGTTAAAATAGTTATTGACCTGCAAGGTAGATAATATAAATACAGATGTTTTGTGTCGAAAAAGTTAGTTTTATTTTAAACCAATTCTCCTAAACTGTTGTCTCCGTTGTTCCCAAAACTACAAGAGAAGGACCCGTTAACATTGGCGACGAGGATTACGACCGACGTTGGGACTTCTTGCTGCTGAAGGCTACAACAATTACGCCTTACTGCAGAATAAATGATGGAGAAAAGGTAACAACGGACAACTGAGATCCTGGTTCCAGATAAAAGGCCTTGCTAGTAGGTAACCCAGATAAAGTCCTTGCTGGGAGGTAACCCAGATAAAGTCCTTGCTGGGAGGTAACCCAGATAAAAGTCCTTGCTGGGAGGTAACCCAGATAAAGTCCTTGCTGGAAGGTAACCCAGATAAAAGTCCTTGCTGGGAGGTAACCCAGATAAAATCCTTGCTGGGAGGTAACCCAGATAAAAGTCCTTGCTGGGAGGTAACCCAGATAAAGTCCTTGCTGGGAGGTAACCCAGATTTAGTCTTTACTGGGAGGTAACCCAGATATCAAGTCCTTGCTGGGAGGTAACCCAGATCTGATGTTTCCCCAAGATCCTGTAAACTTAAAATGGAACTCAATCCATGGTATCTATAGTGGCGTCAACCTACGATAGGAACATAGTGACAGAGGGGTGTGGAGAACGGATAAGCTGACTACAAACGGTTGATTACTCGGACAATCTAGTCCTACTTTAATCTACTGGATACAAACATAAGAGTTGAGATGAAAAGAGGTATATTTTTTAACCTTTTAATTTTTAAAGCCTATTTGAGAAGAAATATTAAAATTTTTTATCAAAATCAACACGAGAGCAGAAAATTTTGGAGATTTCAAAAAATTGTCAATCTTAACTTTTGCTACGAAATCATGAATAGATTTATCTAAAATTTTAACAAAATTTTATATAAGTTTACGAGTTTCATAATGTTCAACATTTTAATGAAACAGTCTACTTAGTAAGTGAACAAAAACTAAGGTTATCACTTGAACATTTTTCGTATAACATGGACCAACCTCAAATCTTTGTCATTTTTTCAATTATTATTATGCTATTTCAAGTTAATGATATGTTGATGCTTGACTTGGAGCTAAGTTAAAGTTAAGTCATATACTAACTAGAAACTAGAGTTGTTTAGCATTTTGAACTAGGCGTGTGATCGTTTGTTCCAGTGAAATTCCAGTATGACACAGTAGGTTTAAGTGAAATACACAGTAGGTGTCTGGTGTAAGTGAAATGAACAGTGAAATGCACGGTAAATTTGAGTGAAATGCACAGTGAATTTAAGTGAAGTACACAGTAAGTGTATGTGAAATGTGCAGTAAAAATATCGATAGGTGTTTCTCGAGTGACCGCATGCTGTGACGGTCTGATAGTGAGTGATAAGGTCCAACAATTGAGTTGGCTTGTTACAGCTTTAAAAAGTTTATGAATAATACTAATATAGCCAGCTGTTAGTGTAAATCCCGAAAACGAATGGGTTCGAATTACTTGCGGGTCCTGCTATTTATGATAACAACTTGCTATTGACTTGTAGCCTACTATAAGAGTATAAGTTTACCTATAATATTGGCCTTGTATAAAACATGACGGCTAGAACTGCTTCACATGGTAAAATCCATGGAAATTTGTAGTGTGTATTTCAAGTTGATATAACTCTTGAGACTATTAATACATTAACCTGACAATATTTTGTGCAATGACGATTGTATGAAATTAAATGACAGATAAGGATGCACTGACAGGGCACTGACTCTCTTTATGCACAAAGACTCAAGACTGAACCGACGACTTTAACTTTGAATTATTTTAGGGAAAGTTAGTAAGTTCGGCCGTTCATGGAATAGCAATATCGTTTAATATATCATAATAGACAGAAAATTATTCAGTTGAGTAAGCCTTAGTTACTGATACAAGTATTTCAGTAAGAGCATTGAAGTATTAAATCGTACCATTCAAAGTAAGGAATTGCACTTACACGCTGGATGAATTTGAATGCATTTTAGGTCGTAGTAGTTCTCTTTTGAGAGTAATGTAATAATGTATGCGTCATAAATTAGACTGACGTTGATACGGTTTGATTTTAATGGAGGTTGACCTATTAGCAATGTTGAAATTGCTTTGTTTGAAGTTTATAGTTTATGTACAGATCATGATCATGAATATTTGCTTTGTCCTTGGTTGCGAAGCTAACAGCCAAGACAAGCGGAACTTGGCGCTTTTGTTGTGAGAATTGTGTAACGGCGTGTGGTTGTTAAGTTGACAACCGAGAATATGCTTGCAAGCTATTGTGGAGAGTTTTTTTTGTTGCCGTCGAATGCCAAGTTTTGAGAACTTAAACTACTGACCGTGTAATAAATGCTAAGTGTGAGTGAGAGATGTTTTGTGAGAAAGTGTAAGAATAAGTATAAGTGAATTTCGGGCAAGTATTTTCCGAGTGGCACGGGACATTTTAATGCAATTTAATTTATGTCTGAATAAATTACTCTGCCCATCTAGAAAGTAGAAACAGAAATCTTGTCTCAGTTTGTTTGGTGAATCTTAGGGGTAGGACAGAATTTTGTCCATTAGTACGGACTAGCCGACTATGGTAAAGTTTTAAGAACTTCATACCTTTAAGTTTAGAGATTGAGAGTTTATTTTTAAAGGTAACACCTTAAAGTGTTGTAAGCTTTACCTCATGAACATGTGACTGTGGAAGTGAGTGTGAGTGTACCAGGATTAGGATATGTTATTGATATGATTCTGAGTTATATATCAGAAATTAAGTTTTAAAAATTCATCGAAATATTTTCCTAATTCGAAATTAGGAATAGATGTGTATTAAACTCAATGTGAACGTAATTAAATGTAATATTAAGTTTAAGAGCAAGTTATAACCAATTTTTTCCTCTAGTATCATTCAGAATATTTTGTTAACCTTTAACTAAGAATATATTTTTGAATAATGTGAAACTTATCGGTAGGTATTGACAGCAAGTTAGAGCAGAGCCGTTAAATCTGGAATTGCACTCGTAGGCCAAGGCCAAGGCTTCTGAGTAGTAAGGATTTATACAGTAGTGCATGCTCTACTTTACGACACGTTAGTCGTTAATACTGAACGTACAATTACAAAGAAGACATTATTATGTGATCGGTATAATTACCATTAAGCTTTTCAGGATTTTAATTATAATAATTCGTAATTATAATAATTTAATTATAATAAATCGTAAGCTTTAAGATTAAAATAAATATATAAAGATAGTAATAAACTTACAATTTAAAAAGTTCTTAATAAGAACTTGCAGAAGCCCGTTGGTGGCTCCAAGTCCCACTCTGAGCGGACACTTCTTCGAATGTCTTGAATTACTTTATCAATCTCATGAGATGCTTTATTATCAAACAATACGTAATAAATCTTGTATGTTGAGTTTTAACAACTCAGTCTCTATACATATCCGCTCTGTGGTATCTATTGTGCTCGTCTCTGAACACATATCTGCTTTATTGATAACAAGAATATCCCCAAAATTGGTAGTTATTGAAGACATCTTTGTCCCTCGCTGACATTTCTTCTTCTGTCCATTCTTGGCAGTTTCTTTTGGTTGTTTTCGTCCAGGAAAACACACGACTCATCTTTTCGAAACGGTAACGAGAGAACGTGCTTTTCTCTTCTATTTCTGCCCGGAAGGCAATACTAGTACAACTTACCTTAATAAGGATAATTAAATTATAAATAATAATAATAATAAAGACTTTGTGATATACAATTGTTGCAGTTGTTTCTCTTATTTTTCTTCCCTTGCTCTGCAAGCCCTGATTCTTGTATAAACATTGTGTTTAGTATTTTGTTTATTGTATTTATTGTGGTAAATTTTGGTTCAGATTTCGGTATTAATAATAGGTGTTTGCTGAATTACTGTATTATACACTCTGTTGCCAGCTCTTGTGTGTCCCATCTCTTGCCCTGCAAGCCCTGTTTCTTATCTATACAACATATTATAATTGTGCAATAAACATTTATTGTAGCGTAGGATTATTTGAATTTCTATTTGCTAATTCATATAATATTCACTTTATGATTGTTTCGCCCATTTTTCTTCCATTGCATTGCAAGTCGAGACCTCTTATTGAGACCCGATATAATAAATACGCTTTATCTAATTTACTCTTCGCTGGATACTGTAATAAACACTCGGTACATGGTCCTTTTATCTTTCTTCCCTTGTTATGCAAGCCCTGTCTCTTGTTCATACAATCTTTAACTCTATATTGGGTAGATTGAGTAATTATTATAAATTTTATATTGAAGTTAGCCCTGCACTGATTTCTGTATTAATAATAAACATATTTCATGGACTACGGTATATACAGTTATTGTTAGTTTTCTCTTGTTTTCTTTCTCTTGCTCTGCAAGCCCTGTTTCTTGTTTAATACGGCATATAATTATCGTGTTTCGTATTGTAGAATGTAATAAACATTGGTAATAGAGTAAGATTATTGGAAATTCTTTTTGCTAGGTTTATAATATTTAATTGTATAATTTGCAATGGTTTCTCCCGCTTTTCTTCCCTTGCACAACAAGCCCTGTCTCTTATAAATACAACTCTTGTAAATACAACTTTGAAAGATTTGTAGATACACATAGTCTCTACACCTTTACCCTCTGGTCCCTAGGGTCAGCTGATCCCGAACCAAAGGAAAACTACCGAATGCCAAGGTTTGACGCCTAGGCAGTCGAGACCACTTATTAAGACCCATTATAATACAAAGAATACGATATAAATGATGACTGTATTATAATTTTATAATAAGCACTTCTGACAGGTTCGGAGGCCTCAGACCTCTATCGTTAAGCCTCTGACTTGCCCCCGACTGTCGTCGGCATCAGCGCATTTGAAAATGTCTGATCGATATCAGAGTTCGTTTGATGTTTAAAAAAATGCTGAGTTGTCAGTGGAACTCGAATTTGAAAATTAGTTGACTCGAAACAGTGTGAGCATGTTTGACTTTGTCGATTGTCTTGCGTGGTTAAACTAGATGCAACGTTCAACGTATGATTAGAAGGTGGCACAGGAGAACATATATATTGTTATTGAAATTTAAGTCATTTTTAAGCAAATAAGTAGTTATGTTGCGAATTATTTTGCATCATGTCAACTTCATTGTGTAACGAAGCTGGCTGTACATTTTGAAAATTTTGTGTTGGCCTAACTTGGTTAATCAAATTGTTTTTTCCACTGATGCCAAAAATTGGCATCGGCAAAAGCTGCCGATGAAAATAAAGCTAAAGCAGCCTGCCTAAATAATGAGATATAATATTGATCAGATTACCCGTTTAGTGGTAGCTGTACCTAAGAGAAAAATTTCAGAATCAAGATTAATTTTAGATTTAAATATGTACAGGTTCGAGGGTTAGCAAGTTGTGGCAATCAGAAGCCGTAAAACAGCCTAGTGATTACCACACGTGTTTGGTGCCGGCCATCCCTGGGCCTGCAGTTAGATTTCTATCGATGCACTGGCATCAATAGGAAACTAATGGCCAGCAGTACTGATAGTATCATGCTCTGATTTTTTATTGTTGAAATATGTGAAATTCTAATAACGCAAATTTCGTTTAACACTAAATAGCTTTAATCGCGAATGCAGTTATGATCAAAAGAAAACTAAGAAAATTAGAAAAAAAGATTTTATATACAAAAATAATAAAAAAAAAATGTTAGCTAGACTGATATTAGGTTAACTTACTCTCAGAATTAGTTCTTTGATTTAAATGATTATTAATGTTTTGAGGAGGGAGGAGAATGATGGACAATTCATGGACAAAAAGAGACTGAGAGTAGAATTTTAGATCAGTTTTATTAATGTTGATATATTAATAGTTGATATATTTTTAAAATGGTTGACTGTACACATTTACCAATTTCCAGATTGTCAATAATAAAAGAAAGAAAAGTTCGAAAAGGAAGTACAGCCAATCATTTATGTTTACTAGAAATTTGAATTTAAAAATTATCTTTAAGTAAAAGCTCTAGAGATATGTTTTCATTAATGAAAAATGTCGTATTAAGACTAAATTTTTGTTGCATTGTAAAATACATGTTGTAAAGATTCAGTTAATAATTTTATTCCTCTAAACACAAAACATCTAAAAAAGTATAATAAAATTATTATTAAAAAAAGGAGGTATGTTAGGTCATAGGATTAGATGATAGTAACATGGGAACAGGTGGTTCATCAATTGTGACCGGTCAATCGTGACCTGTAAACATTGCTGTTCTAAAATATGGGTGCAGAATATTCGCGAATTTTACGATTGGTCCAACAATAGGTGGGGCAGCCGTCCATTGGTTGTAAGTCATGTGACCTAGGTCACATGACCATAGCAGGTGGACTAAAGCCTCATTTAACCCCGGTCAGCTCACGGTGCACTAACTTTAGTGTGACGTTAAAATAGTTATTGACCTGCAAGGTAGATAATATAAATACAGATGTTTTGTGTCGAAAAAGTTAGTTTTATTTTAAACCAATTCTCCTAAACTGTTGTCTCCGTTGTTCCCAAAACTACAAGAGAAGGACCCGTTAACACTCAGACTACCTATACTAGTTGAGTGTGTTCCATAACCTAGCACCCTGCCTAAACGTTCGGTACTCCTGGACCTATGTGGCAAGCCTGCTCCCTGAACAAACAAAAAAAAACCCTAACAATAACTCTAACCCTAAATTCTCCCCTATGGTTAACCCTAATGTCTACCGTAATGTCTACCCTAATATCTACCCTAATGTTTACCCTAATGTCTACCGTAATGTCTACCCTAATGTCTACCCTTATCAGGAAACTACTGATAACTCGTACAAGCTCACCAAGTTGTCTGTCAATGAGTATCCGATTCAGAGTTCGCTGTTTGGCAGATCCGTAATCTGTGTACTCTATCACAAAGTTTATATCACATGTTTCGTCCAGTTCGTCCGGAACGGGGGGACATTGTTTGTGTCTTCCTGGAATGATTTAATGTTGAACTTGAGCTTCAACAGTTAAATAATGCATTTTAGTAGTGGTCTGGGACAAAATGAGTAGCTTAAGTTGGTTTAGGGATCGTTCATATATTACGTAATCACTTTCTGGACAGAAAATCTTCCCTTCAAAAATCTTCCAAAATTTCTTTTTATATTCTGATGTGTTTCCGTTCATCGAAGCTTTCTTTGGGAATACAAATTTGAGTATCTCAATCGTGTCTTGCCACTCTCAGTGACCTTTTAAGATGGTCATCCAAGAAAATTTCAGTTAAGGGGGGGGGGGGGGGGGCCGGGGGGGGGGGGTTCACCCTGATTTTTTTGTGAAACTTGGTTTCGAGATAGCAATTGAACAACAAACTAGGACCAGTGACCAAACTTTTGAGGGGGTCCCGGACCCCAACCGCCAAACGGTGCCCGCGGGGCAGCCACGCCCATATTTGGTCCAAATCAGGCCCAATTTAGCCAAATACCCTGAACATGCCCAAAACCCAGTTTTAGGTGCTTTACTGGTAGCTAGTGGTCCCCTGAACTCGTATATGAAGTGTCATCAAGATTGGACAAAAAAATGACTGAGTTATGAGCTTAAAACTATATGCCCATATTTGGGCATACGCACTAAATTTGATCGATTTTGGCCCATAAATTGGTCAAATATCAATATTTTTGAATGATACTAACTTTATATGAAAGGTAAGCCTAAACTACACATTCTCTATGATTATCAGCTCAATATCTACCTAACTGTGGATTCTGTGGTCAAATAATCGCAAAAAATGAACAAAATCGCCCATATCTCAGTTCGCGAATTTGCCGGGCATTTTTCAGAATTTGGCCGCCAAATTTTTTTAAAGGCCTAACTCAAAATTCTGTCCCAAAACTTAAGATCATGAGACAATTCTACGTTGATTCTGAAAATTTCATGAAAAAATATTGAAACCCTATTGAGTTCTATTGTTTTGAGCGAAGTCAGTTTTGCAAATATCGCGAACTGAGATATGGGCGATTTTGTTCATTTTTTGTGATTGTTTGAACACAGAATCCACAATTAGGTAGATATTGAGCTGATAATCATAGAGAATGTGTAGTTTAGGCTTACCTTTATTTATTATTTATGGGCCAAAATCGATCAAATTTAGTGCGTATGCCCAAATATGGGTATATAGTTTTTAGCTCATAACTCAGTCATTTTTTGTCCAATCTTGATGAAACTTCATATACGAGTTCAGGGGACCACTAGCTACAAGTAAAGCACCTAAAATCTGGGTTTTGGGCATGTTCAGGGTATTTGGCTAAATTGGGCCTGATATGGACCAAATATAGGCGTGGCTGCCCCGCGGGCACCGTATGGCGGTTGGGGTCCGGGACCCCCTCAAAAGTTTGGTCACTGGTCCTAGTTTGTTGGTCAACTGCTATCTCGAAACCAAGTTTTACAAAAATATCAGGGTGAACCCCCCCCCCCCCCCCCCCCTTAAAACAGTGAAATATGGTCGCGGAAAGCTTAAATTTGAAAATGTCCTACTATACCGGTAGGACATATTCAAAATTTTCATTGCATTAAAGTTTTCTCAGGCCCCATCAGTGGATAAAAAACACTCTTGTGCCGCTGTAACCATAGTAACCTTGTAACCTTAGTAACCTTGTAACCTTAGTAACCTTAGTACCTTGTAACCTTAGTAACCTTAGTAACCGTGTAACCTTAGTAACCTTAGTACCTTGTAACCTTAGTAACCTTGTAACCTTAGTAACCTTGTAACCTTAGTAACCTTAGTAACCTTAGTAACCTTAGTAACCTTAGTAACCTTAGTACCTTGTAATGCAGCTGAGTTGATAGTTGGACTATTAGACAGGTCAGCTTCTCCAGGACACTCACAGTTATCTGAACCCTGAAAAATATATTCTGAGATAACTCTTATTCTGAGATAACTCTTAAACGCGGATACACTAAATATGTATAGCTTTTTAAAATTTAAATGATAATTTGATCTCAAAAATTGGAATGGTAAATTTTATAAAATGTAGACCAGGGATAACTCCAACTTCACTTACTAATTAGTAAGATTCTAGAATCAAGCACGTGTGAAGTTTGAAGTTTAAGAATCTCGAAATATTTCGACGATTCTTAAGAATTTTAACGCCTAGAAATAGAGGGAAATCCTGAAAACCAGCACTCACCCCACCATGAACACATTTCACACAGCCCACGTAAAGAGAACAGTCGAGAGGGCCGCATTCCTGACAAATATCGCAGTATTTACCAGTGTGACCCGGTTTACACTGACACTCCCCACAGACGCATTCACCGTTTGAGGGTCCTGGTGGGGTTTCAAATAAGGAAAAATGAGACCTGGAACTGATAAGATTCATTGAATGTAAGTTACAAGTTATATTTATAATGAATTAAAATTCTGGAATGTTTAGATTAAGCAGTGCTGAGCATTAGTTTTATCTCAATATCTCAATAGTGCTGTTATTAAACTTCAATTTATTATTATCATTAAAATTGATTAAAAATGGCACATTTCGTCTACTCTGTATCCTCACCTGAGCACTCCAGCAGATCTTGTTTGCACTCGTCTTTTGAAACGCGACAACCACAATCCTCTCCGGTAAATAACACAGAACCTGAACAATATTGCTACCTCAATAACTACAACACTGCTAGGGCGGGACTAGTTTTGGGGGATGTTAACGGGACGGTGAATGGGGATCCGGGATACAGGGGGCAGTTAAATTATCGAGGTAGAAATGTTGGAGTAAATGAAGAGTGCCAAAATAGGGGTACCAATAATAACACGCCGAAAGAATATGCCGACAATATCAACTAAATATTTAACTCACTAATTATTAATTAACCAACTAATTAATTAAATAATTACTACTAATTAACCAACTAATTAATTAATTAACTTTACCGTTTGCTACGTCACATTGGCACACGTTACAGGAGCAGTCTCCATTTCCAGAGCAAAGTGTACCCTGCAGATCACGTGGACAGGTGGAATCACTGCACTCGCAATAATCTCCTGAAATATTACAAGTTAACATAATATCAGCAAGTAGTGGATATTTTCATTAATGAGCCCGGTTATCTGTTAATAAACAGGCAAATAAATCTATTCATTGATCTGTCCGTCTGCATATTTGCATGTTTCTCAATATCTCACTCTCTTACCGTATCTCTGATCGTAACAATCGCATCTGCCACAGACACACCTGCCGTACCCCTCTCCCCCACAAACATCACCACTCTCATCAACACAGGACCCCTCCACAGCGTCCCCGTAACACTGACACGCCCCACAAACTAGGTCACCTGACAAAAAGGGGAATATTCAAACAATATACACAGATAATTTCAACAAACGTCATTATGTAGCTATAAGGTTAGACACCCTCAAAAATAATAAATAATAAATAAACCAATATACAATACAATCATCATCCATTAAGGCCCTTCAATGAGCCCAACTGATGTCATGACTCACACATAAAGAGCCATCCAACAACTCTCGAGTCCTGCATAGGACACTCAGTTAGCTCATTAAGTCGGTGTCGTCATTGGAACCAATCAAGATGAAGTTGGCGTCAATAGAATAAATGGTTCCACGGCTCACGACGACAAATTTGGTGTTAGTCAGCAAAGAAGTTTTTGAAATTGAGTTCATCTTAACCTGACTATAACTATAAGTTTTGTTCGGTTTTGGCTGTTAATTACGTAATCAATTTTTTAATAATACCAATTCGAAAATTTTTCCCCGATCCATAACTCAAGTGCCGTAGGCACAAAAGAGTCAAGGACAAGGGTTATATAGAGGTTTTTTTGGACACTGACTAAGACTGTTACTAACAATCGTATGATCATATCATTAAGCTTACACTTCAAACAAGGATGCGAGTAGAGATGCAATGTTAGTTCACTTTATTTTTGATAGTTATGGTATCTTTATAGTTTGGTTGAATGAGACCTGAATCTCGTTTTAACACTCTTTACTTTGATTTAAACTTATGAAGAGGATTTTAACTATTTACTTAACACCAATAAAACGAATATATTGGGGTGCATCGTGTAAAGCAGTAAGCATGCTTTTAAATTTATAATAAGATACAAATAATATATAAATCACAATGAAATAAAATAATTTAAACATACGATACAGGGTTTTATTCTTTTCAAATTAAACTGAAGAACTGCACTCGTCGTGCGGTCGTCTGTGTTCCTATTGTTCTTGTAGTAGTAGCTATTGGAGTGGATCCAGCCACTGGAATGGATCCAGCCACTGGTGGAGGCGGAGCCCATACGTAGTTCTGTTCCATAACCGGCTCATGTTCTATCTCCATAAGCTCGTCTATCTCTCCAACAGCCCCATCTGTCTCCATAGGCTCCTCAGAACATTCTGGGTTGCTTCTGTTAGCTGGCTCCTCCTCGCCATGTTCTCCACTCCAAACGACGGTAGAGCCCCCCAAAGAACTCTTGTCAGCAGGAGGATTGCAGATTCGGTCATCGTCACTATCATTCACTTGAGTGACGAAAATCTAAGATCGGCGATTTCGATATGATTCATTATAACGATGAGACAATGTTGATTGTAGTAAAGAATGGTATTGGTAGTAAACGAACGAAGTAACTAAACGAACGAACTGATTTTAAAATCTATATCATGGGTTTATATACTCATCTAATCCACCCCCTGTCCGAATACTCCTTCAGGAGTTAAGGTGTGAAAAATTCCGTTATTGGGAACACATCCTGAACCACCACAAACTGGGTCTAATCGTGGGTCAACTTCTCTGTCGCTGCATGGTAAGCAAATTTCGATACTATAATACGAGCTATGATTGGACGATATAGGGCGATATAGGCGCTGTGATTGGACGAAATAACGTGCGCTTTACCTGGGGACCCCAGGCTATTATATAAATATTTATGTTCATAATCCCGAATCCGAATATAGATATTTGGCCGCCAAATACCAGTCTGTCATGACAGACTGAGCGCCCCCGGCCATAAACGTGCGCTCATCGGTCAGATATTTAATTGTACTCTAGTAGCAGGGATTTTTTTAAAATATTTATTTATCTATGTATATATATTTTTCTTTTCCTCTTTTAAACCATTCCAGTACATTGTGCTGAAAGTTGGAGATTTACAATTTTGGAAGCGTGCAAGGATACCGATCTGATATCGATGGTAAATAATAAAAATACTCTAGCACAATTGTAACTGCAGTTTTACAGAACTCCAAATGCTTAATGAACACACTTGCACTTTGCAGGTACCACCCGTATTCACACTCAAAAATGAGTTTCGTCAGTTTCCGATACGAGATTGGGACGGGTTTTATTTATAAACCTTATTTATAAATAAAACAACAGTAGCAGGGAGGGGTTGAGTGTGCACTTCGATGTACAGAGTTTTTGATACTGAATCGGGCTAAGTAGCTTAGGTCATTGGTAACTCAAATCACCGAGGGGCACATGTTTTGTCGCTAGTCCCAACCCTGTGGGAGCCACGGTGATTTGAGTTACCAATGACCTAAGCTATTTAACCCGATTCAGTATAAAAAACTCTGTACATCGAAGTGCACACTCAACCCCTCCCTGCTACTAGAGTAATACAATGAATGTAATAAAACGGTAGAAATTTTCAAAAAATAGGGTAGAACAAACCCCCTATGTATTAAAAAGACCTTATGTATTAAATAAAACAGTAAAAATAAAAGGTCACCTGACTCCAAACACGTGGTAGATTTTATAGCCACGTGATCCTCACACGGACACGTGCACGTCACGGACAGGGAGACGGGTATCTTTGATATTCCTGGTATCTGGGAGGGGGTTTTATAGAGCTGGTTGTAGAGAAGGAGGACGGACTGGGAGGGGGTTTTATAGAGCTGGTTGTAGAGAAGGAGGACGGACTGGGAGGGTGTTTTATAGAACTGGTTATAGAGAGGGAGGACGGACTGGGAGTGTGTTTTATAGAGCTGGTTATAGAGAAGGAGGACGGACTGGGAGGGTGTTTTATAGAGCTGGTTATAGAGAAGGAGGACGGACTGGGAGGGTGTTTTATAGAGCTGGTTATAGAGAAGGAGGACGGACTGGGAGGGTGTTTAATTTATAGAGCTGGTTATAGAGAAGGAGGACGGACTGGGAGGGTGTTTTATAGAGCTGGTTATAGAGAAGGAGGACGGACGGATTAAAAATATATAAGTAGTTGTGCGGCCTGAGAGGTAGACTTGCAAATAGCTGTGCAGGAAATACAGTAGCTAAATTTGTGTTTTGGTCAGTTGTTATCAGATGTTATCAGTTCTTCACTTGTTATCACCTCGATGTCGAAGTTGTAGGTGTTGTTTCCCTCGTCATAACACTGGTCCACCTTGACAACTATAGAAAAGTTCACTTCTTCTTCCATTTTTACATTGAAACACCCATTTGTCGTCTCCGTCTGAATCATTATCGTGAGGATTAAGTTTGTTTTCCATGCATTTTTCCAGATTTTCAATCGATATACTGGCAAGAAACAACTGACCTTTTTTGTATGCTGTTCAGATTTAAAATCAGATGTTTTAAAGTGCATCCTAGCAACGTTATAAGTTTATATTTGTTTAAACCTGTTCGCCGGCGCATTTAGGGGTCACGACAACAGAGACCCCTGGGGGAGTCCGTGGGTTCAACTGTGTTTTCTTCACGATATCCTCTAACTTCTCTCTTATCAGGTTCACCACGTCTTTAGAGTCGTCGCTGAGCGTACCTGAATATAACGTCATCATATTAACCATGAAATTATGAAATCTACTATACTTTTTAATATGAAGTTACTTTTTTAATATGGAGTTCGTTTTGGAATTTCGAGTTTTTTATTTCACTCTTTATTACTTTGTTACCATCCATGTATTGTGTAGACGGAAGCGTTACTGCGTTAGTGCTCCCTCGGACAATTTAATGTTAATTCCTGTTTAATTCCATCATCAAATGTAATATGACGTCATCGAACGACATTATGACGTCATCATGGCAGATTTAAAGGCACTGACCAACAGACGAGAGCTGAGTGAGACTATCTGAAAGGTTCTGGTAGTCATTTTTAACGCTTTCTGTAACAGCAAATATTGGTATTATCTGTTGGTCTGTCAGGACTTTGTTTAGCTGCCCTATTGAAGGGTAATCCTGACAAGTGGAAAGTATTTACAGGAATATTCCTGGAATACCTCGTTATACTGGGTTTTTGGGAGGAGATTCATATGTACGGTATAGAAATACACGGTATAGAAAGATTTTACTGTTTTAAAAAGTGTTGTGCATGTTAATGGCTGATTAGCTCAATACTATTCATTTAACACACAAATATCAATCCTTTACAAAAAATAGGATTCCAACGCTAATAAAAATAGGATTTAAACGCTCCTTTAAAATAGGATTCCAACGCTCCTTTAAAATAGGATTCCAACGCTCCTTTAAAATAGGATTCCAACGCTCCTAAAAAACGCTGAGTGAGTACGCTCACCTCATCCAAGCTTCTGGTATAAGTATTCCCCTCACCCATTCCACATTGTGCCCTGTTAGGTCTGATTATCCCAGCTAACCTACCATCCCCAGCCATATGGAACACAGCATCAGTTGCAAAGAAGAGGACTCTACGAGCTACAGTTCTCCAACCAATCTGGGGATATGGTGAGCAGGGAGTGTAAAGGTTAAAAGCTGGGACCTGATTGGTTAATCGCTGTCACGTGCCAAGTTTTGTGCATTAACAGTTAGGAATAAGGATTATCAGATTTTGTGTCTAAAATTATGGCAGATTAATTGAACCGATCTGATAAACGTACTCCTGATTGAACTTATTTTACTGGATCTGAAAAATCATTATTTGTGCAGGAATAGCGAACAAAGAGTCTACCTTCGAGCAAACAGCAGCCTGAACGATTGCATCAAATCCACCTTCAGGAACATCTATGTTGGCCGAGATCTTAATATCGTTTAGTCTTTCCTGAAATAGACGTACAAGTCACAAGTGCAAGGATTACAGGGTATTTTGGACGATATTTTAACGTTGTCCAGTCTATCCTGAAATAGGATTAATGATTAACGCCCGATAAATCCAAGAGGCTTTACAACAAAATTGGAAAGCTTAAAGTAAAATAATAGCAGGAACAAATCGGACATGAGTATGGAAGAACACTTTGGACATGTATGATGTATCGAATTTGTTGCTTAGCTCAGATGTTCAAACCTTCCCATGACGAGAAAAATCGAATCATGTATTTTTGCGCGCCGCGCTTAACAATAACGTTTAAACACTTGCACCACAAAAATGCAATATTTTAAGCGCGGTCTGGCGGCAAAAAGTTTAACCCTGCAAATGTGAACACAAAGTAGAAACGAAGCTATAGATTGCGAAGCTTACAGTGAAATCAGCTTTAGCTTGGCAGCTTTCTTCATCTTCTTTACACGAAGTAATATCCATCTCGTGGTTAAAGGAATGCACCGCTTGGCAAATTTCGTTTTCCCCACATGGCATTTCTATTCTGCCAGGCTCTGAGACGGCAAGAATGATGACAATTATTATCATTGTATAATATAGTTAACCTGGTGGTGCCAAGATGGAAGTTACCTGGTAATTTTAGTACAGATGATAAAATATTTCCTAGAATCAGCAGATATCTCGCACCCAAGATTGGCATAAATTTCTTAAATATTGTTTATTAAAGATGAACTCTCTGTCTCTCTGTCTCTCTGTCTCTCTGTCTCTCTCTCTCTCTCTCTCTCTCTCTCTCTCTCTCTCTCTCTCTCTCTCTCTCTCTCTCTCTCTCTCTCTCTCTCTCTCTCTCTCTCTCTCTCTCTCTCTCTCTCTCTCTCTCTCTCTCTCTCTCTCTCTCTCTCTCTCTCTCTCTCTCTCTCTCTCTCTCTCTCTCTCTCTCTCTCTCTCTCTCTCTCTCTCTCTCTCTCTCTCTCTCTCTCTCTCTCTCTCTCTCTCTCTCTCTCTCTCTCTCTCTCTCTCTCTCTCTCTCTCTCTCTCTCTCTCTCTCTCTCTCTCTCTCTCTCTCTCTCTCTCTCTCTCTCTCTCTCTCTCTCTCTCTCTCTCTCTCTCTCTCTCTCTCTCTCTCTCTCTGACTGTTCACGGCATACTTGATATCATCATATTGCTTCCTATTTGTATAACTAGTTTTGTATGTGTATTAAGATAGTTGGGTAACGTAAATTAAGTACCTTGTAGTACCTTATTGTACTGGTACCGATAATGATAATTATTTTTCATGGAATAAAACCGTACTGTTATTCAACTTTCCCTCAAATAGGTATTAGGTATGTACATACCATTCCTATAAAGAAGTAAAGGCTAACAACGGAGAATAAATTGCTGGCACAAGTATCACCTAGTTATAATAGTAGACCTGAATTAGCAAAAGGAAAGGTTGGTTTATCGACAAAAGTGCCAAATCCAATTCCGTAACTTGAGGAGACATCCGTCAAACTTTCAACTGAAACATTTAAAGATCGTTTATATTATTTCGTTTTGAGTTACTCGATCTCAGGTTTCATCATAGTATTATTGTAGCTGTATCGGATACAAGTCCTTAGCCAGCGACTGGGAATAAGAATATTACAGATCTTATTTATTTTGTTATTTATTTATAAGATAATCTATAAGATAATATATTACGTAATCTCACCAACGCTGTCAGACAGGGTTTTAAGCTGATTCAAATCGTTTTTCATGGAGTAAGAGAAATCCATAAGATAATACACGTCCAAAGGGAAACCTTTAGAGGATTTAACTGTAATAGCTATCTCTTTCTCTTCACCTGTTATTGATAATCGGTGATTTATACTTATAGTAATATACATACAAAAGTTGCCAGTCACTGTAGTAAAATATCAAATTATCATTCAACATGGTTTGCTTTTTAATAATTTCAGTCTGCTACATTTTCATCAACGACAGCACCAGAACCACAAATACATGTGATGAGGTTAGGAAAAGGAAAATTACAGCGAAAATATCGCTGATCATAGCAACAGATTTCCTTTGTTGGCTACCAGTTACCATAGCTTCCTGTTTCCACTCAGGAGCAGTCATCGACGCTACACCCTACTATTCTCTTATATCCATAGTATTTTACCTATCAACTCTGTCATCAACCCTGTCTTGTACAATGATTTCTCCACAACGGTATTGGAAAAGGTCATAGAAAAATCGAACCGTTTTTTGCCAAAAAGTGGAGAAATCAGAAAGTTTCTCCTGAAGAAGACACCAACTATAACAATGGAAATGGGCGTGACCATCCAGTTCAAATGATTGAGATGAAACTTGTGAATTCAAAGCGTAGCTCATTGGATTGAAAATGTAATCTAAACCATAAAATATGGTTTACTGCATCTAGATCTATATAGCTGCAAATTAAACTTTCACTAAGATTCCTATTCCTCATAAACCTTCTTCTTCTTCTTACCCCAGTAAAATATCAATTAGTGGAGAAAAAAATTAAACTTTGTTCTTTTTCTTTTGTTCCTCATAAACCACGTACACCTTACTGTAAAGGATTGTACATGTTTCTCTGTACACCACATGTACACTGAAAATGAGGCTGTTACAAGTATACCTATCTACTCAATAGACAATTTTGGACCGAAAGTAATAAAGCAGAACCCTACTTTTCTCTGAAGAATAGAAAAGACTTGTGACGTCATATGCCATGTAGTGACGTCATATGCCGTGTAGTGACGTCATATGCCGTGTAGTGACGTCATATGCCGTGTAGTGACGTCATATGCCGTGTAGTGACGTCATATGCCGTGTAGTGACGTCATATGCCATGTAGTGACGTCATATGCCGTGTAGTGCAACGAAGCACCACACATCCCACGTGATCATATGTGGTACGATACAGTATGCACCCTATTTCCAGCAGCAAAGTACTTGTCAGTGTAAGTGCATTGATGCAATGGTACGATTTTTGTGGCCGAGTTACACATTGAACTAGGTTAGCGATATCAAGACAAAAAAATTTAACATAGAAGTATTTATGCCAAAAACGAAAGTGTGTTTAGAATTTTCCCAATCAATCCATTTACTTTGAACTAAGAATCCGATGAATCTATTTGTACATTTATAAATTAATCATACTGTCAAATAAATGTTTCCTAGAAAGGTATTGACCTCTAACATAATATGTGATATGTCTAAGATAATATTATGTACTACGAATAATGAATATCTTACCTGGTCTAAGATAAGTTATCTCGATTCTACTAGGCTTAACTTGAGTTGTATTACTGAAATCTTGTCCAGTTTTATTTGTCTCTGATACAGGAAAGGTCCACTCTTCGCAATCTTGTAGGTTCAGCTGCAGAACAGTAGAGTTTGACTGACATCTGACGGCAGTGTATTCTTCATCCTTGCACCATTTGCAAGTATAGTGTGCTCTCATGCAATGGGAGCATGTTTCAGCATCCGTGCAATCTTCAGGAGAATATCCTGAAAATATTAAGATCAAAATAGAGATTTTATCCAAACGTTTCTCTATTCGAAGTTAACAGATCATTATAATGATAATTCACTATGGAAACGTGATCTGAGCCTTTACCAGGAAGGGAGCTAAAAATCCCCTGCTGAACTTGATGATGCCAGCTGATATACATATAAAACTCTAGCAACATTTGGAATAGCTGTATTAAATTTTTCTTTGCTCAATTCAAATTTTTCATGATAAAATGAGTTTTATAGAAAAATAGATCAAAATCTATGCATTATTCAAAGTTTAGATATCAATAACAGACTTGCAATTTATCCAATTTTCATTTCTTTTACGTATTTAAATCTATGGATAGCACATTCAGTATTGAAGAACAACAGTCAATTAAATTAATTTCCATTCGCACGGTTTGAGACACTCTTTTCAACCTAGTTTATTGGACACGAACCGGCCAGATTATGCATAACTCTTGTTAAAAGTTTCAATTTTTTTAAAACTATATGAGACAAGAGAAACGCCATCCTAGGACGAGAGGAGGATTAGGACTCCTTGGACTACATTAAATCAGGATTTGCAGTGTTGTAATTAGTTTAAAACTCACCAATATTCAGAGATATCTGTGATATTATCTGTAGTCCCAAAAGTAGTTGACACGAATTCATCCCTGAATTTGAAATTTACCAACACCAAAGAACATTAAATTCTAACATTTTAATCAAATTAGAGAAACTTTTGATCAAAATACAGGAACTGTATATTTTCATTCCAATTCTATGATTTCAATGTGACAACGTCGTATTCATGATCTCAAATTATTTGTTATATAGTAGTGTCGTAGTATTTGTTAACATACACATGTGTGAGTTACGTACTATTAAAGTAAACAGTTAATATATGTGATCTATCATCTAGTGTAACTAACTGCTTTACTAACCAGAACTTATTATTTCAGTGTGCTGGTCGACCACAGCTACAAAACTACAGTCAAAGGATATACCCACAGCGAACAGACGAAAGAGTCCCTCAAAGTGGTAAAAAATTGTTCCTACTTACTCCAGTAGCAGGGAGGGGTTGAGTGTGCACTTCGATGTATAGAGTTTTTTGCTACTGAATCGGGTTAAATAGGTCATTGGTAACTCAAATCACCGAGGGGCACATTTTGTATCGCTAGTCCCAGTCCTACAGGGCGAAATTTCTAAATTGCCCTCAGGCGCAAATTTGGGATTTTTGTATCTCGGCTTCTAAAAGACGTAGAGACTTGAATATTAGCTTAAAATAACCGCAATAGCCTTATTCATATGCAAGTTATGAAGCAATATAAGGTCTCAAGTGCCTAGTTTTAAAGATATTCACGAAAAACCGTTTTTTGCTCATCGCAGCCAGAATTACCGGATTATTTTTATATCTCGAGCTAGAAAGGTCGTAGAAACTTCTCCCATATTGAAAAATATTCGCAATGAGCACATTTATATAAGACTTATGAATCATTATATGCTCTAAAATGCTTATTTGTAGAGGTATTAGCGAAAATCGGTCATTTTGGCAACACTAATACAAATTTGGTAATTCATTTTGTCTTTTTGTTGCAAATATTCAGGTTGCAATTTTCAAGATGCAGTTTGTGGCTATCGATAGGGCTTTATGTGCTATTGCATGGCTTTGATACAATCCTTCAGCACCTGACATAGGCAACAGGGGTCACAAACCCTGAAATGTCAGGAACTGGGCAGTGGCCGAGATAAATATTTGATAATTACTTGGACTCTTGACTCACATACATCTTTTCAACGGTTAGTTAGACATCTTAAACCAATTTTGAACGTTGAGTAAAACTTCTGATCCATTTGTAGCTCAGGTGATGTGCCCCAGAACCTCACGCCTGAGTGACAGTGGGCCTTATCGATCATGAGCCGCAAATCACAATGACTTTGGGCCTCAGTACTTACTTGTACTTGAGTAGGTCTCCTCAATCATTCGAGTGGCCTGCACCAATGAACTCCCGTTTGTGACGTATCATCTCCCTCCAAAGTTTGCGGTCACTAGCCATCTCGCTCGCTCCTTCTAGGTCTATGTCAGTGTTTCCTGTAAATGATGCAGCATCTTCCAGCAAACATTTCCTCCAGTTCTTTCTTGGACGGCCCCTAGATCTTCTCACATGGGCAGGGGTCCAGTTAAGCAGGTACTTAGGAAGCCTAGTGTCTGGCATTCTGGTGACATGGCCAAACCAACGCAGGCGGTTTGCTCCTATGTACGTCTCTACTGGATTTATCTTTGCACGCTCCAGCACTTCAGTGTTTCTAACCCGATCGAGCCATCTTATCCTAAGTATCCTCCCCAAGCAACGCTGATGGAACACCTCAAAGCGATGTAGCTGCTTTTTGGTTGTGTTCCAAACCTCACTACCATATAACAATATTGTCAAAACCGCTGCCTTATAAATCCTGATCTTTGTATAAGACTGGATGTTGCGGTTTTTCCATATATAGGGACTACGGGTGGAAGATGAATAATTGATATTCCAACAGCATCTTGTTCCCTGCATTGTGCTGATTCCGGGAAGCATTCTGTTTACGCTCTCATCATTCTGTAGGATGAGATATCGTTCATTTAAAATTGGGTAATTATAGGCCTGTCAAGGATTGCAGTCTAATTAAGAGCTGATCAATTGCAGCTAGTTGTGCCATATAAGGGATAACTGAGGTCACGTGACATTCAGTCCTATCACGTGACCGCTAATCCTATCACGTGACCTTGATTCGTAAAGCCTCGGGCACGTGATCACATTCGTAACGTGTCGTATGCCGACTAGGAGATTTTGTGACGTCACCAGAGCTGAAGCTACTTGATCAGGCCTTATATGGAATAATATCGTGTATCGGGTGTAATTGGACCTAATTAGAGCAGCTGAGCGCTCAATTATAGCAGCATCTGGTACCACCTTCTGAAACCCAGCAGACAGCTGGCCCAGAGAATCGAAATTAGAAGGATTTTTTATTGATGGAAATCGAAGCGGAAACCTTGTAACCCTATGTTTTCGATGACGCCGAACAAGATTAAACAGGTTATAATTGTCCTACTCTCGTGTAAATTGCTCTAAAACGTGATTGAAATTTTAATGATGCCATCAATTGTAATACAGTTTTTACATTAAGCTGAGCGGTGTAACGGCTGGCATTCCTGGGCCGCACTCATCCCAGATTGTCATTCCGCCGCAGCTTCAATTTTTATGAATATTACAGCCTGGGGTCCCCAGGTAACGACTGGAACCGCTATATCTGCCTAGTCTCAGTTATTGTAAATAACGAAGCCTGTGATCCGCACATCAGGCATTGAACGGGCTTGAATTGAACGTCGTGTTATTACTATGAGAAAAATCATAGTATCGGGTAAATTTTTTCAAAATGCACTTGAATGTCATCAATTTGATTAAGTTATCATAAGTTGAATAGCTGGCGCATTTACAGTGCTACGTTTTCAATTATTCTACGAACACTTGGAATAAAAATCTATTTATATATATTGCATTGTTTAATACTTATAATCAAGATTGCTAAGTTCAGTGTGTGGACGAAGTATAGCGATGGAATCACTAACATATTTATGACTGTTTGATATTTCTTTGCTGCAGTCTGCATATCATCCAGAGAAAGCTAATTTTAAAGAAGTAGTCTCGAAATTTTCGGGAATAAACTCAATATTGTGAAACATCATACAAAATATTATATAACGAGTGTTCTCTTTTAATAAATCATTTCATTAGTTTTTTAACTTCCTCTGTTTTCCTGGATTTTGTTGCCTGGGCATATTTCAAAACTATAGAATGTTACGGTGTGACAATTTTACCCATTTTTTCCCAAAAATGTCCAAGAAAACAGGTTCATTATTGGTTAAATTATGTTTCTAAGGCTTTTCAAACCTACGATTTACATATCTGCCAAAGAAAATAGTGAGAAATCAATCCGTTTTTGAGTAATTAAAAGTCGAAATTTCGTTACGGAGTGACTAGATAAATTTTCAGATTTTGGTACACCCATATTCTGACCTAATTTTTATCTCAGATATTCTTGAAAGTTGCAATTTGACGGCTTCCAGGCACTTTTCAGACATTTTCTCTGTAAGAGAAACTAAGTGCCTAATATAAATATGCATACAGTACAACTACAGATTGTTCATGAAACATTGGTCATTGGTTTGGTTTTAAACATCTGTAGATTAATTTATGAAAGATCGATCGGCTATATTTCTCTTATTTTCCCAGCAAAAAATATATGTTTGAAACCGGACTATTACTCAGTTGATTGAAGGCTCCGGAAGCTTTCTGAATCCTAGCTGACAGCTCACGGTCGATAGTACCGTCGCTGGAAATAATTGTACCTAAGTACGTAAAGTCACTAACTTGCTGCACTGGCGTGTCTTCAACAGTGATGTTCACTGTGGCTTCTTTAGTGTATGGCCGTTGAGAGGTTGCTTTACCAATGACCATAGCCTCAGTCTTTTTACCATTGATTCTAAGACCTCCCTGGGCACCATACATACACAAAAGGTCAGTTGTTTCATGAAGACCTTCCTCGCTGTTATCCAGTACAGCCATGTCATCTGCATAATCTGTATCTAACACAGTGATATCATCAACAAGCGGACTGATAGATCTTTGGAGAACCGCTCCGTGGGACACCACTTTGTTGCTTTCTGTTCTCTCAGCAGCCACATTGAGGCAGACATTAAAAAGTGGGGGACCCTGAATGTCTCCTTGGCCACTGCCTGAACTTACTTCAAACCATTCTGATGGTTCACCATTGTGTCTAACAGCACTAACAGTTCCATTAAAGAATGCCTGTATTATTCGAATGTATTTACATGGCAGGCCATAATGACTGAAAGCTTTCCAAATATAATTCCTGTCGATGGAATCAAAAGCTGCCTTGAAGTCCACAAAATTTACATACAGGGGGAGATTATATTCAATGCAGTTATGTATAATAGTGCGGAGTGAATAAATCTGATCAATGCATGATCTGGTTTTTCTAAACCCACACTGATTGTCTCGTAGCAAACTTTCTAAACCGTCACTCATGCGTTGTAATATGATGATTTGATACAGTTTAGATGCTGTAGATCTTAGAGTGATCCCCCTATTATTGGAGCAATGAGAGGTATCACCCTTCTTTGGTACAATTATCACGATGCCTTTCAACCAGTCGTCAGGCACTGCTTCTGAATTCCAAACTTTAGAGAACAATTTCTCCATCCTATCCACAAGACCACTTGCCCCATACTTTAACTGCTCATTAGAGATTTCGTCAATCCCAGCACTTTTGTGGTTCTTCAATTTTTTGAGACAGTTTAAAATCTCAAGTCTTGTGGGGGGACCATCACCATCACCAAGATAAGGAAAGCATGGAACCACTTCAAGATGGTCCAGGTCAGACATATCCGCATTCGTGGGAGGAGGGTTTAATAGCTCCGAAAAATGTTCTCCCCATCTCTCTCTCTGAGCAGAGGGGTCAGCAATCAACTTCCCGGATTTGTCTCTTACAGCAGTTGATTTTCGATTCTTCTTATCGGACAGTGTTTTTATCCGTTGCCAGACTTCCCTTTGACGGCCATGGACAGCAGCTGTTTCCAGATCTGCTGCAACTCTAAGAGCCCAATTCTCGTCGTCTTTCCTGCAGCTCTTTTTGACAAGTTTGTTGGCCCGAGAATACTCGCTCCTATTGTTGTTGTCACTAGGCGCCATCTGTTTAATCTTACTGCGTTCTGCAATAAGAGTTTTTGTCTCCTGAGACAAATGCTGCTGCTTTCTGCGCCGGGGGCGCTCACCCAGTACCTCCATAGACACTGCTTTAATAGTATCCTTAACTAATGTCCATTCTCCATCAAGATTCTCCTCCATTGGTAGGCAGCTAAAACGATTTTGAAGAGCAATGCAGTACTCTTCAACCTTGGACTGATCTCTAAGATTCTCAATTGCTGGAGATATCCTACGAGAGGCGTTCATTTTTTGAACTGCTATAAGTTTGACTCTAAATTGACCCCGAACCAAATAATGATCGGAGCCAATGTCTTCACCCCTGCATGATCTTACGTCAAGTAGAGAGTGACTCCACTTGGTAGAAATACAGACATGGTCAATCTGATTTACTGTGCGGCCATCTGGAGACTTCCAACTTCCTTTATGAATATCACGATGCTGGAAAAGCGTCCCACCGATTGTCAACTGATGTAATGCACAGAAATCTAATAGTCGAAGGCCGTTGTCATTTGATGAAACGTGAAGGGAATGTTTACCAATCACACCGGACCAAGCTGAGTTATCTTGGCCAATGCGAGCATTTAGATCTCCAAGTAAAAACTTCACGTCATGAGCTGGTAGTTCATCAAATGCCCCAGATAGCTGCTGATAAAAGTCATCCTTTACCCCGACTGCTGCATCCTCAGTTGGAGCATAAGCTATCACAATCGAAATGTTGATATGTCGACTGTGCAGCCTCGCTGCAAGAATACGTTCTGATATCGGACTGTATGAAATCAATGAATTTTTAGTCTTCTTCGAGAGGACTAAACCTACCCCTTGTCGTCTGTACCCATCACTTCTTCCTGAGTTAATAAAGAGGGACCCATCATCCAAGGTAACCTCACCAGTGCCGGGTCTGTGCGTCTCTGTCAGCCCCAAGACATCCATTTTATATGCTGACATATTCTGTGACAATTCATACAGCTTTGAGGAACTGCTCTCCAATGATAACACATTCCACGTTCCCACATTAATTCTGTGTTTGATAAAGTTGCACGGGAGTGCTCTCCCCTTCTCCGGGTCCACATGAGTGATATGCTGTGAACTAATAACACTGTTGAAATAAGGCGACTTCTTTGTTCTCATCTGCACACTGGGGTCCTTGCGGCTTTGCCCAGAGCACTTCATCCTGGCTACACCCCTCCTTGAACTCCGAGAGTCACTCCACTTTTGGTTATTCATTGATGTTTCAGTAGCTATTTTAAGGTTGAAGGGTAGCTGGCCCCTCGAACCTGGTAGTTTTTTGTCGACCTTTACTGGTCTAGATCCATATTTTTTTGTTGCACCTCATCTGTTTAAACTGGAATCACCCAGAACAGATTACTGTACTTAATAGTGGCACCTCGTAAAGGGTGTACTATGGTCATTGAAATAGGAGAGGTTATAAGTTACACGATCACTATTTCCTGAGATTATAAAAATCTCTTGCCACCAAGAGACAAGGGTATTTGTACAAGGGTATTTGTACTCTTGGCTTAAATTGCCTCTTCGTTAGTATCATCAATCAGGTTTCTAACTTCTATATCAACTGCCTGTCCAGTGTCCATCCGTCTCTTTGAGATTCATTATTACTTCAAGTTCAGCCATTTCGCTTCTGTTCAGCTGTAGGCGTAATGAGGGACTTCAGTCCAGCAATAAAGTCAATATCTCTAGATTTAGCAATATCTGGTTTCGCTACTTTTAAGGTAATTGTGTTCAGCAAGCAAGTTTGTAAGTTTTCAGTCGTACTGCCCCAAAGTATTGGCCCCCAGAGCACCAGTAATGCTGGAGCACTGGTAATGCACATGGTAATTATGCTGATTTTTTGCTTAACATAGCTCATTTTTAAGTTCCTTTTTCAGCTCCTTTATCTCTAAATATAATCTTGAACCTGGGCTCTACATGTTATCGAATGTCCACCAACCTCGTGCCCTAATTATTGCCAGCCCCAGGACCTCTGGCACCAGCAACTTTGGGTCCCAGAACGTGAAGAACTCAGTGACTCTGTGCCCCACATAATTCTAATTTATGACTCAACGTAAATTGTAAATGCTGAGATGGACATTCGATAACCTGTAGAGCCCAGGTTCAAGATTATACTTAGAGATGGAGGAGGTGAATCTGTTTTTATGCCAGTATGATAGGGAAGACTGCTGAAAAAGGAACTTAAAAATGAGCTATGTTAAGCAAAAAATCAGCATAATTACCATGTGCATTACCAGTGCTCCAGCATTACTGGTGTTCTGGGGGCCAATACTTTGGGGCAGTACGACTGAAAACTTACAAACTTGCTTGCTGAACACAATTACCTTAAAAGTAGCGAAACCAGATATTGCTAAATCTAGAGATATTGACTTTATTGCTGGACTGAAGTCCCTCATTACGCCTACAGCTGAACAGAAGCGAAATGGCTGAACTTGAAGTAATAATGAATCTCAAAGAGACGGATGGACACTGGACAGGCAGTTGATATAGAAGTTAGAAACCTGATTGATGATACTAACGAAGAGGCAATTCAAGCCAAGAGTACAAATGCCCTTGTCTCTGAGGCCCAAAGTCATTGTGATTTGCGGCTCATGATCGATAAGGCCCACTGTCACTCATGACTCAGGCGTGAGGTTCTGGGGCACATCACCTGAGCTACAAATGGATCAGAAGTTTTACTCAACGTTCAAAACTGGTTTAAGATGTCTAACTAACCGTTGAAAAGATGTATGTGAGTCAAGAGTCCAAGTAATTATCAAATATTTATCTCGGCCACTGCCCAGTTCCTGACATTTCAGGGTTTGTGACCCCTATTGCCTATGTCAGGTGCTGAAGGATAGTATCAAAACCATGCAATAGCACATAAAGCCCTATCGATAGCCACAAACCGCATCTTGAAAATTGCAACCTGAATATTTGCAACAAAAAGACAAAATGAATTACGTACCAAATTTGTATTAGTGTTGCCAAAATGACCGATTTTTGCTAATATCTCTACAAATAAGCATTTTAGAGCTTATAATGATTCATAAGTCTTATATTAATGTGCTCATTGCGAATATTTTTCAATATGGGAGAAGTTTCTACGACCTTTCTAGCTTGAGATATAAAAATAATCCGGTAATTCAGGCTGCGATGAGCAAAAAACGGTTTTTCGCGAATATCTTCAAAACTGGGCACTTGAGACCTTATATTGCTTCATAACTTGTATATAAATAAGGCTATTGCGGTTATTTTAAGCTAATATTCAAGTCTATACGTCTTTTAGAAGCCGAGATACAAAAATCCCAAATTTGCGCCTGAGGGCAATTTAGAAATTTCGCCCTGTAGGACTGGGACTAGCGATACAAAATGTGCCCCTCGGTGATTTGAGTTACCAATGACCTATTTAACCCGATTCAGTAGCAAAAAACTCTATACATCGAAGTGCACACTCAACCCCTCCCTGCTACTGGAGTAACTACAGTAGTAAGAAATGACATACAATGGTTAAAAATAATAAAATCTTATAATTGACGTTAAACAGTTATTTTACAAATATTGAGCATATATTAAACAAAAATCTGCTAAAAAACAGTGTCTCTACAAAGCTAACATATACTATTGTTAAGCTAAAAATTTCCATTTTCAACAACATCTCTCAATTTCCTTATATCGCTGTTCTTCTTGGTGAGAGAATCAACATTTCCCGTGTTGGAATCCAGGTTATGTTATTAACTTCTCCAGACGAGACAGTCTCTCTGATTCCCGCTATGTCAAGACGCATCCTCATGTCTAATGGTTGCTTTACCGATGAGATGCTCTGGAATAACTGGTTAGAGTCGATAAATCCGTAAATCGGGATTACCTTCTTCCTAGCGTCATTAAATAGCATTTCCGAAAGTAGCTGCCGAATACTTTTACTTTTACAACACGCTTGATCTTGTTGCTCGACCAGGCAATGAGTGATGCTTGATGTCCGTCTGATAAGAAAACTAAGTACCCACGACCACTATGAGTCTTGTTAGGAAGGTTTCCTAGACTAGCATCAGAATAGAATATTACTTTAATCTTGTCCTTCTCCAGATTCATGCGATTAAACTTCATCTCACGGGGTCCGAACTTGACTTTCTTCACGACTTTGTTTAGAATGACCATTTGCTTTACCTTAGCACTGCTGGTATAAGTTGATAATTTCATCGTGTCGAATGAGAGGTCAGGTCTTGTTTGGTAACTTATCCATAAAAGTTTGCAGAGTGCTTCTTGGTAGAGTCCTTTCTCTCCGCTGGTCAGGGGTCTCTCTGGGTTTTTGTTTCTTTTGTCCATTGATACTGGCTGTATCTTTTCACAGTATTCTCGTTGATCTGGCGTGCCAGACTGCCAGGTAATAGCAGGATTGCAGACGGCAGGACGGCTTTTAAAAATAAATTACTTGGAGGAATTCGACGCGCCGCGCAATATTCTTCTATATCGTTGCTAGCTTTACAAAGCAACGATCTGGAAGGGTTGACATCGTCAATCAATAAATTACAAATCATTGATAAGTTTAGTGTGTGTATGTATTTAAATAGTAAATACTTGTAACGCGATGCACAACTGGGTCGCGCTCGCGCATCCAAATTCCAATATAATGCTTTTCGCAACCATGAACCAGATCGGCGAGATGCGAAGGATTGACATCGTGAATCAAAGTAAATACATACACACAAACTTTTTAATCGTTGTTATAATAAATTGTTCATTATTTTTGTTATAGCATTATTTAAATACACGTTGCATATCTTTTCGGTGCGCAAAGCACAGCTGTGAGCTGGCCGGTGCACGATAAAAGTGGTATACAATATGTATCAAAGATTATTTATTGTAGGTTTATATATATATATATATAACCTACCAAGACGCGCGCCTAGTTGAAATCGCCGCGCGCCAACGGTCTTAAAATTTTAAATATTTTAAACAAATATGGCAAAAGCTACTTCGTAGCTCTTGCCATCGGGCCATTTCGAGAAGAAAGCGGCCCGGCGCGCGCTACTTCGAAGAAATTTAGACGAGTAACATCCGTCAAGTTTCATGCACAATGCACGGCATATGCATAGCTGAGTACACAACGACTAACTGAAATTGAACTTTGATTTGTCCACAAAATTATTTAGCTTGTTTCTTTGGCAGCTGGTATTGACCGTTGTCAATGATTTGGCCTGGCGCGCGCTACTTCGTAGCTTCGTAGCTTCGTAGCTCGTGCCATCGGGCCATTAACATTTCGAGAAGAAAGCGGCGCGTGCTACTTCGAAGAAATTTAGACGAGTAACATCCGTCAACAGCCGGTATGCGGTATAGTATTTTAAAACATATAAAACGACTTTTTAGGCAGCGCTCAGCCTGTCATTCCGTGAAAATGTTGGCGCACAAATTATTGAATTTGCCTAAAGTAAAACTAAAATGTGGATCTTTACAAAATGAAGTGCAAAACTCTAAATTAAGAAAATTATTATCACATCTAAAATAGCTAATAATTTAACTAATTATTAAAATATCTGATTACGTGATCAGTAGATTATTATCATTATTATTAAATCTAAAAAAGCTAATAATTTAATTAGTTATTAACAGGCCCCTTAACATGGGCAATAACATACGCTTAATAAATTAAATTATACAAAGAGACAAATTCAAGTCTATTTTCCGATTCTGTTACTTGTCCAATGTCTCTTTAGATCTATTTTGGTTTTTCATTGTGGGAGTTCCCACATTTGTTGGTTGAGAATGCTCAACATAAAATACATAACACTTGACTGCAGACATCCCAACACCAGTGCGTTGGGACATAGTGTTGGTCTGCTTCAGGATGTGTTAGATCCCAGAGATCACAGAGAAGCCGCCATCCCCTCTACTGCTTTAGCTCAGCAGCAGCATGAGCCCTGGTTTCCTCAGTGATCAGGTTTCCTCAGTGATCAGTAGAACTGAACACTGAATGAGATAATTATTTGAAGAATGAGAATAGGCATAATGATCATTATTTTGTGGTTTCATCCCTATTTAGTAAAGAAGAAGTTAATTAACTTGAACTAGGTTGATGTGTAATTTTGCATCAAATTGAGATACAAGAGCTTTCAAAGAAATGCTCTTAGCCAACTTTATAGTATTTGAAATGTCTACTTACTTACTTGTACTTGAAGAGGTCTTCTCCTAATCGTTGGAGTGGCCTGCACCACACTGTAACTCTTTTTTTTCGATGAATGAGACCTCTCCAACGTACCCTGTCAGCTGTCTGTTGCTTGTTGCTCTGCATCTTCCATTGTGATATTATCGACACCTGTGAAAATAGCCGTGTCCTCTAGGACACACGACAACCAGTTCTTGGGAGGCCTGGTCTTCCTCTAGACCTTTTGCCATGCTTTGGGATCCAGTGTAGAAGATAGTTGGGTATTCTCTGTCTGACTTATTAAAATTAACATTGAGAAATTATAATTTATACAGACCAATTTATATATTGTAACTTAAGGTTTTATTTATTATTGTTAATAAAGTTTATATTGAAAATTGTATACAGTACACCAGTTAAATTATTTCAATGGTCACATGTATCATGGTTAAGAATTTTATGACATTGAACGAATCTATTTATAACAAGTATTAAAGACTGCTAGTATTTTTATTTATTTGTTTTCACTTCTGTACGTTTAGGCAGTTGCTCTTGTGACCAGAGTTTAAAAGTTATATAATATATTGTATTTTCTACCCTGGTTTTTAAAATGGTCTACCGTTTTGTTGCATTTACTATATCGGTTTTTGTTTTCGCGGTGTCCAACCTTATAGCTAGACAATGACTATTGCTGTTATATCATGTGTATATTGTCTTCTCTTTATTAATAAAATAATTTAGATTGTTAAGATATTGTTAAGAGCCAGTACATTGAATTTTCATTTGGCTTCTTTTACTTCAAATGGTTTTATAAATGGTCTACATATATATTAAATTATTAACCATTCATTCTGTATGTGCACGAAAATTTATTTCAATCAATAAATGTTTCCCTGATCTTTGAAGATTATTGAATTTTTAAGGGGTTTTTACTTTGAAATATCATTGAAAAAGCATTCATATACGTAAGTAACATATAATAATAACTGGCTTGAACTGAATCTTTGGGTTTTGAGTTCTTTTTGGCTATAAAGCGATCTATAAATTTCTAGTTATTATTATTATATTAAATATGATTCCCGCAACCAATGCAATTATGGTTTAACCGCCATGTTTTGGTTCAGCCGAAATAAATTTTACACAGATGTTTTGTGTAATGTAATTGTATTTTATATTGTTGTAAAATTTATTTGAATCTTGAAATAAAATAAAACCACTATCCGACAGCTATAAGCAGCTGCCTGATTATTAGAATGTCTGAGTTGGAGTTTGATGATGAAGTTGATGCTGAAGAAGAAGAAGAAGAAGAAGTTGATGCTGAAGAAGCAGAAGAGGAAGAAGCAGCTGATGAAGGAGCAGGAGGTGAAGAAGATGATGATGATGATGACGATGAAGATGACGACGATGATGACGAAGATGGTAACCTTAATTATTAACACACTGAGCTGTTGAACCACAGATAAAAACATATTACTTTGGCATTTCCTTTTGGAAAAAATTTTATTTAGCAGTAACATATATTTTGATGTTACAATTCTTAGAACAAGAATGTTAACCTTCAAACACAAATACTAGCAATTTAAGATGGTCTATCAATTATATTTCAGTATAAGTAACAAATCTTTAATTTTGTTTCAGATGAAGAAGACCTGGTTGATCCATTAGTTACAGAAAGAGAGCGCTGTATCAACTCCTTTGACTGTCACGGTTTCAGACATGCCCTTGAAGCTTGTAATGCCCGTGTTAAAGACGAAGGTATCCAAGAGAACTGCACTCCTGAGTTCTTTGACTTGTTAGAATGTCGGGACAAATGTGTAAGTCTGAAAGTTTTGCTCCTGAGCGAATTAAAAATAATAATAAAATAGTTTATTATAATTTCTTTAAATATTAAAAAGCAAGAAAACTTTAAATTTATTTAATGTCATTTAACCTATAATAACATCAAAGGAAACTGATTTGCCGATCTTTAATAAGTAAACATCAAATACTATTTCAACATTAACCAACTTAACATATAATGTTTCACAGGTCGCTCACGGAGATATCTTCAAAACCTTGCTCAAATAAGGAGTACCATCATGTACCTAGATCAGTGTCTGCTGTTGTCCGGACTCTTGTGACGGGCTCTACCAATATAGTGGTGTTTGAAATACTTCTCCGAAGAAACTTAAGGGTTTTGTTTGCTTTCAAGAAAGGGTTGTCACGAGAATTATTAACTGCCTAGGCTTTTTCTATGTTAAGAATATAACCCATGATAATAGGTTCCTTTGTAACTAAGAAAATAATGTGTTATAAGTATAGTCCGTCTCTTTAATTTATTGAATTGCTTTAGATTGTGTTTTGTATCGTGTATTTAAACATCCCATTTCTCATGACATAATGCAATTGTTTTCAATGTTTGGAATCAATAAAAATCAGCCAGTTATTTTACCCTAGCATCCAATTATACTGTACCAAAATACTATAATCTTTATAGCAAACAAAAAAGTTGCAATTTATATTTTATTATGACTTGCTTAATCCTTCACGAAAAGGTTGTAAATTAGATTCTGTTCCACAATTATTGTTCTCTTGCATCTCTTGACAATTCAATTCCGTTAATATTCTCAAATACTAACCGTCCCGTATACAGTACATCACACAGTAATGTCTGTATGAGTAGTCGTTATGGTCGCGGCAGGGCACCACCTCGCGGTGATCGCTACTATCAGGATAAGAGATCACATTATAATGACGACCGCGCCTCCTCCCAAAGGTCCCAGCAGGACGAGAGACCGCCGTATGATGAGCGGCCCCCGCGTCGTGGTGGTAGAGATTCCAGTAGAGGAAACAGGTACATCGTCCAGTGACTTTATTCTTTATACTTTTAACAGTGCTTCAAATGAAAGCATTTTAAATTGTACCTTAATTGAAATTTGTTAAGTTGCCTCTTTATCAAGTAAGTTGAAATCAAAGTCTCCGTATATCACACTGAATTCCCTGCTCCATATCACGTGACTGAGTGTGTCCCACGTGACTGAGTGTGTCCCACGTGACTGAATGTGTCGCAGGAGAGAGGAGACCCCGCCGAGGAGACGGCGTGAGCGGCGCGGCAGCTCCACTCACCACCACACCAGTAACCACGCTAACAGCGGAGATGCTAACGCGCAGATCAACCAGATCATCCGCAAGTTAGAGCGGGATGATAGGAGGGAGCGGACTAGACTTGCTGTTCAAGTAAGTTAACTGGAAAATACAGCTAGTTCCCTGTTTAAGTGGGAAATGTTAAACAGTAGTTACCCTAGTTACAGCTAGTTACCCTAGTTACAGCTAGTTACCCTAGTTAGTAGTTACAGCTAGTTCCCTGCGGTGGAAATTATAATCCTTGGGGTCCTTTTTGGTAGTCTCGTCATCCACAGTAGAGCTGTTCTAATGTTCCAACAACCAACAACCTTACAACAGATACAAGAGTTTGCACAAGAGCCCGCCAACAGACAAGTGTTGGAAGCACAGTGTGTTACACTGCTTAATCTCCTGGATCCTATGATTGAGGACGCGGTGGAGAGGGAGAATGATTACAACCTTCCTCGAACCATCGCCAGTATAGGTGGGTGGGCAATGCGGTTATAAGTGTAGGTGGGTGGGGAATGCGGTTATAAGGCTTGGAAATGTGGGGTATAACAATATTTAGACAGCTTTTACTGATATTACATAGTTCTCCTTATTTCTGGAGTCGATCACGTGGTTGTAAGCACATTAGTTTGTAATAACAAAAACAGGTAATCACCTATTAAAGTTGATATCTAATCACGTAATTATATCATTAAGTTAATTAATTAATTAACGCACTGCAGGACTGGGACTAGGATCAAAGTGTAACGAGTTAATTAACTGGCTAACTAACCGACTGATGTCTGCGGACAACACACCAGAAGTTACGGGCTTTCTCCTCAACATCACCAAACATCTCTCTGATAAAAAGGGATCCCTTAGCACAGGTTCGTACTGTGTGACGTCATGATATGTGGTGTGGTGTGATGTGACGTGGTGTGGTGTGACGTCACGTGCGCGTGGTGTGGTGTGACGTCACGTGTTGTGGTGTGACGTCATGACGTGGTGTGGTACTTTTTAAAATAAGAGACTTCTTATTAAAATTATGTTTAATTTGGTTAGTAGTTACTACGAGCACGACATTATAGTAGTAGTAAGGTCCCTTATCTATTTGCCTCTAATTAATCGTTATTTTTTTGTATTTATTACTTTTCATTGTTAAAAACAACTGGGGTCATTGCTCATATGAAATATGAAAATAATCTCAGTTGATTAAGTAACAAATGTATAACAACTAATTAACCCTTGTCAGGAGTGTTACCGCTGATAGACACTCTGATACAGCTGCTGGAGAGGTTCGCTAACCCTCAGATGATAATAATACTACTTGATGCTCTAGTCCCCCTAACTCAGGCCTACTCCAGATTCTTTACTCCTCACTTCACTAACATCATAGGTATTTTACAAGATTTATAGTGATCAACTTTTTAAGATTTATAGTTAAATATAATCTCACCAATCCAATGCGATGTTTACTATAAATAAAATTAACATTGGTGAGATGAAATGTGTGTGCCAAGTTCTACCTGAAATGTTCCAAAAGGAAAGACGAAGTATTTTATTAGGCACGTGACAGAGAGATTTGTTTCAGATGTATTGATAGGGTGGCACATAGAGTCTGACACTAACGTGGACCTACAGAAAAGTATTTCCAAAGCTTTTCTCTCCTTCAAAGCGTTTTGGCTCAGTGATATCTCCTACCCTCTCTCCCTGATCATGCAGGTGATCGATTGATTTAATTAAAAATTAATTATCTTCAAAATGATGTAGGCTTTGGAAACTATGAAATTTTAACTGACTTTCCAAGCGTTGAAAAGATTTCAAAATTGGCGTAGAACTGTTCCTAAAAATATCTCGTATGTTACTCATACTTCATCCTCAGCACATAGATAATCAAGTGAATTATAATATTTATTAGTATTTAGATTCGGCATTAAGTTAAAACATACCCCAAAAAATATAAATGCAAGCTACTTCCTAACAGTTTGTTGGCGACGCACAGAAACAGCAACACGAAGTGTGCAACAGTACTTCAATAGACAAGGAAGCAGTCCAGCAGTTCGTCTCATTGATTAAGGTGTTCACTGCTCTGTTATCATCTCTAGAAGAGGGTAAGTTACTGATCAAACCACTTGACATGACGTCACACCACGTGACATGACGTCACACCACGTGACATGACATCACACCACGTGACATGACGTCACACCACGTGACATGACGCCACACCACGTAACATGACGCCACAACACGTGACATGACGTGGTATGACGTCACACCACGTGACATGACGTGACATGACGTCATACCACGTGACATGACGTCACACCACGTGACATGACGTCACACACCATGTAACATGTCTATATTTCAGTGACGTCAGTATCCCCGAATGTACCAGATTTCCTAAGTAAGCTAGTAAATCAGATAATAGACAGTTCCTCACAGTTACTGTGTGTTCACGCCTCCTACGAGGTGGTGTCAGTTATTGCTAAAGCTACCCACATTGTCACAAAGGTAATGGTAGCTAGTGCTAAAATCTGCGAAATTGAAGTTTCATTTTAAATTTTACTAGTTCTTCTTTGAGTTCCCACTTCCCATCGGTTTTTATATGTCATTGATCCCTAATTCGCCAATTCGCCAGGTTATAAAATGAAAGCAAATTGTAAAATCTTAAATTTCAGTTCAGTAATTACACTTTCTTGAGTAAACATTAACCAGTAAAAAAGATGGTTCCCAATCAATCAAATATTAAATTCCACGTTTCTGCAGTGTCTGCCAGCCCACTTTGGCCACATCTGTGATCAGCTGGTTTGTTTCCTGATAGACTGCATCAGTCCGCTAGACTGTACTCCTGCTCCTGACAGCACTATATTGGACTGTCTACACGCTATTCTACATATTACCGGTATAATGTGTACTTGTTTTACTTCTTGAAATACCGTGTATCTCATGATCTTATTGAAAACTCATTTGTTAACATGGATAGAAAAGCATGTTTGTAAATATCTTGGTGCAGGTCTAACTAATTAACTAATTAAACTACACTACTACACTACACTACTAATTTAACTATATCGAGTTTTCAATCACTCTATAATCTAAATCTACCCATCACGTGACATCACATAGAACCACGTGACATGACGTCACACCACGTGACATGACGTCACACCACGTGACATGACGTCACACCACGTGACATGACGTCACACCACGTGACATGACGTCACACCACGTGACATGACGTCACACCACGTGACATGACGTCACACCACGTGACATGACGTCACACCACGTGACATGACATTACACCACGTGACAACCTCCCATCCTCAGATAACGACAGTTCTTGGCTGGGAGCCAGCATTCTCACCTCAATGTTAGCCTCCTCCTCGCCTCTGGTATCCCTGAGGAATTCAAAGAATGAACAGATCCTGGCGGTTTTGTTCAAGATATTCCAGTCCCTTCTTCAGCTTCACAACTTCAAGCTGTTGGATATTGTGTACCAGTTCATTGTTCAGGATCTTCATATTGCTATTGAGGTTATTTAAATTAGGGAGGCAATTAATTTAATGGTATTAATTAAGAAGTTTTCAAAAACCCGTTTGATTATTGTTTATCTATCGTAGTCAGTTTTTAGTATTGTCATTTTTATGAATCACAAAAACGTAATCTTTCAACTTTCTTTAGAAATTTAATCATTTATCATGATGTATCAACACTCAGCAGTCAACAATGATTTATTCAATGGTAAATGACAATGATCGTGACAACTTATTAAATAAATAATTTAATTTAATAATAACTTATTAAACATTATTAAATATCTCCTCCCCAAACAGAAAATACTGAAGTGTGTAGAGGAGAAAACAGACCTAAAAGAAGCAGAGATACTAGCTAGCGCGAACCTGGCTCTACTCACAGAGATGGCGGGAAGCAAGACGCATGGTTTTAGTACCTGGGCCTTAAACCCCACCATCTTCGACCTCGTTACCTCGGTAAGTGGCATGTCACGTGACATGTGAACACCACGTGATTGCTGTGAAGTCATTCTATTCTATATAATGTTAGTTTTAAACTAACGAAACGATCATTTTGTGCCACAGATTTTACTTGTGCCACAGATATTACCTTAAGATCTATAAAGCTTTGTAAAGTTGTTTAGGTCGGCTAGTTTTTCCTGATATATTATATCTGGCACCATAACGTCATGACGTTACACCACGTAGCATAACGTCACACCACGTGGCATGACGTTACACCACGTGGCATGACGTCACACCACCTAATCCCTCTCAGGTACACTCGCCCCACAACTGGATACTAGCTAAGCACTGTCCCAGTGTTCACTACGCTATACTTAACGTTCTGCACGCAGAGTGTAAACGTCATGGTTATTTCCTTCCGGGTTGGTTTTCTTACTTCCTGTAATTTTGTACTAAGTATTTATTATTTATACAGGAACAGATTAATCAATTAACTAATGAACACGTTAATTAGTTGCAATCTCCATAAACAGGAGCAGGGACCTCGGAAGTAGTTCAACTACAACCCCACAACACATCACAACAACTGTGTAGAGTGCTGAAGTTACTGGCACTCCTCCTTCCCCACTCTTCTCTCTCTTTTGATAGCAGGTTATTAGTACTTGTCTCTTTCTTTTATAGAACCATATCACCGGTATGTCTACTATCTAGATCTTTTAAAAGTAAGTGTGACCCAGACACAAACTTAACAATGTTACTTCCAGATATTTCTGTCTGCTGTGGGTAAAGAGACTAGTAGAGATAATGAAGAAGGCGGGAGAATGTTCGGAGAGCATGAAGTTTTGCCATTCTGAGTTGCAGGAACTCTCTCTTGCTCTGGTCAGGATAGCTGATGATCCTGAGAGAGATATTCGGTTGGAGGTAATTCTTGTTTCAGATGGATTATTTAAGATACTTATCAGTTTCAGGGATTATTTAAGATTTTAATAAATTTTAGGACGGATCAGTATCTGAAATCGGCCAAATAAAAATTGTTAAATATAAAATTATTTAAATCTACAAACTTTTATTGATGAATGTGGTATTATTTTTATATTAATTAATTAATTAATGAAATATTAAACTGTGTTTAGGTGGCAGGGTGTCTGAGATTACTGCTTCTAGCTCAACTACTAACAAATAACACTCAAGTACATTGTCTAGCTGTTTCCATCCTTCACATGGGTACGTAGTCATGGTTACAGTGTTTTATGTTACTGGTATTTTGCATTTTATTTTAACAGCTTAAGTCTTAATGTTACTATTAGTCAAGTTATGATATAAATGGTATTTTCATTATAACTGTAGTTATATGTCTCAAAGAAAACATTCGCTTTTAAAGTCCGACAAATTGTATTTCAAACCTTTTTATCATAGAGTCCACTATCATCATCATCTCTGCTACTTCTCCCAAAATCCTAACCATGCATTTCCAACTATTCACTGTACCAAATATCTCCTTGTCTCCAACTAAACAGTCTCATCCCCAGGAGATGTAGACGGGGCTACACGGGGGGCGTTCGTGGGCGTGCTAGAAGCACTCGCTCCGCAACTGTTGCTAGGATACGAGATAGACAGGTTGAATATGGACAAGTTCGCTATGAGACCGCTACTTCATTCCAGACATCTGCTCCAGTTCAACACAGAGGTTAGATAAGAGCAATACTAAAAACCACGTGACATGACCTCATACCACGTGTTATTACGTCACACCACGTGTTATTACGTCACACCACGTGTTATTACGTCACACCACGTGTTATTACGTCACACCACGTGTTATTACGTCACACCACGTGTTATTACGTCACACCACGTGTTATTACGTCACACCACGTGTTATTACGTCACACCACGTGACATGACGTCACACCACGTGACATGACGTCACACCACGTGACATGACGTCACACCACGTGTTATTACGTCACACCACGTGACATGACATCACACCACGTGTTATTACGTCACACCACGTGACATGACGTCACACCACGTGACATGACGTCACACCACGTGTTATTACGTCACACCACGTGACATGACATCACACCACGTGTTATTACGTCACACCACGTGACATGACGTCACACCACGTGTTATTTCAGGTGAGTCTGGTAACGAGTAACCAGTTTACAATACTGATGAGACTGATCCTGCTGAACCAGATCCCCGGCAAGTTTATACACGACGACTGGTTAGAGAGACTGTTCTACGGGTGCAACACATCACAACACTCCAAGTTTACTTTTATCAACGGTAAATAATCACAATTAATATGTTAATTATGCGACATCTTACTGCGCGACGACTTTTAATTATGCGACTCTAATAATAAATAATAATGCACAGATTTTTCATAAGCACGAACAATATCATTCAATCTCAAAATCGGTCAATAGTTAGTTCATATTATATGATTCCACTACTACTGCGTGTTGACAATACGATTCACTTTATCACTTTAAAATGTTCAATTGATGGATCGATTTTATGTGCTACTAAGCTGAATTTGTTAAATAAATCTTACATTTTGAATTGACTTACATTTAAAATTTACCAAATCCCGTGCCATCAGACATTTATCATGAGACACTTTTACATAATATGTTTCATATGCATTGATACATATTGCTTCGATGTATAATTCAAGAAACGTCTAGTAAAACAGTGTGCTTACGAAAATGATACACTCTTTTAAACCTTAGTCGATATTTGGAAGTATCGCGAATTAAGTGAATGGCAAGTCGCCGAATGTTACAATTTAGTGAGTTTATAATGTGCTTATTTTCGCACCAACTAAAAGTCTCGGCTAAATTAGAACCAAGCCAACCACATTTCATGACGTCACACCACATTTCATGACGTCACACCACGTGTCATGACGTCACACCACGTGTCATGACGTCACACCACGTGTCATGACGTCACACCACGTGATATGACGTCACACCACGTGATATGACGCAAACCAACCCAGGTTCCACTTCTCCGTGCGACAGTTCTCTTTGGTTCTGGTTTATGTGGCACATGTCGCTCTACGCTGTCAACAGTCGACTGAAGACTCCTCTCGGGAAAGCAACGGAGACTTTCGAATGTATCGAGGGTAAGGGAAACTTTAGTTTTTAGATAAAATAAATAAATATTAATATATATTAATATCTGATATTGTTATCATCTACATGTAAAAAAACTGTTTGTTATTATATGCTTATCTGCTTTCCTCGAAAATAAAAACAATTTATGCTCTGTCTCTTGTCATTGAAGTGAAATTTCTAAACTAGAAATACAAAAGTTAATCAAGTTCCTTATTTTTATAAGTAAAGGGAAAAGTCATTAAACCGACTTTTTATCATACGATTATTAAAAGTGCGAGATTCCACCAATGAAATGTCAGGAATACTGCACGAGCTGCTGGAGGACGGGGCAGTAACAGAGGACACAAACGCACGTGGCATTATCTCCGGCATTGGGAGTCAGTGTTATGTTTCCCTGCTGAGGAGTAACCTACTGCTACATTTTATTAATAACTTGGAGAAACTCATCTACAACGCTTACGAGGGTTAGAGTTACTTTAAATTGAGCTGTTTTTAATAGAATTAAATTAATGTTGTTCATCAAACACTTATCATATTAATCTATTATTCTATAGCTATATAAAAATGATAAATAAAGTCAAATGTTATATGCACTCTTTAAATACGAGCTCTAACTAAGTCACTTGGATTCGTTCGGCTGATATAAAACCTGACTTAAATAATCGTGTAAACGAAAATACTAAATTTCCTAAAAATACCATAAATTCCAGAAAAGCTAAATATAATGATTTGTGACAGGTACAGTGCACAGTATACAAGGCTGTAACAAAGCAGTGAAGAACTTCTTCGTGTTGAACAGGTCAACATGTGAAGAGTGGTTTAGTAGAATAAGACCTGCTATAGCAGAGGTTCGTTTATTTGTCTGTTTGTGGCAATATCTCTGTTTGTTTGTGGCAATATCTCTGTTTGTTTGTCTGTTTGGTCTGTCTGTCTGTTTATAAGTTTATACTACAGACCCAGGAACTTACTTTACGTTATTTCATAACAGACTGCACTGTACAATGTCACATTATAAATACCCTTCTAGTAACACCCTAAACAGGGCTGTGTTAAATGTTAACCTGTATCTCACTGAGCCCACCTCCTCAGGTATGCAGCAACACTGGAATGTACGCGGAGAGTTGGCGCCACGCGCTCCACATCCAGCCCTCCACCTCTGCGTTACTGTTGTCAGTGCGCGCAGCGCTGAACATGCACGCGCCCGGCTATATCCGGGGTTTGAAGTGTATTTATAGTGAGCACGATGGGTTACTTAATGCTGCTGAGCTGCAGGTGAAGTTTGTTTTATACTCGCATTTCCATCCAGCTTATTTCCAAATTTTTTAATTGTTCTGCTTACTTTTTATGGGAAGATTTTAACTCTTAAAATATGTTGAAAATATATCACTGATATGCACTTAACATAATTAAGCACTTCAGTTTTTTCCGATAAAGATAATATTAAGTAATTATAATATTAAGTAATTATAATATTAAGTAATTATAATATTAAGTAATTATAATATTAAGTAATTATAATATTAAGTAATTATAATATTAAATAATTATAATATTAAGTAATTATAATATTAAGCTGATGGTTGTAATTTGACAGGCAAGTGGAAGATACGAGGAAGCTAGTGAAGTCTACAAAGCTACAATAGACACAGTCAGTAACAGCGAAGAGAAGCAGTTCATTGCTCTGCAGGCCCTCGAGTGTTATCTTGGTATGTGACACGTGTTATCACATGGCACCTGTTATCACGTGACCATTTAGTTTATTTGCGGTTTTATTATTTTCATTGTTTATAGTTTTTAAAATTGCGACTTTCTTGTTTTATGGGGTAACCTTGGATGACATGTTAATATTATATGGTATCAATTCTGGCCTTAATTTTATAATTATTTTATTTAATTTAATATCGTAAACTTACAGTTCGTATTTTCAGCACTGAACGACTGGGACGAAACTCTGTCATGGTCACAGATGCACAGTAACGAAATATACACTGATAAAACTCCCTATGATAACAATTACTTGCATGCTTTGCATGCCTTTGATTTGGGAGATTTTAATGGCACAGCAAGACACCTGGAAGGGGTAAACATTTTGAATTTCTGTCGTATTTTTGAAATCATATTTTTTACTGTTGCCGTGAATTCTTACCTTGAGTAATAAACAACAGCTCCAAATCTTCCACATCAAGTAATACGATTCCTTTAAAAAAATATAAGAACAATTCCAACCCATAAAATATTTTGATAAATGACAAAAAACTAAGATAACCCATTGCCAGGTGCCTGGAGCCAACATAAACAGCATCACAGAGGAGCTGTCCAGAAAGGGTGGTGTTCGTGTAAACCACTTAACCCTGGAACTAGATGTTCCGGCTCTGGCGGATCCTGCTAAGTTACTGTACCTGAGTCAGCTACAACTCCTTAGAGTATGCGGGCTCTATCACAATGGTGGTGATCTACAGGTAACATGTTTTGTTATCTGTTTCTGGTATTATTGTTGGGATATCCTCCACTGAAACTCGTGTGAAAGTGAAACTTTTATTCATATAATATATAATTTCGTTTTCCAATCAAAAAATTTAAAAAAGAAAAAAAGAAAAGAAAAAAAGTAATATCTTTTACTAAGAACAGCGTGAAAAGTATGAAGGAAAATAACGTGTTTACCTCGTGCTGGTCGTTGCCAAGGTAATTAGCAGAAGGTGCTCCTTTGGAATATTAACTTTGTGCTCCTTTATCAACACATGTTCTTTTTAGTCTATACATATCCTAGAAAGACAGAGCGCGGCATTGCTCGGTGTTTCTCTAATCCCTGCTTATAATTATCATATCAGGATGAAATTGGAAAATTATACGTTGATTCTGAATGATACGGAACTTTCTTTTTATCTTCCGCAGTGCAAAAACAGAGCTATGGTGGCGGTCACAGCCGAATTTTTTCGTTTCAGTAACACGCCATGACACATTTTCATTGAAATTGAGTTCAATTTTTCGCGCGAAACTCGAAAATTTACGCGCCACTATGCGCGCCTGTTCAATTCACTTGGTGATAACGATTGTCAGATCACTTATTTCTCGATTAAAAGAATCGTGCTTATCGTCAGAAACTTTATCTTTATATCAGGTACACCCCTTTCCGAATCTAAGCTTCGTGGGGTTGATTATGTCAATAAAATAATATTGGCCTTAAACTGATAGACACGAATTTCAGCTGGTTGGAATGGACCTCAGAAGTGAAACTGGAAGTTACAGTGACGACATGGACCGACCAGAGAGTGCACTTGAGAAGGGTCCGGAGTTTATTTTCCGTAAACTGCTTCGCCAAGCTTCTTCGTTAGTCGAGGTGAGGTTAATGAATGTGCGGGTTTTATTAAATATTAGCAGAAACTCTCCCGCTGTGCGACCGGGTTTTAAATTACAACAGTAACTTGGTGGGATGATCCGTTATTGTGATGGTTACCAGGCGTTCCTTTTCGGCTCTACTCACCACTAACTTGACCAGGTATAGATCTGCCAGATCTACCTTAACTCACCACTAACCAGGTTGGAGTACGTATAGCAGGTATAGATCTGCCAGATCTACCTTAACTCACCACTAACCAGGTTGGAGTACGTATAGCAGGTATAGATCTGCCAGATCTACCTTAACTCACCACTAACCAGGTTGGAGTACGTATAGCAGGTATAGATCTGCCAGATCTACCTTAACTCACCACTAACCAGGTTGGAGTACGTATAGCAGGTATAGATCTGCCAGATCTACCTTAACTCACCACTAACCAGGTTGGAGTACGTATAGCAGGTATAGATCTGCCAGATCTACCTTAACTCACCACTAACCAGGTTGGAGTACGTATAGCAGGTATAGATCTGCCAGATCTACCTTAACTCACCACTAACCAGGTGGGAGTACGTATAGCAGGTATAGATCTGCCAGATCTACCTTAACTCACCACTAACCAGGTTGGAGTACGTATAGCAGGTATAGATCTGCCAGATCTACCTTAACTCACCACTAACCAGGTTGGAGTACGTATAGCAGGTATAGATCTGCCGGATCTACCTTAACTCACCACTAACCAGGTTGGAGTACGTATAGCAGGTATAGGTTTAGGATGGTGTGTGACTGTAACGGGTCCGCATGACTGTAAAAGTCAGTACGTTTAACGCCTCGAGGAAGATCGCAGGATTCCTAGTCTACGCTACTCTTTTCATCATGGCTACGACACTCAATTTTGGGACATGGAATGTTTGCGGTCTATCGACCACATACAGGCAACACTTCGTTGCAGAGGACATCGACAGATATAACTTAGACATTTTAGCACTTCAGGAGACCAAGACACGTGAATACTTGGAAACAACACTCCCTGGACATCATCGATTGTTTTTGTTTGATCAGAGACACGATAGACACGGTGGACTTGGGTTTATTGTTAACAAGCGTTTTTTGGAATGTATAGTATCTCATCATCAGATCAGTGACAGAGTTGTTTATATGGACTTTAAATTAAGTGCTAAAAGGGTGGATCAACCACCTTGTCATATCAGAATTGTTAATTGTTACAGCCCTACGAATCCCAAGTCAGTTCAGAATCCCCGATTAGCAACTCAATTTTACGATGAGCTACTCGAGGCTATCAGTGTACCTGCTAGATTTGAAGTATGGATGTTAGGCGACTTTAATGCCAAACTTGGCAAAAGAAGCCCTGTTGATGTAGAAAATGGTTTACATGTGAATATTGGTAGACATGGTGTTGGGAGGAGGAATGAAAACGGTGAAAGGTTGCTACACTTTCTCACTGCTAATGGCCTGTTTGCTGCCAACACTTCATTCTCCCATAGCAGCAGACACATTACCACACGGACTGGTTGGATTCGGGATCGAGCAACCAGGAAAAGTAAACCTTATTTCCAACAGATTGACTTCATACTCTGCAAGTCCAGAAGCAAGGCACTGCTAACTGATGCCAGGTCATATGCAGGTACAAAGCACCGCAGTGACCACAAACTTGTTGTTGCCAAGGCAGATTTTTCGCAGCGCTTCATTTTGTACAGGGAGAGCAGAGCATTTCAGAAGACTTATAACACAACAACCTTGATTGGAAGCAAACAGGCTCAACAGCAATATCAGCAAGAACTTCGTCAGAAACTTGAGCAAACTGTATCAGATCCTGACTTTACCTCCAACAATACGGAACAGCAATTTGATATACTTTTTGGTGAAGTTAAAGAAGCTGCTGTTTCCACTGTGGGTTTTCGCGAGCCACAGCGAAAGAGGAATCATTCCTCTGACAGTCAAGTTGTTAGCATGTCTGAAGAAAGGAAACAACTTTTACAACAACTGAACAACAACGAATACAGAGACAGGACAGCTCTCAGAGCTAAAATCAACAGGCTCTCAAACGACATTACTAAACGGTTGAAAACATTGAGAGTTGAGTTAGCAAACAGCCTAGCTAACTCTATAGCCACCATAGACGAAGGACGGAGAATGTTTGAAGCTGCTCGTCAACTATCAGGCAAACAGAAAACGGGTGCAGGCTCTGTGTCTGTTTTCAACACTGACAACCAACTGGTAGATAATGAACGAGACAAGGCTGAAATCATTCGCCAGTACTTCGAAGAACACTACACTGGACCTGACAGTGAACCACCACTAGAACCGTTCACAGGTAACCCTAGGCCCCTTCAAAACCCCATTACAGCGTTTGAAGTTGAGCTTGCGGCCAAGAAACTCAAGAACGGTAAAGCTGTTGGACCAGATGGGATCCCAAACGAATTTCTCAAACACTCTCCTGAAATCTTTTTTTCCACATTTGCACAACTTACTAATCGATCCTTTGAGCTCCATGAACATGTACCTTCTTTCACAGAGGGATACCTTACTCCGCTCCAAAAACCTGGAAAGCCACTAGGCCCCCCTAAGAGTTTGCGCCCACTTTGCCTACTAAACGGTACTAGAAAGATATTGTCCATGATAGTCTTGAAGCGCATCCAAAGGCAAGTATCTCAATACACTGGTCCTTGGCAGAATGCCTATAAACCTGGCCATAGTTGTGCAAATATCGTTTGGACCCAGCGAATACTAGTGTCAGTTGTCAAAGAAAAACGCTGGTCTCTTCATAAGATGGGCATTGACATGTCCTCTGCTTTTGATACCATAAAGAGGTCGGTATTTACTTGACATTTTAGCTGATGCTGGTTGTAGTGAGGACGACATTCGACTGGTAAGGTATTTGCTCGCAAATACTAAACTGAAGATCAAAGTGAACTCAACAATATCGGGAGAGTTAATTGTCACGATTGGAGCTTTTCAAGGCGACAGTTTGTCTGGAAACTTGTTCACTCTATATCTGGCAGCAGCACTTTACCACCTGCGTGCTGTTATGTCCTATCTAAGACCTAACCCTCCCATAGCTGAGAATCTGTTACCCCTCGAGTGGGAGTATGCAGATGATGCTGATTTTACTGATGAGGATAAAAGCAACTTGGAGTCTTTGTTGCCAATATGTAAAGAGATATTGGAAGAGTGGAATCTTTTTGTCAATGAGTCAAAAACCGAGTTCACCCACTTCTATCTGGCCGGCAAGAACGAGGTTGATGACAAAGGAGAGCCACTCAGAGGTAGAGAACCTTGGAGGTCATCTATCTCTTTAGGCTCTAAGTTGTGTAGCATCGAAGATGTCAAGAGACGATGTATACTTGCTAACATTGCTTTTCAGAACTACAAAAAAGTCTGGGAACAAGGTAGACGTATACCCTTGAAGATTCGACTCAAGATATATGAAGCACAAGTTGTTTCAATACTGATGTATAATTGCAACAGTTGGGCAACATCTAAACAACTCCTTCAAAAACTTGATGTCTGCCACAGGAATCATCTCCGTACGATCATCGGCATGACCTACCCTAATGTCATACGAAATGTGACTCTATACAAACGCTGCGAAGTTGTTCCACTAAGTGAGCGTGTTGCTCGTGCACGGTGGAGAATGCTCGGTCACATCCTCCGCAGTGATAATAACTCACCTGCCCAGCTTGCCTTACATTTTGCTGTAGAGAGTCAGAGTTTGATGAGAGGTAGAGTTGGACGACACCAGTCAAACTTGTTAAAAACTATTTTGAACGATTTAAGTGACAGAAACTTTAGACTTGTAAATACAGACGATTTATACCATTTAAGACTTTTTGCAACAGATAGAAAAGCATGGAGAGAGTTAAGCATGATTTAGTTTATTCTGTGTTATTTTTCTCTTGGTGACTTATCAGGTCATCAAGATGTTCTTTATGTTCTATTTTTGATTTGAATAAAGTTATATGATGATGATAGCAGGTATAGATCTGCCAGATCTACCTTAACTCACCACTAACCAGGTGGGAGTACGTATAGCAGGTATAGATCTGCCAGATCTACCTTAACTCACCACTAACCAGGTTGGAGTACGTATAGCAGGTATAGATCTGCCAGTGATGATGCCCGGAAGAACTGCAGTCCAGTTGCAGTGTGTGTCGGCTCTACATCAGCTCTTGCTATGTGACACTGTTAAGGCTCCTACTGGGGTCCCTCTTAATCTTACCAACGTTAGTTGAAACGAGTTTGTCTGGGAAATTTGATAACTGGAAATTTTACTTTTATTTCGTTTTTTGGTATTCGAATTATCTATACTTGTTATTATCAAGTATTGTTATTTTCTTTGACCGGACATTTTAAAATAACGATGTTTTACCATGACCAGATTAGATATTTTATAAGTTAATTAACTAATTAACTACTTACTTCAGGAGGAGGTATATCTTGATAGGAATGTGCACGAGGTGGGATCCTGGATGTATCTGCACCGTTACGCGCACCATCTCTACCAGTATTTTGAGCCTTGTCATGAAAATAGTAAAAACATGCTCTCCTCTCCAATGGTACTTAATTTGGGAGTGTCCGTTTCTAAACTCGCAAGAAAACAGGTTTGTGACGTTTCCCTTGTTCAACATCCAGGAATCTTCTGAACTACCTTACTCGGGATTATTATGACCGGGATAAAGTGGTGGGTTTAGGGTAATTTCGCCATATTTTTCCCGAACCACATTTTCACCGGTCGTTAATAAACCCGCCTACTCAGCTTTTAGGGTTCCCAAGGGGTATGGGTGCTTATATTTTGATCGTTGTCTTATATTCACTAAAGAAGACTATTGGGACACTTGTTGTAGGTTTTTCGACTTCATTTGGCTAAAATTGCAAAAAATTCACCTTTTTGCCCAATTCTTGTCATATATCCTTATTGTCAAATTTGATTTAAATAGGCCAATTTTTAATTTCTTAGGTATTGACTATCTCTACATAATGAAATAGGACTCAAAGTAAAAGTAACAGTTAAATTAAAACTTGAATTAATTAAAACTGATGAAAGGGATGATCCAGATGAAGATAACGAAGATGATTACAACTTATTGGAAGACTAAACAGCTCTCCCTTTATCTTAATATCGATCTGGTTGTTACGCTTCAAATGTTACAAATTATTTTCCATCTAGTTTGACTAACCACGAGTCATTATTTCTGTCTACTTTCAACAATTATTGATAATTCGACTTGTTTCACAAGTTTTAGCAATGCGAAAATTTCTAAACTTGCTTATCTCTAATAAGGAAATTTACATCTGAGACAAAATTTTTGAATCTAAAATTGAAAGGTTGGACACCGGTAAAATGGCGACCGGGAAAATGTGGTGGGTTTTGAGCAATTTCGCCATATTTTTCCCGAACCATATTTTAACCGGTCGTTAATAAACCCGTCGTAATAATCCCGAGTAATTTTCCTACATAATCGTAATTTTTCCTACATAATCAGATGTGTAACCATAATAAGCCCTACCTCACCATCCTTTACCCTCCTCCTATTTGAATCTCTCTTCTGCAGGGTAACATGAGGTTAGCACCTCCTTTACCCTCCTCCTATTTGAATCTCTCTTCTGCAGGGTAACATGAGGTTAGCACCTCCTTTACCCTCCTCCTATTTGAATCTCTCTTCTGCAGGGTAACATGAGGTTAGCACCTCCTTTACCCTCCTCCTATTTGAATCTCTATTCTGCAGGGTAACATGAGGTTAGCACCTCCTTTACCCTCCTCCTATTTGAATATCTCTTCTGCAGGGTAACATCCTTTACCCTCCTCCTATTTGAATCTCTATTCTGCAGGGTAACATGAGGTTAGCACCTCCTTTACCCTCCTCCTATTTGAATATCTCTTCTGCAGGGTAACATGAGGTTACCCTCCTCCTATTTGAATCTCTATTCTGCAGGGTAACATGAGGTTACCCTCCTCCTATTTGAATCTCTTTTCTGCAGGGTAACATGAGGTTACCCTCCTCCTATTTGAATCTCTCTTCTGCAGGGTAACATGAGGTTAGCACCTCCTTTACCCTCCTCCTATTTGAATCTCTCTTCTGCAGGGTAACATGAGGTTAGCACCTCCTTTACCCTCCTCCTATTTGAATCTCTCTTCTGCAGGGTAACATGAGGTTAGCACCTCCTTTACCCTCCTCCTATTTGAATCTCTCTTCTGCAGGGTAACATGGGGTTAGCACCTCCTTTACCCTCCTCCTATTTGAATCTCTCTTCTGCAGGGTAACATGAGGTTAGCTCAGAGACTGCTGATAAATGAGCTGACGTGGCACTTTTCCGGAGTCCACCCCTCCCGCCCCCCTCTCACTACCAACATTGTCTACATCTCTGATAACACAGTTCACGAGGGACCTGGTAAGAGGACTTAGTGGGGTTGTCGATTCGATAGACTTTAAAGTTAATTTAAAATCTATGTAGTGATTATGTCAATTCGTGCTTCTAGATTAAGGATTATTATAACCTGTCTTTCTCCAACCGCTAACACCCCTCACACTAACACCCCTCACGCTAACACCCCTCACACTAACACCCCTCACACTAACACCCCTCACACTAACACCCCTCACACTAACACCCCTCACACTAACACCCCTCACGCTAACACCCCTCACACTAACACCCCTCACACTAACACCCCCGCACTAACACCCCCGCACTAACACCCCTCACACTAACACCCCTCACACTAACACCCCTCACACTAACACCCCCGCACTAACACCCCTCACACTAACACCCCTCACACTAAAACCCCCTACCACACTAACACCCCTTACACTAACACCCCTCACACTATACTAACACCCCTCACACTAACACCCCTCACACTAACACCCCTCACACTAACACCCCCTCACACTAACACCCCCTCACACTAACACCCCTCACACTAACACCCCTCACACTAACACCCCTCACACTAACACCCCCTCACACTAACACCCCTCACACTAACACCCCTCACACTAACACCCCTCACACTAACACCCCTCACACTAACACCCCTCACACTAACACCCCTCACACTAACACCCCTCACACTAACACCCCTCACACTAACACCCCTCACACTAACACCCCTCACACTAACACCCCTCACACTAACACCCCTCACACTAACACCCCCTCGTCCCCAGACATGGTGCTACGCTCCACCCTCCACACGACCCTCTCCAAATCTCTGGCTCAGTACATCCCAGTCGACCTACTGCCACTGCACTCCCAAAGTGCTAAAGTGCTATATCAGTGTGGCAGTCAGACGGAGGCTATTGAAGCGCTCAGTGCTGCGGTGCTGTACAGACAGCGCAACCCTGCTACCGTCAGGAACAGTACGTCTCTCGGCTGGTTTCATCGTTTATCCTGTTTTTTTGTTGAAGTCTGAACTCTGAGTTCTATTCAGTTGGATGATAATTATGAGACAGGCATCATTAATTGTTTTAACTGGTAATTGGTATTACTGTTATACTCTCAATTTTTTAACCCCTAAATAATCTCCTCTTCAGACCGTAATAATGAGGGTTCTATGAAGTGTGTATTGACTCTTGGTAAATGGTTATCTCAAGACAGTACCCTGGGTCTCATGGCAATGTCTAACGGGCCCTGCCTCCAGTCACTGCTTGGTAAGTTCTCCTGTAAAACATCTGAACTTGTAGTCGTCTTTTGTATGTGCTTACATATTTACCAGATTTGAGTGAAGAACCCTGTATGAACCTGTGCCTCTTAAACATTGTGTATTAAGCTGTGAAGTTATCACTTTTATTATTTATTGTATTAAACATTGTGTTTAACGTGCTGCAGAGATAGAAGAGAGAGTTACAGCTAATTCTGGTATCAGACTTAGAGACGGGGTGGCTGTATCCGAGGTAAATTTAGCAGCACTTAGTAACATTCGGCAAAAAATAATATCACTTAGTAACACTTAGTAACACTTAGCGACACTTTGCGACGCTTAGTAACACTTTGCGACACTTTGCGACGCAACGCTTAGCGACATTTTTCACTTAGTAAAACCTTGTGTTGACTTGCAAGAAAAAGTATGAAGCTTAGCGATATCAAGTAAACCTTAATACAAGTGTTGGTCGTGCACACGTCCACAAAAGTAAAAACCACCTCACATTAAAGACAGTGCGTTTTAAAAGATGCTGCATAATACATAGCAGAGTATTCATTATGCATTGTTTGTATTTTGTACCATTTTTATATTTTTTCTATGATTGATGTAAATAAAATTTGTAAGGCGTTAGTGCCAAGTTTACTTCTGGCGATCTCCCCAAACAAACGAACAAACAAACGTATAAAAATGAATAGTGTATTATATGATATATTATTATATAGTATATACTTTTATAATATATCTCTCAGGTGGAATATCTGGAGGGACGGTTGCTACGTTACGTAGCTGAAGAAGCTTGTGACATGGCTAATGCATGGCATGCCTTGGGAACTTGGGCCTACGACATCAGCAAGAAGTCTCTAGATCAGATACAGCTTGCTAGGGGTGACCTGTCTTTAAAAATATATTTCCAACAAATTCAACTTTCCAACAAATTCAACTTTCCAACAAATTCCACTTTCCAACAAATTCCACTTTCGTACTCTTTTTTTTGCTGTTTTTTGGCGTGTAATGGCTATATCTTAACTCTAGACCTATGTCTGGTGTTGCACCTCAATCCAGTTCTATGTCTACTCAAAATGCTATGATAAGTGTTATTGTAATTGTATAATTCCAGTTGAGACGATGTTGCCGGAAGAGAAGTTGGTGGTAGAAGAGCTTGCTGGTAACCACTGTGATCCTGTATGGAACCTTATACTAGGTTAGATCATTTTAGAATCATTTTAGGGGCCCCGGGGTACTGACAGTACAGAAATAGAGATTTCTTAAAAACTACAATATATTTAAGAAATAATATTTAAGAAATAAATAAAATATATTCAATGCCCACACGAAAAGATTGTAAAACCGCATGATTACAGTATAGAAGAGACGAATGAAAGATAGCATGGATGCTCTATTAATCAACTAATCAACTAATTAAACTAATTAACTAATTGACTAATTAAACTGATTAAATAATTAACTAATTAACAGGAGCGGTGATGCGGCAGAGCTGTGAAGGACTAAACGAGCGTATATCCACTACAGCCCCCGATCTCCCTAAAGACACTGTGTCCCAACTATGCGATGTGTATATTCGTGTCAGCAGCAGACTTTACCACAATTATAGGTTTACTGTTAGTTATGTAGGGTTAGTTTTCAAGTGAGCTACCTGACATCATCATAGCGATATTTCTGGTAGACCAATCTCTGGTTTCATCAAAAGTATTTATTCAAGTTCAGGCCAAAATGCAGAATATGTCGAGCATATACGCAATGGGGTACTACCAGGAGTTTCGAAATTCGAATGTGTATAATTGCTACAACGAAGGTTTTGTTCGGAGAAAATAGTGAAATATTGAACATTATTGAAGCTCACACATTTGTCCCACTCAGAATAGCGGTAAAGAGTTACTGCAGATACCTGCATCTATCAGCGGGTGAAAGAGACTGCAACACCAGAGTGGACAAAGTAGACAAGACCACCCACAGGGAACTGCATACCACTCTGAGATTAATGAAACTCATGACGTCACATGACGTTGCTTTACACGATCTGGTTAGTTGATGACGTCAGTCATCTGGTTAGTTGATGACGTCAGTCATCTGGTTAGTTGATGACGTCAGTCATCTGGTTAGTTGATGACGTCAGTCATCTGGTTAGTTGATGACGTCAGTCATCTGGTGAGTTGATGACGTCAGTCATCTGGTGAGTTGATGACGTCAGTCATCTGGTGAGTTGATGACGTCAGTCATCTGGTTAGTTGATGACGTCAGTCATCTGGTTAGTTGATGACGTCAGTCATCTGGTTAGTTGATGACGTCAGTCATCTGGTGAGTTGATGACGTCAGTCATCTGGTTAGTTGATGACGTCAGTCATCTGGTGAGTTGATGACGTCAGTCATCTGGTTAGTTGATGACGTCATGGGTTAAGTCTTACTTGTGATAATTTTCTGGGCTTCGGATATCAACTTTTACGTGATGGAACACACAATTTGCGAATCCAACAACTTTTTTATAACATTTTGAAAGAAGCTGAAAGATTATGTTTGAGTAGTGGGTTGTAACCCAGAACTCGTTTCTAGATAGAGGATATATCCCGGACTCCGGCATTACAATGGTACAAAGTTACCCCCCAGTTACTATCACGTATAGGACACAGCAACCCTAGCGTCAGAAGTAAGTGTCACTAGCTTCTTAGTTATCAAGTCATTAATTGTCCGGGACGGTGTTTTCACTTTTTAATATTGCTGCACTGGCCGATGAATTTTTTATCCAAATGACTAAATCATAATTATTTAGATTTATTTTTAATGATTTTATTAATATTACAGTTTACTGAGTATTTTCTAGGTAACTATCTTAACCCCAGTGTCCCCCCCCCCCCAGTGTCCCCCACCCAGTGTCCCCCCGCCCCCAGTGTCCCCCCAGTGTCCCCCCCCCAGTGTCCCCCACCCAGTGTCCCCCCGCCCCCAGTGTCCCCCCAGTGTCCCCCCCAGTGTCCCCCCAGTGTCCCCCCCTTTTAAGTTTAACCCTTATTTCTATCCAGACGCCCTGCTGACTATCCTGTGTAGTGTAGCTAGACAGTATCCTCACAAACTGGTGTACAATTGTGTAGAGAAATGCTCTCCCTCTTCCCTCATCGATAACGAACAAAACAAGGTATTTCACTTTCTCTTTATAGATGTGGATACTGGCGGGGAGGTGATAATTGTTTGTTTACATTAATAGTGAGCACATGTTAAGCAGGCTGAGGAGGTGATAATTGTTTGTTTACATTTTAGGTCGAGCACATGTTAAGCAGGCTGATGAGGTGATACATATTTTGTATTATAGAAGGCTTGTAACACTTGTAACGCCTTCTTGTTACCCCCCTTCGAGGGCCCCGAATTATTTTCTGAACGAAAGCTCAAAAATAGCCGAGAAATCGACCTTCTTATTAACTCATTTTGATGACCGTTTCTAACCTAAAATTGCACGTAAAATCGATTTAGCTAGGTTTCAGAACCTATAAACACTTCCTTATCCCTCAAATTGATCTTTTATAGTTTAGAATGCGAGCAACAAGCAACATACATATATTTTGATCCTTCGGTTCTACTGCAGCTCTTGACCTAGGGCTTAATCTGAAAGATCGCGGCAATCCTCACCTTAACTGATCGAACTTGAGCGAAGAGCAGAGTACGACAAAACACAGCAGGTAAGCTGTAAGCAACTCATTTTGGTGACTGTTCCTCACCTGTACAACGTTGCACGAGAAATCGATTTAAGTTGGTTTTACAGCCCAATAACGATTCCCTATTCCTAAAATTTTTGTGTTACTCAAACAAAGAACATGATGATTCTGCAACGAAAGAACAAGGAGATCATCTCGTTAACAACTCGAACAGGTTCTATCACAATTTTCAGAGCAGAGCACGATAGCAAAGTCAAAAGAAACAAAATAAAGGTAGGTAACCAACACCGTGATATAACAATCATAATAACAACTGAATTAAATTTATTCGGACGACGGGCAGCCCTGATGTGCCCCGTGATCCCGACCAATTGTAATAGAGGTGTTCTGTCACGTGACGCTGATCCGTCCAATCACAAACAGGAAGAGTGAGCAGAGGGACATTATATCGTATGTTTACCTTTCTTATCTGTATTTGACTCTTTGTTCACATTGTTATCTCTACCACAGCTTGGCAATTTCAGACTGCACCTCGGTACACACGCCATGATTATGTCATGCAGAAATAGAAATTGTGTGATCCGTGATCGGGGAACCGGTCAGGAGGGCGGAAGACGCGTGGGCGGAGGTCGCGTAGGCGGAAGACTTGAGGGCGGAGGACGCAAGGGCGGAAGTTTCCTAAAAAGCTAAAAGGTTGGACACGAGGGCGGAGGTCGCGAGGGCGGAGGTCGATCCCATGATTTGGGCGGAAGTCTCGTAAAACGATCACATGTCCTAAATGCTCGACTGGTAATACTACAAAACCTGAAACATCACACAACGTACTTCAAATTGTATAGATTATATAAGTTATATTCAATCATTTTAGTGGTACTGATTTCGAATTCTTTGTAACTTTAAAAACAAAATACACAGGGTTATAGAGAACGCTTAAAGGTAATATAAATCACAATGTAATCAATCAATTTTGTCAAAACCCGAATAGAATAATATCATGCAATAACATAAACATTTCACATAGCACTCTTTAGCAAATCAATATAGGTTAAAATATCCTCCGCCCACGCGTCTTCCGCCCTTGTGTCCTATACCCCCGTGATCGTTATAATGTAACCGTGCCCACTGCCCATGTAAAAACTACAATGCAAACTGTGGGGGGGGGGGGGGGGGCGGGGGGTTGTTTACGATAGTCAAACAATCTTGATAGTGTGCTGGTCTCTCCCCCAACTGACTGTGGTGCTTATCGTCCAGTCAGGAACATAGTATGTCTCGGTTGAACTGCGGAGATTAGTAATATTCAGTTTGCTGTAATATGTGGTCCTCAGTCCTCCTCATCCTCCTCCTCCCATCTTCCTCCTTCCCTCCTCCTCCTCCCCCTTCTCCTTCTCCTCCTCCTCATCCTCCTCCTCCTCGTCAGTCCTCATCAGTCCTCCTCAGTCCTCCTCCTCCTCCTCAGTCCTCCTCAGTCCTCCCCTCCTCCTTCTCCTCCTCCTCATCCTCCTCCTCTTCTTCCTCCTCCTCCTCCTCCTCCTCCTCCCCCTCCTCCTCCTCCCCTCCTCCTCCTCCTCCTCCCCCTCCTCCTTCTCCCCCTCCTCCTTGTCCTCTTCAGTCCTCCTCCTCCCCAGTCCTCCTCCCCCTCCTCCTCCTCCTTGATCTCTTCAGTCCTCCTCCTCCCCAGTCCTCCTCCCCCTCCTTCTTTTCCTCCTCCTCAGTCCTCCTCCTCCCCAGTCATCCTCCCCCTGGCCCTCCTTATTTTCCTCCTCCTCAGTCCTCCTCCTCCTCAGTCCTCGGGTTTGTGTTAGGGTTAGGGGTCATTGTGGGTGGTTACGGTTTCAGAGCCATCTAGAGAACGTGTTGAAACGTCACGTAACAGTTGAGTGTAGAGTGATTAATCATCGTCCGGTTAGTTAAGAATAAGCGGAATAAAAAGCGAATTAAATTTCAGGAGAACTTACACTTAACATCCCAGCGGGGATGTGGGGCAAGACTCAGTTCACGCCGGAAAAAGTAGCAGCTAGCAAAAAAGTCAGCATCGCCCGCATCCACGTGGAACGCTCCATTGGCTATCTGAAGCGGTACATGATTTTGGGAAACAAAGTTGTGGGGAAAGATATTGCCTTATCTGAGCGACATCGCATTCGTGTGTGCCCAACTTGTCAATTTGAATCCTGTTTTTTTAAGGGAGGTGGACAGTGAAGTAGATCTAGATCTTGTTACTAGATGGGAAGTGTCTATTGAACAGCTAACGGTCATTATGTGATAGTGGGTTTGTTGTGATAGAGCACGCAGGCTCTAGACACTGACTCACAAATGGCGGTTACATCATTATTCTTTCAATCCAGTGGTGACAAAGTAGTGTTAGTAGCAATGTACGTGTGTTTGACAAGTTGTGTGTCAAGATCTTGTGGGACTCCACAATTTTACATCATTCATAATTCACTTATCTCTGCTGCAAACATCAGGCAATCTCTTTTGGATCGTATTACTAGATTCAACTAGACACGATCAAACTAGACCAGATCAAACTGATCAGTTCAAAATAGATCAGTTTAATAGAATTCAGTTAAAACTTGATCCAGTAAATTGTTATATTCCAGGTACGGACGTGACCATGATTAGGATGCGGGGACTGTTGTGCACGTGCTACTTGAGTCGCGCTAGATGGCGCACCGAGCAGATGGGTGGTGAACTGTGTGGTATTGGACTGCAGACTCTATCATGCCTTACGACTAGTACAATTGAGAAGGTTAGTGAGAGAGTATCCCTGATATCTCCTGAATATACAGTGGCGGTCGAAAAGGTGGGTGGGAAGTGGGGTTGAAAGAAAGATTGAACAATAACATACCTTTATTTGGTCAAAAACTTGTTGTCTGTGTTCAGTCGGGTACATCCTGTTGAAAATTACCGAGTATAACACGGTTTAAGAAAAATTCAATAGCTTATATTGCCCAAATAAGAGTTGTAATCTACTATTCAAGCTACTTTTCAACCGACCTTGCAAAATAATGGATGACGTCATCCATATTTAAGCTCGTGCACTTTGTCACGCGCACGTGCGCATTGTCGCTCACGCACGTGTCATTGTCTTCCTGTCTGGATCACACTATAGTGTGCTAAAAGCTTTGAAAATTTTTATAGAAAGCTTTAGATCCCTTGTTTACCAAACACAGGTCTATTACAGTGTTACATTGTGATATAATATAGTATATTAGATTTACATACTATGTCTACAATCTCGCTAAAAGCATGTTAATAATTTGAAGAAACAGAGAAGCATCATTAATGTGTACTAATTACAATTACGTGGATCATGAGGCTTAGCGATTGGCTTTTTTGGATATTTGGCTGCAAGACACTTTTTATAGAGCACTTTAAATGAGAGGTGAGCAATATGGACATTAGATTTGAGCATTTTCATATGAGAGGTGAGCTAAACTTTATAGACTTTAGATTTGAGCATTTTCATAATGAGATGTGAGCACAAATATAGAAATTATTTTGAGTACGTTTCATTGGGAGATGAAATGCGAATCATTAAAGACATTATTTCGTTTTAAAGATGTTCGCCAAATAAGTAAGTCTGCTTGGACGGACTTGAAGATATTTAGATACATGTAGCAACAATATAACTTGTATGGACCTTTCAGGAGCCGTGCGCAGGGTTTTTTTTGAAGGTGTAGGCGAGTAATCGGCGGGAAGCGCCGGCTCCGAGTGGAATTGCCGCGAGCTGTGCCGCAGCCCCCGGAATTATTTTTTATGATTTAGTGCGCTAACCAATTGGATATCAGATTATAAATTCTACTACTTTTGAAATGGTATGTACTTATCATGTAAAAACAATATTACCTTGGACTTCATTTCTATAAAGTTGGAGTATTGGTCTGTATATATAATCTTTTCAGGCTGTGACTTCGCAGCGTAGTTCATTAGAAATCAAGAAATCAGACGGTACAACGTGCTCAAGTTCGACACGTATCACGTTCGACATGTACTGTAGTTCGACAACCATAAGGAGGGATTCTACTCTGTCGAACTAAAGTTGCGGCTACCTGGATTCAAGATCGACACGTACTAAAATTCAACAAGGATATTCGAACTAGAGTTTTTAAAATCTCCGATCTCAAGCGAACGATCCTTTACGAGCTATGAAATCAATTCGTTTTGTTTGTTTTCCACTTGTCTCATGTTGTGCAGCCTTCTGTCTCTGTCAAGGGACATGGCTAAATAAACAACTCTAACTATATGATAACTTTATAATAACTGATTGTGGTATTGGTGGCTGCTGTAAGATTTGAACGGTATATCCATAACGATTTGTTGTTTGTCGGGACAGGAATGTAGGATTTCAAAGAGAAACTTTGAATTAGGCTACTTTTTTTATAATTGAGTTGTTATAAGAGATTGACTTCAGACTGACGGCCCTCAAAACTAAGACATATCATGATTCCTTTCGGTCTCCAGTCTGCTTAGTAGATTATATACATAATAACTTGTATCGAGTTTATAAGAACCCTTTGTATTGGGGTCTTTGTCGGTAGTGTGTGCCTAAAACATCACAATCAATCATACTTGTTATTATAAATCAAATAACATACCATATATGATAGGTGTTGGGGAAGGCGTAAAAACGCCCAGAGAATAATATTCATTTGGTTGGTTAGATAGCAGAGATAAATTTGTGCATTTTTAAGTGATATTTAAAGTAGCAGAAACGCGTAGTTATAGGGACCCTTCGAAGCTGTTATGAGAGTTTGAGGGCGTTATATAGGCTCAGAAATGTGTCTTTGCCGTCTGGAAAATGTAAAACATCCAAACCCTGATATTACTGGATCACACAAATCTTTCTGATAATTGAAAAGGACTCAAACGAGGTCGCTCCATGACGTATAATGTACCTCTATTGACACTTCTCCTGTTACAGTGGTAACATTGTACATTGTTCAGTGTACACCTGTTACTGGTACTACCCAGGGACGAAAGGATTTCGCGGCGATTTTTGCCAAACAATCGAGATACGCGAAAATACAGCGAATCTTACATTTCGCGGTATATTAAACTATAACATAAAATTTGTCGCGGAGAATGGGAAATTTCGCGATTTCTACATGCCCGCGAAATCCTTTTGTTCCTGGTACTACAGGAGAGTGTTTGATCACCTGTCCCTTCTCTTTGTTTCCCTCTAGTCCCTTTAGTTTCCCTCTAGTTCACTCTTTAGTTCCCTCTAGTTCCTCTAAAGCATCTAATTCCTCTAGTTCCTTGTAGTTCCCTCTGTTCCCTATATAGTTCCCTTAATATCCCTTTAGTTCCCTCTAGTTCCCCCCTTCTTAGGTTGTTTTCCCTCTAGTCCATCTTGTTCCCTTTAGTTCCCTTAGTCTCCCTCTAGTTCCCTCTAGTTCCCACTGTGTGCCCACAACATAAAGCCTGCTGCTTCTCATAAGTAGCTCTATTCAACCACACCTAGCTCTAGAGCTCATCTCTAGAGTACAATGCTCGGAAATTGCAAATTTAGTAACATGACTAACACAAGCATAGTGACGAGGATGGGGACCTTAATCTAAGAATTCAAGATTAAAGTCTTATTTTGGGCTCTTCTCCGGCAAATATGAGGGGTGAGTGTTGGTCGCCACACTGTTGCAGCTTCACACTCTTTCTCAATGCTTTTGAGGCCGAGATGTTCTAAAGTATTTCACCACATCTTGTTCCAGGTTTATTCGTGTCAAAAGTTCTTGATTTCAGGTGTTAGATTCCACAACGGAAACCCCAACCTGTGGTTACCAGGACCCAGGATTAACTCAACCATGATGGTGATTGCCGTACATTGGAAATGTTTTTGGGATAGAATAGATTTAATGTTTGCATCGGCTCCTCATTTTAGAGTTTTTACTCTTGGGGAGCTTACAGAGAGCCGTTGTATTATCCCTAACATACCTGAACATGAGGCCTTCCACGCTGTTCAGAGTTTTAAAATTTTATTTGCAAATTTTGGAATGTAAAATCATACCTCAATTAGATTTATTTGCTCATCCTTCTAATTATCTGTTTATACTAATTATCGCAATACATCGAAGACAAATCGTCTCTGAATCATTTAGGAATGACGTAGTGTGATGAGGGCAGCCAGTTAACCCAGATAAGTAAACATGTAATCTCCGGGGTCTGTCGTATACGTAAAGCTAGTATAACAGTATTTTAGATGTTGTATAATGTTGTATGATATAGACGTCAAGTAGGGCTTGCTCGTATGATACGCCTGACACGCGAGGGGGGCTGCGACCTGGGGGGGGTATACGCAACCGGAACGATGACGTTATAACCTGTGGATCTCTACAAGAGATCCAAGCTACTACGGAGCGTGTTGCGTCGTACCCGCTAGATTTGTATCATCATTAATATCTGTCGTTTAACATTTCACCCTGCTGCAGTTAAGAGTACTATAGTTTGTATATTTCTGAATGTCATCGTTCATGGATGAGATGAGAGGCGATCTATTTAAAAAGCAGAGTTTGGTATTAGTCTCTCTGTTAGTCCAGTTACTCTGTAGCATGTTGTAAACCTTCGTATAATAGTTCAGCTGGTATCACACAGTATTATAGATGGTATTGCATTTATTTGTTCTCAAGTGGTTGGTGGTGTGTGGCGTTAGGGTAGTGCTGGTGGGGTGTCGTAACACACCATGTTGTCTACATACATTCTGCGCACCATGACAAACTGGCCTGTAAGTATTATGAGCTGTGCCTACTGCTCTCTGTCTGTCATCCCTCCGCCCTGTTTTTTTGATTGTTTGGAGTTTCGATGAGGAAGCTAAACTTGTTCCGATGCTACTCTGGATAGTAGGACTGTTTAGCGCTATGTAATACTACAGCACCGTGCCCCGCCGATGAACCATCCTCCCCAGCATGCGTGCTCGTGAGATGATCGCAATACAACAAAGACTTGGATGTACGATAGTGCAGAGCAGGAGGCGTGGATGATACTCGTTAAACCAGCGGTGTACTATACATAGGTGTACGAACTCTGGGGAACAATCTCGGAACTAACTCTTTAACTTTTTAGATTTTCGCCCTTCTCAGTATCGCACTTGGAGATAGATATCAAAAACTATAGTACGTATTTCTGTCAGTAGGTGTGTAAATGGTTACGCACATGATTAATTGGACAGAAGTATTTAAGCTAGCTACAGCTTGATTCATTGACAACTTCACCGCACTGCCTCTGACCCCTCTCGCGAGAACGTCTGGGGACCTTACGGAGAACTTAGAGAGAGAGGTTGAAGGATGGCTAGGTGTCAGACATGGGATAATACACGTCGGCGGCCTGCGGCTAGTGGGGGTAAAGGTTCGAGCAATGCAATACGGTAGTAGGATCTATTAGTAGAGCGATAGTCTTGACGCGGAGCGCGTGAGATAATCACCAAGTTATATATGACCTTGTTACTATACGACAGACCCCCTCTCGTATACTTATCTGGTAAATGGCCTACCAACAACTCCTTTCTTTTTGACAGGTTGGTCTTTGATGGATTGCTAAGTAGTTATAAACAGAATTAACTTGGAAGGCATGAGCAATAATACTATGGTTTTTCATTATCAAATTTGCAAATACAATTTTAAAACTCTGGGAAACGTGGAAGGCTATGTTCAGTTGGATATAAAACGGCTCTCTGTAAAGCTCCCCAAGTGTTAAAACTCTATAATGGAGCCGATGCAAACATTAAATTTATTCTAGCACAAAAAACATTTCCATTTTCGCATCTCATCATGGTTGATTATTCAATGGGGCCTGGTAAATCCCACAGTTGGGGTTTCGTTGTGGAATCTAACACATGAAATCAAGAAATTTTGACACAATAAACTGGAACAAGTGTGGTGATTACTTTAGAACATTCTCGCCTCTTAAAGCTTGTGAAGAATGAGTGTGAAGCTGCAAAGTGTTGCGACCACAATACTCCCCTATATTTGCCGGAGAGAAGAGCCCAAAAAATAAGGACTTTAATCTTGAATTATTAGATTAGGTCCCTTACCTCGTCACTATATTGTGTTAGTCATGTTACTAAAAGTTGCTATTTCCGAGCAATTATTGTACTATAGAGATTGAGCTTCTAGAGCTAGAGTTGGTGAATTGAGCTACTTTGAGAGCGCAGCTTTATTGCGTGGGCACAGAGAGCGCGAATAGAGGGTGGGATCTAGAGGGACACTAGAGGGAACTAAAGGGAACAAGAGGGAACTAGGGGAAACTTGAGGGAACTAGAGGGAACTAAAGGGAATTAGTGAACTAGAGGAACTAGAGGGAACTAAAAGAACTAGAGCGGAATCTAGAGCTTTACGAGGGAAATAGAGGAAACTAAAGGGGGAACTAGAGGAAACTAACGGGAACTAGAGGGAACAAGAGAAGGGAACAGGAGATCAAAACACTCTCACTGGGTACCAGGGACAAAGGGATTCGCGGCATGTCACGAAATAGCGAAATTTCCCATTCTCGCGACAAATTTTATGTATGTTTATATACCCGGAAATTGTATTCGCGGTATTTCGCGGCTATCGACGATTTTTGGACAAAATCGCGCGAATTCCTTTGTCCCTGGGTCTGGAGTACAAGTACAGTGTAAACTGAACAATGTACAATGCTACACTGTACTGCGGAGTGCAATAGAGGTACATTTTACGTCATGGAAGCGACCTCGTTTTTGAGTCTTTCCAATTTATCAGAAAGATTTGTGTGCCACCGTATATCAGGGTTGGCTGTTTTTTACATTTCCCCAGACGATGCAAGAAACATTTCTGAGCTATATAACGTCACCTCAAAACTCTCTTAACAGATTCGAAGGGACCCTATGAACTACGCCGCTTTCTGATACTTTTAAAATATCCACTTATAAATGCAAATTTTATCTTTGCTTTAACCAAACCATATGAATATTATCTATGGGACGTTTTTAACGACTTCCCAGACAATATTGTTATGGTATGATATTTATTTAAATAACCAGATGATGATTGTGATTTTTAGGAAACAATACCGACAAAGACATTACTAAGACGTTCTTTTAAATCGATAAAGTTATTATGTATATATGTATACTAAGCAGAATGGAGACCGTACCAGATCATGAATGTCTTAGTTTTGAGGGCCGTCAGATCTGAAGTCATCTCTTATAACAACTCAAATTAATTTAAAGTAGCCTAATTCTAAGTTTTCTCTTTGAAATCCTACATTTCTGTCACGACAAACAGACAAATGTAATGATATACGCTTCAAATCTTACAGCAGCCACCAATACCTCAATCCGTATTATTAAGTTATCATATAGTTTTGAGTTGCTAGATGTCCTGACAGAGACAGGGAAGGCTGCGACATCATGAGACTAGTGGGAAAACAAACAACACGAATAGATTTCAAGCTCGTAAAGGATCGTTCGCTTGAGATCGGGAGAGATTTAAAAACTCTAGTTCGAATTCTCTTGTTGAATTTTTAGTACGTGTCGAACTTTAATCCAGGTGCGCACTTTAGTTCGGACAGAGTAGAACCTTAGGGTTTGTCGAACTACAGTACATGTCAGAACTGAGTACGTGTCGAAACTTGAGCACTTGTACGTCTGATTCTTGATTTCTAATGAACTACGCTGCGAGGTCACAGCTGAAAAGTTTATATATACAACAATACTCCAATTGTATATAGAATGAAGTCCAAGGTATATTGTTTATACATGATATGTAAATATCCTTTTCAAAGTAGTAGAAATTTTATAGTCCATGATATCCTATTGTTTTAGCGCCTAATTCAGTAAAATTATTTCCGGGGGACTGCGGCCTCAGCTCTCGGAATTCCACTCGGAGCCGGCGCTTCCCGCCGATACTCGACTACCCTTTCAAAAAAACCCTGCGCACGCTCCTGAAGTCCATTAAAAGTTATATTGTTGCTACATGGTATCTAAATATCTGCAAGTCACGTCCAAGCAACATACTTATTTGGCGAACATCTTTAAAACGAAATAATGTCTTTATTCGCATTTCATCTCCCAAGGAACGTACTCAAATATAATTTCTAAATTTGCTCACAATCTCATATGACAAATGTCAAATCTAATGTCTATAAATTTAGCTCAACCTCATATGAAAATGCCTCAAATCTAATGTCCCCCCCCCCCTATATATCCCCCCCCCTCCCCCCCCCCCCCCCTTATGATATATATATATATCGTCCCATATCCTTGCTCACCTCTCATTTTTAAGTGCTCTATAAAAAAAGTGTCTTGCAGCTCCAAACATCCAAAAAAGCATTCTCTAAGCATCATGATCACTAATTGTAAGTTGTACACTTTAATAAGCTCTGTTTCTACAATATTATTCATGCTTTTAGCGAGAATGTAGACATAGTATGTAAATCTAATATACTATATTTTATCACAATGTAAACACTGTAATATAACTGGTTTGTGAACAAGGATCTAAAGCTTTCTATTAAATTTTCAAGCTATTAGCACCACTATAGTGTATCCAGACTGGGTGACAATGAGCACGTGCGTCGGCGTCAATTGGCGCAAGTGCGCGGTGACAAAGTGCCCGTGCGTTTCATATGATGACGTCATCCTTAGTTGAAAGGTCGTTGAATAGGTAGCTTGAATAGTGAGATTACAAACTCCTTATTTTTTTTTTCGGGCAATTTAAGCTATTGATTTTCTTAACCGTGTTATCACTCGGTTAATTTTCAACAGAGGTCGGACTGAACACACAAAATGTTTTGACCAAAAATCAGGTATTGGGGTTGTTCAATCTTTCTTTCACTCTTTTCTCCGACCTTTCGAACGGCCACTGTATATTCAGGAGCGTTCAGTGGATACTCTCACTATCCTTTCAATTGGTAGCTGAGTCGTAAGCATGATAGTCTGCAGCGTCTATAACCTTCACAGTTCACCCCCATCTGCTCGTGAGCCATCTGCGCGACTTCAAGTCAGCACGTGCACAAACAGTCACACATCCTATCATGGTCACGTTCTCCGTACATGGAATATAACAATGTTACTGATCTAGTTTGAACTGATATAGTTTAAAATGATCTAGTTTAGAAAACTGATCTAGGTTTGATCCCGGTCTAGTTTGATAGTTGTTTAGTTTGAATCTAGTTATACGATCCAAAGAGTTTGCCCTGATGTTCAGCAGGAGAGTACGTGATTTGAATGATGTAAAATTGAAAGTCCACAAGATCATGACACACCCCCATACTTGTCAATCACACCGTACATTGCTATTTCTAACACTACTTTCACATGGATAATGAATAATGATGTAACCCCATTTGTTAGCAAGATAACATTCCAAATGTGAGCTTTCTCCTTTTCCTCATCTACCCTTCTCTGTTCACAGAGCTCCTGTTCAATACCTAGTGTAGTTATTTTTACAGAACCAATCTTCCTCATGTCATTACAACCACGCGTATTTTCCTCCGCAAGCAATACATCACATTCCACAGTATAACTGCACTCCTCCAAATTCCTGATCTGTGGTTTGGTAGAGCAGGTAACCTCCCCGTAGGTGAGGTAGAAGAGGATCAGGGCTTTCAAAAGCTTCATAACTTTCAATACCACTGGGATAACAGTCTACAGTTGAGTGGGTAAAGTTTTAGTAGTGTTTATTAGTGCTCTATTATTTTGGATAAAAGTTTGATATCAGAAACTCAAAAGACAAAATTTGCGCAAAAAATAAGCACCCGAACCTGATACCAACAAAAATTTGAGAACAAACAAAAATATTAACAAAAATGGAGGACAAACAAAGAAATGATAGGAAATGTAGACAGACCTATAACATATAGTTTTTAAACTAATTACAACACTACAAATCTATTACATTTATTGAGAATTATGTAATGTAACGCAATGGAAGTATTTTACGCAGGCATATCCTGTCCAAACCCAGGATACATGACTTAAAGAATTTGGTTTAACTTGTTTGTATGAAAAGCATCAATATAATCTATCTAACTACAACAAGCAATAGCCCTATTAAATCTGAGTCAGCCAGTGAAAGTGAAAGCTGGTAGAAACTGACTTTTGAGTCAATCCAAATTCGAACGCAAAAATGTCGTCTATTTTACATTCGTGACCTCTTACTCTGAGCTTAGAAATTAATAAGCACAAGTCGCAACATATTATGATGGTTCAAGCAACATTACTTCACAGTATTTCAGCTCAAGTAAGGATAAAAAAGTAAGAAGGAAAGAGAAAAGAAACATTGAATAATTCTGATGAGTGTAAACTGTAATATATTCAGTCACCACCAAAATATTCTAAATATTCTATGTACTAGTATACTCATTGCATGGTAATGTTTTATGCCCCAATTAAGTACAATTAGATGCAATTAGGTGCAATTAGATGCTGTACAACTCATTAGAGGAATACTACATTAAAACGATTAGTAAATTGTGGTAATATGCAAAACACTTTAGGAAGATTAGATTATTCTTCATCACTTTTAGCTAGTAATACATACCTCACTTAATTTCGTGACTTGCTGGTGGCCAGCAATTCAATGGGGATCGAAAATATCAAAATATGCTTCTAATTTTATTATACCGTGCTACCAAAACTTTTCTTAAGGGGGCCGGCACGGGGTCTTCATCAAAATTCTCTCAAAATTGACTTTATAGCTGTTTCTGGTAGAGGGGAGTGATATCTACCAGCTGCTTTTGGTCGCCTATCTCAAAAGTTTTCAGAATTTGCGATTGAAAATCGCTCGCGCAATACAATTACACATTTAAAGCGCTGACCTTAGACCGGCGATAATTTCGGCTAGGAACAATATTTTTCTATGGGACCAAAAGCAGCTGGTAGATATCATATTTTGATGAAGACCCCCCGGCCCCCTTAAGGGAGGGGTTTCGAGATAGCAGTTGACCAACAAACTAGGACCGGTGACCAAACTTTTGAGGGGGTCCCGGACCCCAACCGCTGAACAGTGCCCGCGGGGCAGCCACGCCCATATTTGGTCCAAATTAGGCCCAATTTAGCACCTCAAATCGTATAAGTTCACATTTCCCAGCATCGAGTTTCATACCTTTCATAAAGTTCTGTAGACGCATTTAACTTCGACCAATAAGCTTCACTCAATTAATTAGCCATCCTATCAGGCCTATTTTATTTGTCACGTGACACACCATCCCATTTCTAATTTTCCTATTTAGTTCACCTTGTTGAAATAGTTTGTCACCATTAGTCTGCTCACTCCCAAACGCATTCCACTTTCATGTCACATGACCATTCCTCACAAGTTTTAGATTCACGAGTCACGATTTAGTTTTTAGAGATCAGTTCTGTGGATTACCATTTTAGTACGTTCTTACATTTCATCTTCTTCCACAAAACCCCAAATTTTCTTTTGTAAAACCTACCACTAAGTTCGAGCAGCTAGGTACACTTAGTGTGCTACAACGTGACCAAAAAAGCACGTGATTTCCCCTCTTACCTGAGCGGCGGCTAGTTTACTGGAGCTAACAAACTCGTCCAAGAACCACTGTCCAGTTACTGTGTTCAGTGAACCAAGACTGGCTGAGGACTCGTTAACGCTCGTTTCCATGGTTACCCATGTTTCTGAGAAAAAGTTACCATGGTTAAATTATAAAACAATAAATCTAACTCAGATAACAAAATAATAGAGAGAATATAATAAATACACAGAGCGGGTTAGTTACAATATCATAATATGTAACTAACCTGTGATTTCGATAAGACTGGCTGTAATGGCAGATGTAACAGAAACAGTGTCCTCCTCCAACAGTGCAGCTTCTAATGCTGACAAATTAGGTGTTCCTGGTATCTGAAGACAGGGAGTCAGTGAGTGTAGGAGAGGTGGGAAGAAGGGAGGATTATTTAGATGGAAGGGGGCCCGATCAGTTGCGTATAATAATAACATGCTGAAGTGACCAAATATGACAATATACTATACGTAGAATCTGTAGGATCAGGGGACACGAAAACAAGTAAATTGATTAACCTTGGTCTGCTGTTCGATACAGTTGTGTAGTCTGATCTTCAGAGTGTTGGAATGTTCCTGGATGTGTTCCTCAACCTTGTGCGAGTTCTCGCTTGGAACCGTCCTGCGAAATACACCAAGTGTTACCGTGGTTACCATAATTACGTTGAGTGAAACTTTAAACTACTATCTCTAATTTATTTTAATATTTTATTTGTATGAAAACTTTGCAAACTGACTGACCTGATCTTAAGAGCCGCAATCTCGCACTGCGCGCAGATATCATCACAGTGCAGCGCGGAGGGTTGCAGAGTCACTCGCTCCAACCAGTCCGCCCAGAAAGAACCAGGATGCTGGTTGACGAAGTGTCGCTGGAAGAAGGACACTATGGAGCCGTACGGTTTGAGGGCTCGTACTGAGGTGATTGTAGCGGCCCGACCTGGGGAGATGAGGTTTAGACTGATCGTCAAGACGATATCTCCTTTCCTTAGCGAGGAAACTTGCTGTCATGTGAAGCTTTCATGAGGGGTAGTGACCACGTGAAACTCTTGAGAAGGCCCACGTGCTATGACGTCACAACACGTGATATAAATTGTAACTCACGCGAAGCAAGAGAAGCGTTGATGTCCGCATCAATCTGCTCGGTCTGGCTGACGAGTTCAGTTTGTCCGGAAGTAGTGAGGAAGTCCAGGGCGGGGAGGTAGGAGGGAGATGAGCTGGGCTGGGACATGTTGCTTAGTCTCGTGATCAGAGTGTCCAGCACGTTACCTAGGGTGGGCAGATCATTTGGTTATTTGTTGTTTGAAAGTCAATAGCTTTTTATATACATATTAAAGGATTGAAAGCATTCAATTTGAAGTTATGTTAAGTTTGGTTGTTGATATCGGAATTTTATAGACTTGTGGATCAAAGAGTTTAACATCAAAAAGTCTCCATAAACTAAAGAAATATCGAACTGATACCTGAGTTAAAGTAAATACTAAGTACTAACCCTCAATAAACTCCAGTATAGCCCTGAACTTGTTCTGCTGTGTTTTGTACATGTCAGCTGCAGTGACCAGTTTACCGTTTAGGGCCGCGTGAGAGGAGTTGTGGGCTGCCTGAGCTTCGTACCTATGTAATAGTGAAATATTGAGCTTCGTACTTATGTAATAGTGAAATATTGAGCTTCGTACCTATGTAATAGTGAAATATAGAGCTTCGTACCTATGTAATAGTGAAATATTGAGCTTCTTACTTACTTGTACCTATGTAATAGTGAACTATTGAGATTTGTACCTACATGTACATTTATGATAGTGAAATATTGAGATTCGTACCTACTACCTACATGTACATAATAGTGAAATATTGAGATACACACTTGCAGAGTACTATAGTCTGTTCTGTGAATTGTAATACTAATACTTTTCTTTCCTCGTTTCATCATACCATAATATGGTCGGTAGGAACTTAGTTTAAATTTAGGAAACCTATTAAATCAGTACCTAGACAACGTCAACGTGATAAATCTAACAACGCACCAGATGTTTTGTTAACGATCGACACGGTGCTAAAAAACAGCTAGATTTGAATCACTACCAGAAAACTCGCTAAATCAATTTGAATAGACGGGAACAGCACAATCTTTTCAAACAAAAGAAGTATCATCTTTAACACCAACAATCAATATAAGACCATCGCGTCAATTTTCTCACATCCGCACTATATAAACCATCCTCCGATCTCCAACAACTCATCAAATAGTTTTCTCATCTTCAGTAATCAAGCCGATTCAACAAACCCCTCTCAAAATGAAGTTCTTCGCCGTATTGTTCGCTGCCTTCTTCGCCATGAGCATGGCTAGCCCCGTGGAGCTGGAGGAGCGGAGCTTCATGGACACTATCATCGAGATGGTCAAAGGATTTATCTGCGGGATGGACAGCCTTCCTTTCGACAACCCAATGCTCCAGATGGTATTCAACATGGTTAAGGGATTCCTCAACTGCCCCGACGGACAAGAATAAGATGTATTTGCCTTTAATGTTACTATACGTGTTTTGTTACTATATGTTTTGAGTTTATACAACCAGCTATGAAAAATGTTTTTTTCTTTTTCAAATTTAAAAGATAAGAGTTCAACAGTCAAAATGGTTAAAAGTACAAAATTAAGTGGTTATAGTTTCAGTTTTTTATGCAAGTCAGAATGTCCCATGATACATCCCAATCCAGAATTAAATAACTAGTTACCACGTGACATGACGTGACACCACGTGTTATTACGTCACACCACGTGACATGACGTCACACCACGTGACATGACGTCACACCACGTGACATGACGTCACACCACGTGACTTGACGTGTTATTACGTCACACCATACCACGTGTTATTACATCACAACACCTACCTCTCCTGTAGTTGCCAGAGCGAATGTTCAGAATCACTCTTAACATCACACAGAAGTCTCTGTCTATCAATAATGTTACCCGTGGCTACCTCTTGTGGGGCGAACTTTGCTAGAACCTCCGAGAAACTGTGCAGAGACTTGGAGATGGCGTCCATTGCTCCTGTTAAAGGTGGGGGTTAGTGTTTTTAGAGGTGGTCACGTGACTTAGTGGTGACGTGACACGTGACACTACTATAATAGGAACTTGGTTGATGAGGCTACATAGTACATGTTTTCAATGTTATTGTTACGATCAAGATTCAAATACCAATTTTTTAACGAGTCTTGCAGTAATCTGAGAGACCAACTTTAACTGAAACCACTATGAAGTACCTATGAAGTACTGACTATGAAGTACCTATGAAAGCTAGCTTGTTGTTCTTCAGAGGAACGTTCATTTCAACAACTCTACAAGATAAGAGAGAGTAGAGTGAGTTCATTTCTAGTTCCTTCCTACTAGCGCTGTTAGCGTCCTTTACTACTTCAGCAAATACACCTGTTAAAGGTAGAGGTCAGACAGACAGACAGACAGACAGACAGACAGACAGACAGACAGACAGACAGACAGACAGACAGACAGACAGACAGACAGACAGACAGACAGACAGACAGACAGACAGACAGACAGACAGACAGACAGACTTACCCTCATCATTAGCACTTGTCCACTCTATGAGAGGATCGTACACAAAAGCGTCCAGTAGTGCCAGTATCACTTCCCTGTTAGACCTCATAACTGACATTATAGTCTCACATGCTATCCTGAACGTTCCTGGGAGAGAACTGATTACTTCAGCAGTAGTGTTGGGTATATTGGGAAATAAACCTTCCACCATGTCATTGGTCCGGGGATATTCAGGATCTACCAATATTATAGAGAAGTGACTCTTCACGTGAAGGTCACGTGTCGTCACGAGACTTACCCTCAACTCCAGCAGGCCCGAAAGCCTGTGTAATGTTAGAGGTGAGTCTACAAGGCACCCTCTCAGGCACACGCAGCCCCCGCCCTTTCTCGAAACACACGTTGTAGTCAATGTGGACTATGTCTCCCTTCTGGAAATCAACCTGCGGGGGAGGGTAACGTTTACAACGAGATAAGGGTGGAATGTATACGGAAATTAAAGTATAGATAGTTAATAGTTAATAGACTAGATGTTGCTAATTAAATGTCGGTAAATGTACAATTTTTTCACCTGAAAACGTAACAAAACCCAGAAAGGTGTAAAATATTAGTCAGAACTATCATCCCCCCCGGCCCCCTCCTCCTTACCAAGATATTATCCAGATGTCTGTCTCCCAGGCCTATAACAAAACCAATGATACTCATAGCAGCTGACGAGTGTGTGAATCTTTGAACTGTGTTCCACCAGTGAGTTGGGGACGTGCTCGAACACCTGGCATTGATGACGTCACAAGTTGATGACGTCGTGAGTTATCTGGTGACGTCATAATTTAGCTGATATTATGTCACACGCGAGAGTTTTTGTAAATTGCGATGCGAAAGACATGTTTTCAAGTTAAAATACATATTACTACTTGCTACTATACGGTAAAACATTTTAAACGCCTAAAATACGAGCCCATTTTCCATACCACAGTTCCTTGGAGAGAAGATCCGAAGGTGTTTCAGTAGTGAGCTGCTTCAGAACCTCTAACAACACTTCTGAGGGCCACTCTGATCTGGGTAGCTTCTCGTTCAGGTTCTGCTTACTCATCACTGCGTGTACCTGGTGAGGGAGGTTTACTTTCTGATAAACTATGCTTTTTTATTCTCATTCTCCAATAAAACAGCTCTGTTTCACTTTTACTTTTTATAAATGCCTCTACCAATATCACAACCACAGTAAGACAACTTTTATTTGCTCCCACTAACCTTGGAGTGGAATATCTCGGAGCAGTTGAGAACAGCAGGAGGTTGGTCTGGATTGTTCTTCAGAGATTCTCTTTGTTGCCACCTTTTGTAGAGTGAGAAGAGAGGAGATCCTGAGCTGACCCACTGGATCAAACCTGCGGGTTTTGTGAGGGTGAAGTTTTCAGGGTCGTCAGATTAGTACTGCAGCTAAAACTAATGAATAAACAAACAAACAAATAAACATACAAATAAACAAACAAATGAACAAATAAACAAATAAAGAAAGAAAGGAAGAATCACGTACCAGATCTAGGACCGAGCGGGGTAACACTGTACTGAGTAACTGAGTACTGGCTACATCCCCGGCTGCTGAACATCACGTTACACACCCCTAGTAGCTGCATAACTCGCTCGTCAAGACGCAGGTCTTCTAGCCCTTTGAACAGGTACGTGTACCTAGGGAGATAACGAGGTTTCACTTTCACTTTCACTTTACACAACTGACAGATCGTCTTAACTAATAACGAACCAGTAAAATATTGTTGTAAGTAATAAATATAAAACTTACTTTCTCCCATCACTCCCTAGAATTCCTATCTTCTTAGGTTTAGTCTTGGTCGGAAGCACGTGAACTTCCTTGTGGAATGACTCTATAGTCACGTGCCCACTGGCTCTGAAACAAGAGATAGGGGCGTGAAACTCTGCAGACATTATAAAACATACACATTAATAATAATTTAGAGCTTAAATAAATGATGGTACTTCTACAGTTATTTAATTACGCAATAATAAAATAACTAATAAAAAAACTTATAAAATAACTCCAAAGTAAAAGTACCGGTAATCGTGACTAGTCCCTGGAAGTGGAGTACTGAGCCGAGTTAGTTGCGCTAAACGGGGGGAGATGTCATTGAGGGTGTGCATCAGGTTCCCTTTAATGTAATCCTGAAGTTCGTGGTGAAGTTCTTCAAACTTACTCCAGCACCTGTTGGAGGAGTTACCTAGTTACCAGCTAGTAACCTAGTTACCAGCTAGTAACCTAGTTACCAGCTAGTTACCAGCTAGTAACCTAGTTACCAGCTAGTAACCTAGTTACCAGCTAGTGACCTAGTTACCAGCTAGTAACCTAGTTACCAGCTAGTAACCTAGTTACCAGCTAGTAACCTAGTTACCAGCTAGTAACCTAGTTACCAGCTAGTAACCTAGTTACCAGCTAGTAACCTAGTTACCAGCTAGTGACCTAGTTACCAGCTAGTAACCTAGTTACCAGCTAGTAACCTAGTTACCAGCTAGTAACCTAGTTACCAGCTAGTGACCTAGTTACCAGCTAGTAACCTAGTTACCAGCTAGTAACCTAGTTACCAGCTAGTAACCTAGTTACCAGCTAGTAACCTAGTTACCAGCTAGTAACCTAGTTACCAGCTAGTAACCTAGTTACCAGCTAGTAACCTAGTTACCAGCTAGTAACCTAGTTACCAGCTAGTAACCTAGTTACCAGCTAGTAACCTAGTTACCAGCTAGTAACCTAGTTACCAGCTAGTAACCTAGTTACCAGCTAGTAACCTAGTTACCAGCTAGTAACCTAGTTACCAGCTAGTAACCTAGTTACCAGTTAGTAACCTAGTTACCAGCTAGTAACCTAGTTACCAGCTAGTAACCTAGTTACCAGCTAGTAACCTAGTTACCAGCTGGAGATATGTTGGGAGGTTTCAGCAATAGGTCAGGTTCTTTTCTAGGTTTGTCACGTGATAATGTTGTTGGTTGATACTTGGGATATAAATAGATGTTATCAGTCATCAGCGGGCAAGTAGATTAATTTGGATGTAAATTTCGTTACCTTGTAGGATTCTTCAAGTCGACACAAGTTTCTAAGTTTTCCATGGCTTTGTGTATCTTGTCACCAAACTTGTTCTGGAAGTCAACTTCATACTTAGTTTCGCCCGGCTGATTCGTTATCTTTATAACCCGTTTCAACATCACCACAAGGGGTTTCAGCAGCGCCTGCATGAAGTTTTGTTTATAAAATATGCAACTATTTTCTGATCAAAGCTAATCCCAGATAAGGGCCTGATAATGATATCTGATTCTTATAATCCAAAACTTTGGGAATCTAGTCGACCGAACATCACATGGGCATATAATTAGTTTATATATTATTAGAAGCAGCAAATTAACACCGGAGTCCCACATTCAATCTCAAGTAAAACGCTCGATATTGAAAACATTTAGAATTGGCGGTTGAGATCTCTGATAATGAAAAAAGAGGGCCTCACGGTATTCACACTTGGTAGTTGGTTGGGCCTGCTAATTTTTACAAACTGACCTGTTGTTTGGCAGCGGCTATGTTATGCTTCTCTTCAGCAGATAAGGTCAGGTTTGAGTTAACTCGCTTTATCTCAATAGCTAGCTGGTTAAACTTTCTGTGGGATGATACATTTTATACACGGATAAAACAATCAAATTCAGTCAGTTCATTTAAATCCATTTGTTTTAAAGTGAAAGTGAAAGTGAAAGTGAAAGTGAAAGTGAAAGTGAAAGCTCATAACAAGTACCTGGTAATATCAGTGTATCTGTGACCGAGTACCCCGGCCCATAACTCAGCTCTTAGTAGGTTAATCCTCCGTAACTCGTGAACTATTATCTAAACACGAAACAGGGGTTAGAGAAAATAAATGAACGGACTTTCTAGATTTAAAGGTAAGTTGTTATTACTGATTTTGGAGCATTCAAAATGAATGTATAGCATGTTTAATGACTTATGACTGGAATGAGCTATTTATCATTACAATAAACTTAGATATGATTTAAAGGGTCAATTGAACACATTTCTGATAACACTTTGGTGATGTCCCTCAGGACATGTTATAATAAGAGATACCTGAACATCAGTTACAATATCCTCACTGTGCTGTAGTAACGTGTTGTATATCATCTGATAACCCGAGTCAAACAGCTGAAAAAGTAGCTAGGTGATAATAATCACTGATATATCACAGATATCACAGATATCACAGACATATCACAGATATATCACAGATATATCACAGTGGGAGGGGGGGGGGGGCCATCACAGTCCAGCTGATATAATACAAAATATTGCAGAAAACTGAAATGAATTTCACCCAAAGTCCTTCCACAAACATTATTATTAAGCCAGTACTGCAGACGGCAATACAAAAGTGTAAAATATCCACCATACAAAGCATCTTACATCGGAGTGCTCATTTTCAGCGTTCTTTTCAGGCTCAATATCCCCGTTACACACTTCATCTTCCTCCTCCAGATCTATACCCTCTATCATATCCGCTAGGTCACTCTGAAGAGAGGGAGTCAAACTCGCGTCAAGACATTAGACAAAAAAAGAAATTGGATGTGAAAGTGAAATTTGAAATTGAATGAATAAAGAGAAAGTGAAATACCTTGTTTTGTTCGTTATCGATGAGGGAAGAGGGAGAGCATTTCTCTACACAATTGTACACCAGTTTGTGAGGATACTGTCTAGCTACACTACACAGGATAGTCAGCAGGGCGTCTGGATAGAAATAAGGGTTAAACTTAAAAGGGGGGACACTGGGGGGGACACTGGGGGGGGGACACTGGGGGTGGGACACTGGGGGGGACACTGGGGGGGGACACTGGGGGTGGGACACTGGGGGGGGGGGGACACTGGGGGGGGACACTGGGGGGGACACTGGGTGGGGGACACTGGGGGGGACACTGGGGGGGGGACACTGGGTGGGGGACACTGGGGGGGGACACTGGGGGTGGGACACTGGGGGGGGACACTGGGGGGGGACACTGGGGGGGGACACTGGGGGGGGGGGACACTGGGGGTGGGACACTGGGGGGGACACTGGGGGGGACACTGGGTGGGGGACACTGGGGGGGACACTGGGGGGGGGGACACTGGGTGGGGGACACTGGGGGGGGGGACACTGGGGTTAAGCTAGTTACCTAGAAAATACTCAGTAAACTGTAATATTAATAAAATCATTAAAATATACATCTAAATAATTATGATTTAGTCATTTGGATAAAAAGTCATCGGCCAGTGCAGCAATATTAAAAAGTGAAAACCCCGTCCCGGACAAACACTCAATTAATGACTTGATAACTAAGAAGCTAGTGACACTTACTTCTGACGCTAGGGTTGCTGTGTCCTATACGTGACAGTAACTGAGGGGTAACTTTGTACCATTGTAATGCCGGAGTCCGGGATATATCCTCTATCTAGAAACGAGTTCTGGGTTACAACCGACCACTCAAACATAATCTTTCAGCTTCTTTCAAAATGTTATAAAAAAGTTGTTGGATTCGCAAATTGTGTGTTCCATCACGTAAAAGTTGATATCCGAAGCCCAGAAAATTATCACAAGTAAGACTTAACCCATGACGTCATCAACTAACCAGATGACTGACGTCATCAACTCACCAGATGACTGACGTCATCAACTCACCAGATGACTGACGTCATCAACTAACCAGATGACTGACGTCATCAACTCACCAGATGACTGACGTCATCAACTCACCAGATGACTGACGTCATCAACTAACCAGATGACTGACGTCATCAACTAACCAGATGACTGACGTCATCAACTAACCAGATGACTGACGTCATCAACTCACCAGATGACTGACGTCATCAACTAACCAGATGACTGACGTCATCAACTAACCAGATGACTGACGTCATCAACTAACCAGATTACTGACGTCATCAACTCACCAGATTACTGACGTCATCAACTCACCAGATGACTGACGTCATCAACTAACCAGATGACTGACGTCATCAACTCACCAGATGACTGACGTCATCAACTAACCAGATTACTGACGTCATCAACTCACCAGATGACTGACGTCATCAACTCACCAGATGACTGACGTCATCAACTAACCAGATGACTGACGTCATCAACTCACCAGATGACTGACGTCATCAACTAACCAGATTACTGACGTCATCAACTCACCAGATGACTGACGTCATCAACTAACCAGATGACTGACGTCATCAACTCACCAGATGACTGACGTCATCAACTCACCAGATGACTGACGTCATCAACTAACCAGATGACTGACGTCATCAACTAACCAGATGACTGACGTCATCAACTCACCAGATGACTGACGTCATCAACTCACCAGATGACTGACGTCATCAACTCACCAGATGACTGACGTCATCAACTAACCAGATGACTGACGTCATCAACTCACCAGATGACTGACGTCATCAACTCACCAGATCGTGTAAAGCAACGTCATGTGACGTCATGAGTTTCATTAATCTCAGAGTGGTCTGCAGTTCCCTGTGGGTGGTCTTGTCCACTTTGTCCACTCTGGTGTTGCAGTCTCTTTCACCCGCTGATAGATGCAGGTATCTGCAGTAACTCTTTACCGCTATTCTGAGTGGGACAAATGTGTGAGCTTCAATAATGTTCAATATTTCACTATTTTCTCCGAACAAAACCTTCGTTGTAGCAATTATTATACGCATTCGAATTTTGACACTCCTGGAAGTATCCCATTGCGTATATGCTCGAGATATTCTACATTTAGCGGCCTGAACTTGAATAAATAGTTTTGGTGAAATCAGAGATTGGTCTACCAGAAATATCGCTATGATGATGTCAGGTAGCTCACTTGAAAACTAACCCTACATAACTAACAGTAAACCTATAATTGTGGTAAAGTCTGCTGCTGACACGAATATACACATCGCATAGTTGGGACACAGTGTCTTTAGGGAGATCGGGGGCTGTAGTGGATATACGCTCGTTTAGTCCGTCACAGCTCTGCCGCATCACCGCTCCTGTTAATTAGTTAATTAGTTAATCAGTTTAATTAGTCAATTAGTTGATTAATAGAGCATCCATGCTATCTTTCATTCGTCTCTTCTATACTGTAATCAGGCGGTTTTACAATCTTTTCGTGTGGGCATTGAATATCTTTTATTTATTTCTTAAATATTATTTCTTAAAATATAGTTTTTAAGAAATCTCTATTTCTGTACTGTCAGTAAGTCAGTACCCTGGGGCCCCTATAATTATTCTAAAATGATCTAACCTAGTATAAGGTTCCATACAGGATCACAGTGGTTACCAGCAAGCTCTTCTACCACTAACTTCTCTTCCGGCAACATCGTCTCAACTGGAATTATACAATTACAATAACACTAATCATAGCATTTTGAGTATACAGCAATAGCAGCAAATCTGGGGAAACTTGGTGGACATTGACTTTTTTCACACAATTTGTGTATGTCGACTTCAACATGATATTGCAGCTTATTGTGGTTAATCTCAATGTTGGGGTGATGTTTTTCTGGTGCACAAAACACTGCAGTACAGTTATGTTGAATAATTGAGGTTAATAAATTCTCTATGTGGCCACTATGGTGGTTAAAATACCAGTTTTAGGGTTAACCACCATTTTGAGATATGATATTATGAACTGAGTAGTCATTATATTGAGATCATCCCATGGTGCAATGATTACAAAAGCTTAAAACCCTCATTGGGGGCATTTTGTGGTCCTAATGGTGGTTAAATGGAAGATGAACGATGAGCAATAAATATTGCTCTGGTTATAGATGTATAGTGGTGGTTGTTCATTTGCACATGGATGATAATTTTTCATCACAGATGTGCAATTCAATAGTATGGTTAATTTTAGGTGGTTAATATTCGTAAAAAGTGCTAAAAAGATGGTTAAAACGTCAAAATATTTTGTTAACCACCAATCAAAACAATATTAATGATTTTAGTCAACTTTTTCTGGTCAACAAAGGACATTTGAAGGGTTTTGATAAAAGTTATCAAGAAATGTTGTCATAAAAGTGGTTAAAAGGGCTATATGACTTGCTAGGCTGTTGAACAAGGCATCTATTAAAGTGAAAATTAACCACAATATGAACTTCAGATAATGGTTTGCTATCCGATTGAGTGTATATTTGTTTGCAAATGCATAATTGACTCGAAGTTCATGCATTTCGATCAATGTGCAGCTAAGGTGGTTAAAATGTCTCTAAAATACCCTATATTTGCGCTAATTAACCATTTTTAGAGCACATATTAGCTTTGTAAAGCTATAGCTGGCCATGCTGCATTATCTAGATATAACTACCAGCTCATTTATATGCACAGAAACATTGCTGAGTCCTGTGTTGCGTCCATCATGGTTAATAAAGGTCTAAAATTGGCCTAAATCAGTGTTTTTGGAAGTTTTAACCGCCATACGGCCACACATTCTGTTGCATTATCTTTAAAATCACTTATTATCCTTCAGCTATCTCTCATAATCAAATATCAAAACAAATAAGGCACCAAAAGTTCGGGGGTTGCTGAATAATGGTTAATTTGTGGTGGCTTCTGTTGACCGAAGGTCCAAAATAAACATGTTTTAACCACATTGAGGCCACATCTAAGGTTTTATGGTATCGGGACCATAACCAAAAGTTTTGGGCACCTGGATAGTGTCTTCTGTTTTTGGAATTATGGTGATAACTCAATGCTGTGCCATACCAGGTGGTTAAGTGTGCGCGCGCGCGCACGCATACACATATGGGTTTTTTTGATATACCACAGTTGGTGGTTAACCGTTTTACATCAGACCTTCACTAAAAGTATTGGGCACTCTAGTGGTGACATGATATATAAAGAAATTAAGCATAAACTAAATATGTTGGTCTACAGATGGTTAAGTACGCGCGCGCGCGCGCACGCATACACTATAACATAAACATATATATACCACTCCACAGACCACATTTATTAACTTTTTTAATTTCTTTCTTCAACTATGTGTCAATGAACCATTTTTGTTCAATAATGACCATCAATTTTAACTGTAGTACTTATATCTTCACTGTTGTAAGGGTTTGGGTGTTAGAGGTATGAAAAAAATGTCCACTAACAAATCAGCCATTTTTCGACTACTTAACCACCTAACTCAGCACCAAAATGTTTTGAGATTTTTTTCTTTGCACTATCATGAAGCTATGGCATTTTTGGACCTATGTAAATATTCAGATTGATCTTAAAATTTATTCCGCTTTTATTTTTATTCCAATCTACAGTTATTCTCGATTCCTTGCTAGCAGTCCGGTTAATTTAGTACCTTTAGTGGGTCTCATTTATTCATTAGCTCTAATTAAAGAACCTCTCACCCTCTCAGAAAACTCCGTTTGGAGATATTCCTTATTACGCTCTAAGTTATTAATTTTCCTTGTGTTTGAATCCTGTCACTTTTTAACTGTTTTTAGTCTTTGTTATTTTCGGCCGATTTTTGCACTTTTACACTGGGTCATCTTCATAATTTCTGGGATTGAGACGACTTATATCAGCATTTAAGGAAGAGTTTGCTTGTCTGACTTACTTCATTAGACACTTCTGGTCAAGAACTGAACAAGAACCACATTCGAAAACTGGAACATCTGAATGACTCCGCAACCCAGGAATCAACTACTCAGTTATTATCGCTCAATAATCGGTTTGGTATCGACGTTACATACTTTATTATTTTTTTTAAAAAGCTGATTTTAGAAACCAGGGAATTAAAGTTACCCTCCTAAGGCTAACATTAAATCGCTGATTTTATTTATATATATCACTTTTTTTTGTTCTTTCTTTTCCTTCAAAACATTCCAGTACATTGTGCAGAAAGTTGGAGATGAAGCCGTAGTACGTACATGTAGCATTGCACTGGATCGAACTTGCAGAGTGTGGTTTCCTCCAGTCTGCGCCGCGCGCTTATAATTATATAAACATATGCGGCGCAGATCGACTGGAGGAGATTGCACTGTGTAGGCTCCGGTGTAATGTGATATGTATGTACTACGGCTTTACAAATTTTGGAAGCATGTAGGGATATATATCTGATACCAATCGTATATACTAAAAATACTCTAGCACAATTGTAACTGCAGTTTTACAGAACTCTAAATGCTTAATGAACACTCTTGCAGGTACCACCCGTATTCACACTCAGACCTGAGTTTAGTCATTTTCCGATACGAGATTGGGGACGGGTTCTATAAACAAACAAACAAACAAACAAATATTCAGATTACTAAAATTCATAATCTGTGATTTTTAAGAAGGGGTTAAATGCTTCAAATTGGTGTATTTCAAAGTTTCCCCAGATTTGCTGCTATTGCTGTATACATAGAACTGGATTGAGGTGCAACACCAGACATAGGTCTTGAGTTAAGATATAGCCATTACATGCCAAAAAACCAGCAAAAAAGAAAGAGTTGGAAAGTGGAATTTGTTGGAAAGTTGAATTTGTTGGAAATATATTTTTAAAGACAGCTCACCTCTAGCAAGCTGTATCTGATCTAGAGACTTCTTGCTGATGTCGTAGGCCCAAGTTCCCAAGGCATGCCATGCATTAGCCATGTCACAAGCTTCTTCAGCTACGTAACGTAGCAACCTTCCCTCCAGATATTCTACCTGAAAGGTACATTATATATAATGTTTGCATGAAAAGCATTAATATAATGCACTATTCATTTTTATACGTTTGTTTTTTTTGTTTGTTTGTTTGGGGAGATCACCAGAAGTAAACTTGGCACTAACGCCTTACAAATTTTATTTACATCAATCATAGAAAAAATATAAAAATCGTACAAAATACAAACAATGCATAATGAATACTCTGCTATGTATTATGCAGCATCTTTTAAAACGCACTGTCTTTAATGTAAGATGGTTTTTACTTTTGTGGACGTGTGCACGACCATCACTTGGATGAAGGTTTACTTGATATCGCTAAGCTTCATACTTTTTCTCGCTAGTCAACACAAGGTTTTACTAAGTGAAAAATGTCGCTAAGCGTTGCGTCGCAAAGCGTTGCTAAGCGTCGCAAAGTGTCGCTAAGTGTTACTAGTGTGGCTAAGTGATATTATTTTTTGCCGAATGTTAGTGAGTGCTGCTAAATTTACCTCAGATACAGCCACCCCGTCTCTAAGTCTGATACCAGAATTAGCTGTAACTCTCTCTTCTATCTCTGCAGCACGTTAAACACAATGTTTAATACAATAAATAATAAAAGTGATAACTTCACAGCTTAATACACAATGTTTAAGAGGCACAGGTTCATACAGGGTTCTTCACTCTAATCTGGTAAATATGTAAGCACATACAAAAGACGGCTACAAACAGATGTTTTACAGGAGAACTTACCAAGCAGTGACTGGAGGCAGGGCCCGTTAGACATTGCCATGAGACCCAGGGTACTGTCTTGAGATAACCATTTACCAAGAGTCAATACACACTTCATAGAACCCTCATTATTACGGTCTGAAGAGGAGATTAGTTAGGGGTTAAAACAATTGAGAGTATAACAGTAATACCAATTACCAGTTAAAACAATTAATGATGCCTGTCTCATAATTATCATCCAACTGAATAGAACTCAGAGTTCAGACTTCAACAAAAAAACAGGATAAACGATAAAAGCAGCCGAGAGACGTACTGTTCCTGACGGTAGCAGGGTTGCGCTGTCTGTACAGCACCGCAGCACTGAGCGCTTCAATAGCCTCCGTCTGACTGCCACACTGATATAGCACTTTAGCACTTTGGGAGTGCAGTGGCAGTAGGTCGACTGGGATGTACTGAGCCAGAGATTTGGAGAGGGTCGTGTGGGCGGAGGAGCGTAGCACCATGTCTGGGGACGAGGGGGTGTTAGTGTGAGGGGTGTTAGTATGAGGGGTGTTAGTGTGAGGGGTGTTAGTGTGAGGGGTGTTAGTGTGAGGGGTGATAGTGTGAGGGGGTGTTAGTGTGAGGGGTGTTAGTGTGAGGGGTGTTAGTGTGAGGGGTGATAGTGTGAGGGGGTGTTAGTGTGAGGGGTGTTAGTGTGAGGGGTGTTAATGTGAGGGGTGTTAGTGTGAGGGGTGTTAGTGTGAGGGGTGTTAGTGTGAGGGGTGTTAGTGTGAGGGGTGTTAGTGTGAGGGGTGTAAGTGTGAGGGGTGTTAGTGTGAGGGGTGTTGGTGTGAGGGGTGTCAGTGTGAGGGGTGTTAGTGTGAGGGGCGTTAGTGTGAGGGAGAAAGACAGGTTATAGTCCTTAATCTAGAAGCACGAATTGACATAATCACTACATAGATTTTAAATTAACTTTAAAGTCTATCGAATCGACAACCCCACTAAGTCCTCTTACCAGGTCCCTCGTGAACTGTGTTATCAGAGATGTAGACAATGTTGGTAGTGAGAGGGGGGCGGGAGGGGTGGACTCCGGAAAAGTGCCACGTCAGCTCATTTATCAGCAGCCTCTGTGCTAACCTCATGTTACCCTGCAGAAGAGAGATTCAAATAGGAGGAGGGTAACCTCATGTTACCCTGCAGAAGAGAGATTCAAATAGGAGGAGGGTAAAGGATGGTGAGGTAGGGCTTATTATGGTTACAGATATGATTATGTAGGAAAAATTACGAAAAAAAACGATTAGTTCAGAAGATTCCTGGATGTTGAACAAGGGAAACGTCACAAACCTGTTTTCTTGCGAGTTTAGAAACGGACACTCCCAAATTAAGTACCATTGGAGAGGAGAGCATGTTCTTACTATTCTCATGACAAGGCTCAAAATACTGGTAGAGATGGTGCGCGTAACGGTGCAGATACATCCAGGATCCCACCTCGTGCACATTCCTATCAAGATATACCTCCTCCTGAAGTAAGTAGTTAAATAGTTAATTAACTTATAAAATATCTAATCAAAGAAAAAATCTGGTCAAAGAAAATAACAATACTTGATAATAACAAGTATAGATAATTCGAATACCAGAAAACGAAATAAAAGTAAAATTTCCAGCTATCTAATTTCGCAGACAAACTCGTTTCAACTAACGTTGGTAAGATTAAGAGGGACCCCAGTAGGAGCCTTAACAGTGTCACATAGCAAGAGCTGATGTAGAGCTGACACACATTGCAGCTGGACTGCAGTTCTTCCGGGCATCATGACTGGCAGATCTATACCTGCTATACGTACTCCCACCTGGTTAGTGGTGAGTTAAGGTAGATCTGGCAGATCTATACCTGCTATACGTACTCCAACCTGGTTAGTGGTGAGTTAAGGTAGATCTGGCAGATCTATACCTGCTATACGTACTCCAACCTGGTTAGTGGTGAGTTAAGGTAGATCTGGCAGATCTATACCTGCTATACGTACTCCCACCTGGTTAGTGGTGAGTTAAGGTAGATCTGGCAGATCTATACCTGCTATACGTACTCCCACCTGGTTAGTGGTGAGTTAAGGTAGATCTGGCAGATCTATACCTGCTATACGTACTCCAACCTGGTTAGTGGTGAGTTAAGGTAGATCTGGCAGATCTATACCTGCTATACGTACTCCAACCTGGTTAGTGGTGAGTTAAGGTAGATCTGGCAGATCTATACCTGCTATACGTACTCCAACCTGGTTAGTGGTGAGTTAAGGTAGATCTGGCAGATCTATACCTGCTATACGTACTCCAACCTGGTTAGTGGTGAGTTAAGGTAGATCTGGCAGATCTATACCTGCTATACGTACTCTAACCTGGTTAGTGGTGAGTTAAGGTAGATCTGGCAGATCTATACCTGCTATACCTACTCCAACCTGGTTAGTGGTGAGTTAAGGTAGATCTGGCAGATCTATACCTGCTATACGTACTCCAACCTGGTTAGTGGTGAGTTAAGGTAGATCTGGCAGATCTATACCTGCTATACGTACTCCAACCTGGTTGGTGGTGAGTTAAGGTAGATCTGGCAGATCTATACCTGCTATACGTACTCCAACCTGGTTAGTGGTGAGTTAAGGTAGATCTGGCAGATCTATACCTGCTATACGTACTCCAACCTGGTTAGTGGTGAGTTAAGGTAGATCTGGCAGATCTATACCTGCTATACGTACTCCAACCTGGTTAGTGGTGAGTTAAGGTAGATCTGGCAGATCTATACCTGCTATACGTACCCCAACCTGGTTAGTGGTGAGTTAAGGTAGATCTGGCAGATCTATACCTGCTATACGTACTCCAACCTGGTTAGTGGTGAGTTAAGGTAGATCTGGCAGATCTATACCTGCTATACGTACTCCAACCTGGTTAGTGGTGAGTTAAGGTAGATCTGGCAGATCTATACCTGCTATACCTACTCCAACCTGGTTAGTGGTGAGTTAAGGTAGATCTGGCAGATCTATACCTGCTATACCTACTCCAACCTGGTTAGTGGTGAGTTAAGGTAGATCTGGCAGATCTATACCTGCTATACGTACTCCAACCTGGTTAGTGGTGAGTTAAGGTAGATCTGGCAGATCTATACCTGCTATACCTACTCCAACCTGGTTAGTGGTGAGTTAAGGTAGATCTGGCAGATCTATACCTGCTATACGTACTCCAACCTGGTTAGTGGTGAGTTAAGGTAGATCTGGCAGATCTATACCTGCTATACGTACTCCAACCTGGTTAGTGGTGAGTTAAGGTAGATCTGGCAGATCTATACCTGCTATACGTACTCCAACCTGGTTAGTGGTGAGTTAAGGTAGATCTGGCAGATCTATACCTGCTATACGTACTCCAACCTGGTTAGTGGTGAGTTAAGGTAGATCTGGCAGATCTATACCTGCTATACGTACTCCCACCTGGTTAGTGGTGAGTTAAGGTAGATCTGGCAGATCTATACCTGCTATACGTACTCCAACCTGGTTAGTGGTGAGTTAAGGTAGATCTGGCAAATCTATACCTGCTATACGTACTCCAACCTGGTTAGTGGTGACTTAAGGTAGATCTGGCAGATCTATACCTGCTATACGTACTCCAACCTGGTTAGTGGTGACTTAAGGTAGATCTGGCAGATCTATACCTGCTATACGTACTCCAACCTGGTTAGTGGTGAGTTAAGGTAGATCTATACCTGCTATACGTACTCCAACCTGGTTAGTGGTGAGTTAAGGTAGATCTGGCAGATCTATACCTGCTATACGTACTCCAACCTGGTTAGTGGTGAGTTAAGGTAGATCTGGCAGATCTATACCTGCTATACGTACTCCAACCTGGTTAGTGGTGAGTTAAGGTAGATCTGGCAGATCTATACCTGCTATACGTACTCCAACCTGGTTAGTGGTGAGTTAAGGTAGATCTGGCAGATCTATACCTGCTATACGTACCCCAACCTGGTTAGTGGTGAGTTAAGGTAGATCTGGCAGATCTATACCTGCTATACGTACCCCAACCTGGTTAGTGGTGAGTTAAGGTAGATCTGGCAGATCTATACCTGCTATACGTACCCCAACCTGGTTAGTGGTGAGTTAAGGTAGATCCGGCAGATCTATACCTGCTATACGTACTCCAACCTGGTTGGTGGTGAGTTAAGGTAGATCTGGCAGATCTATACCTGCTATACGTACTCCAACCTGGTTAGTGGTGAGTTAAGGTAGATCTGGCAGATCTATACCTGCTATACGTACTCCAACCTGGTTAGTGGTGAGTTAAGGTAGATCTGGCAGATCTATACCTGCTATACGTACTCCAACCTGGTTAGTGGTGAGTTAAGGTAGATCTGGCAGATCTATACCTGCTATACGTACTCCAACCTGGTTAGTGGTGAGTTAAGGTAGATCTGGCAGATCTATACCTGCTATACGTACTCCCACCTGGTTAGTGGTGAGTTAAGGTAGATCTGGCAGATCTATACCTGCTATACGTACTCCAACCTGGTTAGTGGTGAGTTAAGGTAGAACTGGCAGATCTATACCTGCTATACGTACTCCCACCTGGTTAGTGGTGAGTTAAGGTAGATCTGGCAGATCTATACCTGCTATACGTACTCCAACCTGGTTAGTGGTGAGTTAAGGTAGATCTGGCAGATCTATACCTGCTATACGTACTCCCACCTGGTTAGTGGTGAGTTAAGGTAGATCTGGCAGATCTATACCTGCTATACGTACTCCAACCTGGTTAGTGGTGAGTTAAGGTAGATCTGGCAGATCTATACCTGCTATACGTACTCCAACCTGGTTAGTGGTGAGTTAAGGTAGATCTGGCAGATCTATACCTGCTATACGTACTCCAACCTGGTTAGTGGTGAGTTAAGGTAGATCTGGCAGATCTATACCTGCTATACGTACTCCAACCTGGTTAGTGGTGAGTTAAGGTAGATCTGGCAGATCTATACCTGCTATACGTACTCCAACCTGGTTAGTGGTGAGTTAAGGTAGATCTGGCAGATCTATACCTGCTATACGTACTCCAACCTGGTTAGTGGTGAGTTAAGGTAGATCTGGCAGATCTATACCTGCTATACGTACTCCAACCTGGTTAGTGGTGAGTTAAGGTAGATCTGGCAGATCTATACCTGCTATACGTACTCCCACCTGGTTAGTGCAGTGGTGAGTTAAGGTAGATCTGGCAGATCTATACCTGCTATACGTACTCCAACCTGGTTAGTGGTGAGTTAAGGTAGATCTGGCAGATCTATACCTGCTATACGTACTCCCACCTGGTTAGTGGTGAGTTAAGGTAGATCTGGCAGATCTATACCTGCTATACGTACTCCAACCTGGTTAGTGGTGAGTTAAGGTAGATCTGGCAGATCTATACCTGCTATACGTACTCCAACCTGGTTAGTGGTGAGTTAAGGTAGATCTGGCAGATCTATACCTGCTATACGTACTCCAACCTGGTTAGTGGTGAGTTAAGGTAGATCTGGCAGATCTATACCTGGTCAAGTTAGTGGTGAGTAGAGCCGAAAAGGAACGCCTGGTAACCATCACAATAACGGATCATCCCACCAAGTTACTGTTGTAATTAAAAACCCGGTCGCACAGCGGGAGAGTTTCTGCTAATATTTAATAAAACCCGCACATTCATTAACCTCACCTCGACTAACGAAGAAGCTTGGCGAAGCAGTTTACGGAAAATAAACTCCGGACCCTTCTCAAGTGCACTCTCTGGTCGGTCCATGTCGTCACTGTAACTTCCAGTTTCACTTCTGAGGTCCATTCCAACCAGCTGAAATTCATGTCTATCAGTTTAAGGCCAATATTATTTTATTAACATAATGAACCCCACGAAGCTTAGATTCGGAAAGGGGTGTACCTGATATAAAGATAAAGTTTCTGACGATAAGCACGATTCTTTTAATCGAGAAATAAGTGATCTGATAATCGTTATCACCAAGTGAATTGAACAGGCGCGCATAATAGCGCGTAAATTTTCGAGTTTCGCGCGAAAAATTGAACTCAATTTCAATGAAAATGTGTCATGGCGTGTTACTGAAACGAAAAAATTCGGCTGTGACCGCCACCATAGCTCCGTTTTTGCACTGCGGAAGATAAAAAGAAAGTTCCGTATCATCCAGAATCAACGTATAATTTTCCAATTTCATCCTGATATGATAATTATAAGCAGGGATTAGAGAATCACCGAGCAATGCCGCGCACTGTCTTTCTAGGATATGTATAGACTAAAAAGAACATGTGTTAATAAAGGAGCACAAAGTTAATATTCCAAAGGAGCACCTTCTGCTAATTACCTTGGCAACGACCAGCACGAGGTAAACACGTTATTTTCCTTCATACTTTTCACGCTGTTCTTAGTAAAAGATTTTTTTTTTAATTTTTTTCCCTACTCTTGCCGAAGGCAAAAAGATCGTAGGGAATAAGTAATCGGGTTTGGATATATGAGGTGGCCCGACGGTCCTACGTTGACGACAAAAGTCTGCTCCTTCGCAATATAGACCATTCCCCTATAATTATGTGTATTGGAAGCGTTTGTTATGCTGCGCGTGACGCTAGCCATGTGTTAATTGATTACAGTGAAGTTCCTCCTTCGCAAAGTTATTTTCCGCAATTTTCTGGATTCATTTATTGTTGATGCGCGCGGCGCTACATTGGTCAAATAAATCGTCAATTTTTACCATGCGTGAATCCCACTCATTTATTAAAAACATAGTATGTAAATATGTTGCACTTTTTCCGGTCACACTTTTCACTCGAAAGAATTAATGGTACAACTACAAGATACAAGTACATCGTAGGGAAAATTGATCGTGCGTGGTTTAACCGCGGCGAAATTCTTGTTTTAATTTTTTAAATATATTTTTTGATTGGAAAACGAAATTAGATATATACAGAATAGTATTACAGGTTATATATTATGAACATCATCATTGCAAAGATATTAAATCAGTTTTCCGCCGCAGGACGAACCCTGACCGTACCTACATGATGGAGACCGACCAAAAACCTCGTGACCTTTTGAAAAGAATCAGCAGAGCACTCAGATTGAAGCCCAGGGAGAAAGATACTTTTCGAATAAATTTGAATGCATATACAATCGATCCGTTTCGAGCAAACAGAGTGTATTACTTCCAAGTATTTTGTTTTTTAACACTTTACAAATTTATCGCAATAAATGTCTTTTCTTATCAATGCAGCTGAGCTTACAGTCAACGAACTAACTATGTATTTATAAATCCCAACAATAATACCAGAAACAGATAACAAAACATGTTACCTGTAGATCACCACCATTGTGATAGAGCCCGCATACTCTAAGGAGTTGTAGCTGACTTAGGTACAGTAACTTAGCAGGATCCGCCAGAGCCGGAACATCTAGCTCCAAGGTTAAGTGGTTTACACGAACACCACCCTTTCTGGACAGCTCCTCTGTGATGCTGTTTATGTTGGCTCCAGGCACCTGGCAATGGGTTATCTTAGTTTTTTTGTCATTTATCAAAATATTTTATGGGTTGGAATTGTTTTTATATTTTTTTAAAGGAATCGTATTACTTGATGTAATACGGCAACAGTAAAAAATATGATTTCAAAAATACGACAGAAATTCAAAATGTTTACCCCTTCCAGGTGTCTTGCTGTGCCATTAAAATCTCCCAAATCAAAGGCATGCAAAGCATGCAAGTAATTGTTATCATAGGGAGTTTTATCAGTGTATATTTCGTTACTGTGCATCTGTGACCATGACAGAGTTTCGTCCCAGTCGTTCAGTGCTGAAAATACGAACTGTAAGTTTACGATATTAAATTAAATAAAATAATTATAAAATTAAGGCCAGAATTGATACCATATAATATTAACATGTCATCCAAGGTTACCCCATAAAACAAGAAAGTCGCAATTTTAAAAACTATAAACAATGAAAATAATAAAACCGCAAATAAACTAAATGGTCACGTGATAACAGGTGCCATGTGATAACACGTGTCACATACCAAGATAACACTCGAGGGCCTGCAGAGCAATGAACTGCTTCTCTTCGCTGTTACTGACTGTGTCTATTGTAGCTTTGTAGACTTCACTAGCTTCCTCGTATCTTCCACTTGCCTGTCAAATTTCAACCATCAACTTGATATTATAATTACTTAATATTATAATTATTTAATATTATAATTACTTAATATTATAATTACTTAATATTATAATTACTTAATATTATAATTACTTAATATTATAATTACTTAATATTATATAATTACTTAATATTGGGGGGGGGGGGTCCAACCCGATCATTTCCGATCATTCCGATCCCGATTTTGGCCTCATCAACCCTCATATCGGAAAAATCGGGAAAATTTAAATCTTCCCTCTGAGGTTTCTAGGCGATATAGGTAGCTATTTCTGTACTTAAATATGACAAGAAATCGATTGGTGGTGGTCCCAGAACCCCAAAATGGTATCTTGTTCCAAACAAGAATCGTTTCGTCCGAAAAAAACAACACACTGTCGTATCAACTCTTGTTTGACAGAAACATCCACCCCGGTCCACAATTGAAAGAGGTACGGTTGGTAATAACAATCGTAACAAATAGCGAACGCTTTAGTAACTTTTGATTTAAATTGTCTCCACAATTTGTAACAGGCTATCTGCAGAAATGGGTAGCACGGTTAATGACCATGGTCCTTTCTCAAACTTCCAATCCTCAGTTAGATACAAAGAATAGTCTACACAATTTTTGATAACATTAAAAGGGATGAAAATCACTTTATTTATCAAAATCTTTATTTATCATGTAACAACTTTTCCATAGTACTGGAGAGTAAAACTCTGTTGAACAAAAATATTCTCGAGCACATTTTGAGTCAGTAACAGTAACATGTCAATATTTTACAGACTCAAATGCGTTTAAAAACATTTTAGTAACAATAAATTGTGTTAACTGATGAGGAGGAGGAGGAGGACTGAGGAGAATTAGAAGGAGGACTGAGGAGGACAGAGGAGGAAGACTGAGGAGGACCAGGACGAGGACTAGGAGGATGAGGACGAGGACTAAGGACGAGGACTAGGAGGATGAGGACGAGGACTAAGGACGATGAGGATGAGGACGAGGACTAAGGACGAGGAGGAGGACGACTGAGGAGGAGGACTGATTAGGAGGAGGACTGATTAGGAGGAGAAGGAAGAGAAGAAGGAGGAGGAGGATGAGGATGAGAACTGAGGAGGAGGAGGAGAAGGAGGAAGACTGAGGAGAAAGAGGAGGACCGAGAAGGACTGAGGAGGAGGAGGAGGACTGAAGAGGAGAGGGAGGACTGAAGAAGAGGAGCAGGATTGTTGTGGAGGAAGACGAGAAGGAGGAGAAGGAGGAGGACGAGAGCGAGGACGAGGAGGAAGACTGAGGAGGAGGACTGTTAAAAAGGAGAAGAACGAGGACTGAGGAGGAGGACTGAGGATGAGGAAAAGGAGGACTGGGGGAGGACTAAGGAAGAGGAGGACTTGGGGAGGAGGATGAGGAGGATGAGACTGATGAGGACGAAGAGGACTGAGGAGGAAGACTGAGGAGGATGAGGACAAGGGCTAATGAAGAGGAGGAGGACGACTGAGGAGGAGGACTGATTAGGAGGAGAAGGAAGAGGAGAAGGAGGAGGAGGATGAGGAGGAGGACTGAGGAGGACTGAGGAGGAGGAGGATAAGGAGGAGAATGAGGAGGAGGAGGAGGATGACTCAGGAGGAGGACTCAGGAGGTGGAGGAGGACGAGGAGGAGGACTCAGGAGGAAGACTGAAGAGGAGGAGGAGGACTGATGAGGAGGAGGACTAAGAGGACGCGAGGACTAAGGACGAAGAGGACTGAGGAGGAGGACGAGAGCGAGGACGAGGAGGAGGACTGAGGAGGAGGACTGAGGAGGAGGACTGATCAGAAGGAGAAGGAGGAGGAGGAGGACTGAGGAGGAGGACTGAGGATGAGGAGAAGGAGAAGGAGGACTGGGGCCGGCGAGGACTGAGGAAGAGGAGGACTTGGAAAGGACTGAGGAGGAGGAGGACTTGGGTAGGACTGGGGAGGAGGAGGAGGAGGAGGAGGATGAGGAGGAGGAGAAGGAGGACTGGGGGAGGACTGATGAGGAGGAGGACTGGGGGAGGAGGAGGACTTAGGAGTAGGGGGAGAAGGAGGAAAAGGAGGAGAAGGAGGAGAAGGAGGAGAAGGAGGAGGAGGACTGGGGACTGAGGAGGAGGAGGACTGAGGAGAAAGAAGATGAGAAAGAGGAATGAAGAGGATGAGGAGGAGGAGAAGGAGGACTGGGGGAGGACTGAGGAAGAGGAGGACTTGGGGAGAAGGATGAGGAGGAGGAGACTGATGAGGATTAGGAGGACTGAGGAGGAAGACTGAGGAGGATGAGGACGAGGACTAAGGACGAGGACTAGGATGATAAGGACAAGGGCTAATCTAGAGGAGGAAGACGACTGAGGAGGAGGACTGATTAGGAGGATAAGGAAGAGGAGAAGGAGGAGGAGGACTGATGAGGAGGAGGATAAGGAGGAGAATGAGGAGGAGGATGAGGAGGACTGAGGATAAGGAGGAGAATGAGGAGGAAGAGGATGACTCAGGAGGTGGAGGAGGATGAGGAGGATGACTGAAGAGGAAGAGGAGGATGACTGAGGAGGAGGATGAGGATCAGGAGGTGGAGGAGGATGAGGAGGAGGAGTCAGGAGGAGGAGGACGACTATGAGGAGGACTGAGGAGGACGGATGGGGAGGAGAAGGAGGATCAGGAGGAGGATGAGGAGGAGAAATGAGGATGAGGAGGAGGAGAACTGAGAAGGAGAAGGAGGAGGACTGGGAGTAGGACTGAGGAGGAGAAGGAGAAGGAGGAGGACTGGGAGTAGGACTGAGGAGAAGGAGGAGGACGAGGACGAGGAGTCAGGAAGAGGACTGAAGAGGACTGAGGAGGAGAAGGACTGAGGAGGAGGAAGACTTAAGAGGAGGAGGAGGAGGACATCTAAATGTTTTGTCTGTTTTTGTCCGTTTTTGTCCGCCCTACTTTTTGTCCGTTTTGAAAATACAGGGTACCGAACGGACACAAAACATGATCCCCCAGCCAAGCATGTGTTACGATACAAATGTACTTGACTATACATTTAAGGTGCAGTGTACTAGTGATTTTATGGTATGTTTAAAGACCGGACCACAAAATATAACCCGGTACCTAGTGTTGTACTAATACATAATAACAAGTAACAGGGATAAAATTAATGAGCAGAAACAATCGATCTCACGTCAAGAGGCCAAAGCACTCGGCTCTGGGAGTACATGACAACTCCAACTAGTAGTGAGCATACTAGCCCCTGCAGTGGAAAAACACATAAAACATACTATTGGAATGTCCAATTGGTTTGTTTTCTCATAACAATATAGCATTATATGTAGGGGTTCTGGTTGAATTATATCACTTCTGAGAGGTTTTAGAATTTAGAGATCGATTCTGTAAATTTCTCAATTTTCCGATTTTTCCGATTTTTCCGATTCCGATTTTGGCCTCATCAACCCTCATATCGGACATCGGGTTGGACCCCCCCCCCCCCCCGGCCCCCCCCCCCCCCCCCCAATATTATAATTACTTAATATTATAATTACTTAATATTATCTTTATTGGAAAAAAACTGAAGCGCTTAATTATGTTAATATAAGTGCATATCAGTGATATATTTTCAACATATTTTAAAAGTTAAAATCTTCCCATAAAAAGTAAGCAGAACAATTATAAAATTTGGAAATAAGTTGGAAATGTGAGTATAAAACAAACTTCACCTGCAGCTCAGCAGCATTAAGCAACCCATCGTGCTCACTATAAATACACTTCAAACCCCGGATATAGCCGGGCGCGTGCATGTTCAGTGCTGCGCGCACTGACAACAGTAACGCGGAGGTGGAGGGCTGGATGTGGAGCGCGTGGCGCCAACTCTCCGCGTACATTCCAGTGTTGCTGCATACCTGAGGAGGTGGGCTCAGTGAGATACAGGTTAACATTTAACACAGCCCTGTTTAGGGTGTTGCTAGAAGGGTATTTATAATGTGACATTGTACAGTGCAGTCTGTTATGAAATAACGTAAAGTAAGTTCCTGGGTATGTAGTATACACTTATAAACAGACAGACAGACAGACCAAACAGACAAACAAACAGAGATATTGCCACAAACAAACAGAGATATTGCCACAAACAAACAGAGATATTGCCACAAACAAACAGAGATATTGCCACAAACAGACAAATAAACGAACCTCTGCTATAGCAGGTCTTATTCTACTAAACCACTCTTCACATGTTGACCTGTTCAACACAAAGAAGTTCTTCACTGCTTTGTTACAGCCTTGTATACTGTGCACTGTACCTGTCACAAATCATCATATTTAGTCTATCTGGAATTTATGGTATTTTTAGGAAATTTTGTATTTTCGTATATGGACGATTATTTAAGTCATGTTTTATATCAGCCGAACGAATCCCAGTGACCTAGTCAGACCTCGTATTTAAAGAGTGCATAAAACACTTGACTTTATTTATCATTTTTATATCTGTAAAATAATAGATTAATATAATAAGTGTTTGATGAACTAATTTAATCATATTAAAAACAACTCAATTTAAAGTAACTCTAACCCTCGTAAGCGTTGTAAATGAGTTTCTCCAAGTTATTAATAAAATGTAGCAGTAGGTTACTCCTCAGCAGGGAAACATAACACTGACTCCCAATGCCGGAGATAATGCCACGTGCGTTTGTGTCCTCCGTTACTGCCCCGTCCTCCAGCAGTTCGTGCAGTATTCCTGACATTTCATTGGTGGAATCTCGCATTTTTAATAATCGTATGATAAAAAGTCGGTTTAATGACTTTTCCCTTATAAAAACAAGGAACTTGATTAACTTTTGTGTTTCTAGTTTAGAAATTTCACTTCAATGACAAGAGACAGAGCATAAATTGTTTTTATTTTCGAGGAAAGCAGATAAGCATATAATAACAAACAGTTTTTTTACATGTAGATGATAACAATATCAGATATTAATATATATTTATTTATTCATTTTATCTAAAAAATAAAGTTTCCCTTACCCTCGATACATTCGAAAGTCTCCGTTGCTTTCCCGAGAGGAGTCTTCAGTCGACTGTTGACAGCGTAGAGCGACATGTGCCACATAAACCAGAACCAAAGAGAACTGTCGCACGGAGAAGTGGAACCTGGGTTGGTTTGCTTGTCGCGTGCCGTCATATCACGTGGTGTGACGTCATATCACGTGGTGTGACGTCATATCACGTGGTGTGACGTCATATCACGTGGTGTGACGTCATATCACGTGGTGTGACGTCATGACACGTGGTGTGACGTTATGACACGTGGTGTGACGTCATGACACGTGGTGTGACGTCATGAAATGTGGTTGGCTTGGTTCTAATTTAGCCGAGACTTTTAGTTGGTGCGAAAATAAGCACATTATAAACTCACTAAATTGTAACATTCGGCGACTTGCCATTCTCTTAATTCGCGATACTTCCAAATATCGACTAAGGTTTAAAAGAGTGTATCATTTTCGTAAGCACACTGTTTTACTAGACGTTTCTTGAATTATACATCAAAGCAATATGTATCAATGCATATGAAACATATTATGTAAAAGTGTCTCATGATAAATGTCTGATGGCACGGGATTTGGTAAATTTTAAATGTAAGACAATTCAAAATGTAAGATTTATTTAACAAATACAGCTTAGTAGCAGGGGGGGGTCCACGTTAAAAAAAGTTAAAAAAGTTAAACTAATTAATGTTAAATTTCAAAATTCAGGCTTAGAAAGTTTAACTTTTTTAACATAAATTCAAATTTGGGTTGAAATTGCAATGGAGTGAATATTCTAGACTAGTTTACTTTTAGGTCATGCGTTGGTATTTTTGTTCATTAGTCATTACATGTAGGAATATAGGAATGCCCATGACAAGAGTAAAACAGTCATATAACATAGGTACAACCGATAAATAATTGATACATTTGATCATTACAATAATAAATTATAATTCATAGAAATATAAACAGCTGATTCATAAATAATTTTTAAAAAACAACAGATTCCATTCACAGTGTCAACACTGAAAATAGGGCTATGATAATCTATATATCATTAAATCTAGTGATACTAATCGTAATGAATTAATAACTGAATAAAATTCTAATGATGTTTCATAAAAGTTATCGCTTAAACAAAGAGTCACTGTGTCACGATATTATATTACAAAATTTAAAATAGTGTCTAATGATATTTCATAAAAGTTATCGCTCAAACAATGAGTCAATTTGTCACGATATTATATTACAAAGTTAAAAAGAGTCACGTCTAATGATGTTTCAATGTAAAAGTTATCGCTCAAACAATTTGTCAATATATTATATTACAAAATTTGACCGCTCGCTTTTCCCATTCATTCACGGCTTACGAATTGTAATAAGTTTCGATAAATTACATCAATCACATGCTGTCAAAATCTCTTTGGGTTGCGTTCGGGTCGATACCTAGCATTTTGGGAAAAGGTTGGTAATCAGTGAATTAGCTGAAAGTTATTGAATCTTTATTGCCGAGTACAGCTGCCTTCGGTTGGTTCTTCTTATATATATTACAATTGTAAATGAATGGGAAAAGCGAGCGACCGATTTCATTCTCGGTATCATTTTGCATTTGCAGACGGTCAATCAATTTAATATCATTTCCTTTTGTTTGGGAAAGAGAGACACTGGCAGCGGTCCACTCTACCCATGATTATGGGTTTTGGTCAAATATCATCTCTTTTTGATTATAATGTCAGGGTACTTTATAAAGTCGAAATATAAACTGATATCTTCATTGATAAGGAGGAAGCTTCAACGATTTCGAAATTTTTCCTTTGAAAACATTTCCTTGTGTTTAGGTAAGCATATCGGTCCATCACTGACTGAACATGTCACATTATACTCGTTCAAGTTGGCATTAAATTCATATATAATGACATTGAACTGTCGTGGCAAAGCAGAATTTGTTCGAAATCACGATCATGAGCAAAATTCTCACCTTTCGCACGTGTAAACTTTGAGCGGACGTTGCGTGCGCATCCAAAATTCAATCACCGTAAATTTTTGCATATACGTAATTAATGTATAGTTTAATAAGCATGCAAAGTTTTAAAGTGTTTCAAGAAGAACTGTAATTACAAAGGCACTCCAAAGTTGACAGAAAATGGTGAAAACAACAATTTTCAGTGATTTTAGCAATTTTCTATCAATTTGTCCCAACGTGTGCAAATTTTCGATTTTAAACTTTAAAACTAGCCTAATACACAATATATACCTATAGGAAGCAGAACTGAGCTCCACAACCCAAGGCATGGCCCAACACCAGAGAATACTAAATCGCAAAATTGACGTTTTTATAAAATAATTCTTCAAAAAAGCACTAACTTCAATGACGAATATCTTCATGAAGGAGCAAGCTAGGCAAACTTTCCGGTAGATTTTCAGAATGCTTAAACAATTATCTAACTTCAATATCACCTCAAATTTTGAATGAAATAACTCCTTTATGTTGTAAAATCGACTTGAAAAGTTGTTACTTTGTCGAAAATCGAGTTTTAAAAACGCTTAAATTGATGACGTCATCAAAGGGTAATAATGACGTAAAATATTATTTGCATATCATGTAAACTACTGTGTAAACAATTATCTTTAAGACCTGTGGTCGAAAATGGCTGTATCTTTTATACTTTTGAATCTACGGACACTTAAATTCAGGCTACAATTGACTACATTTGACTGGCAAAGCGTCTATCCCTGAATATATAATGTATCACGACAATCTGTTGTAAAACAGGGGTTCCAGAAAACCCACTTCCCGATACTCCTGAAACATGAAAAATTTTTTACAGTCGATTTGGTCAACGTCTAGACGCCCTGCAAAGTTTCAGATCTCTAACTCAATTTTAACATGGTTTTTAAGGCACCTGAATATGGCGATTTTGGGTTTTTTACTTAATTTCGTATAACATGCTGGCGCGTATTTTGCGCAAATTTCTTAAAAATCTCCACATAACTATTTCTTATTCCTGTCCTCTTTAACATTGAATTGAAATGTTTTGAACTTAAATATACTTGCTGAACTACTTTCGATGAGTATTTATGCCCGAAAAACAATAAAGGGGCATAATAGTAAAGGGGGTATAATAGTAAAGGGGGTATAAAAGTAGAGGGGGTAAATAGTAAAGGGGGTAAATAATAAGGGGGTTAAAAAGTAAAGGGGGTAAATAGTAAAGGGGGTAAATAGTATTGTGAATATAACAGGCACGGTCATGCTTGCCAGCATTGTGATTAAAAAACAGTGTCAATGAAGTAAAAATTTTACAGGTGTTACTGTAATAACGTAAATAAAAGAACTTGAGGTTCTAATTTGAAGTTACTTATATCATTTAACCTGAATATAAAAGTCTATCATTAAAATAATTTTCACTATAGTGCAGCCGAGTCCTTATCGTCGTTCATATATTTTAGAACTTCACTTGTAATACGATTAACATCATACGGTTGAGGAATCTTCATTATATCACGACATACATCATTATTCAGTAATGAAAATAGATGTTCCTCAATAATCTCTTCCTCGGACATTCCTGATGTCCCAAGACTAGGGAGGCTACCTCTTATGGCCAAACAACTGGCTAAAAAAAGCACAAATCCTTCAGTACTGATCCTGAGATCGCTGAACTGTCACTTGAACGCAAGCAGCTGATGATTGCGAATATGCAGAACAAATTTCTGACCAACAGGAAGCATGTCAAGACCAACATCAACCAGCTGAGACGTAAGATTACAAAGAGACTCAGAGATATCAACAACCGCAGTGCTGACACACTCGTCGAAGAGGTAAACAACACAGACGACGCCCGGAGATACTTGGAGCCTCTAAGATACTCGCCAAAGGATATGTTAGACCAGCTCTAACCGTCCACAACCCTGCTGGGAATATCGCAGGTACTAATGAGGAGAAAGCGAGGATTATTAAGGAGTACTTTGAAGCTGAGTTCAACGACGCTGATGAGCCTACCCTTCCTGCCTTCCTTGACCCCCCATCTAGCCTTAACAGTCCCATCACCGTTGCAGAGATAGAGAGAGCCACCAGTAAACTCAAGTCTGGTAAAGCAGTGGGTATTGATAAAGTTCCTGGCGAGGTCATGAAAGCCCTGAACAACCCCCTCCTTCATGAAGAGCTGGCTAATGTGTTCAACGAGTCTTTCGAGAAAAACATTCACATTGAAGCAATAGGAGCAGGCATCCTCACACCACTGGCTAAGCCTGGTAAAACTCGTGGCCCAGTTAAGTCGATACGACCATTGCAATTGACCCTGCTGAATGTTTCTAGAAAGATCCTGTCACTGATAGTGCTAAACAGAATAGAGAGAGCTGTGGACAACTTAACCGGACCGTTCCAAGCTGCCTACAAAGCTGGCAGGAGCTGTGCCGACCTAGTTTGGGCACAGAGCATGCTCATATCTGTAGTAATGAAGAAGGAGTTTGAATGGAACAAAGTGAGTATCGACATGTCAGCTGCCTTCAATACCATCCGCAGAGGTACAACAATCAGACTACTAGAAGCTGCAGGATGCTCCAGAGACGACCTGAGGCTTGTACAATACCTCATGGCTAACACCACTCTAGTAGTCAGAGTGTGTTCTACTGACTCAGAGATGTTCTCTTTCAACATAGGAGCCTCCCAAGGAGACAGCACAGCTGGTAAATTGTTTACCCTCAATCTAGCTGGAGCTGTAGTGCACATAAGAGCAGTCCCCCCCTCAAGACCCAACCCTCCGATAGCCGATAACCACATGCCTCTTGAGTCCGGCTATTCAGACGATTTAGAGGAGATTGGTGAAGATATGGAGGAGTTACAGGATATCTTTCAGATCTCCAAGAATATTCTCAGTGAATGGAGTCTCTTTGTCAATGACACAAAGACAAAGTTTACCAGAGTGTATTTAGAAGAAGTTGGTGCCTGTGACGAGTGGGATAATGAACTAAGAGGAAAAGAGGAGTGGAGAAACGAGACGCTTCTTGGTACTAAGCTTGGATCAGAGCAGGATGTTACTAATAGAATAAATAAAGCTAACTCTGCCTTCTGGTCATTTGACAAGCTGTGGTGCCAGGTAAGGTTTTTTTTTTACAAATGTCTCAGACCCATAGCTAGATCTGTGAATTTTAGGCAGACCCACTCGACAGCGGCCAAATTTTGCGCATTATGAGCCCCAAGCCCGATACCCACTTTGCCTCCCAATTATATTATCATCTCGTAACTTCATAATGAAGGTTCCGTTATTCATTTAAAGATTAAGTTTTTTCGATTCTGGGCACGTAGCCCGACACGACACGTAGCCGGGGCGAAGCTCCTTTGGTTGGCTAGGGAGGGGGGAAGGCGCAGCCCCCCAGAAAATTTTTGAGAAATTATGTGTTTTAGACGACATTTGGCATTAAAGAAATTTGTAGGACAGTAATTATAATCAGACTTCACAATAATACAAAGTTGGAGGGCTAGGCAGGCGCAGCCCTGGCCTTCGGAAACTTTTTGAGAAATAGGGTGTTCCAGACGACATTTGTGGGACAGCAATAATCAGACATTACAATAATACAAGGTTGGTGGGCTGGGGGGCGCAGTAATAACCAGACATCACAATAATATAAAGTTGGGGGACTGGGGGGGGGGGGGCGCAGCCCCCAAGAAAATTTTTAGAAATTATTTGTTTTAGACGACATTAGGCATTAAAGAAATTTGTAGGACGGCGATAATACAAAGTTGGGGGTGCAGCCCCCGGAAAATTTTTGAGAAATAGGGTGTTTCAGACGACATTTGGCATTAGAAATTTGTAATTTCAGACATCACAATAATACAAAGTTGGGGGCTAGGGGGGAACTCAGTACTTGTCACATTGAATTGAATAAGTACATATTGTATAGTGGGATTTGGGAATAATTTACGAAATGCTAAAGTCGATTGCCTGTCGTGTCGTTTAATCAAACAGTCATAAACACAGCCCACTTACCAGGCGACCATGGGGACTAGGGGGCCTATTTTTTTTGGGGTTCAATTTTTTTCCGGGGGTCTTCCCCTTGGCTACGTGTCTGCATTCTAGTTGCCAGACCCACTCTATTAGAGTGCAGACTCAACATTTTGGTTGCCAGACCCACTATTCTAGAGTCCAGACCCACAATTCTGGTTGTCATATCTCCTATATTCTAGTTCATAGACCCCCAATTCTGGTTGACAGAGTGAAGAATTACCATTCTGGTTGCCAGATTCACTCTTCTAGAGAGGAGACCCACTCTTCTAGTAGGTATAGAGTCAAGACCCACTATTCTAAAATGCAGACCCACCATTCTGGTTGCCAGACCCACTCTTCTAAGGCGAAGACCTACCATTCTGGTTGCCAGCCCCACTCTTCTAGAGTGTAGACGCACCATTCCGATTGCCAGACCCACTATTCTTGAGTGAAGACCCACCTTTCGGGTTGCCGGACCCACTATTCTAGACTCTAGACTCCAGACGCACAATTCTGGTTGCCATATATCCTATATTCTAGTTTAGACCCCCAATTCTGGTTGACACTTGACAGAGTGTAGACTTACCATTCTGGTTGCCAGACCCACTCTTCTAGAGTGAAGACCCACTATTCTAGAATTCTTACCCACCATTCTTGTTGCCAGACCCACTCTTAGCTAGAGTGAAGACCCACTATTCAAGAATTCTGACCCATCATTCTTGTTTCCAGACCCACTACCCTAAGGTGCAGACCCACCATTCTGATTGCCAGACTCACTCATCTTGATTCCCTTGATTGCAGACCCACTATTCTGGTTGCCAGACCCACTCTTATAGATTGCAGACACACCAATCTAGTTGCCAGACCCACTCTTCTAAAGTGTAGACCCACCAGACCTATTATTCTAGAGTGAAGACCCACCATTCGGGTTGTCCAAACCCACAATTCTGGTAGCCATATCTCCTTTATTCTAGTTTATAGACCCCCAAATCTGGTTGACAGAGTGTAGACTTACCATTCTGGTTGCCAGGCCCACTCTTCTAGAGTGAAGATCCACTATTCTAGAATGCAGACCCGCAATTCTGGTTGCCAGACCCACTATTCCAGATTGTAGACCCACCTTTCTGGTTTCCAGACTCACCCTTCTAGGGCGAAAATCCACCATTCTGGTTGCCAGACCCACTCTTCTAGAGTGTAGACGTACCATTCTGATTGCCAGACCCACTCTTCAAGGGTGCAGACCCACATTCATGTTGCAAGACCCACTTCTAGATTTCAGACCCACTAAATTCTAGCTACCAGACTCACTTATAGATTGCAGACCCACCATTCCAGCTGCCAGACCCACTCTTCTCAAGTGCAGATCTACCACTCTGGTTGTCAGACCCACTCTTTAAGGGTGCAGACTGCAGACCCACTCTTCTCAAGTGCAGATCCACCATTCTGGCTGCAAGACCCACTTTTAGATCGCAGACCTACCATTCTAGCCGCCAGACCAACTCTTCTCAAGTGTAGACCCACCACTCGGGTTGTCAGACTAACTCTTCAAGGGTGTACGTACACCCACCATTCTGGTTGCCAGACCAACTTCTAGATTGCAGACCCACCATTCCAGCTGCCAGACCCACTCTTCTCAAGTCCAGACCCACCACTCTGGTTGTCAGACCCACTCTTCAAGGGTGTACGTACACCCACCATTCTGGTTGCCAGACCAACTTCTAGATTGCAGACCTACCATTCCAGCTGCAAGACCCACTCTTCTCAAGTCCAGACCCACCATCGGGTTGTCAGACCCACTCTTCAAGGGTGTACGTACACCCACCATTCTGGTTGCCAGACCAACTTCTAGATTGCAGACCCACCATTCCAGCTGCCAGACCCACTCTTCTCAAGTGCAGATCTACCACTCTGGTTGTCAGACCCACTCTTTAAGGGTGCAGACTGCAGACCCACCGTTCTGGTTGCCAGACCCACTTATAGATTGCAGACCCAACATTCTAGCTGCCAGACCCACTCTTCTCAAGTGCAGACCCACCACTCTGGTTGTCAGACCCACTCTTGAAGCCTGAAGGGTGCAGACCCACCATTCTGGTTGCCAGACCAACTTCTAGATTGCAGACCCACCATTCCAGCTGCCAGACCCACACTTCTCAAGTGCAGATCTACCACTCTGGTTGTCAGACCCACTCTTTAAGCCTGAAGGGTGCAGACCCACCATTCATGTTGCCAGACCCACGTCTAGATTGCAGACCCACCATTCTAACTGCCAGACCCACTTCTAGATTGCAGACCCACCATTCTAGCTGCCAGACCCACTCTTCTCAAGTGCAGACCCACCACTCTGGTTGTCAGACCCACTCTTCAAGAATGCAAACCCACCATTCTGGTTGCAAGACCCACTTTTAGATCGCAGACCCACCATTCTAGCTGCCAGACCAACACTTCTCAAGTGTAGACCCACCACCCTGGTTGTCAGACCCACTCTTCAAGAATGCAAACCCACCATTCTGGTTGCAAGACCCACTTTTAGATCGCAGACCCACCATTCTAGCTGCCAGACCAACTCTTCTCAAGTGTAGACCCACCACCCTGGTTGTCAGACCCACTCTTCAAGGGTGCAGACCCACCACTCTGGTTGTCAGACCCACTCTTCAAGGGTGTACGTACACCCACCATTCTGGTTGCCGGACCCACTTCTAGATTGCAGACCCACCATTCCAGCTGCCAGACCCACTCTTCTCAAGTCCAGATCTACCACTCTGGTTGTCAGACCCACTCTTTAAGCCTGAAGGGTGCAGACCCACCATTCATGTTGCCAGACCCACGTCTAGATTGCAGACCCACCATTCTAACTGCCAGACCCACTTCTAGATTGCAGACCCACCATTCTAGCTGCCAGACCCACTCTTCTCAAGTGCAGACCCACCACTCTGGTTGTCAGACCCACTCTTCAAAAATGCAAACCCACCATTCTGGTTGCAAGACCCACTTTTAGATCGCAGACCCACCATTCTAGCTGCCAGACCAACTCTTCTCAAGTGTAGACCCACCACCCTGGTTGTCAGACCCACTCTTCTAGAGTGAAGACTCATTATTCTCGAATGCAGATCCACAATTCTGGTTGCTAGACCAACTTCTAGATTGCAGACCCACCATTCCAGCCGCAAGAACCACTCTTCTCAAGTGCAGACCCACCATTCTAGTTGTCAGACCCACTCTTCAAGGGTTTTGACCCACAATTCTGGTTAACAGACCCACTTCTAGATTGCATACCCACCATTCTAGCTGCCAGACCCACTATTCTCAAGTGCACACCCACCACTCTGGTTGTCAGACCACTCTTTAAGGGTACAGACCCATCATTTTGGTTGCCAGACCCACTTCTAGATTGTAGACCCACCATTCTGGTTGCCAGACCCACTTCTAGATTGCAGACCCACCATTCTAGCGGCCAGACCCACTCTTCTCAAGTGCAGACCCACCACTCTAGGCAATAGGGGTGAATAATATCAACAAATAAAGATTGTTTAATTTTTGCAAAAAATTTCTCGTCATGTGACAACCCTTCCCAACCCCCCTCAACCCCCTACCCCTCCCCCCTAAAAAACTCATCGGATTTTTGCTTCCCGCGAACATGATTTTTTCTGAAAATTTTTGTCAAGCCAGATCTGTAAATCTATCAAATATGTAAAAAAAAACCTTAGTGCCAGGGATCAGAGAGGAGTCAGATAACTGAGAAGAGAAAGATCAAACTCTACGACTCACTAGTAGTATCAGTGCTCCTGTACAACTGCTGCTGCTGGGCCGTACCTCAGCATGTTCTAGAGTCTGTAGATGTTCTTCAGAGGAAGCACCTCAAGCGCATCCTACACCTCTACACATATATTGGCCTAGCTCAATATCTAACAAGGCCCTCTACGCTCGTACCCAGACCAGGCCCCTTTCCGAGAGAGTGGAAAAGGCACGGTGGACAATGCTAGGTCATGTTCTACGCAGTGACAACGACACACCTGCCTACCAGTCTCTGTTATTTGCTACACTAGGATGTCAAACACTAAAGGGACGAGTGGGTAGACACAGGACTAATTTGTATGATATTATTGTGAAAAAGGACCTATTTAAGAGACAAATTTATTTAAAAAATGAAGATGATTTTACCAACTTAGTGAACTTAGCAAGAGATAGAAGGATAGAGTAGGATGGAGGAGTTTATTTACTTTGAGACATATTGAACGAATGAGTCTTCGTAAGCGTAAATAGGCCAGCACTTTGCTGAGCCTCTTTAGGTGCTCTTTTGTTTATAGATGTTATTATATTATATAACTGGCTAAATGGCTCTTTAGATTATGAGAGCATCTATGTTTTGAAACAGAACTTCGATCTGGTTGTTTCACTTTCACACACCCCAATAGGTTCTTTACCTGCTTTAAGACTTCAGGGACTTCATTTTCAATATCTTCCGCGCTATCAATTACATTTAGATATTTCTTTGAATCCTGTTTATTTTTATATCATTCAACGATCTATGCACAAGTTCCTCATCGTCACAACTTTTCAAATTGCTTGGACCTAGTGATCTAGTTAACTCTAGCATTACCGCAATGTGGGAAATAAAGGCAAAAGGATGCTTCCCTGTCACATTTGCATGGACATAATTAGTAGACAGCTTTCCTTGTATTTTTGGAATAGATTGAATAGTTTCCGATGACAAGATTGGTTTCACTCTAGCTATTGGGCATGGCTGATGCACAGTATTCTGCACCACATCATCTGTAGTCTTTGTTCCATTCTGACATTCCGGGGTAGGTAAAATACTCATCATCCGACGACGTCTTTTCTTAGATTTTAGTCTTAATACCCGCTCCATGGATCGCACAATTGATAACGTAGGACACCTGGATTTTTTTCCTCCGAAAATATTGTATATATTCTGTAGGCAAGCTTCCTCTAAAGAACACCCAAGTCTGAATAAAACCCGTTGAATTGCTTTGGCCTTGATAATCTGGCCAGGTACCATGTCGTTACACTTCCACAATTCAATTTCAAAATTCGTCCTGACCGTGCATCTATCTTTAATCGTTTCGGCATCGAGCGCCTTTCTTCCGGATTTCTCCTTACAAAGTTTGTTTTTCGGCGTGGAAGTGCCATCTTCTGTGGCGAATCTTGTAGAAAGTTTGTTTAAAACAGTCTCTTTCTTCGCAATCACAGGCTTATCACCTTTTCCATCGTGTACTGGCAGTCTAATTGTACTCAGAGAACTTGTTGGAGGAGTATTTCTAGAGTTCAATTTGTCCCGATTCCCCTGCTGATTCTCATTCTTGATTGCAGTTCCACCTTCAATGAGTCGTGTAGACAACTTGTTAAGTGCTGTTTCCTTCTTTGAATTTAACACTTTCTTGCTGCTGTTTATCTTATCAACATCAATTGGTCGTCCAATTGTGAATTTAGAATTGTCTACTGTGGGAGTTCTCGTGGTTAAATTATCAGTGTTAGCCCGCAAATGCTCCTTCTTCTTCAGACCCGTCGATGAAGATTTATCCATAATCGTCAATTTGCTTTGCACCGTCGGTTTCTTAATCTTTGGAATCCTAAAAGTAGGGACAGCTCTCCTCTTGAATGAGTTGCTTGTTATTATCGCAGTAGTGATAACATCAGCAGATGATTCGTCTTCAGAATCATATTGAGTTCTAGGTTTTGATGAATCAGCAGCCCTTTTTGAAGTGTTGTTGTTTGGGGACCGGTTTTTGGTACACCGGCCAATGTTTACAAAATCATATGATACATAACAATATAACTGTATTTAATATACGTGAATATTAGAATAGAAATGAAATCTTAAATTTCTATTTATTCCCTGAAATTGTTACTAAGTTCAAAATAAATTTATATGATGAAGTCTACTATAAGAATATATATGAAAGTCAGACCTGCTTCGCGAAAACTAACAGTTCTGTGTGCTAACAGATCCTGACTGATACTAATTTACACTAACTAACTAAGTAACTAATACTCTTAACTATCTAAAAACCAACTAGCTAGCGTGTGTGCTCGTAGAGCAGCTTAAATAATAAAATATGAGCCACAGTTCATGCTGCCTAAATCTCCTCACAAAATACTGCATCGTTAAAAAACTCGTTAAAAACGGTTTATAGAATAAAACGGCCACCACTTACACCAAATTAAAAATACATACTATGTAAAAACTACACTGTATCACCACGTACGTGTTGACAACAACTGATACGTCCTCAGTAGATGGTTCGGGTACAGGGATTACAGCTGGAGGAAGCTCCGGAGTATCAATACCTGATGATGTGTCCTCAGTAGATGGTTCGGGTACAGGGATTACAGCTACAGGAACCCTTCAAGCGAATGAGCGACTCTCCTGATGCCTTCGCTAAATTGCAACGTAAACATCTGTCGTATGTGAGACTTTCCATAACCCTTCCGCACTTACACCGCCAAGCCATATTCTTTTTTCGTATTATATGAATGATTATATTAGTAAATTATACAATTATGTGTATATATACAATGTGTTTTTTTATATATACATATACAAGGTGTTTTTTTTGTAGAGTTATCAAATCAGTTACAACTACAGAAAACAATTGCAAGAGCGAGGTACTACTAGTACTAAAGGTCAACACTCATAATTGAGTTTAATTTGGGTAATTATGTTAAAATTTGAACCGATTAGTCAGCCAAAATCTGATTTTTAATTTATGTTAAAAAAGTTAAAAAAGTTAAAGTAATTAATGTTAAATTCCAAAATCTCGATCTTAGAATTTAACTTTTTTAACGTGGACCCCCCCCCCCCCCCCCAGTAGCATATAAAATCGATCCATCAATTGAACAATTTAAAGTGATAAGTATATGAGTCGTATTGTCAACACGCAGTAGTAGTGGAATCATATAATACAGTGAAAGCAGTATTAATGACATTCTCACTTTTCAGAACTAAGTGCCTAATATAATTAAGATAGAACATCTAAACAGTTTTATTCCTGTTCCATATGATCGAGGATAGTCAGGGCTACAAAACCTGACCAAGTTTAGCTCAATCCAGTACTGCGCGTTCAAGATATGAGGTTAAATATACCAAAAATAGAGGTTTTCTGGTGTGACATCATTGTAAATTATTTGGAGTATAACCTCAATATCTCACAAACTATACATTTGTGGTCTTTCTGAGTTACACTATCTGTTTCCTTTGGCAATTTCGGTTCAGAGTCAATTAAGTTTGAAACAAAATCTCAGTATATGTGAAAGGACTGAGGATATCAAGTTTGTAAAAGCGCGCGCGCGCGCGCGCGCGCACACACATATAATGACCTCATATCTTCCACATTTAACGATTTTTTATAGAAATTCTTTCACCATCCTGTAGCACTCATGTGCTGAGTAGGATAGCATTCAAATCATGTCTTTAAAAGATTTAGATAGATACTGAGGGAGAAAATTCATGTTTGTAAAAGCGCGCGCGCGCGCGCGCGCATGGCCCAGACTATATCGATGGACGGGAGGATAAAAGTACTTTCATACACACCAGCATGCTCATTGATGGCTTAAAATGAAGCTAAGACATACTCCTATCAGATCCACCATAAGTTAGATACCATAATAATCATTAAATGTGTCTAAAATGAGGAAGCTTTGACAAGTGCGAGTGGTTTTGGCAAATTTTGGTATAAAATGGGCCCTGAGATCATATTTTTCTCATTAAAATCACATATATCACGAATATTTATGTGTGTTGGGTGTATCCTCATTGGTATCAACCATTTCAATCATCTAGAGCAGCTTTCCTGATTCTTTATCTCATGAAAATGGGCAAAAAAGCTCATAAATAGTCCAAAATCGGTCATTTTCGCCGCTTTAATAACCTCATTCCTGGCACCCAGAACACTTTGGGTACTCAAAACATGATTTTTCGGATACCTCAGACCCCTAACTAGCACATGGAGCCAGAAAGAACAGCATGTAGGGACTTCTAAATTTCCATGGTTGAGAACCCAATGTCACACTATTCGTTCATTAATCCTGCTTTCACTGAATATGAACTAACAGTTGACCGATTTTGAGATTGAATGATATTGTTCGTGCTTATGAAAAATCTGGGTATTATTATTTATTAGAGTCGCATAATCATGAGTAGTCGCGCAGTAAGTCGTCGCATAATTAACATATTAATTGTGATAATTTACCGTTGATAAAAGTAAACTTGGAGTGTTGTGAAGTGTTGCACCCGTAGAACAGTCTCTCTAACCAGTCGTCGTGTATAAACTTGCCGGGGATCTGGTTCAGCAGGATCAGTCTCATCAGTATTGTAAACTGGTTACTCGTTACCAGACTCACCTGAAATAACACGTGGTGTGACGTCATGTCACGTGGTGTGACGTAATAACACGTGGTGTGACGTAATAACACGTGGTATGAGGTCATGTCACGTGGTTTTTAGTATTGCTCTTATCTAACCTCTGTGTTGAACTGGAGCAGATGTCTGGAATGAAGTAGAGGTCTCATAGCGAACTTGTCCATATTCAACCTGTCTATCTCGTATCCTAGCAACAGTTGCGGAGCGAGTGCTTCTAGCACGCCCACAAACGCCCCCCGTGTAGCCCCGTCTACATCTCCTGGAGTTGTTTAGTTGAAGAGAAGAGGGTCTTTGGTACAGTTGGAAATGCATGGTTTGGATTTTGGGAGAAGTAGCAGAGATGATGATGATAGTGAACTCTATGATAAAAAGGTTTGAAATACAATTTGTGTCGGACTTTAAAATAAAAGCGAATGTTTTCTTTGAGACAAATAATTACAGTTATAATGAAAATACCATTTATATCATAACTTGACTAATAGTAACATTAAGACTTAAGCTGTTAAAATAAAATGCAAAATACCAGTAACATTGTAACCATGACTACGTACCCATGTGAAGGATGGAAACAGCTAGACAATGTACTTGAGTGTTATTTGTTAGTAGTTGAGCTAGAAGCAGTAATCTCAGACATCCTGCCACCTAAACACAGTTTAATATTTCATTAATTAATTAATTAATTAATATTTCATTAATTAATTAATTAATATAAAAATAATACCACATTCATCAATGAAAGTTTGTAGATTTAAATAATTTTATGAACAATTTTTATTTGGCCGATTTCAGATACTGATCCGTCCTAAAATTTATTAAAATCTTAAATAATCCCTGAAACTGATAAGTATTTTAAATAATCCATCTGAAACAAGAATTACCTCCAACCGAATATCTCTCTCAGGATCATCAGCTATCCTGACCAGAGCAAGAGAGAGTTCCTGCAGCTCAGAATGGCAAAACTTCATGCTCTCCGAACATTCTCCCGCCTTCTTCATTATCTCTACTAGTCGCTTTACCCACAGCAGACAGAAATATCTGGAAGTAACATTGTTAAGTTTGTGTCTGGGTTACACTTACTTTTAAAAGATCTAGATAGTAGACATACCGGTGATATGGTGCTATAAAAATAAAGAGACAAGTACTAATAACCTGCTATCAAAAGAAAGAGAAGAGTGGGGAAGGAGGAGAGCCAGTAACTTCAGTACTCTACACAGTTGTTGTGATGTGTTGTGGGGTTGTAGTTGAACTACTTCCGAGGTCCCTGCTCCTGTTTATGGAGATTGCAACTAATTAAAGTGTTCATTAGTTAATTGATTAATCTGTTCCTGTATAAATAATGAATACTTGAAGAGCACAAAATAACAGGAAGTAAGAAAACCAACCCGGAAGGAAGTAACCATGACGTTTACACTCTGCGTGCAGAACGTTAAGTATAGCGTAGTGAACACTGGGACAGTGCTTAGCTAGTATCCAGTTGTGGGGCGAGTGTACCTGAGAGGGATTAGGTGGTGTGACGTCATGCCACGTGGTGTAACGTCATGCCACGTGGTGTGACGTTATGCTACGTGGTGTAACGTCATGACGTTATGGTGCCAGATATAATATATCAGGAAAAACTAGCCGACCTAAACAACTTTACAAAGCTTTATAGATCTTAAGGTAATATCTGTGGCACAAGTAAAATCTGTGGCACAAAATGATCGTTTCGTTAGTTTAAAACTAACATTATATAGAATAGAATGACTTCACAGCAATCACGTGGTGTTCACATGTCACGTGACATGCCACTTACCGAGGTAACGAGGTCGAAGATGGTGGGGTTTAAGGCCCAGGTACTAAAACCATGCGTCTTGCTTCCCGCCATCTCTGTGAGCAGCGCCAGGTTTGCGCTAGCTAGTATCTCTGCTTCTTTTAGGTCTGTTTTCTCCTCTACACACTTCAGTATTTTCTGTTTGGGGAGGAGATATTTAATACGTTATTAAATATAAGTTATTATTAAATTAAATTATTTATTTAATAAGTTTTCACGATCATTGTCATTTACCATTGAATAAATCATTGTTGACTGCTGAGTGTTGATACTATACGTCATGATAAATGATTAAATTTCTAAAGAAAGTTGAAAGATTACGTTTTTGTGATTCATAAAAATGACAATACCAAAAACTGACTACGATAGATAAACAATAATCAAACGGGTTTTTGAAAACTTCTTAATTAATATCATTAAATTAATTGCCAGCTTAATTAAAATAACCTCAATAGCAATATGAAGATCCTGAACAATGAACTGGTACACAATATCCAACAGCTTGAAGTTGTGAAGCTGAAGAAGGGACTGGAATATCTTGAACAAAACCGCCAGGATCTGTTCATTCTTTGAATTCCTCAGGGACACCAGAGGCGAGGAGGAGGCTAACATTGAGGTTAGGATGCTGGCTCCCAGCCAAGAACTGTCGTTATCTGAGGATGGGAGGTTGTCACGTGGTTCTATGTGATGTCACGTGATGGGTAGATTTATATTATAGAGTGATTGAAAACTCGATGTAGTTAAATTAGTAGTGTAGTGTAATTAGTTTAATTACCTTACTCGGGATTATTATGACCGGGATAAAGTGGCGGGTTTAGGGTAATTTCGCCATATTTTTCCCGAACCACATTTTCACCGGTCGTTAATAAACCCGCCAACTCAGCTTTTAGGGTTCCCAAGGGGTATGGGTGCTCATATTTTAATCGTTGTCTTATATTCACTAAAGAAGACTATTGGGACACTTGTTGTAGGTTTTTCGACTTCATTTGGCTAAAATTGCAAAAAATTCACCTTTTTGCCCAATTCTTGTCATATATCCTTATTGTCAAAGTTGATTTAAATAGGCCAATTTTTAATTTCTCAGGTATTGACTATCTCTACATAATGAAATAGGACTCAAAGTAAAAGTAACAGTTAAATTAAAACTTGAATTAATTAAAACTGTCAATAACATAAATCAGTTTCATCAGTCATTTATTCATAATTCTAAACAATGTGAACGATGCATTCTTGCGAAGATTTTCTACAAATTGAGTCATAATGGTTATTTGATACACGTAAACATTTAATGCTAATTCAAAACAACGAATTTTCTAGAGTGCTAGACTACCAACACGTTACTAGCAATGCGAAAATTTCTAAACTTGCTTATTTCTAATAAGGAAATTTACATCTGAGACAAAATTTTTGAATCTAAAATTGAAAGGTTGGACACCGGTAAAATGGCGACCGGGAAAATGTGGTGGGTTTTGAGCAATTTCGCCATATTTTTCCCGAACCATATTTTAACCGGTCGTTAATAAACCCGTCGTAATAATCCCGAGTAAGGTAGTTAGATCAGCACCAAGATATTTACAAACATGCTTTTCTATCAATGTTAACAAATGAGTTTTCAATAAGATCATGAGATACACGGTATTTCAAGTTTTTTTCAGGCAGAACTCAATAAACGGCGCATGTATGTAGTAGGTAAGTGCAACAAGTACACATTATACCGGTAATATGTAGAATAGCGTGTAGACAGTCCAATATAGTGCTATCTGGAGCGGGAGTACAGTCTAGCGGACTAATGCAGTCTATCAGGAAACATACCAGCTGATCACAGATGTGTCCAAAGTGGGCTGGCAGACACTGCAGAAACGTGGAATTTAACATTTGATTGATTGGGAACCATCTTTTTTACTGGTTAATGTTTACTCAAGAAAGTGTAATTACTGAACTGAAATTTAAGATTTTACAATTTGCTTTCATTTTATAACCTGGCGAATTGGCGAATTAGGGATCAATGACATATAAAAACCGATGGGAAGTGGGAACTCAAAGAAGAACTAGTAAAATTTAAAATGAAACTTCAATTTCGCAGATTTTAGCACTAGCTACCATTACCTTTGTGACAATGTGGGTAGCTTTAGCAATAACTGACACCACCTCGTAGGAGGCGTGAACACACAGTAACTGTGAGGAACTGTCTATTATCTGATTTACTAGCTTACTTAGGAAATCTGGTACATTCGGGGATACTGACGTCACTGAAATATAGACATGTTACATGGTGTGTGACGTCATGTCACGTGGTGTGACGTCATGTCACGTGGTATGACGTCATGTCACGTCATGTCACGTGGTGTGACGTCATACCACGTCATGTCACGTGTTGTGGCGTCATGTTACGTGGTGTGGCGTCATGTCACGTGGTGTGACGTCATGTCACGTGGTGTGATGTCATGTCACGTGGTGTGACGTCATGTCAAGTGGTTTGATCAGTAACTTACCCTCTTCTAGAGATGATAACAGAGCAGTGAACACCTTGATCAATGAGACGAACTGCTGGACTGCTTCCTTGTCTATTGAAGGACTGTTGCACACTTCGTGTTGCTGTTTCTGTGCGTCGCCAACAAACTGTTAGGAAGTAGCTTGCATTTATATTTTTTGGGGTATGTTTTAACTTAATGCCGAATCTTAATACTAACAAATATTATAATTCACTTGATTATCTTGGTGCTGAGGATGAAGTATGAGTAACATACATAACATAGATATTTTTAGGAACAGTTCTACGCCAATTTTGAAATCTTTTCAACGCTTGGAAAGTCAGTTAAAATTTCATAGTTTCCAAAGCCTACATCATTTTGAAGATAATTGATTTTTAATTAAATCAATCGATCACCTGCATGATCAGGGAGAGAGGGTAGGAGATATCACTGAGCCAAAACGCTTTGAAGGAGAGAAAAGCTTTGGAAATACTTTTCTGTAGGTCCACGTTAGTGTCAGACTCTATGTGCCACCCTATCAATACATCTGAAACAAATCTCTCTGTCACGTGCCTAATAAAATACTTCGTCTTTCCTTTTGGAACATTTCAGGTAGAACTTGGCACACACATTTCATCTCACCAATGTTTATTATTTATAGTAAACATCGCATTGGATTGGTGAGATTATATTTAACTATAAATCTTAAAAAGTTGATCACTATAAATCTTGTAGAATACCTATGATGTTAGTGAAGTGAGGAGTAAAGAATCTGGAGTAGGCCTGAGTTAGGGGGACTAGAGCATCAAGTAGGATTATTATCATCTGAGGGTTAGCGAACCTCTCCAGCAGCTGGATCAGAGTGTCTATCAGCGGTAACACTCCTGACAAGGGTTAATTAAGTTGTTATACATTTGTTACTCATTCAACTGAGATTATTTTCATATGAGCAATGGGACACCTGTCAGTTGTTGTTAACAGTTAAAAGTAATAAATACTAAAAAACTAACGATTAATTAAAGGCAAATAGAGAAGGGACCTTACTACTACTACTATGTCGTGCTCGTAGTAACTACTAACCAAATTAAACATAATTTTAATAAGAAGTCTCTTATTTAAAAAAGTACCACACCACGTGACGTCACGTGACATCACACAGTACGAACCTGTGCTAAGGGATCCCTTTTTATCAGAGAGATGTTTGGTGATGTTGAGGAGAAAGCCCGTAACTTCTGGTGTGTTGTCCGCAGACATCAGTCGGTTAGTTAGCCAGTTAATTAACTCGTTACACTTTGATCCTAGTCCCAGTCCTGCAGAGCGTTAATTAATTAATTAACTTAATGATATAATTACGTGATTAGATATCAACTTCTAGAAATAAGGAGAACTACATAATATCAGTAAAAGGTGTATACATATTGTTATACCCCACATTTCCAGCCCTTATAACCGCATTCCCCACCCACCTATACTTATAACCGCATTCCCCACCCACCTTTACTGGCGATAGTGCGAGTATAACCGCATTCCCCACCCACCTATACTGGCGATGGTGCGAGTATAACCGCATTCCCCACCCACCTATACTTATAACCGCATTCCCCACCCACCTATACTGGCGATGGTTCGAGGAAGGTTGTAATCATTCTCCCTCTCCACTGCGTCCTCAATCATAGGATCCAGGAGATTAAGCAGTGTAACACACTGTGCTTCCAACACTTGTCTGTTGGCGGGCTCTTGTGCAAACTCTTGTATCTGTTGTAAGGTTGTTGGTTGTTGGAACATTAGAACAGCTCTACTGTGGATGACGAGACTACCAAAAAGGACCCCAAGGATTATAATTTCCACCGCAGGGAACTAGCTGTAACTGCTAACTAGGGTAACTAGCTGTAACTAGGGTCACTAGCTGTAACTAGGGTAACTAGCTGTAACTACTAACTAGGGTAACTAGCTGTAACTACTAACTAGGGTAACCAGCTGTAACTACTAACTAGGGTAACCAGCTGTAACTACTAACTAGGGTAACTAGCTGTAACTACTAACTAGGGTAACCAGCTGTAACTACTAACTAGGGTAACTAGCTGTAACTACTAACTAGGGTAACTAGCTGTAACTACTAACTAGGGTAACCAGCTGTAACTACTAACTAGGGTAACTAGCTGTAACTACTAACTAGGGTAACTAGCTGTAACTACTAACTAGGGTAACCAGCTGTAACTACTAACTAGGGTGACCAGCTGTAACTACTAACTAGGGTAACTAGCTGTAACTACTAACTAGGGTAACTAGCTGTAACTACTAACTAGGGTAACTAGCTGTAACTAGGGTAACTAGCTGTAACTAGGGTAACTAGCTGTAACTAGGGTAACTTAAACTAGATGTAACTAGCTGTAACTACTAACTAGGGTAACCAGCTGTAACTAGGGTAACTACTGTTTAACATTTCCCAGTTAACTTACTTGAACAGCGAGTCTAGTCCGCTCCCTCCTATCATCCCGCTCTAACTTGCGTATGATCTGGTTGATCTGCGCGTTAGCATCTCCGCTGTTAGCGTGGTGACTGGTGTGGTGGTGAGTGGAGCTGCCGCGCCGCTCACGCCGTCTCCTCGGCGGGGTCTCCTCTCTCCTGAGGCACATTCAGTCACGTGGGACAAACTCAGTCACGTGGGACACACTCAGTCACGTGATATGGAGCAGGGAATTCAGTGTGATATACGGAGACTTTGATTTCAACTTACTTGATAAAGAGGCAACTTAACAAATTTCAATTAAGGTACAACATAAAATGCATTCATTTGAAGCACTGTTAAAAGTATGAAGAATAAAGTCACTGGAGGATGTACCTGTTTCCTCTACTGGAATCTCTCCCACCACGTCGCGGAGGCCGCTCATCATACGGCGGTCTCTCGTCCTGCTGGGACCTTTGGGAGGAGGCGCGGTCGTCATTATAATGTGATCTCTTATCCTGATAGTAGCGATCACCCCGTGGTGCTGCCCTGCCGCGACCATAACGACTACTCATACAGACATTACTGTGTGATGTACTGTATACGGGACGGTTAGTATTTGAGAATATTAACGGAATTGAATTGACAAGAGATGCCAGAGAACAATTATTGTGGAACAGAATCTCATTTACAACCTTTTCGTGAAGGATTAAGCAAGTCATAATAAAATATAAATTGCAACTTTTTTGTTTGCTATAAAGATTATAGTATTTTGGTACAGTATAATTGGATGCTAGGGTAAAATAACTGGCTGATTTTTATTGATTCCAAACATTGAAAACAATTGCATTATGTCATGAGAAATGGGATGTTTAAATACACGATACAAAACACAATCTAAAGCAATTCAATAAATTAAAGAGACGGACTATACTTATAACACATTATTTTCTTAGTTACAAAGGAACCTATTATCATGGGTTATATTCCTAACATAGAAAAAGCCTAGGCAGTTAATAATTCTCGTGACAACCCTTTCTTGAAAGCAAACAAAACCCCTAAGTTCCTTCAGAGAAGTATTTCAAACACCACTATATTGGTAGAGCCCGTCACAAGAGTCCGGACAACAGCAGACACTGATCTAGGTACATGATGGTACTCCTTATTTGAGCAAGGTTTTGAAGATATCTCCATGAGCGACCTGTGAAACATTATATGTCAAGTTGGTTAATGTTGAAATAGTATTTGATGTTTACTTATTAAAGATCGGCAAATCAGTTTCCTTTGATGTTATTATAGGTTAAATGACATTAAATAAATTTAAAGTTTTCTTGCTTTTTAATATTTAAAGAAATTATAATAAACTATTTTATTATTATTTTTAATTCGCTCAGGAGCAAAACTTTCAGACTTACACATTTGTCCCGACATTCTAACAAGTCAAAGAACTCAGGAGTGCAGTTCTCTTGGATGCCTTCGTCTTTAACACGGGCATTACAAGCTTCAAGGGCATGTCTGAAACCGTGGCAGTCAAAGGAGTTGATGCAGCGCTCTCTTTCTGTAACTAATGGATCAACCAGGTCTTCTTCATCTGAAACAAAATTAAAGATTTCTTACTTATACTGAAATATAATTGATAGACCACAGTAAATTGCTGGTATTTGTGTTTGAAGGTTAACATTCTTGTTCTAAGAATTGTAACATCAAAATATATGTTACTGCTAAATACAATTTTTTCCAAAAGGAAATGCCAAAGTAATATGTTTTTATCTGTGGTTCAACAGCTCAGTGTGTTAATAATTAAGGTTACCATCTTCGTCATCATCGTCATCATCATCATCTTCATCATCATCATCATCCTCTTCACCTCCTGCTCCTTCATCAGCTGCCTCTTCACCTCCTGCTCCTTCATCAGCTACTTCTTCTTCTTCTGCTCCTTCATCAGCTACTTCTTCTTCTTCTGCTTCTTCATCAGCTACTTCTTCTTCTTCTTCTTCAGCATCAACTTCATCATCAAACTCCAACTCAGACATTCTAATAATCAGGCAGCTGCTTATAGCTGTCGGATAGTAGTTTTATTTTATTTCAAGATTCAAATAAATTTTACAACAATGTAAAATACAATTACGTACACAAGACCAAAATATCTACTATATGAGAAAAAAACATGAAATATGAAAGCTAGAAATATATTAGTGCAGACTGCAGCTGGAGTGAGAAACATTTTAATGTAAACAATTTTTTTCTTTCCTAAAACATCTGTAAAATTTATTTCGGCTGAACCAAAACATGGCGGTTAAACCATAATTGCATTGGTTGCGGTAATCATATTTAATATAATAATAATAACTAGAAATTTATACATCGCTTTATAGCCAAAAAGAACTCAAAACCCAAAGATTCAGTTCAAGCCAGTTATTATTATATGTTACTTACGTATATGAATGCTTTTTCAAAGATATTTCAAAGTAAAAACCCCTTAAAAATTCTATAATCTTGAAAAATCAGGGAAACATTTATAAAACCATTTGAAGTAAAAGAAGCCAAATGAAAATTCAATGTACTGGCTCTTAACAATATCTTAACAATCTAAATTATTTTATTAATAAAGAGAAGACAATATACACATGATATAACAGCAATAGTCATTGTCTAGCTATAAGGTTGGACACCGCGAAAACAAAAACCGATATAGTAAATGCAACAAAACGGTAGACCATTTTAAAAACCAGGGTAATAAATACAATATATATATATAACTCTTAAACTCTGGTCACAAGAGCAACTGCCTAAACGTACAGAAGTGAAAACAAATAAATAAAAATACTAGCAGTCTTTAATACTTGTTATAAATAGATACTACAATTGGAGAAAGGGTCATTCGTCCCCCTTGTATTTACCACTACAGGAGGAATGGCACCGGAGGCCAAGCGTTTCATAAGGAGACTTGCTGTGTTGATAGCCACCAAGACAAAGGAGGACTACAGCCAGGTGATGTGTAACATCAGGACACGCCTGAGCATGGATATAATGAGGAGTGTGCTAGTAGCAGTTAGAGGTGTACGTTAGGCTATCCACTCCGATAATCGTTACCGATAATTATCTCCGATAATTCGTTAAAAAAAGTTATCTGTTTATCTAGATAAAACATATTTTTATCGGTATAAAAATTCACTAGATATTACCGAAAATACTGCCACAATACCGTAAAATTGTAAAGAAATATTAGTGTTTTTGCCTTCCCAAGTAATCCAAGAAACAGTCCCAAACGTCTTCTAGTATGATAGAAGAGGTAGTTTACTTAGATGTGAGCTTAAGAGGTTTATTTACATTTGTATACCTATGGAACTGTAGAACTGTATGAACTGTAGAAATCCAGAGAAGGTTATTGACATTGTTCTCTTGAGGGTGCTGGCGTTTTACCTTACAACCATTCTGGAGACAGGAACGAGCATGTTACTGTTAACTAGAGTCAAAAAAAACCGGCAGGGCACTCAATTGAATTCCGTAAGTGTTCTGGGCGTGAAACATTGTCTTCAGGAGAAGGAATCTGTTGCTCCAAGTTATCGACAGGATAAGAAAACGGTTCACTGAATCACTTTCAATGCTTTACTGTTTCGAGGAGAATTGGTATTTGGTGCACTACTGTTCTCAGGAGAAGGAAACCCTTGGTCTACTGTTTTGAAGAGAACTATTGCGTTACTGTTCTCAGGAGAAGAAAACCGGTGGTCTACTGTTTTGAAGAGAACTAGTGCGTTACTGTTCTCAGGAGAAGAAAACCAGTGGTCTACTGTTTTGAAGAGAACTAGTGCGTTACTGTTCTCAGGAGAAGGAAACCAGTGGTCTACTGTTTTGAAGAGAACTAGTGCGTTACTGTTCAGTGTTCTCAGGAGAATAAAACCGGTGGGGTCTACTGTTTTGAAGAGAACTAGTGCGTTACTGTTCTCAGGAGAAGGAAACCGTTGGTCTACTGTTTTGAAGAGAACTGGTACACTACTGTTCTTAGGAGAAGAAAACCGTTGGTCTACTGTTTTGAAGAAAACTGGTGCACTTCTGCTCCCCGGAGAAGAAAACTGATGCTCTAATATTTTCAAAAGAAAGGAAATGGTACTTTAGCAAGATTACTGGTAAACAGTAATAAAAGTCGACAATTAGTTTTTGCGAAATTTGGAAAACATTTTGGCTTTGGCCTTCAGCAGAAAAATTATCGGTTTTATCGGTTTTATCTAGATAAAACCTAAATCTTTATCTGTTTATCTAGATAAAAGATTTCATACCGATAATGGATAGCCTAGTGTACGTGGAAAGGCAAAGAAGGCATGGACTGCCCCTATATCCAATGTCTCCTTCAACCTGATACCTGAGGAGAAGAGCTACGAGGGATAGATGATATCTATTGCTCAGGATTTACGATTGTGCTCTGCCAATTGCATCACTTGATTTAATTTATTGTATATATACTGTTTGACATTTCTTTCTGTTATAAATAGATTCGTTCAATGTCATAAAATTCTTAACCATGATACATGTGACCATTAAAATAATTTAACTGGTCTATAGACTACTGTATACAATTTTCAATATAAACTTTATTAACAATACAGTTAAACAAAAAATTCAGTTAAACAAAAAAAAAATAATAAATAAAACCTTAAGTTACAATATATAAATTGGTCTGTATAAATTATAACTTCTCCATGTAGTATATTCCATGGTAATAGAAGAGCTTTAAAGTTTTTCAAATTGTTGCTATAATTGATTTAAATAAAAATTTGTTGTTTTCTTGAAAAAAAAATTTGTTGTTTTCTTGAATGTTAATTTTAATAAGTCAGACAGAGAATACCCAACTATCTTCTACATTGGATCCCAAAGCATGGCAAAAGGTCTAGAGGAAGACCAGGCCTCCCAAGAACTGGTTGTCGTGTGTCCTAGAGGACACGGCTATTCAAGAAAACAACAAATTTCAAGAAAACAACAAATTTTTTATTTAAATCAATTATAGCAACAATTTTAAAAACTTTAAAGTTCTTCTATTACCATGGAATATACTACGGGTATGGTGACTTGGGCTATTGAGTTGTTAAGTAGATTAAGATTAGTAAACCTGCACTTGCATTGTATTTATAAAAACTAGAAATTAGGCTTCACGGTAAAATGGAGAAGCAGGCTGATCTTGGAGAGAGCAGACCGTAAAGTTTACGCACCCACCAGGGCTACCTACCTACCCCAGTTGTTCTTTTTGGTTTATCAGCTTGTATTGTTATATTTATGGACCCCAAGTCACCACACTAAGAAGAAGTATGTAAAAAAAATAATAAGTTAAGTTAATATCATCATATCAGTTTTAAACAGTAAAAGTTAAGTTGATGATTGAATTTCCTAGTTAATTTAATGGTTCAAACGTTTGGGAATATAATAATGTTGGTATTTGTATCTGCTGCAGCAATAATATCGATATGTCATTTGTCTATAAAATTTACGCCTCTTCAATAGATATTGGGTCAGCAATTTGGTGAGTGAGTGATGAACTGGTTTGGTCTGTGACTGAGTGAGGGGTGATGTGAAAGTTGTGGTAAGTCCAGGTGTTATTATTGTTGATGGATTGGGATCCCAGGATGATACTTTTACAGCGTAATTTAACCAAAGATACAGAAGTAGTGAGGATTTCCCCATTCTCATTTAGAATCCGTTTATGTATGCTATTCCACAATTTGGAGGCTATATAAAGAAACGTGTTGGTTTTTCTTGGGAGGATTATGACATTGCTTGTATCACGTTTTGATGAGTCTATAGTACAATACAACGAGTATGGAGTGCGAAATTTCAGGATTCGAAATATCTCAGATATACAGTGGTATTTGTACAAGTTTTGAACAGTAAGCAATTTTAGTCGATTAAAAATGGGCTTGGTGTGCTCTTTTTCGAAAAAAGCAGCTCCTAACCTCTGTTTTGTATAAGGTCTGGCTCGTGCACAAGTGGCATGTTTGTCGAGGTGTCGACAGGTGTCGATAATATCACAATGGAAGCTGCGGAGCAACAAGCAACAGACAGGGTACGTTGGAGAGGTCTCATTCATCGAAAAAAAGAGTTACAGTGTGGTGCAGGCCACTCCAACGGTTAGGAGAAGACCTCTTCAAGTACAAGTAAGTAGGAAAACAAATTTTAGGAAAACAAATTTAAATTTTGGTATTTATTAATAACAATCAAAACATATCATATCATAAAAATAAAGCCGCGCGTTGGTTGACTGCCTCAGTAAGGTGAATAATATAAGCTCGAAGGTGCCCTGCGCATTTACAGAACCTCATGCAGGCGATCACATGATCATGAGGACCTGTGAGCGCCAAATTTAATTTAAAGTTTTTAGAAATCATACATCACTACGAGTTACTCATGCTTGCTTTTTAATTTTTATAGGAGTGTAGATTGTCAGGTATTTCATTCATTCATACTTAGTCGGTTTAAAGCTGTTATATTTATGTTTAGAACTCACTATTGTTTAAACTATGAAAGCAGAACGTAGGTAATGGACAATATACCGACGACAATACCAAGGACCCGAGTGCCACAATGACTTTTCCGGATCCGTTTTTACCGAGGGCTTATCCACCAGTTACTCATGCTGCATGTATAGTCTGATAATATTTATTTGTTTTATTCTATAACAAGCATTCTGTAAATTGGAGTGTCGTATTTATTATAAAAGAGCCAGCCAACCTCCGCATTATAATCTTTTGTGTGCCAAGTTCGTTTATAAAATCTTATCATATAATAAAATTGATCCAATAATCTTAGATGAACGGTATATATATCATAGCTCATCGTTATTAAAATCCGAATGGATGAATTAATCAAGTAATGTTCCCTTTCAACACAACTAAACAACAAACAAATGCTTGCTCACCAGTGGTGACGCAATCGTAGGGGCATGCAGTTATTTCGGATAACTCTCACCCCGACGACAGCGTCGAAAAATAATCAAATTATGCATTTGCGCCATACTGGACACATTTTATATTTAATATTCTACAGTTTGTAGAAATTAGTGTTATCTACTGCAGTAAGCTTAACTGGCGAGCAAGCATCGTCCCACTCGGCCGGGACGAAAATACCGAGTCCAATCACAGAAAGTTAACCATAAACTAATGATAAATATAAGAGCTCGGACATCGACAAAAATCACACACTCCAGACGACGGGGGAAGAGAGGAAAGAAAGCTGCTGGGCTCAACAAATTTTGATAATTGTAAACAAATTTGTTCTTGTGCCCTATAATAATTTGGTATTGAGGTATGACCCTGTACTGTGCGTGATGGTGAAAGTGAAAGTGAATGTGAATCTATAATGCGAACGAAGTGAGTTGTGGCCAAAAGATTCTTCAATTTTAAAATAACCAAGTCAAAGGACTCTGTTTTAAAACACAAGCTCATTCTTATCGAAGTTTAATTCTGTCCATTCTAATTCTTCGTACCTGGACTGTATCTTGAGTAGCTCACTTTTCAGTGTTACTTTAACTAAGTTTGTTGACTTAGTAAAGCTTATCAAACTGTCAATTTTTCGACAGTCGTTCCACATTTTTGTTGATTGATAAATGAAAGAGGAGGATGGGTTCGGGGTGATGAACTGGTCTGAACGTCTTTGTGATGGTGATCTGTGGAGTAAAGATAGGAGTGAGATTGGAGATTCTAATCTGACAATTTTGAACAGTTCTAATAGACATGTGTATTTGTACAGGTTGTGGACGGTAAGAAGGCCGTTCTTGTTAAACAACGGCTTTGTATGCTCTTTTTCAAAGAATTCCCTTCCTAGGATTTGTTCATCTATACAACGTGTTCTGGCACATGTTCTAAACTTATCTAGATATGCTTCAAGGTCACCAAATAGTATTCTGATACATTTTTTCTGAGTGATGAAGATAGGTTGAAGCATATTGTTACTCGACCCACCCCATACCGATATTCCAAATCTTAGGTGAGACTCAAATAACGTGTGGTACAATTCTTTATGGTGTTTTTTCGGGATAACATGTCGTATTCTACTGAGTCTTCCGATCTCACATCTAAGTTTCGAGTTGAGGGCTCTTATTTGAACATCCCATTTTAGCTTTTCGTCAATAATAACACCTAAAAACTTGGTCTCTTTAACTTGCTTTATTACCGTATTATTCAGAGTTAGTATGTATTCTGATTCGTTATCTGCCTCATTATCAGTAGCTGTACGTGACGGCTTGAAGTGAATGTAGCAGCATTTCTTTATATTTATATGTAATAGGTTGCATTTCATGTACTGGTGTAACAAACGGAGAATTTCGTTTGCTCTTTCATACAGTTTTTTTCTACATTCATCTACTACAAATATGTTTGTGTCATCTGCAAATAGTATGAACTTGCCCAGATCAGTTGTTCTAAATAAGTCGTTAACATATATTATAAATAGCAGGGGTCCGAGACAAGAGCCTTGTGGAACTCCAAAGAGAACAGGCAGCTTGTCAGACTCTTCGCCCAGTACAGAGACATATTGATATCTATTAGAGAGATAACTAGCGATGAGTCTATTGGCGTTTCCACGTATTCCATAGTTGTCTAGCTTATTAAGTAGTTTTTCATGTGAGATCGTGTCAAACGCTTTAGATAGGTCAATAAATATTCCAAGCACATGCAGTTTTTTGCTAAGACAGGATTCTATGTAATTCACTGAGGAGTTGAGGGCATGGCTTGTGGAATGATTTTTTCTAAATCCGTACTGGTTCTCGTAAATCATTTTCTGGGACTGAAAGAAGCTATACAGTCTGTTGTAAATAATTTTTTCAAATATCTTACCAAAAACAGCTAAGGTTGATACTGGCCTATAGTTTTCCAGCAATTCCTCATTATCCTTCTTATAGATCGGACTGATTCTCCCAGTCTTTAAATCATCTGGGAATACTCCATTCCTCATGCATTCATTGTATAATAAAGATAGTATAGGACAGATCACTCTAGACGATTCTTTAACTACGTGTATTGGGATGTCGGATGACTTCCCATTCTTCAGTTCAGATATTATCATTCTAACCTCGTCAGCTGTACAGTCATTCATGAAAATACTGGACGTGTTTGCTCTAGGCAGGTAGTCATAAAAACTAGGAAGATTGTTAATAGTTAGTTCTCCAATTTCATTATATGCCCCGTTTAAATTAGACGCTAGAGAAACAAAATACTTATTAAATTCATTGGCTATTACTCTACGATTGGTTATCTTCTCATTGTTTATAGTAAACAGTGGTTTTATTTGCCGTTTCTGTTTGCCCCGTATTTGATTAATCAGTTCCCATGTCTTCTTACTATTACCGTTTGTGTCTGCAAATTTTCCCATGAAATACTTAGTTTGAACATCTTTGCGATCTTTTTTAACCATCCTTCTATAATCCTTATAAGTTTTGTATCTAGAACGTTTTTCACAACATTTCAAGCATTGACATGTTCCACCTTTATAATCAGTTTCACCAAGTTTACATTTTTTCTTTCTAACTTTAGCCGCGCCCAATTGTCATAGAGCTGGTGCTGATGGTTGATTTTGGCTATAAGCCCAGGTGTGATCCATGGGTTATTTTGTGTAGTTCTTTTGGAACACTTAGGGGTTGCCAACTTACACGTTTTATCGATACTACATTTGAAAACATCATGAAATACCGTGAAGTTTTCAATTACTTTATTCTCTAATTCATGTTCTAAGTCCTTTACAAAAGAGGTAACATTAGACTTACAGTAGTCGTAATACTGTTTATATTTTAGGCTACTCTTAGTGGTTCCCATACTCTTTTCAAATATTTGAAAGACTGGTGAGTGGTGGGATATACGATCAGTAAGTGTGCCTGAGGCTATTATACTCTCTACATCGTTAGTTATAATATTGTCAATACACGATGCTTTACAACCTGGCTTCTCATGAGTTGGCAGAGATATTAGGGGAAAAAATCCTCTACTGAACAGGACTTCCTCATAACGTTTTACAATCGCATTATCCTTATTATGTAGATCAATGTTGAAATCACCTGCCAGGTAACTGCATTTCGGCAAATTATCGAGAATTGCTGAGAGTTCTAATAATGCAACATTTACATCACCACTTGGAGGGCGATAAACTACACCAACAGTGACCGGAGTATTCTTGCTGCTTATCGTAACAAATAGAGTTTCTAGGTTTTCAGATATATGGGACAAATTGCCATTTACTGTAGCACTGAGGGTATCACATACATAAAGAGCGACTCCAGTGCCTTTTCTTTTATCTTGCAAAGTGTTTTGGTAGAAACTATTGTATCCAGTCAGTTGGTAAAGGTCACTTAATTCGGGGCCTTCATTTGTTTCTGCTAAAGCAATGATCGAAAATTTCATATATCTCTGTAGTTCTATTGCCAGAGTATCAAAGTTAGATTTATTACCATCGATATTTTGAAATAATAATGATGAGTACTCGTTCATTTGGTTGCAAAATGTTTTATTAAATTCTTTAACACTATATGGGTTACAGTTATTGAGTAATCGGTTGATGTTTACAAGTGTTTCATCAATGTCAGTACTATTATTTTCAGAGTCAGTATCTTCATATATAAACGGATTGTAACGAGTACTTGCTAAGTGTACACAGTTAGGGCAGTAAAAATCTTCATATATTTTGTTTGTACTGGATTTAGTATAGCATTTATGGTGCATAGCACAGTCACACCTACAACATTCAGCAATGAATTGGCCAATGGAAATGAATTTTGTACAGACAGGGCATACCTCTTTGGTCAATTTATTCATGGGTACGGTACGTAACCTTCCCCTTGTTGAGTCGCAGCAGCAGCAGGAGAGGAACCACCCATCGTCTGGGAGTATAAGCGATTGTCAACTTTATCCGATCTCTTCTTCCTTCTATCAGTCCCTCCATTCATCCTTAAAAGTATTGTATCACGTATAAGAACCCCCAGTTTTGCTGTACCACTCCAATTAAGGTGTAAATAGTCCGGTCTCTGGTTTCGTCCAATGTTCCTAGAGAATTGCTGGCTTAGGAGCCCAGCCTCATCACAGAACATGTCAAAACCAGGTACCAAAGTCACACCAAAGTTCGAATGGAGCAGCTCCTTAAAAATTAATTCATTATAATATACAACTTTACGATTTAGCTCAACGAGTTTGGTTGGCAGCAGCGGACACACAAATATATTCGCTTTGGGGTTAAGCGCTTGGATCATTTCTACTTTCTGAACAAATGGTGTAAAAACATTGTTCTTTATATCAGCGGTATTTTTGATCTCAGGTTTCCTGATATCATTTATACCACACATCAAGAGAACATTCCTGTATCCGCATGAAACTGTAGGATTTATATCCCCCACTACCGGAGCAAAATACTGTTTTCCGGGGAGCCACTGCCCAAATGATTTTTTGGGGTCCTGCCCGAATTTGAGACCACCAGTATGCGAGTCTCCGATGATGCATGTAGAGTTCCTGTTCCTAAAGCTAACTGAACGAAAAGTTAGGCTGTATCTCACCCCACCAGTTATTGCCCCATCCTCGATACAGTGGCTGTAGAACTCTTGGCTACGTCGAGTCATGCGATACATGGATCTTGGCACACATGTATGGTCAAGAGCCATATGATCCGTCTTCTTGTCAAAGAATTTGATGTTGCACTGGCCTCCAATAGACACAGTGAAAATTTCGGATTCAGGGTGGATGGTAGCTTCATCGTCCGAGTGTTTCGGTAGGGAGCCATCCTCTTTGAAGCGGTTGATCAGCAGGCTATTGATCTTTGGTTTTTCACCACTACAGAATGCACCATTGATTTTGTCCACTAGATTGGAGAAGCTAGTTGAAGCTAGTTGGCCATTGGATGACTTCGAGCCATTATACTTGTATTGTTCTCCCAAAGAATACACAGCACGAGCTCCCTCCACAACAAAATCCTCGTCAAGTGATTGGCAGGCAAGGAGGAGAGTTTCCTGCTCTTCTGTGGTAATAAACTCTTCTATAGCGCCTACAACTGGTTCTTCTCCTGATTGGAGATGCTCATTAGCTATTAGGTCTGGGCCAGGGGCAAGTGAAGAATTGGTAAGTTGGTCAGAAGAAGCCAAAGAATTTCGCTCAAGAGTGTTCAAAGACTGTCTAATGGCTGTTAGCTCCTGATTCGTCTCCAGAGACTGCTTGGAATTTAGCTCATGGAGATTCTTCTCTATTTTTTCCATGAGATCATTGGTCTTGGATGAAGATTGAGCATTTACTTGAGGAATAGAGAAATCCTGCAGCTGCTTGTTCAACACTCTAATCTGTTCTGTTAGGTCACTGTCAGTCTCAGAAACCTTTCCGAGTCCAGAGTCAACTGAAGTTTTCAGCTGCTTTAGATCTCCTTCCATCATTTCAACCCATGCTGGAGCAGTGCCCTTGTCACTAACCAGTAGGTGCTTGATATGGAGGTCAAGGTTCTGGATGGCGGCAATGCTGTCGTTAAGACTGTCAAAGTCAACCTTGGCAAGCTTTTCACCAAAAGCTGTGATGGTATTAAGCTTCTCTGTGGCAATAGCTGTCTCACACTGACTGTTAGATTTTTGAAGTGTCAGAGTGTTCCTACACACATAACACACATCTGCAGCAGTTTCGAGTGTGGGAATTGGTGAAACCAAACAAAAGGGGCAGTGCCAATTGGTCATGCTGTTGACGCTTTTCTGATTGAGTCCGTTCATAGTTAGACAGTCTATGTGCCAATATTGCTTGCACTTTACACAGTCAATCTTCCATGACGATATTGACTTATTGCATGGACATTTTGTCTTGTCCCTGTGTGAACTGTCAATCTTTGGGAGTGTTACATCACTGTCTACAACAATAGTCTCACAAGATCCATCTTTTCCCTTCACCTCTAGTCCTGGAGTGTTGGTCTTGATCCGGGACTTTGCCTTTTTGTCCGCAGGGGAAGGAATTCGTGACATATTTGTATTAGATGAGGCTCTCTTGTTATTCTTGTTGTTGTCACCCATACTCAGCAAAAGTTAAAACAAACAGCCAGCAAAAGTCAAAGTAAGTAGACATTTCAAATACTATAAAGTTGGCTAAGAGCATTTCTTTGAAAGCTCTTGTATCTCAATTTGATGCAAAATTACACATCAACCTAGTTCAAGTTAATTAACTTCTTCTTTACTAAATAGGGATGAAACCACAAAATAATGATCATTATGCCTATTCTCATTCTTCAAATAATTATCTCATTCAGTGTTCAGTTCTACTTATCACTGAGGAAACCTGATCACTGAGGAAACCAGGGCTCATGCTGCTGCTGAGCTAAAGCAGTAGAGGGGATGGCGGCTTCTCTGGGATCTCTGTGATCTAACACATCCTGAAGCAGACCAACACTATGTCCCAACGCACTGGTGTTGGGATGTCTGCAGTCAAGTGTCATGTATTTTATGTTGAGCATTCTCAACCAACAAATGTGGGAACTCCCACAATGAAAAACCAAAACAGATCTAAAGAGACATTGGACAAGTAACAGAATCGGAAAATAGACTTGAATTTGTCTCTTTGTATAATTTAATTTATAAAGCGTATGTTATTGCCCATGTTAAGGGGCCTGTTAATAACTAATTAAATTATTAGCTTTTTTAGATTTAATAATAATGATAATAATCTACTGATCACGTAATCAGATATTTTAATAATTAGTTAAATTATTAGCTATTTTAGATGTGATAATAATTCCCTTAATTTAGAGCTTTGCACTTCATTTTGTAAAGATCCATATTTTAGTTTTACTTTAGGCAAATTCAATAATTTGTGCGCCAATATTTTCACGGAATGACAGGCTGAGCGCTGCCTAAAAAGTCGTTTTATATGTTTTAAAATACTATACCGGCTGTTGACGGATGTTACTCGTCTAAATTTCTTCGAAGTGGCGCGCGCCGCTTTCTTCTCGAAATGTTAATAGCCCGATGGCACGAGCTACGAAGCTACAAAGATACGAAGTAGCGCGCGCCGGGCCAGATCATTAACAACGGTCAATACCGGCTGCCAAAGAAACAAGCTAAATAATTTTGTGGACAAATCAAAGTTCAATTTCAGTTAGTCGTTGTGTACTCAGTTATGCATATGCCGTGCACTGTGCATGAAACATGAAAGTAAAACAAAAATGCAATATAATAAAGCGGAAAATTATTTCAATACAAAGATAAAATTCATGTACAACTTTCGTATATTCAATATTGAAACTTACAATTTTTATTTTGTTGTTTTAAAAAGTTTTTTGTCTAACTGAAAAGCTTGATTTCTAAATCAAAGCATGATTTTACTGGGCTGCGCGTAGCATGTCATTCCGCCGAATCTCTATTTCATGAACATAGTAGCCTGGGGTCAGTCCTTGCTCTAACCAGAGCCGCCTCGGCGCCTCTCGCTTGCAGTAGCGCGCGACCGCCGAAGGCATGTTAGTACTTTATCAAAACGTGCATCAGGATGGACTTTGACCATTGTTAATGATCTGGCCCGGCGCGCGCTACTTCGTAGCTCGTGCCGTCGGGCCTAACATTTCGAGAAGAAAGCGGCGCGCGCTACTTCGAAGAAATTTAGACGAGTAACATCCGTCAAGATGGACTCGTTGCAATTATATTTGGAGCAAATATTTTGCGAGTACCAATCAGCCGATCGCGTTGCCAATCAATGTGTAAAACTTTGAATAATTATTAACGCGAACGGGTGATACTTTTAAAATATTTGTTTAAAATATTTAAAATTTTAAGACCGTTGGCGCGCGGCGATTTCAACTCGGCGCGCGTCTTGGTAGGTTATAAACCTACAATAAATAATCTTTGATACACATTGCATACCACTTTTATTGTGCACCGGCCAGCTCACAGCTGTGCTTCGCGCACCGAAAAGATATGCAACGTGTATTTAAATAATGCTATAACAAAAATAATGAACAATTTATTATTAACACAACGATTAAAAAGTTTGTGTGTATGTATTTACTATTTAAATACATACACACACTAAACTTATCAATGATTTTGTAATTTATTGATTGACGATGTCAACCTTTCCAGATCGTTGCTTTGTAAAGCAACGATATAGAAGCAAAAATGCTAGTTTGCGCGGCGCGGCGAATTCCTCCAAGTAATTTATTTTAAAAAGCCGTCTGCAATCCTGCTATTACCTGGCAGTCTGGCACGCCAGATCAACGAGAATACTGTGAAAAGATACAGCCAGTGGACAAAAGAAACAAAGACCCAGAGAGTCCCCTGACCAGCGGAGAGAAAGGACTCTACCAAGAAGCACTCTGCAAACTTCTATGGATAAGTTACCAAACAAGACCTGACCTCTCATTCGACACGATGAAATTATCAACTTATACCAGCAGTGCTAAGGTAAAGCAAATGGACATTCTAAACAAAGTCGTGAAGAAAGTTTGTCATACGTTGTATGACCCGCCGCGCACGAGTGCGCGGCTCCCCCTGTATCGTCGAAACTCTACTATAGTGAAGCGACCGTGGGGGTCACCACGTGATACAAAAGAAAGTCAAGTTCGGACCCCGTGAGATGAAGTTTAAGCGCATGAATCTGGAGAAGGACAAGATTAAAGTGTTATTCTATTCTCATGCTAGTCTAGGAAACCTTCCTAACAAGACTCATAGTGGTCGTGGGTACTTAGTTTTCTTATCAGACGGACATCAAGCATCACTCATTGCCTGGTCCACAGGAGGAGCTAAGTGCAAAGAAACTGTCACTAACTGCTACAAACTGCCACTAACTGCCACAAACTGCCACTAACTGCCACAAACTGCCACTAACTGCCACAAACTGCCACAAACTGCTACAAACTGCCACTAACTGCCACTAACTGCCACTAACTGCTACAATCGCGCCCACGCATTTGCGCGCGACAGTAGCAGTTAGTGGCAGTTAGTGGCAGTTAGTGGCAGTTAGTAGCAGTTAGTGGCAGTTTTTATGCGCGTCGGGATTTCAAATCGAGCGCTCATAAATTTTTATAATAGCAAGTCCGCAGCGTTTAGAGCTGCATTGTTGATTATTGGGCAGCGCTCAGCCTGTCATTCCGCCGAATCTCTATTCATTAATGAACATGATAGCCTGAGGTTCCCAGGTAACATTGTTGACTAAACCAGACTGTGCACGTTGTGCTAGATGTCAAATGTTGCAGATAGCGTATACGTTTTTTAAAACTATGTTTTGATTTGATTGGACTTGACTTAACTTGTAGTAAACGGTCGGCCGTTTTACAACACGGCAATATGACTGCTTGTGTTAGTTTCGACACTAAATATTTTGTTCTCGCTGCATGAGTATATAATTATAAATGTTTGATATGAATTATGAAATGAGAAGTCGTGTATTATGTAATATAATAGATTCAGAAGACTCGTAAATGTGCAAGTATATGAATATTTATATTATATCATATCCATTGAATTATATTCATGGGACCAGCAAAAGCTCACAGCTAACAGCATTTATTTTTATTTGTGATAAGATGATAAGTTCATTATGAGCAATTTTTAATTTAGTTCGTATCAGGCTAGGAGTCTAGTAATCGAGTTTTATTTGTTAATAAAAAAAACTTCTCTACGGTATTAGGAAAACTGCTGTGATAGACCGGAGCGCAGCAAAAAATTTGATAGCTTGTCCTGGACCGAATTCTACCAAATATTTACTACAAGTATGACACTTTTCGGATTTAGAAGGGTGCTGTCCAGACTATGAGTATGTTAACGGTGCGCGGTGATATCATTGAAGCTAAAGTCGGCACTAAAAATTAAAGTAAATATACCTCACGCCACACACTAATTGCATACGTTTGTAATTTTATTGTCTCTTATCAGCTTGCTTATTTCTCCTACCCGAACGCCTAACGGAGAGATTACTTTGTTTTTTTTACGTATCTGACAGGTAAAAATTAATAACAATAAATTTCACCTACTGAACGTATTCATAATAGAAAAGTTGCTAGTTTGGTTCTCCACCGTGCAATAGGATCTGTTTCACGTTCCGGTTCACTCTTTAAGATAAAAGCCTCTAATCGATGATTTTGCCCTTATATAAGCTTAGTAATAGTTGTACTTGTAGTGAATTCGTACGGAACGTTCACTAAAAATAGTTTGTGGACGCGTTCGCTAAAAGATTTTAACGTTTGGAACATAAGGAACGTTAAAACAGGGCCTCCCACGGATTAAACAGTTTTGTGCGGAGAAAGAAGTGAAGAGAGAACGAAGCCAAAGAGTTCTCCGACAATTGTTCCAGCCAGCCTCACCGCAGCAACGCCAACAGCAAGCAGGAACTTATCCTAATCCATGCAACCTATACAACGCTGACCCAGAATGGACACTGGACATGCCACGGTACCACTATAATATTTGCTTCGATTCTCCGTGATACTGATAGCACTAGCAGTAGCAGAATTTGCTGCTTATAATTCCTGGGCGTTGCTAAACCTGTCATTCCGCCCTATCTGCTATAGACATATTTTTAATCGCCATAATATGTTCAATGTTAAATCAATGTGTTTAACTTAATAAATGCAAAAGCCTGAGCGAGGTACCGTACCCAGGTAAATTGATCTTTGCAAGTTGAATTTGCGTTTCTGAAACCACTCTCTGCACTGGTAATTGTATTTAAAAGGGAACACAAAATGATGAACGTGACCAAAATTATTCCCCGCGCGACGCGATAGCCGATAACTGATAAGATTCTCTTTCAGCATTCACTTTCAGTTTCAGTTAATTCTGGGTAATTCGCGCGTAAAATCATATTGGCACGTGTGCGTTCCATGTTCTCAGAATTAGGCAACGGTAAGTTTATAATCTTTAATTTAACTGTTTGGAAACAAGTGTTGTTATTTTATGCTGGGAATCCCAAAAAGTGCTTGATCGGCCAGTTCATCATTGTGTCTCGCTAAATACTTGGCTAGTTTCATTATGCTTCGACTAATCATCACTGTTGGCTTGGGGATGGTATTCAACTGTTGAGGGCTTACTGTAACAACCATTGATACGCTTATAGTTATCAAACAGCAACTAACCGATATCCAATGGGTCTCGCAGCCATAGATTTAGAACAATATAGGCTCAACGGTGGCTCGGAAAAGTATAATCTTCATGGTATGGTCTTATATATGATTTTGGTCTGTTAGAACGAGTTTTAAGTGAAATATATCCTCCAGAGATGATTATGAATAAAAATAATACTTCAGTTCGTGAAACTGACTTTTTAGATATTAGTCTTACTATCACTATCAATATTTATAAGGGAAAATTTTTTTAAAAACTTTACGACAAGAGGAACGATTATAATTTTGATGTCATTAATTATCCCTATTAGATGGGAATAATCCCAAATCCCAGTATTATGGTAAATTTATTAGTCAGTTAGTTCGTTTAGCTCGTATTAATAGTTCTTATATAAACAGTTTTATTTTGGATTGTAAAAATTTAGTTCGTAAACTTGCACGACAAAGTTTTAATATTGCTGCACCTTGCGCAAACGGTTTGAAATCTTTGTCGACAAGTATTTTAACATTTGGGGAAAATTTGGGATTAATTTTACTTCGGAATATGTATTTTAGCATGACGTGTCATTATTTTTTTTAGTTCAGTTCGTTTTCAATTTTTAATCTTAATTTTAATTTTCAGTACGTTTTACCTAACAAAATCATTTTTTACTTTTAGCTAGCAGAATGGTTTTCAGATTGCATTAATGAACTGTGCTATGAGCTGGTCCCAAGTCCAGACGCCATTTTATTCTTTGTAATTTTCAATAACCCTGTCTAGTCATTGACTACTGATTTATGAAATCACTAATCCTTTCGATTTCTGTGCCACTAACTGCCTTGATTTCATCAATCCCTATATTGATAGGTTCATGCGCAAATTTACCTAGTTTAGCCGTCATTAATTAGGTACAGACCACTAAAAATAGTTTGTGAACGCGTTCGCTAAAAGATTTTAACCATTAACGTTCGCAACATGATGGTAAAGGAACGTTAATCAGATTTAAAATATCAACACGTCGACACGCCATCGTTTCCCGCAATTTTACATGTTCTAGATGAGTTAGGAGAGTTTTAGCGCGCATGCATGCACGTTTCACTTTTCAGGCCCTAAAACTCCGCTATATAGTGTTTCTGGATAGAAGTCGACTATTTATGCTCAATTCTCGAGCCGATAATAGTCTTGCTTAGATTTTCAGACAATAGTCTTAAGATTCCAGTTGGTTTCATTGGTGTAATTTATTACAAATATTATCTGTTCGCCTTAAAGTTAGCAAATTTTGCTTTTCGCAATTGAAACTATAAAAGCGATATGATTAGTTTTGCCAACAAGAGGTGGCTCGGGCTCCATTCCCCCCTACATTCAGTAGGGTTTTGTGTTCACCCGGCTTATATATCAGGGATTTGATCAACACACGAATCAGGATGTCTGGAAGGAGTTTCGGCAGTATCGAGATAGCCCGACCACTGTCCGCGGACAACTGTCCACGAACACCTGTCTACCAGATCATTACTGCATAATGACAGTATCCCCTGAATCAAGCAGGGTTCACATCATCCCCTGAATCAAGCAGGGTTCACATCATCCCCTGAATCAAGCAGGGTTCACATCATCGCACGCGAATTTCAATCAGCGGTGGTGTCAAGGCTTATTAAACGATTAAAAAAACCCCTGATCTTCAATACAAAATAAATAATTATATAATCATTAACGATTTTTTAAATATTTACAATACAGAAGGGTGGGCCAAAAGTCAGACCCATACGTTGGCCTTTATAGCTCATTCACTGAGTGCCCAATTTAAAATACATCCTTCTGGGTATACCATGTATGACTTAGTACCACCCACTGTTCGAGAATTTTCAACTTCAAAAATCTTCGCGTTCATTTTTAAAAATGGAGGTTCATTTTCACATTTGGTTGATAGTTTGGATAGTCGATCAAGCTAATAAATAGTTATTGAATAGTGGTTTGGCCATTGGCCATTGGAATTACGTTTGTCCCCTATGAAAGAATTAAAACTGCAGCTTCTGACAGATGACCAAAATATGAAAAGCATGACGAGTTTTATTCATTACGTGTGATCATGAGATGGTTTTACCTAATCACGGATAAGGTGACCCCGTTAACTACCCGTTAAACATTAGGGGGATTTGTTAAGGTTGCCCAATTAGGATCGGTCACGGTGTCACATATCGGCTCATACTAATCGCTCGCTCCAAAAAATTTCACATGACTTTGGTTTATGGTATTGCATCTGTACAAAACGTTTTACATAACCCCTAATCCCAACCCAATCCCTAAACCATAAAAACCCCGAAGCTATCCATAACCCTTGTACCAAACCGTAACCTAACCCCGAGCCCTAAACAATCGAATTCATGTTTTTACTAGCCTGATCACGTGATCCAAAATTGATTTTTTGCCCATAACTCTCCAGGGAAGCATTTTTTTACCCTATACTATACGTCCATGGGGGGTGATTCGGAATCAGCGTCCAAAAATACACTTAACTTATCGAGACAAATTTCATACCGATAGGCCTTTGTCACAAGAAATTTTCTTAAAAACTAAGTTTGTTGTATCACGCTGTGCGACCACCCCACTGTCGTTCACTATCGTGTCTCCGCTGCACTTTCGGCGCGGCTGGTCATACAACTTATGACAAAAAATTTGGGCGAGCCGATTTAGTTGGACGTACATAATCACCCAGTCCAATTATGTTAACGAGATACAGAAGAATGCTTCCTCATTTCTAATCCGATTTGCCTACATGATTTTCAGATCAGCCAACATTTGATAATTTACCGTCTCTGAAAAAATTAGTGCGTTCAGCATGTTTTCTGAGAAAATAATATAGGTGTATTTAATATTGAAAGGGCGTGGTCTAAAATAGTCGAATTTTCCAAATTTTGACGACGGACTCCTCGAAACCAGTAATAAGAACAGTGAATACAAACAGAATATAATCCTTTGCAAAGCAACAGCTCACAAATACAAAACACAGCGTAGCTGGTTAAGCCTAACGTATGGGTTATTTACATTTGGACTACACCCGGTACTAAATAAAATTATTTCAATGTATTAATATGTTTTTGATTTAGTGTCATTTTCTAATGTAATCAAAAATTAAACATTATTTCATATTTATAAAATGCACTGCACAACAAAGCAATGCAGACATGAAAAGTCAAAAACAATGTATCACGTTTCAACCCCATCGGTCGTTTCACTTTATTGACCTGTACTGAATAACAGGTGGAAGCCGCGCAAAACTTCGTGCGCTCGCGGGTCCAGCATAACGTATGACAACAAAGAACAGACCCGTTCGTTGAGATATATCAAATACGGCTTGGCTTGTCTACTTAAGGTAGTGCCGTAGAGGTGCGAAAATCAGAACCCTGCCCCGTTTTTGGTCAGTTTTTCGCCCGGGGCTCATGTCCTCGCCTCGAGAGGAGCATTAGTGTCTACAGAAAACTGACAAATCCTAGCGAAGTCCAATCCGAACCACCACACATCTTCCATGAGAGGTGTAGCTGGGTCCCGCTGGTTACTGAACGGATTGGCCTGGAGAGTTGGCATAGTCCTGTTACACCTCAAGTAACCATAGAGGGGGACAGGCGCTGTTGCTTCACGTCTGGTTCTTGGAGCCAACACCCTCAGCCCCACAGAAGTGGGAGCACATGTCGGTGGTGGCTCACCCCAAGATAACAGACTAGTAGTGTGTCTCTCCTTTTTTTTTCATCTTGGACTTTACATTGTTGCTGGTGAGTTCAATGCCAGTTAGGTCAATGCCAGCATCTCACATACACATCATCACCTTCTCAGCAGTTCTAGGTATATCCCTTTTCTGTCATGATTACTAGTCATACCTGGTCTTGACCTTGTCGCCCTCAGGACCTACAAAGTGGTGCACTGGACGGTGGCCCGTCCACCCAGGTAATCGGTGTATCTCTCCTCGCTGCCTCCCTTTGGACATGCATTGTTGCTGGTGAGGTCAGCTGGCAAGCAGTGTACCATACTAATGCGTGTTTACTAAATCCCAACTAGCTTCCCCACTCCCCCCACCCAACCCCACCACCCAGGTAAAATAACAATTTTAACTGAACAGAAGCAGGATAGAAGCAAGAAATATCATGTAGCCCGCAACTTAACGAAGTCTGATATCAACCTCTCTGTACAAGCAACTCTGATAAAGTAACGACACTGCAGCTTCTCTGGAATTCGACACCAACAGAAATGGGGACACTCTCTGATAGGATGCTGGAATTCTCGCCGTTTTACTCTACATGCTAAGTTTTCATGGTATAATTTCTATTGCTCTGTTCTTTCATTTGTATTCCTGTCTCTCTCTAATGCATATTGAAGATCGTCAGCATTCATAGAACCAGGTTCTCAGTTACAGTCCTTCTTTTTGTTGACTAGACACCCTTTTTTTTTGCATCATCTTTCGGTTTTTGATTGACGGCGTTTAGAACACATCTTGTTTTTCTTCTCGATCGTACCTGCCCTCCGTATTGGCTCTAAACTAAAATTATAACTAACATTCGTTCCACCCCCATGTTGTGTAGTACTAACACCCCTAGATTCCCCAGGCACAGGCATAAATATCTACGGAAATCAAAGGCCAAACAGACAGACAGCTACTCTCCACAAAGCAGGGCCAGCAGATACTGCTCTGAACCAATTTACATTTTTTCCTAAAAAAAAAAAAAAAAATTTGATTCCTCGTGATGGATACAGCTCATGTCACCCTAAGAGCATTCGCACAGAATACAAGAATGCCAACATCAGAACATTCGACACGTCTCGTATTAAGACACGAAGCTCAACGTCTCTATCCAAGTTCCTGAAATCAGAGTGTCTAACTGATATTTCGCAGTCAGACATGCATTAATAAACCCCCCTCGACCAACCCATCTACTAAACTCGTGTTTCTAACAGATAGCAAATGAATCTATCATAATTGAGATGACTCGACACATTTTTGTAATATAATATGAAATATGTATTATTTTTAAATACCTATTGAAATTCCTCATCCTCCACATCATACAAAAGAGAACGCCCATTGCCATACCCCCATATTCAAAGAGAAAGGCCTCCGGCCAGACATATCAGACCAAACATGATCTATTTTCCTTAAAAGCCCCATTTTTATATAAAGTCTAGCGTGTACAATTGATTCACTTTACTACTTGTTTAAAATTTTACCTCGAATCCTGCTTTCACAGAAGTTAAAATATTACCACAACGAACAGGGCACTGTTTCCAAAACTGGTTCCATACTTCCTCAAGCGTCAGCTCCTACAACTGGTAAATTCCACTCTAATAGCACAAACCTCTCAAACAACTCACTCGAAGTAATCTTCAGCCAATCAAATGCGAAGGAACCTATAGCAGCGTCTGATCAAACCTGATCATGTTACACAGGGCAATGACTTTTCTGCCACTACTTCATCAATATATAGATTAGGATTACTAGTGAGTATGATGATAACGATATGAAGGTGTAGCACACCCTGGTTATCCATGAATGATTGATTCCATCCTGCTCAGCGTTATCTTGAATTCGAATTGAGATTGCTATTTTAAATTTTTCCTATATTTTAACGAAACGCGCGATACGGTGCCATTTGAAGCACAGTATGTGCTTAATGATCCTCGCTGTCAATCCTTTAAGTACTTTTTGCCCGCGCTAGCTCTCTGGTAAGCGCGCAAAATGGCGGGTAATTTTATTATCTATGTTTCAACTTTTTATTCCGTTTTATCATTTCAACGATGTTAATCACTTGAAAACGACTTTACTAGAATTTGTCAACGAAGAAGAACTCTAAATTTGTTACCACAGCACCATTCAATGTTGCCATAGTAACTACACCCACTAACATAGCAACCACACACGGTTACCGTAGCAACTCCAAATTCACTACCTAGCAACTAAACCACTGGCTACCAAAGTAAAACTACATACTGATACTAAGTAGCCGTACTAAACAACTGTTTTACGCATAGCCAACTACACACTGTATAACCATAGCAACTACACACTGTTACCATGGCTACTACACACTGTTACGCATAGCAAATAACCATTAGCAACTACACACAGGTTACCAAAGCACACTACACACTGTACCATAGTAACCAACAACACCGTTAACCGATGAACGAGAGCGAGGGTCGACAAGGGGCTATTGCGATTCAATCTGGCAAGAGTCGCCAGCTGGCTCCCTTAGTTCCAACCTCTCGTACTGCAAACGATACATTTCTAATCCTGATCACCCTATCCAAGTTACAGTCATACAATAAACTTAAATCTCATTGTACTCACTATCTCTTGAGTTAAGCGACAAAGCGTCACTAAGGACCTTCGCGAATGCGACCTAGACTCATAGTCTGGACTGGTACCCACAGACGCTAAACGGGAAACTTACAGAGTATCACTAGATATAACAACTTACCGGAAAAGCCGTAAGGAGTCGATACGGAGCTATTGGGATGCAATCCAGGCACAGTGTCTGGACTGGCTCCTAAAAACTCCAAACGCTCGGGCAGCGGGCATGCAACTTTGATTCTTTACAAATAAAGAAGATTTAAGCAACCTATTTCAGTCTCACCGGGTATAACAGTTACATCAGGACACAGCAACCTAACAAACAAAAGGTCAATGGAGTAGCCCTTTATGTTGACGAAGATTAAATGCTACCGTAATTGAAAAAATATCACAAGTCACAGAAAATCTAGAAATACTTGTCCTTATCATTAAGTAACGAAGATCACCCGTTAAGGTAGGTGTTTTTTGGTATCGTCCACCAAGTGGCTAGTATTTCCCAAGCTCTATTGAAACTTTTCCTAACCTTCTTGATCACATGCCGAAGTTAAGTTATCTAGCTGCGGAGACTTTAATATCGATCTTCATGATAACAGGATAACACAAATGTACAAAAATATGAAGAAATTATTGTTCAGTAAAGGATTTGATCCGTTAATATCTATTGCTACTCACGAAAAACCAGGCTGTAAGCATCTTGCATAGACAACATATAATACCAATCAATATAACATACATGATGCTAAAGGACTCTGGTTATAGCAAGTTCAGAAATATTGATAGCAATGGACCATTTCCGTTACCTATTTATAGTGCTCAGCCAATTGCAACACTTGAACACAATTGCATACACGATCGACGATGTTAGTTTGCGCGGCGCGTCGAAGTCCTCCAATTGATGCGTATAAGGGCTGGAGTACGCTTTTTTAAATAGATTAATGAAATGTTGCATCGTAAATATTTAAAGTTGACGACATACTATGATCTAATAGTAAATTTTACTTGTATCACGTTGTGACCCCCACGGTCGGTTCACTATAGAGTTTCTACGATTCAGGGGAAGCCGCGCACGAGTGCGCGGCGGGTCATACAACGTATGACTTGATTGGCGATGTCAACCCATCGAGATTTGCTTCGCAGAGCATGCAACGATCGACGATGCGAAGCAAGAATGCTAGTTTGCGCGGCGCGTCGAAGTCCTCCAACGTTCACCTAACCATGCGCTTTCGCGCCACTGCAAGCGCAAGGGCTCTGGATAAAGAAACCTCCCACGTATGACAAAATTTTACAAAGCTGGATTTGGACTTAGGTAAAATTATAACTTAATTTTAAAAACCAGTTTTAAATTTTACGTTGTCGTATAACTATAAACAAGTTAATCCTTTTTTTCAAAAATGCGCGGCTTTGGTGGCCAGTTAATATTGACTTATTCATAAAATTGAATTTTAAATAGAAATGTGAATATATATATATTAAAATTTAAAACTTTTAAAATGGAGGCTTATAAATATTATTATGTTGTGCATCATGACTGCACAACAGACGAGGTTAGCAAAATCATATCTGAACTTAAGAACGGTAAAGCAAGTGATATACCTATTCATGTTGTAAAACAGTCCTCAAAAATAGTCACTCCTCTACTTACTGTACTGTACAATGAATGTATGAAAGATGGCATATTCCCAGATGACCTAATCCTTCCAATCCTAAGATTGGAAGGATTAGTCCAATTTACAAGAAAGATAACCAGGAACTACTTGAAAATTATAGACCTGTGTCAACACTTGCAGTATTTGGTAAAATATTTGAAAAAATTATATTCAACAGATTATATAGCTTCTTTCATTCACAGAAAGCCTTGTATGAAAACCAGTACGGATTCCGTAAAAATCATTCGACTAGTTATGCTTTAAATTACTCAGTTAACCACATAGAATCACGTCTCAAGAAAAAACAACACGTACTTGGAATATTTATTGATCTTAGCAAAGCTTTTGATACAATCTCACATGAAAAGTTACTGCATAAGTTAGAAAACTATGGGATCCGTGGAAATGCAAACAACCTTATAGCAAGTTACCTGTCGAATAGATACCAGTATGTCTCAGTATTAGGTGAAGACTCTGAGAAACTGCCCGTTGTCTACGGAGTGCCCCAAGGGTCCTGTTTAGGTCCCTTGCTGTTTATCATCTATATAAATGACATCCGAAACTCATCAATTATAGGAACGTTTATACTATTTGCCGATGACACTAACATATTTATTGAAGAAACATGTGTCAGAAGACTGTACGAAAAGGGAAATGAAGTTTTAGCATCTGTTTATAAGTATATGAAACTAAACTTATTACATATTAACATTAAGAAATGCTGTTTTATCCACTTTAGACCGTCACGTGCCAAAGAGGAAGTAGAAAATGACGAGAACATATTAACTTTGAACAATGTTGTCATTAAAAAAGTCCAAGAAGCTAAATTTCTAGGTGTCATTATCGATGATCAACTTAATTGGAAAACTCACACACGGTCACTTAACTCAAAACTTAAATGTGAAGTAGGTAAGTTATGCTGAATACGACACATTGTCCCTAAACAGTATTATAAGGATTTATATCATACTTTATTCGAATCACATTTGGGATTTGGAATATCTGTATGGGGTGGTATTAGCAACAACCGACTCGAACCTCTCTTTAAAACACAGAAAAAGTGTATAAGAATTCTATTTGGGGATAAAGAAGCTTACTTAGAAAAATTTAGAACTTGTGCCCGGACACGACCATTTGGTGAGCAAATACTAGGTGTGGACTTTTACAAAAAAGAACACTCTAAGCCCTTGTTTAAGAATCAGAAATTTTTAACTGTTCACAACCTGTATAAGTACACTTGTCTCTTAGAACTATTCAAAATTAATAAGTTAGAGGAACCATTATCACTGTACTCATCATTTAACAGGTCACCACGACGAGAGGATTATTTCATCACATCACAACCATCCTCACAATTCATCTACCAATCATCCTACATGTGGAACAGCTGTCGACAAACATCAAGTAAGATAAGTTTTAATACTCCGACAAACGGGTTTAAGAATACATTGAAAATTGCTTTACAAGAATTGCAATTCAAGCAAGATACACTTGATTGGTGTGAGCTTAATTTTGCCACAAATGAGCTCAAGTTTTGATTAATATGAGTTACTAAAATAACCACTTATCTTTCCTCATACATGCAACCACTGCACTCCAACTAAACACATTATTTACCACAGTCCACACACCATACTCCACAGATGATATATATATATATATATATATATATATACACACAAACACACTTGTACCGAACAATTGCACTGTAAAACATGCTCACGATACACTCAAAATTGGAAATATTCAACGGCTCGTATATGAAACTTAGCGACTTACACTCAGTGTACACCCAGTGTTAACCAGTATTACACACTAGTAAATTCTACGTAACGCGCGAAAACAATAATTCTGTAGCGTTTTCATTGTCACATCTCACGTCGACGGGATTAAACGCGCGCGCGCGTAACAACTTATCTTACTGCTAACTCAGCGACTAAACACACAACGACTTTGACAATTGACAGATGATTAAACAATTGTGAGTTATGACGGACTTAACTGTATGGGTCAACTACTGAAACTGTATTGTTTACTATCTTATTCATTATACTGGACATGAGATGACGAAGTATCTTAAGCAGCACTTTATACCCCCACTTAGAACTTGATTAGTCACGAACAATAGAATCATCAAAAACCAATACAATAAAACATCTTGATCAATTAATGCCTAGCAGCACCAGACAGCAGCCGTGTTTGACCATTGTTAATGATCTGGCCCGGCGCGCGCTACATTTCGAGAAGAAAGCGGCGCGCGCTACTTCGAAGAAATTTAGACGAGTAACATCCGTCAACAGCCGTGTACCTTTTTCGACTCCGTGGAGTCCCTGATGGACTTTTGTTTATTTTTGTTAATAATCGGACCAACCTTTCTTTCTCGAAACATTTTTTTTTAAAGAGAGGCTGGGCATAGAAAGCCTTCACCTAACCATGTGCTTTCGCGCCGCTGCGGGCGCGCTTGTTTCACAAGTCAAGAAGGCGGGCGCGCGCTACTGCAAGCGCAAGGGCTCTGGATAGAGCAATAGAAAGCCCACTAGAGGATAGCATTAAGATGCTTTGCCTACCTCTGGGATGAGGGGGGGTTTATTGGAGACAACAGTGTGAATTGTGGAGGACGGTGGTGGTAATGATCTGAATGGGAATACCGCGCTTTGGTACCAGATGAGTTTATAGATCAGTTAGGCAAGGCTGCATTTGTAATGTGTTAATGCGCTAAGTTACGCCAGTCTGATCCAGTTCTTCTGGTACTATTAAGCGTTTGGTGCGGTTTGTGAAGTTGACGATTGTGGTAATGTGTTGTATCACGCGGTGACCCCCACTGCATGCCGCTTCACTTCCCCTGTAGCGTCTTCGACGCTACAGGGGGAGCCGCGCACTTCGTGCGCGGCGGGTCATACAACGTATGACAAGTAATGTGGTGGTTGTCGAATATGTCGTTGACCGAGAGGTAGTAGTCTCGAAACATGTATCCTATTGTATTTCATTATAGTATTAGGATGTGAAGATATACTAAATATTACAACGAAATAGAGGTATACCAAATTGGCCCTTGATATTAACTATAACCGTGTTGATGGTTTTAAATTTTGTATGTTGTAAATATTTTAGTTTGTGAAGCGTTTACTCCTCCCCCTCAGCAAGACAGTTAGATTGTAGATTAATGATAATAATTGTCAAATGACGTTATATATTATATAACAGTTATAAATGTTCACTAGTTGTAGAGCGATTTCAAGAGTAGTGGTCCACAGGGGTCCGAAAAAGCCGTACAGGCACTTGGGTCCTTATCCTTGTCACTAATCTCAATTGGATTCGGTTTACACAACACATGAACATTTAGACGTACACATTGACACGATATTTATTAGAAAGCAAAAAGTATAAAATAATACGTGCGTGCGCGGCTTGAGCCGCGCCGCATAAGAACGGATGCGTGCAGGGGCTGGAGTACGCTTGTATGTAGATTAATAAAATGTTGCATTGTAAATATTTAGAATTGACGATATATTATGATCTAATAGTAAATTTTACAAAGCTGGCTTTGGATTTAGGTAAGATTATAATTTATTTAAAAAAAAACACGGATAGTTTTAAATTTATTTTTATTTGTCGTATAATCATTTGTATCACGCGGTGACCCCCACTGCCGCTTCACTATAGTAGTAGTCTTCACTGTAGTAGTCTTCGACGCTACAGGGGGAGCCGCGCACTTCGTGCGCGGCGGGTCATACAACGTATGACAAATAATCATAAACAATTTAATCCTGTTTTCAAGAATGCGCGGCTTTGGCGGCCAGTTATTGACTTATACATTAAATTGAATTTTAAATAGAAATGTAAATATATTAAAGTTTAAAACTTTCAAAACGGAGGCTTATAAATATTATTATATTATGATTGTAAAATAAAGGATAAAAATTTTAAATTTGTTTCACTAAAATTTGTTTCACTTATGATTGTAAAATAAAGGATAAAATTTTAAATTTGTTTCACTAAAATTTGTTTCACTAATAACATCAAACATACATTGTGCATATTTATTATCCCTAGCCTTCAATGTTTTGATTTTCAACACAGCTAATTATGTTTTGACAGTGTACTTGCTGGTTATATATATATTACGTACCTGGGGACCTCAGGCTATCATGTTAGGCGGAATGACAGGCTGAGCGCGGCCCAGTAAACGTGCTGGATGTCATGCAGTTGCTACCTGTCAAATCATATATTTATGTTTTTACAAGTTAAGTTTAAGATTGATTCATATTATGCTGAAAAAATTTAAATAAAGATTTTAATAAACATTGGCACCGTTGATAAAATAAATAATAAATTATTCACCATTTAATGTTCTTCCTTTAAATTGTTAACGCCCAAAACATTTAGTTATGACTGTTAACTTTGCTTAATAGATGACTAGCTCACATTTACACTTGATCTAGGTAAACTATAGGTAAAAATATAATATTAATCATAAGCTAAAATGTACTAATCTTTGTATTCTAAATGGGGAAAAGAAGAAACATTGTCAGTCAGTCGAGAAAATTGTCAGTCAGGTTATATGGCAGCTTTGAGGTTATATGGCAGCTTTGAGCTATTACTATTCATAAATTTAGCTGTAATTGAAATTTTTTGATGTGGTAAAAAGTAGTGTTCTGTGTTAAGGGAATACTTAAAACTTTGCCGTCATTGTGAAATGAAATTTTTACTTCCTACAGTACGGAGATAGATGATCAAGAATTGTTAATTTCCTCGAATAAATTTTTAACGAGTCGGTTTCCAGTATAGCATATATTAATCAAGTTATAAATATTATTCTAAATTGACGATATGAATGAAACAGGCAATTTCCATGCCATTGGACGAAATTTTACCGGATCTGTTCATAAGTGGACTTCATTTTACAAAGCGCCACTTCCTAGACGAGGTAATATTGCCACTTCATGGTTCAGTTGTGGTATTTTCCCGTTTTTTGAGGGTAAAAAATGCTTGATCCTTTAAGGTAAAGTTTGAGAGGCTACAGAGCAGTGGCGTAACTTTGCCTGTTGGCGCCCCCCCGCTCAGTGACGAAAAGCGCCCCCCTAAAAATTTTTGTGTCCCTAAAAAAAAAAAAAAAAAAAAAAAAAAAAAGTTCGGGTACTTTTTTTCTCGCCCCCTACAGCTTTTTGCTCCCCCTGAAGCAAAAAAGGGTACCCCAAATATTTTTTTCGCGTCGACCGAACGCTAAATTGGACAGGGAAATACACAAACAATGCGTTTTTTCAGTGAAAGGGCCTAAAATTCAGGAAAATTGCGCCCCCCTTATACGGCGCCCCCCCGCACAGCGGGATCTGCGGGGCCCTAAGTTACGCCACTGCTACAGAGCTACAGATAAGATACTTACTTAACTGGAGATTGGGTACATGTGAACTTTCTTTATACCGTAAACTTTGGTTTCCCTTGAGAAGCATGGTATATAATAGAGGTTTAACTGTACTTCTAGTCCTTCTACTCCTCGCCCCAAGTTTTAAGCTTTCAAGAAACTATGTTGATAAATTATTTGATAACTTTTTCAGAAAGGAATTAAAACCGTCCTGACGATTAGAGAGTTTGCACTTCCTTTTGAACCCAACTGTGACATTGTGTGAGTATAAGTCGTTAAACACATTTGGTAGTTAAATTATATTTTATGTTTGCTTCCATGGTAAATTGTGGTTGAAGGTGAATCGAGGCACTGTAAATGGTGAAAATTAAACTCATTAAACATATTTTAATCAATCAATAATTTCTCAATTATTTAATCAAGATCAATAATCTTAATATGTTTGAGAAAAGACAATTTTTGAGAAAAGATGAAAAAGTAATAAATCAACCTTCAGTTATCATCAGGTCAACATAACTGACACAGCTGATCAGGATCTCTTCAAACATTTTGCCAACATTGTCGATATCATATCCAATGGTCTTCAGCGAGGTATAGTACTTTAATCTAAACGATACGTATGAATAATATGATCATTTATTTGCTGCATTCCTCATTGTTTTATGTGAATCAGTCGATAGTTCTTTTACCAATGCTTCTAGAGAAATCAAAGCTAACCCCCATTTGCATTGTGTAATCATCAATGTTCATCATATCCTGCCCTTGAACCTCGTGCCCAGGACAGTTCTCAGACTGAATTATTGTTCATCGTTTTCTTACAAAATACAAACCAATAACTAATACTCCAGGAAAAGTCCTAGTCCATTGTCAAGCGGGAATGTCCAGAAGCGTATCCGGGATCATATCTTATATGATATCTGTTTTCAAATTAGACTATCAAACTGCCCTAAAAGTGGTAAGTGGATCTTTTCAGATTCTACTGACTTCCCTTTCTTTAGGCAGTCAATTATTGAGAACACATTAATTATCCTGATTCATACAATATGTTAATGTGATGCATTGTAATAATATAATCATCACAAATTGTGTCTCTTGATTGAATAGTTTGACTGACATAGTATATCTAAGAGTTTTGGTAACATGTAGAGTGCAGTAAAAATGATGTGATTTCAGATAAGAGAAAATCATCCCATGAGTTTTCCGAATCTAGGATTTGGAAAACAGTTGGGTAGTTGGGAGCAACATACAAAACCATCATGGACAGCCACACCAGCATATATCTATCACAGAGATAAGATTTTGGTAAGCTGACCTTGCTTATTACTATTTAAAGATAATATATTGAAAGTTCAAAGAATCTAAGTGAAATAAGTTCTTTTTGTTGTCCAAAAATAGGAGCAAACTTTCTGTTTGACTGATCCATGTGTAGTGTGTACCACGAAGGATGTTACGGAAACCCCTAATCACTTAGTAACTTAATTCTGCAAAAAGCTCAACTTGTGGTTTGTATCCTGAAAATACTTTTTTGTGGATCACTAAAAATTTAAATTAATTATTTGATAAAAATTTTCAATGGAGGATGATCATTGTAGTCAGTATTGTTAAGTTTAATAAGTAATAGTGTTTTCATCTCAGGACCAGGCAAACACAACCCAATTTTCTACAATAACAAAGATATTGAAGGGCAGAAAATGAATATGGCTGTTGGCCATATCCTAGAAAACTATATGTTTTGGGTTGTGTGAGACACTGATAGAGTATTTGTATAGTATAGTGAATTCAGGCACTGTTTGTTAAATTGTTGTATTTTTGTATTATTGTTGTTCTTGTTTTTGGCGAATTTTGCCATCCATAGATTATGGCTACTTGATATAGGGGGGGGGGGGGGGGGGGGGGGGGGGGGGGGGGGGGGGGGGGGGGGGGGGGGGTTCAAGAGGTCTGCTGTTTAACTCCGTAATTTTCTGACCCAGCAGATGATTGTAAAATTAAATTCGGTCTTTCAAGTCGCAGGTATTGGTATTGCTGTTTGGATATTTTTGTTCATCTAGGACCTTGGTGTTCATCCAGGCATCCATGTTCTGAAGCAGATTTTAGTCATATTATTGATAATTTGAACACTTTATGTAATCATATTATGGTAATATGAGCTCTTGACGTATAATAACGGACGATGGAGATTGGAGAAGGGGCTATAAATTCGGCTGTCGTGATATTTGGATGGCCTAAATGTTTGCATTACTTAAGATTTATTTGATTATTCTCTTATTTTTTAGACCTTGACTTCTGTAGATTAAAATATCCGACGCTAACTGTAAATTGTTTTTGGGTTTTTAATAAACTTTCATTTTGCCTCGAATTTTCAATGATGTACAGTGATTGTAATGAATAGAAACTATTTTAGTTATGGGAATTTGTTTGAAAATCTATTGTTGTCTTTCTAGCTTCAGATGGTACAACATTTAGTAAGAGAAATTATCCTTCATATCGTATCATAAAGACCATAGAGTGTACGAGTAAACATGGCAAGTTAAAAGTTTCACCAGTAAAGTTCTATGAACCGTATCCACCTAGCAGATATAGCAACCATCACCGCCTCCCCTAACGAAGTGACCCCCGCTATCACCCCAATCACCTTCATCCTAAAATCAAACCACTGTCTCAGCACCTGATAACAACCCTGCTTGTGTACTGCCAGGGATAAACCCTCCAGCACTGTTACACTTGCCTTGTTAACCCCACACTCTGGTACAACCACCCTGCAGCAGGAGTCCGGCAGATGAGAGGTGTTCCAGGAGCCCTGAACCAGGGTGTTGTTAGCCCAGTCGAGGGGCGTGGTCACCCCACAGCATTGGTCACGTGACTGGAGAGTGTCCAGGTCCCACTGCACCTGCATGTTGTTAGAGTAGTTTGCCATGTGTTCCTCTAGTTGGGTGGTCACTCCGTGCAGTGTTTTAACTCTGTATATCAGCGTGAAACACACTCCCGCTATCTTGGCTGTTGTCACTAGAGCCAACATGATGTTCATTGCGTAGAGTAGCTTGTAGCTGTGGATTGTTATTATGCAAACAGCAAGGAAACCAGCCAGAGCTCCGAAGCAGGACACGAAGAATAGGAGGTACACCAGGGGGTGTTGGGTGGAGTTAAAATACTGCTCATATTTACCATCCGTGTAGAGGGTTATTGAGGCACCGATAAGGAGACATCCCGCGACCGTCGAGAATATGGAACTTGCTGTGAAGACACGTCGCCAGTACTGCTCGAGCTTTCTTTCTTTTATTTGTGCTCCAGGAATGTGAGGAATGCTGTAACCCATCCTGCTGCTAGTTGGGAGGTTAATCATGTTTTTGGAATATGTATTGAGGTATTAATATAATACTACATGGGTACGACAGACAGACTACCTTTCAAGGAGAGTATGCCGGGAAATTTTTTCTTCTTCAATATAACTTGATATTTAAGGATTTGAGTATTATGAGTTTTGATGATATAAAACTGAATTTGATACAAATTTGTATGTGGAAATAAACTGCTCAGAAGCGAAATCAGAGAGACAAAAAGACGATTTTAATGACGACAACAAACCCCGCAAAACAGAAGGCAACCTACACTAAACACTAAAACTTGCAACTTCCTTGTGAATATTGAGGGGTTCCTACAAATTTATTATATCATAGCTTGTGAACCTGTCTTACAGATCGATTTATTCATAACTAGAAACGCACTGGTTGAAACGCAGATATTTTCTTTTAAGTTTATATCGTAAACGATTTATTGGTGAACTACTAAATATTATAGAAATGTTACATGGTGTGTGATGTCATGTCACGTGGTGTGACCTCATGTCACGTGGTGTGACGTCATTTCGCGTTGCGTGTTTCTAGTTAAAACACGATTTATTGGTGAACTACTAGTACACTAAGTATTATTCATTTAGCAAGGTGTAAATAACGAGATGACTGAGCTGCCAAGTCTACATTCCTGCTTATATGTAAGTTAAATACCTGCTGTAAGTAAAATACCTTGCTGTAAGTAAAATACCTGCTGTATTATAGTAAGTTATATACCTGCTTGTTATTATAATATTATGTAAGTAAAGTACAAAAATACTTATTTTTTTAATTTCAGCTTTTAAGTACACCTACTTATACTAGTACTACCATTACCCTGATTATCTATCAAACATATCTTAGATGCAAGCTGAGAACGAAAGAATAACAGCTAAGTATAAACGACTGAAAGGAAGATATAATGAGCTGTTAGTTCAGACTACAAATAACAAGGACATGTTAGTAGACTGTTCAAATATTTTAGTTAATTGCCAAAAACTTTTATAATTTCAATATTGCCAGTTATTACAGAGACCAGTTGAGTTTTATGTTTCATCCTGGCCATCTGTTGTTTTATCTTTAGTTTCTATTATTTGTTATTGTAGTCTCATTTTTGTTACTCATCCTTCCCAGTCCTTTTCTAGAGTAATGTATTTGATAATATTTAATAAAATAGCATGTGATAAATTAAATCACTTTACTTTACGTCACGTGTTTCAGAGCTGTGAGGATAACTAGTTCCAGTGGAGACCTTGAGGAAAAGTCCACGCAAACAATCTTATCACGTGACCTGCAGGAGAGCACTCAGGAGAAACACTCCACAAAACTACTCCACACTCACTCTCTTCTAGTAAGGTTAGTACTCAGGAGAAACACTCCACAAAACTACTCCACACTCACTCTCTTCTAGTCAGGTTAGTACTCAGGAGAAACACTCCACAAAACTACTCCACACTCACTCTCTTCTAGTCAGGTTAGTACTCAGGAGAAACACTCCACAAAACTACTCCACACTCACTCTCTTCTAGTCAGGTTAGTACTCAGGAGAAACACTCCACAAAACTACTCCACACTCACTCTCTTCTAGTAAGGTTAGTACTCAGGAGAAACACTCCACAAAACTACTCCACACTCACTCTCTTCTAGTCAGGTTAGTACTCAGGAGAAACACTCCACAAAACTACTCCACACTCACTCTCTTCTAGTCAGGTTAGTACTCAGGAGAAACACTCCACAAAACTACTCCACACTCACTCTCTTCTAGTAAGGTTAGTACTCAGGAGAAACACTCCACAAAACTACTCCACACTCACTCTCTTCTAGTCAGGTTAGTACTCAGGAGAAACACTCCACAAAACTACTCCACACTCACTCTCTTCTAGTCAGGTTAGTACTCAGGAGAAACACTCCACAAAACTACTCCACACTCACTCTCTTCTAGTAAGGTTAGTACTCAGGAGAAACACTCCACAAAACTACTCCACACTCACTCTCTTCTAGTCAGGTTAGTACTCAGGAGAAACACTCCACAAAACTACTCCACACTCACTCTCTTCTAGTCAGGTTAGTACTCAGGAGAAACACTCCACAAAACTACTCCACACTCACTCTCTTCTAGTCAGGTTAGTACTCAGGAGAAACACTCCACAAAACTACTCCACACTCACTCTCTTCTAGTCAGGTTAGTACTCAGGAGAAACACTCCACAAAACTACTCCACACTCACTCTCTTCTAGTCAGGTTAGTACTCAGGAGAAACACTCCACAAAACTACTCCACACTCACTCTCTTCTAGTTAGGTTAGTATTCAGGAGAAACACTCCACAAAACTACTCCACACTCACTCTCTTCTAGTTAGGTTAGTACTCAGGAGAAACACTCCACAAAACTACTCCACACTCACTCTCTTCTAGTTAGGTTAGTACTCAGGAGAAACACTCCACAAAACTACTCCACACTCACTCTCTTCTAGTTAGGTAAGTACTCAGGAGAAACACTCCACAAAACTACTCCACACTCACTCTCTTCTAGTCAGGTTAGTACTCAGGAGAAACACTCCACAAAACTACTCCACACTCACTCTCTTCTAGTCAGGTTAGTACTCAGGAGAAACACTCCACAAAACTACTCCACACTCACTCTCTTCTAGTAAGGTTAGTACTCAGGAGAAACACTCCACAAAACTACTCCACACTCACTCTCTTCTAGTCAGGTTAGTACTCAGGAGAAACACTCCACAAAACTACTCCACACTCACTCTCTTCTAGTCAGGTTAGTACTCAGGAGAAACACTCCACAAAACTACTCCACACTCACTCTCTTCTAGTCAGGTTAGTACTCAGGAGAAACACTCCACAAAACTACTCCACACTCACTCTCTTCTAGTCAGGTTAGTATTCAGGAGAAACACTCCACAAAACTACTCCACACTCACTCTCTTCTAGTTAGGTTAGTACTCAGGAGAAACACTCCACAAAACTACTCCACACTCACTCTCTTCTAGTTAGGTAAGTACTCAGGAGAAACACTCCACAAGACTACTCCACACTCACTCTCTTCTAGTCAGGTTAGTACTCAGGAGAAACACTCCACAAAACTACTCCACACTCACTCTCTTCTAGTCAGGTTAGTACTCAGGAGAAACACTCCACAAAACTACTCCACACTCACTCTCTTCTAGTAAGGTTAGTACTCAGGAGAAACACTCCACAAAACTACTCCACACTCACTCTCTTCTAGTCAGGTTAGTACTCAGGAGAAACACTCCACAAAACTACTCCACACTCACTCTCTTCTAGTAAGGTTAGTACTCAGGAGAAACACTCCACAAAACTACTCCACACTCACTCTCTTCTAGTCAGGTTAGTACTCAGGAGAAACACTCCACAAAACTACTCCACACTCACTCTCTTCTAGTTAGGTTAGTACTCAGGAGAAACACTCCACAAAACTACTCCACACTCACTCTCTTCTAGTCAGGTTAGTACTCAGGAGAAACACTCCACAAAACTACTCCACACTCACTCTCTTCTAGTCAGGTTAGTACTCAGGAGAAACACTCCACAAAACTACTCCACACTCACTCTCTTCTAGTCAGGTTAGTACTCAGGAGAAACACTCCACAAAACTACTCCACACTCACTCTCTTCTAGTTAGGTTAGTATTCAGGAGAAACACTCCACAAAACTACTCCACACTCACTCTCTTCTAGTTAGGTAAGTACTCAGGAGAAACACTCCACAAAACTACTCCACACTCACTCTCTTCTAGTCAGGTTAGTACTCAGGAGAAACACTCCACAAAACTACTCCACACTCACTCTCTTCTAGTTAGGTAAGTACTCAGGAGAAACACTCCACAAGACTACTCCACACTCACTCTCTTCTAGTCAGGTTAGTACTCAGGAGAAACACTCCACAAAACTACTCCACACTCACTCTCTTCTAGTCAGGTTAGTACTCAGGAGAAACACTCCACAAAACTACTCCACACTCACTCTCTTCTAGTCAGGTTAGTACTCAGGAGAAACACTCCACAAAACTACTCCACACTAACTCTCTTCTAGTCAGGTTAGTACTCAGGAGAAACACTCCACAAAACTACTCCACACTAACTCTCTTCTAGTCAGGTTAGTACTCAGGAGAAACACTCCACAAAACTACTCCACACTCACTCTCTTCTAGTCAGGTTAGTACTCAGGAGAAACACTCCACAAAACTACTCCACACTCACTCTCTTCTAGTTAGGTAAGTACTCAGGAGAAACACTCCACAAGACTACTCCACACTCACTCTATTCTAGTCAGGTTAGTACTCAGGAGAAACACTCCACAAAACTACTCCACACTCACTCTCTTCTAGTCAGGTTAGTACTCAGGAGAAACACTCCACAAAACTACTCCACACTCACTCTCTTCTAGTCAGGTTAGTACTCAGGAGAAACACTCCACAAAACTACTCTACACTCACTCTCTTCTAGTTAGGTTAGTATTCAGGAGAAACACTCCACAAAACTACTCCACACTCACTCTCTTCTAGTTAGGTTAGTACTCAGGAGAAACACTCCACAAAACTACTCCACACTCACTCTCTTCTAGTTAGGTAAGTACTCAGGAGAAACACTCCACAAAACTAATCCACACTCACTCTCTTCTAGTCAGGTTAGTACTCAGGAGAAACACTCCACAAAACTACTCCACACTCACTTCCTTCTAGTCAGGTTAGTACTCAGGAGAAACACTCCACAAAACTACTCCACACTCACTCTCTTCTAGTAAGGTTAGTACTCAGGAGAAACACTCCACAAAACTACTTCACACTCACTCTCTTCTAGTTAGGTTAGTACTCAGGAGAAACACTCCACAAAACTACTTCACACTCACTCTCTTCTAGTCAGGTTAGTACTCAGGAGAAACACTCCACAAAACTACTTCACACTCACTCTCTTCTAGTCAGGTAAGTAAGGAATCAGGAGGTCCATTTAAAAAAGGTGACGACTTATACAAAAATAAAAAATGTTCACACTGATAACGATTTGAAATTCGGTTGCCTTTCATGACCGCATTATTCCAGCCATTCGTATATGCATGATAATAAGCTGATTTCAGGAAATACGAGAAAGAACTAGCGACCAACACAGAAAACTCCGAGAAGATCTCCAACCTCAAGATTTCAAACTCAAAACTAGAAACTGAGCTCCGTACCGCCCGAGAAAAGCTCCACAAAACTTCCGTTGCCTTAGAAAAATACAAGCAACAAACCGAGAAAAAGCTCCAAAACGACAAAGAAGATATCTTTAAAACAACAGCAGAAAGAGACTCAATCCGTTACGAATACGACAAGCTAAAATCAGAAATGAGAGGGATAGACAAGAATTTTTTTGACGAGATAGAAGATTTAAAGTATGCTCTGCAGGAATCCGCAAAGTTGAACAAAATTTATGAGAAGACGTTACAGAGTGTATGTAAGAAAACAAAGGTTGATTATCAGGAGGCCTTGTTGAATGTGGTCTCGAAATGTAGAACATCTGGTATTGACAAGGGGTCTTGAGTTATGTAGAACATCTGGTATTGACAAGGGGTCTTGAGTTATGTAGAACATCTGGTATTGACAAGGGGTCTTGAGTTATGTAGAACATCTGGTATTGACAAGGGGTCTTGAGTTATGTAGAACATCTGGTATTGACAAGGGGTTTTGAGTTATGTAGAACATCTGGTATTGACAAGGGGTTTTGAGTTATGTAGAACATCTGGTATAGACAAGGGGTCTTGAGTTATGTAGAACATCTGGTATAGACAAGGGGTCTTGAGTTATGTAGAACATCTGGTATTGACAAGGGGTTTTGAGTTATGTAGAACATCTGGTATAGACAAGGGGTCTTGAGTTATGTAGAACATCTGGTATTGACAAGGGGTTTTGAGTTATGTAGAACATCTGGTATAGACAAGGGGTCTTGAGTTATGTAGAACATCTGGTATTGACAAGGGGTCTTGAGTTATGTAGAACATCTGGTATTGACAAGGGGTCTTGAGTTATGTAGAACATCTGGTATTGACAAGGGGTCTTGAGTTATTATTTCTCAGCTTTGTGCTTCACAATTCTTTAAATAAGCCATTTAAAAAATAATACATGTTCTTAATTTAAATATGATTGAACAGTAAAAAACTGTTCGACATTACAATATTATGTGCATTGCAGGGGTTGACACCATTTACTGACGATTTTATTTGAGCAGGATTCTATTATATTATTTGTATAAACTATAAAATTAAAATAATAACCATAAAATCATACTTTATTTAACTTGTAAGTTGAGGTATTTTATTTTTCGTTTGTTGGGTGTACTTTATCTAAATTTCTAAGATTTGTTTCACTGCAAAATGCAAATGCTAGTTTTAATGACACATTTCTTCTTACTACCTTACTCTATTTCATGTACATCGTAATAAAATAATTGTTAGTATAGTATCACTAAACCACGTGATCACTAAACCACGTGATCACTAAACCACGTGATAACTAAACCACGTGATCACTAAATCACGTGACCACTAAATCACGTGACCACTAAATCACGTGATCACTAAATCACGTGACCACTAAACCACGTGATCACTAAATCACGTGACCACTAAATCACGTGACCACTAAACCACGTGATCACTAAACCACGTGATCACTAAATCACGTGACCACTAAACCACGTGACCACTAAACCACGTGACCCCCCTCACCAGGCATGCCAGATGACTTGAAAATATACGCATCATGTGTAGTTGCACCCTGTAGACCTGTACTACTCTTCCTTAAAGAACACTGCATAGACTACTCTTACACTGAAGTTAACGTACTGAAGAACGAACATCTTACCCCGGATTTCCTGGAGAAGAACCCTAAACATACCCTGCCTGTAATACAACATAATGGTGTCTGTATTTCTGAGGGGTGAGAGGAATTATATTATTATATTACATAATTATTATATTATTATATTACATAATTTAGTTGTTTCATTTTAATATTCAGTTTGAATGGTTCATTGTTTTGATAGTGATTTGTTTATAAACAATTGGTTTGTTTAAAATGGTTGTGTTGAGTGTACCTGATACACATTGTGAGTTGTGACAATATCGATATATATCGGTCCAGCAAATTAAACATATTTATAAAATCATGCAACATTCCGGACAAAATTACAGCACTATTAGTATTATTGATCATACATCCGGATCCCGATGGCCCCATCGCGGCATTCTCGTGGCACTATGGCAGCCAGAGTGCCGCCATAGTGCCGCCAGGGTAAATTCCACAATTTAATTTAGCTCACACTTTTTCAGACCAGCGATTATAAACTACCTGCATGACACATACAGAGTTCAGAGACTGTCAAAAGAGATGCAAAGTCAGGTAGATCAGATGGTATCCTGGAGTTGCGAGCAGCTACATTGGTGAGATTCCTGGAATTCCTAACGTTATTTAGGCTCTGCTCTTGAAACTGAGATAATATTCAACATCGTTTTTCAGTGGGGGACTTATATAACTATAACACTGTTATAGACATAATTCCAAAAACACTCGATATTTGGGACATGTAAAGTTTTAAATAATATGTAGCCACTAGTCTTAAAAGTGATTTTTAACCTTTATTTTAATTTATTAATAACTTACTTACTTTGAGTACTTTGAGTAGGTTTGGCTGGGATCGCTTCAGGACAACAGTATCAAGTACGTCCTCCTATCACTCCACAGGGGTCTTTTTGTAAGTACCATTCCAAGAGTGAGTTGTTGTTAGTAGCGGTGTATCCTTTAGTCGGAGGTGTGTCGGGGAATTCTTTAAGGAATTTAGCCAGTGACGATTTTAACAGGTCCAAAGTAGAGATGGAATTAATTTCTTTGGGGAGAAGATTCCACAGCTGTGCCGCTTTCACTCCAAACGAGTTTTCATAGTGAGTTGCCACAGAACGCTGTGATTTGTTGTTCAGTGCTGGTACAGTAGCTTTTATTCCATGTCAGGGGTTGTTTTTGAACAGCATGCCAATATCATTTGGGGCCAGGCCATTGAGAATTTTCCATGTGTGGATCAAGATGTACCTTTCTCGACGTCTCTGCAATGATATGATATCGAGTTTCGTGAGACGTTCCCAGTAGTCTAAACCACTGCATCCGTTAATGCGTCGGGTAAATTGTCGTTGGACGTTTTCTATAGCCTCTATGTCCATGGTCTTGGCTGGATTCCAGACAGGGCAGCAATATTCTAGCTTACTCCGCACCATGGTTTTGAAGAGGGTAAGCATGAGAAATTGTGATCTATCTTTGAAGACGCTAAGAACCCAGGATGACATAGTGCTTGCTGATTGGATCATTTTTTGGATGTGGGGAGTCCAAGAGCAGTCGTTTGATAAAATCACCCCCAAGTCCCTGACAGTTTCTGCTGGCTCAATTATTTGACCTGTTGTAAGAGTGTAACTGAGCAGATCATTTGTAAATGGCAGATTTCGTAGCAGAAGCGAATTATTGAGCGTATAGTTGAGGATCTCAAATTTGGCTTCATTGAGCTGCATATTGTTTCTTCGAGCCCAGGCAATGACATTGAAGAGGTCTTCTTGTAGTGATGCTTTGGTGGCCAAGTCCAATATTTTACCGATGAGTTTGGTGTCATCAGCAAATATCTTTCCAAGAGAGGTAAGCAGTGCGTCCAATTGGTCATCGATGTAGAGAATGAACAGAATCGGTCCCAACACTGTACCTTGTGGCACACCACTTATCACCAGCTGGAAGGATGACTTAGTTCCTTCAACGACCACTGTCTGGAGACGGTTTGTTAGGAATTCACTTAACCACTGGAGCATGTTTCCATGAATTCCGTAACGTTTTGCTTTTGCAAGTAGTATGTTGTGATCTACCTTATCGAACGCTTTGGCGTAATCGAGGTATATGACATCTACTTCTTCGCCACTGTTCAAGCTTTTCAATATGGTATCTACATGGTCTAAGAGTTGAGTTAGGCAGCTCCTCTTTTTGCGAAATCCATGTTGATGCGGTGAAAGACAGTTATTCGCTTCCATATGTTCGACAAGGTTGTTTCGTATCACTCTTTCGAAGATCTTGATGATATGCGATGTTATAGAAACAGGGCGGTAGTTGGCAGCCTCTGTGCGGTCACCCTTCTTGTAGACAGGGGTAATAAACTGCGTTTTCATGCTAGGAGGGATTACTCCAGTTTCAAAAGAATCTTGCCAGAGTAGAAATATGGGCTCGGACAATGTCTCTCTACATTTGGTCAGGATCCTAGCAGGGATATCACCATCAGGGGTTGATGAATACGGGTCCAGTTCCTTGATGGCTTCTGAGATATCGTTAACTGAGAATTGCATTTGATCGAGTTCCTTAACTGGCACAGGGTTCAATCCAGCAAGGCTTTCCTCGATGTGGGCTTCATTTGGGTCACTAAATACTTTTACATATTGGGCCTGGAGGAGCTCGGCCTTTTCCTTGGGGTCCGTGTGCAGTCGACCTTCTCTATCTCTGATGGGGGAGACAGAAGATTTGACTTTCGCAAACTTCTTTGCGTAGCTGTAGAAGTAACGTGGATTTGTCTTTATGGTAGTGACAGCTTTAGCCTCGCGTTCGTTGAGCTCGTTGATGATCAGCTCACTTATTTCAAATGCCAAGAGGTCCACTTCATTTCTAAGCTTTGCAAGGACGGGGGACGTAGGGTTTCTTTGAGTAATGGCATTCATGCGGGCGTTGATCTTCCTCTTTTTCCTTTTAAGCGTATACTTTTTACGACAATGCTGGTTTCTGTGCACTGGGGAAGCACCTGGCTTATTATTGTATGGGGAATTGAGAAGAGTGACCTGGAGCACAGTCAAACGGATGAGTTCCAAGAAATTACTCCCATTCTCATCGTCTTCACAGAGTCTTTTAAGTTCATTCCAATCTATTGTTGCTAGAAGTTCATTCATAGCTTCAAAGTCAGCGTTGTGATAATTTACTGCTCGAAAAGAGTCTTTATCTACAACTTCAGTTGAGGTTTGCTTGGGGCTGAGAGGGTTGTGACCTAGTAAAAGCTCAACAAGTCTATGATCAGACAGCTGGGTCTCACACACGTTCGTCTCGATTACGTCTTGGGGCTTGTTGGTGAGTATCAGGTCAATAATGTTGCTACCTCTAGTAGGTTCATGAATCATTTGACTTAGAAAGTTCATGTTCATGAAGTCGAGTAGGCCTGAGCAGGCTCTTTGATCCGATTGGGTTTGACCAGCGAGGACATTTGAATACTCCCAGTCTATATGTGGGAGATTAAAGTCTCCCATTATGTAGAGGTCCGGTGTTCTGTTATCGGAGGTGAGGGCGTCTAGTTTCTTTTGAACTAGGTCCAGAATTTCTTTGAAAGATTCTGTTGGAGCGTCCGGTGGGCGGTAAATAACTACAGCTAATGTATTCATTGAGTCTATGAAACAGTAAAGCATGCTGCAGTGTTTGTCACTATAACTAAAACAGTCTGAAAATAATAGTGACTCCTCAATGTAGAGCACACATAAACTATTGATAAACTTTTATTCTAATAAAGTTATAAATAATAGCCATGGTTTGAAATTGAAATAAACAATTTCAGGAACATTGGTTTTAGCTATGTGTATCCACAAATATACAGCGAGTTCGCGTTAGAAGACAGTACAAGTAATAACACGCTTATTGAAACTGGCATTAAGAAGGTTAGTTATTTTAGTCTGTCTTCAGTTTTATTATTATTTTAGTGTGACGTCATGACACGTGGTGTGACGTCATGACACGTGGTGTGACGTCATGACACGTGGTGTGACGTCATGACACGTGGTGGTTAGAGGACAGTACAAGTAATAACAAGCTTATTGAAACTGGCATAAAGAAGGTTAGCTATTTTAGACTGTCTTCACTTTTATATTCATATTTATATTTTGTTTTTAATCTTTGTTCAGTTATGACTTTATGATAAACTATTTGGAGGATAATTTTACTAGATAACCTATGGCTTGTAAAGTATTTGTAAAGTATTTGGATCCTATCTAGATATAATATAATATGTACATACTCTGATAATCACGCTACATGCTGAACTATAATAATACAATTTCTTAATGAAGTTTAAATTAATTTTCAGAACAGCTGTGTTGATACTTCTAAATTCAACACTATGTATTATAACATTGGCAGAATACGTTGTTACTTTACAAATCTTATCTCATATTAGTATTTTCAATGCTACATTTCAAACAGCTAAATTTGGGTATTACTGTACATCGTACAAGTTAACTAGTTAGTGAGGTTATACAAAACATAACATTGTATAATGTATACATAATTACTGTTAACAGTACACTATAATATGTATTTAGTATTATGTACACCTTATGTATTGTTTTTGCAATAATTAATTTGTAACCAAAACACGTACTTATCTTACTGAAGTTTTCAATATCACTACTTATTTATTATTAGGACACCTTGATTAGCACAGCCCATAAGTATACATTATATATTGGAACAATACACGTCTTAAGTTCTATCATTATCTACTGTAAAATTTAGCTGCATATACAACAAATAAATACGCAAACTTGAATTCTTTGATAAAACAACTGACATCTCACAAAATATGTTGATTTAGCACTACGAATTTAATATTGGTATTGTTATTCGGTAAATCGTATAATCTCATTTTCAATGTAACATTCAATAAAATATGTTAGTGTCATTCAACACAAATATTCTTATCACAGATAAACTCGGTGTTATCAATCATACCGCATAACTCTGATTGAATCTTCAAATTCAGCCAACATATAATCATTCAATTTTTCAAATCCTGAAAAGATGTGGTTATCATCTGAACTATATAATATAACAACACAATATACCCTTGCTCTTGATATCTGCCGGTAAAGAATAGATAGGTCCACATAATTAGCAACATCGTATAACACAATAACTGCTGGGTACTCAGCTGAATAACAACTTTTAACATTACACCACTCTATTTTATTATTATCAACACTACATCGTTCTTCTATTACCTTTTGAATTATTCTTCTTGTATTATATACTATACCTATTTTAATCACGTCTGTGTTACATAATTTATCTAGCTCTTCATTCAAGATATCAGTAACCACACTAAAATCCTTCTCATTTATTATCTTATAAATAACATGCACTACAATCTGTGGTCCGTGAATAAAGTGTCCTTGTTTTATCATTGGAATAGTATCGTCTCTTTCTTCTTGAAGAACTTGTAGAATTATGTGCTCTCTGATCTTAGATAGAATGTCAGTAATGTCAGAAGTATTTCTTAAGTTCAAAGATAGAGTTACAATTCTTTCAGGGGGCAAGTTTGTTAAGAATGAGTAAAATCGTTTTCTTCGTTTTCTATAAGATGATAATTCTAAGCTGTATGCCTGAGTGAAATCACAAGCGATAACACAGTTAGTGAGTGCCCCGACAGTCAGCAGTAAGTCGCGCTCTGTAAACATCTTTCGTGCTAACGGACCCCTCATACCCTGCCAGTCATCAAAAAATACGTGAATGTTCCTATACATCAGTTTAGTCACACTATTATTATATGTGAAACGTGACAAAGATGAGATCCTAACTATTACCACCCTGCTTTCACTTTCTAATACCACCTGTTCTGTGTACTCTCTACTATATACCATGGACATGTTATTAACTATCACTTCGTTACTGATTTCAGCTTTATCTAAAGCATCTTGATAACGTTTACATGAAATGTTATCATCTGAGAAAATGTACAACACAGCTCTGTTATCCACATTTGATTTGATCACTTTTATGATCTTAGCCAACAAGATGATAGTTTTCCCTGAACCTGCTGGTCCATTAATTACCAGCAGGTTCTGATCTCTGTTGAAAGCATCACGTTGTTCCACAGTCAAGTATTCTATACCGAGCATGTCTTTGAAAATGTTAATGCCATCGTCAATATTTGCAGACTTTATATCAGTTGCTTTCATCACATTAGGATTTGGTAGTCGGTTTTTGCTGAGAAATGTAATATTTCCTTTCTTCAACTCGTCGTCAATGTCCATTATAGCTTTTCCCAAGCTACACTTCAGTTCATCACATCGGTTTTTATCAGTACAGTAGATAGCTACCAATACTTGCTTCATTTCCTGGTGTTTGGCGAGAAAAGCTTCAGTTTGAACAATGCTAGATATCGAACCTAACACGTCATGTTGTTTCCACCAGCTTGAGAAATCTGGAAAATCCTCTTTGCACAATATCTGCTTTTTGGTCTGTTCATCCATGTTCTGAAATTGATCACGACTGGTGTTAGGAAACGCGGACAGGCATATTATTGAGCATTGATGATCTGCTTCCATTCCAGCGAAAACTTGCTCTACAAGACCATTTATCATTGATTTTGTCTTTTCAAGTTGTTCGAGTGAGCCTTTAAGTGCTCCTGTCAATTTCTTTCTCTGCTCCTCTGTTAGTTCACTATCTTCATCAATAGGGACGTTCTTCACTTCAATAATGACAACATAGTTCTTCCCGATAACAACAAAGTCACATTCTGTTTTTTGTGCAGCCATACCTTTACATTGATCACACTTTCTCCTGTCATGACTTTTATCACAAATTCGGTATTGATGATGGGTGTACTCGAAGCTATGAAGAACCACACACCTTTCCTCTGGCAATCTCTCCAAAGCCCGGTATGTCAGCACCTCAGCCTCATAGTTTGCTTGTTTGAATTTCTCATCATCAAATTTACTGCTGGATGCTCCCTCTTCGTCTTTGTAAAAGTCAATGTAGGTCTGTTTGGGGGCAGGCGGTAACATAATCGGATATTGGTCTTTAAACTCGCAAAACTTTTCACATATTTCTCTGCCTTTGTTTCTATACTCTTCCAGCGTATTCATCTCTGTGAAAGTTGAATAAAATCAAACATTGTAAGTTGTAGGACCCTACAATTATGATGGAGAATCTAGCACAGTGGCTACCCGGCCGGAGCTAAATGTATCAATAGTATCAATTCTATAAGAATTGCTAGATTTTATAACATAAATCATAATATACCTAGTTAATGTTTTACTACAAAAAGATAATGTTTACAGATATAAGTATGTACCGACCGCAAGTTGTTTTTTCTCTATCTGTACCCGATTGATCTCCTTTCTGTTTCTTTTTATGCTTTCCTTTCCCCATCTTGATGTTATATCTGTTTGTAACGAGTTTTGATTACTGACTTTTCTGAAAAATGTTTACCAATTTAGCAGAATTTAATGTGATCACAACTTGTACACGGCAACTTTTTACCAGAGATTATATTGATATTTACAGCTATTTGGCTATTATAATAAACCTCTGATGTAAGATATTGAATCCTCTTAAAACTCACACAATCTATTCTTAATCCGTATCGTTCCTACCTGACTTTAAAAAGTGAACAGTTCGTCTCAGCAGATCTAGACAAAGTGAGGAGGAGGAGGAGGGTAAAATCAGGCAATATCACAGAAAATAAGAAATATTATAATGCCTGGCTGTAACAGTTAGGTAAGTAACTAAAATAGGTATCCAGTTCAAACAGAGTCTGCTGAGAAACAAACTGCTGATCAGCACAATAAGAATTACGTAAGAGAGAACGGAGTTTGCGAAGCTAATGTAAGGATGTAGATTGTAGGACCGTAATAACAGAATAGGATAATGTGCGTCATAGTAGTCACGTGCAGGTCACGTGTAGGTCACGTGTAGGTCACGTGCAGGTCACGTGCAGGTCACGTGGGACTGGCTATCTCTCTCTGAGTAGCTGGATAGAGGACACTGTTGAGGTCAGCTGTTATTCCCCTTCTCACATTACTGTAGAAGTGTCCGCTTACTGAATTATCATATTTTATGATTTGTGAATAAATAATGAAGTTTATATAAATACCCCAAATACTAATCTCACTATCATCAGTCATCTCACACTGCTAAACATTAAATATTAAGGGGGGGGGGGGGGGGGGGGGGGGGGGGTGCGCGGGACGGATTGTAACACAACTTATTTTCTCTCCAGTAAGAGCACCTCTCCTTTTTACCGAACCTTTACAGTACAGAACCAACACACAGAATTATTAGACTCTCAGACTGTGGTGTTATCTGACCCCTGGTTTAGCCCCTTCTTCTAACTGAACATTTCCACCCACTTTTTATTTCTTATGTTCTTAAAGTACGTGCTAAGATGCCTAGCATTCTTTGTAAATTATAAGGTATTTACACCATTTAAATGTTCACTGTGCTAGTTGCTAATGAGATATGTTAACAAATGTGGTCTAAGATGCTGACCCAGGGGTGTAGCAAGAGGGGGGGGGGGGGGGCGCCCCTGCCCTGACCCAGGGTGTAGGAAGAGGGGGGGGGGCACCCCTGCCCTGACCCAGGGTGTAGGAAGAGGGGGGGCACCCCTGCTCTAACCCAGGGGTGTAGGAAGAGGGGGGGCGCCCCTGCCCTGACCCAGGGGTGTAGGAAGAAGAGGGGGCTGCCATGACCTGACCCAGGGGTGTAGGAAGAAGAGGGGGCTGCCATGACCTGACCCAGGGGTGTAGGAAGAAGAGGGGGCTGCCATGACCTGACCTAGGGTTGTAGGAAGAGGGGGGGGCTGCCATGACCTGACCCAGGGTGTAGGAAGAGGGGGAGGCGGGGGGGGGGGGGGGGCACCCCTGCCCTGACCCAGGGGTGTAGGAAGAAGAAGGGCTGCTATGACCTGACCCAGTGGTGTAGGAAGAAGAGGGGGCTGCCATGACCTGACCCAGGGGTGTAGGAAGAAGAGGGGGCTGCCATGACCTGACCTAGGGTTGTAGGAAGAGGGGGGGGGGGGCTGCCATGACCTGACCCAGGGGTGTAGGAAGAGGGGGGCGCCCCTGCCCTGACCCAGGGTGTAGGAAGAGGGGGGGCACCCCTGCCCTGACCCAGGGGTGTAGGAAGAAGAGGGGGCTGCCATGACCTGACCCAGGGGTGTAGGAAGAAGAGGGGGCTGCCATGACCTGACCCAGGGGTGTAGGAATAAGAGGAGGCTGCCATTACCTGACCCAGGGGTGTAAAAAGAGGGGGGGCACCCCTGCCCTGACCCAGGGGTGTAGGAAGAAGAGGGGGCTGCCATGACCTGACCTAGGGTTGTGAGAAGAAGAGGGGGCTGCCATGATCTGACCTAGGGTTGTAGGAAGAGGGGGGGGGGCGCCCCTGCCCTGGCCCAGGGTGTAGGAAGAAGAGGGGGCTGCCATGACCTGACCTAGGGTTGTAGGAAGAGGGGGGCTGCCATGACCTGACCCAGGATGTAGGAAGAAGGGGGGGCACCCCTGCCCTGACCCAGGGGTGTAAGAAGAGGGGGGGCACCCCTGCCCTGACCCAGGGGTGTAGGAAGAAGAGGGGGCTGCCATGACCTGACCCAGGGGTGTAGGAAGAAGAGGGGGCTGCCATGACCTGACCCAGGGGTGTAGGAAGAAGAGGGGGCTGCCATGACCTGACCCAGGGGTGTAGGAAGAAGAGGGGGCTGCCATGACCTGACCCAGGGGTGTAGGACGAAGAGGGGGCTGCCATGACCTGACCTAGGGTTGTAGGAAGAGGGGGGCTGCCATGACCTGACCCAGGGGTGTAGGAAGAGGGGGGCGCCCCTGACCTGACCCAGGGGTATAAGCAGAGGGGGGGGGGTACCCTGCCCTGACCCAGGGGTGTAGGAAGAAGAAGGGGCTGCCATGACCTGACCCAGGGGTGTAGGAAGAAGAGGGGGCTGCCATGACCTGACCCAGGGGCGTAGGAAGAAGAGGGGGCTGCCATGACCTGACCTAGGGTTGTAGGAAGAGGGGGGGCTGCCATGACCTGACCCAGGGGTGTAGGAAGAGGGGGGCGGCACCCCTGCCCTGACCCAGGGGTGTAGGAAGAAGAGGGGGCTGCTATGACCTGACTCAGGGGTGTAGGAAATAGAGGGGGCTGCCATGACCTGACCCAGGGGTGTAGGAAGAAGAGGGGGCTGCCATGACCTGACCCAGGGGTGTAGGAAGAAGAGGGGGCTGTCATGACCTGACCTAGGGTTGCAGGAAGAGGGGGGGCTGCCATGACCTGACCTAGGGGTGTAAAAAGAGGGGGGGGGGGGGCTGCCATGACCTGACCCAGGGGTGTAGGAAGAAGAGGGGGCTGCCATGACCTGACCTAGGGTTGTAGGAAGAGGGGGGGCTGCCATGACCTGACCCAGGGGTGTAAGAAGAGGGGGGGCACCCCTGCCCTGACCCAGGGGTGTAGGAAGAAGAGGGGGCTGCCATGACCTGACCCAGGGGTGTAGGAAGAAGAGGGGGCTGCCATGACCTGACCCAGGGGTGTAGGAAGAAGAGGGGGCTGCCATGACCTGACCCAGGGGTGTAGGAAGAGGAGGGGGGCTGCCCTGCCCTGACCTGATACCGTCAAATAGATTAGGATTAAACACCTACGATCGGACAGTCCTTTAAGTAATTCAACAAAGTTACATCACAACATTATTAATAATATACTCAGATTTACCGCGTCCTTTTCTTTCCACAAATAGGACTTTAAAACACATTTTAAAATGTAATCAATCAAACAATTAAATGCAAACCCCGATTTACCACAGCTTTTCCTTTTCTCTCAAGCTCCGCGGTAAATTTGGGTATTATTGTACATTGTACAAGTAAACTAGTTAGTGAGGTTATAAAAAACATAACTTTGTATACATAATTACTGTTAACAGTACACTATTATATGTACACCTTATGTATTGTTTTTGCAGTTATTAATTGAACCTAATTTATTTGTAACCAAAACACGTACCAGTTATCTTACTTAAGTTTTCAATATCACTACTTATTTATTATTAGGACACCTTGATTAGCACAGCCCACAGGTTTACAATATACAATTATATACATTGGAACAAAACACGTTATCATCGGTCATATTATTATCTACTGTAAAATTTAAATATTTTCAAATTGTGTGACAAAACACGTTATAATAAGTCATAATTCATATCATTATCTACTGTAAATTTTAAACAGTTTCAAACTGTGTGATGAAAATTGTATTTGTTGCAGGTATGTGAAGATCTGGACACGATTGAAAAGTCTTATCTACACAGTAATAAGGTAAGTTCTTCTGAAATCTGAAGAGAGTTTAACTTTAATGATAATTTAACTGGAATTTAGTATTGGTGTAGTAAATTTGTTTATTAAGTTGTTGTTGTTTGATTAATGTATTAAAAAAAGCGATTATGAATTTTCAGAGATTGTAATTTCTAATATCTCATTAAAGATGTATAGTCACTTTTTAATGTACAAGTTAGTGATAAATACTAATCTCTGACGATCTATTCCTTGATTTACTAATTAATTACTAATTAATTATTATTTACTAATTAATTACTAATTAATTACTGATTTCCTCAGAGTTGGCTGCTAGGAGTAAGAACAACAGCTGATTTCACAATAGCAAGTATCGTCGTCGTGCTCGAACTGGTCAACTTTGATTTTAAAATGTGGCCCAATGTTATCAGTAAGTTTTAACATTTTTGTGGATGATTTTAAACTGCTGGCTGTCACAATGTTTCTTTCCTTTTTTTCTATTAATTTTTTGGTCGAGAAATAAATTTAAAGTGGAGGAGGGAAACTTTTAAATGGAGTCATATCAAAAAATCTAATTAATTAATTAATTAATTAAATTAATAACCTTCTCTTGTAGGCTGGTTGGAGAGAGTGCGTAGCCTGCCCCACTGGGAGGAAGTTCACAAGTTTCACGACGATGTAGTGAGACAAATCAGAGAACAGAACGGTACTTCTGATTATCTTTAGAGTGAGAACTGAACGGTACTTCTGATTATCTTTAGAGTGAGAACTGAACGGTACTCCTGATTATCTTTAGAGTAAGAACTGAACGGTACTTCTGATTATCTTTAGAGTGAGAACTGAACGGTACTCCTGATTATCTTTAGAGTAAGAACTGAACGGTACTTCTGATTATCTTTAGAGTGAGAACTGAACGGTACTTCTGATTATCTTTAGAGTGAGAACTGAACGGTACTTCTGATTATCTTTAGAGTGGGAACTGAACGATACTTCTGATTATCTTTAAAGTGAGAACTGAAGTGTACTTCTGATTATCTTTAAAGTGAGAACTGAACGGTACTTCTGATTATCCTTAGAGTGAGAACTGAACGGTACTTCTGATTATCTTTAGAGTGAGAACTGAACGGTACTCCTGATTATCTTTAGAGTAAGAACTGAACGGTACTTCTGATTATCTTTAGAGTGAGAACTGAACGGTACTCCTGATTATCTTTAGAGTAAGAACTGAACGGTACTTCTGATTATCTTTAGAGTGAGAACTGAACGGTACTTCTGATTATCTTTAGAGTGAGAACTGAACGGTACTTCTGATTATCTTTAGAGTAAGAACTGAACGGTACTTCTGATTATCTTTAGAGTGAGAACTGAACGGTACTTCTGATTATCTTTAAAGTGAGAACTGAAGTGTACTTCTGATTATCTTTAGAGTAAGAACTGAACGGTACTTCTGATTATCCTTAGAGTGAGAACTGAACGGTACTTCTGATTATCTTTAGAGTGAGAACTGAACGGTACTTCTGATTATCTTTAAAGTGAGAACTGAAGTGTACTTCTGATTATCTTTAAAGTGAGAACTGAACGGTACTTCTGATTATCCTTAGAGTGAGAACTGAACGGTACTTCTGATTATCTTTAGAGTGAGAACTGAACGGTACTTCTGATTATCTTTAGAGTGAGAACTGAACGGTACTTCTGATTATCTTTAAAGTGAGAACTGAACGGTACTTCTGATTATCTTTAAAGTAAGAACTGAACGGTACTTCTGATTATCTTTAAAGTGAGAACTGAACGGTACTTCTGATTATCTTTAAAGTGAGAACTGAACGGTACTTCTGATTATCTTTAGATTGAGAACAGAACGGTACTTCTGATTATCTTTAGAGTGAGAACTGAACGGTACTTCTGATTATCTTTAGAGTGAGAACTGAACGGTACTCCTGATTATCTTTAGAGTAAGAACTGAACGGTACTTCTGATTATCTTTAGAGTGAGAACTGAACGGTACTCCTGATTATCTTTAGAGTAAGAACTGAACGGTACTTCTGATTATCTTTAGAGTGAGAACTGAACGGTACTTCTGATTATGTTTAGAGTGAGAACTGAACGGTACTTCTGATTATCTTTAGAGTGGGAACTGAACGATACTTCTGATTATCTTTAAAGTGAGAACTGAAGTGTACTTCTGATTATCTTTAAAGTGAGAACTGAACGGTACTTCTGATTATCCTTAGAGTGAGAACTGAACGGTACTTCTGATTATCTTTAGAGTGAGAACTGAACGGTACTCCTGATTATCTTTAGAGTAAGAACTGAACGGTACTTCTGATTATCTTTAGAGTGAGAACTGAACGGTACTCCTGATTATCTTTAGAGTAAGAACTGAACGGTACTTCTGATTATCTTTAGAGTGAGAACTGAACGGTACTTCTGATTATCTTTAGAGTGAGAACTGAACGGTACTTCTGATTATCTTTAGAGTGGGAACTGAACGATACTTCTGATTATCTTTAAAGTGAGAACTGAAGTGTACTTCTGATTATCTTTAAAGTGAGAACTGAACGGTACTTCTGATTATCCTTAGAGTGAGAACTGAACGGTACTTCTGATTATCTTTAGAGTGAGAACTGAACGGTACTTCTGATTATCTTTAGAGTGAGAACTGAACGGTACTTCTGGTTATCTTTAGAGTGAGAACTGAACGGTACTTCTGATTATCTTTAAAGTGAGAACTGAACGGTACTTCTGATTATCTTTAAAGTAAGAACTGAACGGTACTTCTGATTATCTTTAAAGTGAGAACTGAACGGTACTTCTGATTATCTTTAAAGTGAGAACTGAACGGTACTTCTGATTATCTTTAGATTGAGAACTGAACGGTACTTCTGATTATCTTTAAAGTGAGAATTGAACGGTACTTCTGATTATCTTTAGAGTGAGAACTGAACGGTACTTCTGATTATCCTTAGAGTGAGAACTGAACGGTACTTCTGATTATCTTTAGAGTGAGAACTGAACGGTACTTCTGATTATCTTTAGAGTGAGAACTGAATGGTACTTCTGATTATCTTTAAAATGAGAACTGAACGGTTCTTTTGATTATCTTTAAAGTTATTTAATATGACTGAAAGAGTAGGATTGGTTTCAAGAAGTAGCGTGTACAGTGTACACTAGGTAGTAACGTAGGTATGGAGTGAATGACGGATGGCCACTTTAATGCTTTTATTTTAGTTCCAATTTGATTAAACGCCTTTTGTTATTAGTTTTTCTGTTTGTCTTGAGGATTTAGATGCAAAGAATTTGGGTTGAGGATAATGTGACGGCATTATTATGCATTTATAATTTTTAATTTAACTAGCGTTAAGTTAAAGGCACATATTAAACCTTTGTTTGATCTCCTATCATCTCGCAAGATTGGCTGAATGAATATCATCTTTAATGAAATTGATTACTAATCTGAAATATTGAATTAGTGGTCCCAATTTAATTGAATCGTGGACAATGTAAATTTTGGAACTATCTGTGTTGATCACAAGGATTGATTCAAGTAATTTGTGTATTATTATCAACAATCTGGCCCAAAGTCTTTAGTGATTTGTAATTGATTTATGTAATAATTGTGTCGAATTATAATTTATTCCGAATTAAAATTAATTTCATGTTCTTGGACGGTGACTTTAAATCAAAATTTCAGAATGATTGACTATCATAATAGTTGTGATATTGATTATATCGGTGTTTGTTTGGAAATATTTTAATATTTTTCCACCTAAATTCCAATTCTTTAATTTGAATTTCGTAATAAATGTTTATTTCTGACTCCAAAAACCAAAGTTATCTAAGTAACGAGGTCTTATTACAGTTTTAGAATCGTATTTATCGTAAATGTATGTGGCTATATCTCTATATATAGATATTTGAGGCTATTGAATGGATGGCGCTCATTCGGTTAGAGGAGCTGTTGATGTATACTTTAGGTCATTTAATTAAGTACGTGCCACTCCGTTTACTTCACATGGCAACTAACCTAGATACTGCCAAATTAGTCCAAACCAGGACAACTTACAGGAACACGCGACACCGATTACTTAAAAAATATATAAAGTACTTTTTCAGCAGTCAGTGTCACCGCGCGCGACCACATTAACATGTGATTCGCGCAATTCGATCGATCACATCACTTTTTATTGCCTCTAGTCTGTGCTCTGCAAGAAACATAATCGAAATTATTTCATGTGATCACACTCCAAAAAGAGGTAATTAAGTCTACTGTTTGTATTTTGGTTACCCTGACGGCTGACTCACCTTAGTTCGCGACTTCAAACGTGTTGATGTCACTACACAGTACCATACTTGAAATTCAGTTGTCAGTTGTTATGGACAGCTGAAAACAAAGGTTTCTAGAATCTAGTCGGCGTATGTCTCTTTTTCTGTGTAAATATTAATACTGAAGTAGTATTGTTACTTGTGGGACGCTACATCTGCTTATTTGATTTGTGCACTGTATATCTCATTTTAAAAATTAGTAATTTTACTACACTTTCTTTTTAATGTTTATGTAGTATATAATGTATATTATATATAATCTACTATCTACTATCCACTATCTACTATATACTATCTACTATCTACAATCTACAATCTACAATCTATAATCTACAATCTATAATCTACAATCTATAATCTACTATCTACAATCTACAATCTAAAATCTACAATATATAATCTACAATCTACAATCTAAAATCTACAATCTATAATCTACAATCTATAATCTACAATATATGATCTATAATCTACAATCTATAATCTACTATCTACTATCTACAATCTATAATCTACAATATATAATCTACAATCTACAATCTACAATATATAATCTACAATCTACAATCTATAATCTATAATCTACAATCTATAATCTACAATCTATAATCTACCACACTCTTTCAATTCACTTTACCTGGCGTCCTGACTTCAAGTTATAACTGTAGTTACAAAGATAAGAGTCATTGAACTTGGATTACACCAGCACCAGGAGTAAATTTCACGAAAAGGAAGTACCTATAAAGTTCGAAAATTGATGTCCACGTCCAAAACAATACAATGATTCACGTTATCATGTGACGCGGTACACTACTATCTACTATCTACTATCTACTATCTACAATCTACAATCTACAATCTACAATCTATAATCTATAATCTACAATCTATAATCTACAATCTATAATCTACAATCTATAATCTACAATATATAATCTACAATCTACAATCTACAATCTACAATATATAATCTACAATCTACAATCTACAATCTAAAATCTACAATCTACAATCTATAATCTACAATCTATAATCTACAATATATGATCTACAATCTATAATCTACAATCTATAATCTACTATCTACTATCTACAATCTATAATCTACAATATATAATCTACAATCTACAATCTATAATCTACAATCTATAATCTACCACACTCTTTCAATTCACTTTACCTGGCGTCCTGACTTCAAGTTATAACTGTAGTTACAAAGATAAGAGTCATTGAACTTGGATTACACCAGCACCAGGAGTAAATTTCACGAAACTTTTTTCTAGGAAAAAAGTCAAGGCCGGGGGGGGGGGGGGGGTCAGGCCATGATTACTGATTACGTAATATTGCTGTCAGGAGGGGGGGGGGGGGGGGGGGTTGGGTCTTGATTACGGTTGATTACGGAAGGGGGGAGGGGGGTAAAAATTGCTAAAATATTGATTACGTAATATGTGAACGACCCCAAAGGAAGTACCTATAAAGTTCGAAAATTGATGTCCACGTCCAAAACAATACAATGATTCACGTTATCATGTGACGCGGTACACTGTACGATGCTCGCTTATAGGGGTGTACAACTCCACAAATATGTACCAATAGGGCCAACTCCACGTTCATTCGTTTCCTGGAGCTCTTCGGCACCCCTTATATCTTTATATGTTATACCCGAAGATTCTACGAAAACGATAGTAGTAGTACGGTATTCACAGCAGGAGACATAATAAACGCGTGCTTGTAAAGTGAGATTGATAGCGGCAGACGGACCATTACCACAGCTGGTATTCGATCATAAAAACATGACGACACCTTTAACCACGTGACCATAACCACGTGACCTGTCTCTGCATGTTTTACAGACCCCCAATATTGCCATGTAACCAGGTTACCAGGTTACCAGGATACCAGGTTACCAGGTAACCAGGTTACCAGGTTACCAGGTTACCAGGTTACCAGGTAACTAGGTTATCACGTGACCTGCATGTTTTACAGACCCCCAATATTGTCATGTAAACTTGTTGATGAGTAGAGGAGGAATACAGAAGCTGTGATCAGGTGATTGTCTTCGTAAACCTGGTCACCCCACACGAGTTTATTATTGTGTTTTTAGCCAATCAGAGCTCGAGAAAACACGTTTCAACCAATGAGTTGTCTAGTTAGAAGGTGGAAACGTTTTCTAGCTGGTGGGAGGTCGTGATCGGGAGCTGTAATTTATTTACAGGATTCACACAGAATGTGTGGAGACTTGTGTGTTTGAACAGGTTAACCCCTGTTTACTTGTACCAGCAGGGACTGTGTGTGTGTGTGTGTTTGAACAGGTTAACCCTTGTTTACTTGTACAAGCAGGGACTGTGTGTGTGTGTTTGAACAGGTTAACCCTTGTTTACTTGTACAAGCAGGGACTGTGTGTGTGTGTTTGAACAGGTTAACCCTTGTTTACTTGTACAAGCAGGGACTGTGTGTGTGTTTGTGTTTGAACAGGTTAACCCTTGTTTACTTGTACAAGCAGGGACTGTGTGTGTGTTTGTACAGGTTAACCCTTGTTTACTTGTACAAGCAGGGACTGTGTGTGTGTTTGTACAGGTTAACCCTTGTTTACTTGTACAAGCAGGGACTGTGTGTGTGTTTGTGTTTGAACAGGTTAACCCTTGTTTACTTGTACCAGCAGGGACTGTGTGTGTGTGTGTGTTTGAACAGGTTAACCCTTGTTTACTTGTACAAGCAGGGACTGTGTGTGTGTGTTTGAACAGGTTAACCCTTGTTTACTTGTACAAGCAGGGACTGTGTGTGTGTTTGTACAGGTTAACCCTTGTTTACTTGTACAAGCAGGGACTGTGTGTGTGTTTGTGTTTGAACAGGTTAACCCTTGTTTACTTGTACAAGCAGGGACTGTGTGTGTGTGTTTGAACAGGTTAACCCTTGTTTACTTGTACAAGCAGGGACTGTGTGTGTGTGTTTGAACAGGTTAACCCTTGTTTACTTGTACAAGCAGGGACTGTGTGTGTGTGTTTGAACAGGTTAACCCTTGTTTACTTGTACAAGCAGGGACTGTGTGTGTGTTTGTGTTTGAACAGGTTAACCCTTGTTTACTTGTACAAGCAGGGACTGTGTGTGTGTGTTTGAACAGGTTAACCCTTGTTTACTTGTACAAGCAGGGACTGTGTGTGTGTGTTTGAACAGGTTAACCCTTGTTTACTTGTACAAGCAGGGACTGTGTGTGTGTTTGTACAGGTTAACCCTTGTTTACTTGTACAAGCAGGGACTGTGTGTGTTTGAACAGGTTAACCCTTGTTTACTTGTACAAGCAGGAACAGAAAGTAGCTGATAAGTGGGGTCTTGGTATGTTGCCAGAGTATTTGTGTTCTGTAAATGGATTTCTAGTGGCTTTTTGATGCTTCATCTGGTTTTCAAGGTTAGTTGTGGAAGTAAAAGTTCTGTTGTCGAATTTATAGACCTCTGTCTACTATTCTATCAGTATTTCATATCTCTTTGACGGAAATTGCTACAATTAGGGGTAAAATTGGGCTACACTTTACAGTGCTAGATATAATTGTCGTTCCTAAGCAACCACCGGTATATATAAGGATAATGCACTAAATGGAAATCTACAGTTCCTGACTGTAGTGTTTATTTTGTTTTATTTTGGATTTCTGAGTTTAAATGTCTTTCTTTGGTCACATATCTGGTAAAATGTAAAACAGGATGCAGACCAGCTGTGTAATTATAGCACGGTTGTTTTAGTTTACTTGCTAGTTTACTGGTACATCTTGTTAATTGAGATCATAAACATCATTTACATGTTTAACAAATCGCCCTGTTTGTATTTAGTATAATATAATGTTGGACAGATATAAAACACTAACTGTATTTTTGTTTAATAAACAAGGCGTAATAAAATATCGTCCCAAATATATAAAATTTGTTAGGTGTGTTTAGGTGATAGCACAGTACGCCAAATTAAATTCAGTTCCTGAAATGCAGACAACGCTTTGAAATGAATTCCGATCAATTCCCCACGTACTGGATCAGTCATCACTAAAGCTCTAAAAGTAAGATTAACATTACGGCACCTCAGGCTCAAGATCACGAGATAAAATTGTTGCATCCTAGAAATTGGCCTAATGAGTTCTCATCATATTTGTGGCTGTGAGCGTGTCGGCTCGTACGGCGGAGTTTGCTTCTGGGTTGTGAGCGTGCGTGTCGGCTCGTACGGCGGAGTTTGCTTGCGGAGGTTGTGATTGAAGTATTTCAAGTATGCTGTGATCTGTACTTTCTCGCTTGAATTAATGTTGTAAGTCAACTCTTGGGACCATACCTTAAAGTAGAGTATATTTTACGGTTTTATTGAATTCGTTATTTGCTTTGTCCTTACTTTATAATATGTAGTGATTAGTATCGCATAATATGTAGTAATTAGTATCGCATAAATATAGAAGCATTATACTAGTACTACCACATGTTATCAAACATGAAAAGTAAACATGTCTACACAATCTACTCTTACTAATTCGCTCGACCAAAAATTATCACGTGACTTTGGTTTTTATGATTTTGCAGCCGAACAAAACAGTTTTAGTTTTACGTAAACCGTAACCACAACCCTAACCCTAACCCTAACCCTAACCCTAACCCTAACCCTAACCCTAACCCTAACCCTAACCCTAACCCTAACCCTAACCCTAACCCGAGCCCTAGCCCTAGCCCTAATCAATTAAATTCTTGTTTTACTAGCTTGTCACGTTACCAAAACGGTTTTTTGCCCGTAACTCTCCAGGGAAGTATTTTACCCTACGTCATGGGGGGTGATTCGGAATCAGCTTCCAAGAATACACCGATTCAGATGAGTTTCATACCCTCAGGGCCTTTTCACAAAAAATGTTCTTAAAATTTGGGCGAGCGATTTAGTGGGAGTTACAGGTTAATATACAAAGATAAATCGTCTAATTAGAGAGATCTTGTCTAACTCTAATTGGGTGTGATCCAATAAAGACTTAACAAAATATATAAATAGCTCAATTCTTATAGCTGAATGCTAATAACTAAATGCATATAGCTGAATGCTAATATAGCTAAACGCCTATAGCTGAATGCTAATAGCTAAATGCCTATTGCTGAATGCTAATAGCTAAATGCCTATAGCTGAATGCTAATATAGCTAAATACCTATAGCTGAATGCTAATAGCTAAAAACGTCAGATATTATATGAAATTGTCGGGTTATATCTCCCACTCAAAGACCGCGTTAACATTATGATGTCATGAGTTTCACAGTACACTTCATACCTGTGTCGTGTTTTCCTCAAAAACTCACGCAAATCTGACACATGTGCCACCGGATACATTTCTGACATTCGCTTTAAGACTGCTTCCAGATGCTCAAAAGGATTTCTGGTAAGCAGAGTTTTTAACAATTTCTTCAATCCCAGTTTAATACTTCACTATAACTTGATTAGTTCATAGCTACCTGTGCAGATGCTGATAGCGTTTGAGTTAAAAACTGCGTCATATTTCAAAACAATATATTTATTTTTTTGCGCCATTACGAGCATTCTGACATAAATCGGTTAGAAGTGATAAACAATTACAACTTGCTTCCCAGTTCCCAGCTGTCACGTGTCACGTGTCACGTGTCACTCTTACTCTTACCTCGGATCTGCAAATTCTTTGACAGTAAAAAGCCACCGTATTCTCCATTCAAAAAGTGCTGGAGCTTATTTAATGTTCCTGCTTACTAACATTTGTTGTTGTTATCGGAGTAAACAAAGGGCACGATTTCTTTTTAAGAAGCGGAGCATGGGAACTTGTACTTGTAAGTTTAGTTCTATTGTTTTTCTTCGTGATATTGAAAATTTGTCGATTTATTGTTTTTGTACTTTTTTATCGCTTATTTTTGATATCATAACCGAGCCGATTGGGATCATTTTCGTTAAAATTGGCTTGAATATCGGTACTAACCATTAATATTAATATAACTAAACTAAAAGTAAAACCTGAAACTGTCGCCTACAATTTCAGGGTAATATTTTATACAGCTGAATCATAGAACACAACTCTTGATCTAGAAGTCTGTAGTTTGACGTATAAAACTATATTTCTCTCTCTACCCACCGTACTTAAAGTGAGTTAGCTGAACATGCTCCACAGCAGTACTTTGGGAATTATGAGTATTGTTTTACAGTAAGTGCGTCATCGTGCAGCTCTGTTCACTCTAGTTTGGTATATTTGATATTTAGCTTCCTTATAGTTACGGTTTGTTATGTTTCACGGATTTCAGAATGTCCCTGTTTTCACGCTAGTTTGGTATATTTAGCCTCCTTATAGTTACGGTTTGTTATGTTTCACGGATTTCAGAATGTCCCTGTTTTCACGCTAGTTTGGTATATTTAGCCTCCTTATAGTTACGGTTTGTTATGTTTCACGGATTTCAGAATGTCCCTGTTTTCACGCTAGTTTGGTATATTTAGCCTCCTTATAGTTACGGTTTGTTATGTTTCACGGATTTCAGAATGTCCCTGTTTTCACGCTAGTTTGGTATATTTAGCCTCCTTATAGTTACGGTTTGTTATGTTTCACGGATTTCAGAATGTCCCTGTTTTCACGCTAGTTTGGTATATTTAGCTTCCTTATAGTTACGGTTTGTTATGTTTCACGGACTACAGAATGTCCCTGTTTTCACTCTAGTTTGGTATATTTAGCCTCCTTATAGTTACGGTTTGTTATGTTTGTTATGTTTCACGGACTACAGAATGTCCCTGTTTTCGTTTGGTTGAGCCCTTTCAGACGGGGGATGATGGGGTGAAGAGGTGATTATAATGATTGAGGATGGAGTGAAGAAAGTGAAAAAGATTTGTAATGTTTACAGTACTATATAATTATTGAAACTAAAAAACTATGCTTCTGATGAGAAGGAAATACCTCTCAGACATCAGAGGGCTGGCTGTTGGTTTACTCATGATAGACGAGATAGACAATTATCGTTTTAAACCTTCAAAAGGACGTGTCCTAAGTGTTAAAGATTCTACAAGTTCGCTTTGTTGTTATTCCTCGTGGGCCACTAAATATACATGATCCTTTAATAGAACCTAACTATTTAGTGGGTCCCAGAAGAGACAGCCAAATAACAAAGGATTTACCAGACATCTGCTGTAATTTCTGACTGATCGTTTTGTAGAATGACAGCTGGTGGCTGGCAAGCGCCCAACTGAACAGTACGTGTTGAACATGACCCCCCAGAACGGATCACTGTTTTTGTTAATTTGACACGGTAATTCTTGTAATTGAGTTTATCGGGGCCACACCATTATCGTCATCAGGCGATCAGATCCGATAACGCTCAGTATTCAGTAAACAATATTCACTTTCAATTTGGATTCCAATTTTTGAATTATTTATATTTCTCAGAGAATTTTTTGTTCTGAAGAAAAGCTATCAGGATATCACACCATATTTCAACCACAAGAAGGGCTATATGAGAACGTGCTTTTAATTTATCTGCCACCCCACCCCCACCATCTGGCAGCTATTTTATGTCATGCACCTGCTATCCTGTTGCCATGGTGACTAAGTTGTTTTGATTCCCGCTACTATTATGTAAGTTGCTATGTTATTTCAGATAAGTGGCCTCTAGCTCGAGAAGACATGTTTTAGTTTATTCTATTTATTTACCACGGACCGTTTGTTTGAAGTACTAATCGTACCCAAGACCTCCAACTTCAAGCAAGGTTGCCCGTTAACATTCCCATTTCCAGTCTTTGTTTCGCAGTTTAACTAAAACTGATAACCTGGTGACTGGTGACTAATTGACGATTAGTCTCAATTAGTAATTGTGTTGTGGTGGGAGCTTTAAGTGGAGAACGTTTATAATTTATGCTTCCTTTACATATTGATATATATAAAGATATAGACGCGTTACTTAACTTCCCGTGGTCTGACTTCTTTATGCTATTATAAATATAATACTCATAGTATTTAAAAATAGTTTAATATTTGTTCAGTTTACTAACATGGCAGCTGTGAAGAGTCCGATGGTGGATCAAGATGGAACTTTTGGTCGGTTGCACAGAGGTATGTTTATAGTTTTAGAAATAACCTGGTGTATTTGATCTAAATCAGTATAACTATAATTGCATGGTAATTTAATGAAGCAATGGATGTACAGTTTTATTTTCAATGAACAGAAATATCTTTTGATACTAGGTCTAAGATCGTTCATTTTAGTATAAGCTGATTTCCAATCTTTAAGTTCACTGTTCATTCTCAAAATAAATCCATATACATCATATTATCATCCAAGCTTTACCAAAATCATGAAATGAGAATCCAAAACTTACAACTTAACAATCTTGTCCAGTGGGTAAACTAGAGTTTCATAAAAAAATTAAATAAATAAATAAAATCCAAACATTATCATTCCGTTAAGAAGAAGTATCCGTCGTCCACATCTCTAACCCTCCATAAAGATATCCTCATGTCTTCACGCCGTACAGGACTGAAGTCAAACGAAGAGGTTGACTGGAAAGAGAGGGATCCCAAACCTATACCTGTCACAGTGCGACGACAGAGCTCGACTTTCAAGCGGTTCGCACTTGCCAACGTGAGAATAATATAATTCATATTTATAATAGTAACTAGTTATGTGAGATTATAATTCATATTAGTATTGTTGTAGAACTAGATAGCATGGTATGCCCCCCCCCCCCCCCCAAATAAAACTCTAACTATTTACCGGTTGTAAACGTAACAATAGTAATTTAATTAAATTAATTAACACACTTACAGCAGTTGCAAGAAAGCGATGTAAAGACATCTGTCTCCCTGGCGCCCAGCAAGGTACTGGACACAGACACGGGTCTGCAGCTCTCCATGAAGGCTAACAGTATACTGGGGGGCAGCACCTGGACTCAGAACCTAGAGAAGGAGTTCGTGAAACTGGACGCAAAATCATCAAACGGTTGGTACCAGCCTTATTGATCAATTTCAGGACTTAACTTAGATTGTGCTATGTACGAATTGATACGTTGTTAGGATATCGTTTTAAATGTTAGGCAGGGAATACGCTCACTATGATCTCAGATCTATTATATCTTTAACCCATTTACCCAATCCCTGCTTTCCCAATCTCGGTTCATTAAAGACTAAGATCTTTATAACTCCAGTGCAGTGTTCATGTAGTGTAGTTAGTAGTTTCATCACATTATATGTACCTCTCTATGTCGCGTTGACTTGACACGTGGTACCCCTACTTAACACGTGGTACCCCTACTTAACACGTGGTACCCCAACTTGACACGTGGTACCCCTACTTAACACGTGGTACCCCTACTTAACACGTGGTACCCCTACTTAACACGTGGTACCCCTACTTAACACGTGGTAACCCTACTTAACACGTGGTACCCCTACTTAACACGTGGTACCCCTACTTAACACGTGGTACCCCTACTTAACACGTGGTACCCCTACTTAACACGTGGTACCCCAACTTGACACGTGATACCCCTACTTAACACGTGGTACCCCTACTTAACACGTGGTAACCCTACTTAACACGTGGTACCCCTACTTAACACGTGGTTACCCTACTTAACACGTGGTACCCCTACTTAACACGTGGTACCCCAACTTGACACGTGGTACCCCTACTTAACACGTGGTACCCCTACTTAACACGTGGTACCCCTACTTAACACGTGGTACCCCTACTTAACACGTGGTACCCCTACTTAACACGTGGTACCCCTACTTAACACGTGGTAACCCTACTTAACACGTGGTACCCCTACTTAACACGTGGTACCCCTACTTAACACGTGGTACCCCTACTTGACACGTGGTACCCTTACTTGACACTTGGTACCCCTACTTGACACGTGGTACCCCGACTTGACACGTGGTACCCCTACTTGACACGTGGTACTCCTACTTGACACGTGGTACCCCTACTTGACACGTGGTACTCCTATTTAACACGTGGTACCCCTACTTGACACGTGGTACCCCTACTTAACACGTGGTACCCCTACTTTACACGTGGTACCCCTACTTCTAGGGAAACAACGGACAACCAAACACCACATATCAGATAACCACATACAGCCACTTTACTAAATACATTTGTAGCTATAAAGTGGATTAGTATAATTACCACAGGCTAGCTGATTCAGAGCAGTGACCTTCTCCTCCTGAATTTGACCTCCCTCTACTGCTCTGTCATGCCTTGAAACTCGAGTAACTACAATACCATGCCAAAATTTGATCTCATAATGGTTAACGTCGTTACCATGGACCGATTTTTCGCTGTAATCGTATTTTTGTCCTGAGGTTGTTGCAGCGGCGAGGGCTAAGTTTCAAAAGATTTATTACAATTGTATCCTTTGTTCATAAGTTGTACTTCCAGTTTACTGTTGTTGGGTTTTGATCCCGCTGAGAATTTTCATGGCAAGTGTAATGCTGGGAATGAATGGTGAGACCTATTTTTAGTATTATCAGATCAGTCCAAGTTACTGGATTTAGTAAATGTAGGATTAAATTTCAACTGCCCGATAAAAATGTTAGAGTTGGCCGGAATTTTCAGTGAATGATAATTGTGAAGGTGGCAGGCTGGCATTGCAAGTGTGACTAATCTTCACGTGCTCACGTGTATCCATCGCTCAATTAAAACGAGATATTTCCATGTCCTTGAATTATCTGAAACGAATCTTCGCATTTACATACCCTCCTGTAGGTCCCTAATTTTTGGGGAAGTAATAGAGTTTCTGTTGGATAAAACAGCCATGGAAACCATATTTAATGGAATTGACTCACACAGAAGGCATCAATTCCCGTGATGCCCTCATGAGTTATAAGATTCCGCTGACAGTTTAACTATCACTGCGGTCATTTTGAGAGATATGAATAAATTTAACATAATCTCGATAGAGCAGATAGTATTAGTGCTCGGAGTCAATCTATAAATATACACTGTATTATATAATAACGCACTGTATATACATACATTATATACACTGTATTATATAATAACGCACTGTATATACATACATTATATACACTGTATTATATAATTACGCACTGTATATACATTATATACACTGTATTATATAATAACGCACTGTATATACAATATACATACATTATATACACTGTATTATATAATTACGCACTGTATATACATTATATACACTGTATTATATAATAACGCACTGTATATACATTATACATTATATACACTGTATTATATAATAACGCACTGTACAGGGTGAGTTGAAAATAGTGTGTAGAATGTAAAAATCGATAATTTTTTTTATGAAGGAGCAAATTTTGAAAGGTGAATTGCTATCAGTTCATAAACGTTACAAATTTCATTCTTGCCTCTCATTTGATTCTAACTCATAATTTGGTTGATTTTTGGCAGTTTTCCAAATATTCGTAAATTCGTCCTAATGGGGTTCTCATAGACCATGCTGTAGCTTAGGTTCCCTATACATTGAACCCTATTCCTTTAAAACTCTATGAAAGAAAAAGCATTAATTAACACTTCCCAAGGAATGATAATGTCATAGAATCTATATTTCTTACATAAATATGGACGTTTTTGCTGTTCAGTCATTTCCCCGCCTAACTGTTACCCAGAATGGAGACCAAAGTTTAGAATTTAACCCCAGGAAACCAGGTACTACCAAAAAAAACCATAAAAAAACGAGGTCCAAGATTTTAAAAATCGAATAAAAATTTTTTAAAGCCCTATCTCAAAAAAAGACCCCCCCTGCCCCCTTAATACAGTCAAGTCGGCTATAAACAATTGTCTTACACGTTATCAACATGTCCTAGCTAATAAAGGACGATGGGTTGAGCAAATTATTAATTATTAAGTATTTTTATTGTATTATTATAATATTTATATATTTTCATGGCCTAAATATGCAAAAATTAAGTGGAAGTTTCATTTGTCAAAAAAATTAGAGCCATTTACATTCTACACACTATTTTCAACTCACCCTGTATATACATACATTATATACACTGTATTATATAATTACGCACTGTATATACATTATATACACTGTATTATATAATAACACACTGTATATACATTATATACAGTGTATTATATAATAACGCACTTTGATATCCTTGATTCGGGTGGAAGGTAGAATTGTACGGCATTATCACGGAGTACTAAACATTTCCTTGTGTTTTAGAATTTACACATCTCAAAGTCATTACACAAACTTATAACCATATTCTCAGTTACAGCAGGAGAAGAGGAAGGAGCCCCAACAGTTTTGAGCGGGTCTGAAGAACCAAGAGAACAATCGGTGTTCCACCTGACTGAAACGGAGAAATACATCCTGAAACAAATCATGAACATGACCCATGATAGGGCGGGTCTTCAGGTGTGACATCATCTTAATTTAGTCATTGAGGATTACCTAATTATCTCTGATGGTAGACTTATTTTTTAAAACTGGTTTCTTTAAAACTGGTTTCTTTAGACTTAATTATAAGTTACAAATCTTCCCCGGTTCTGAATATGTCACGTGACCACCCTCCCTCACTCCAGGCCCACCGAAAGCTGGCAGAAACCCACTGTAACACTGTAACACTGTAACACTGTAACACTGTAACACTGTAACACTGTAACACTGTAACACTGTAACACTGTAACACTGTAACACTGTAACACTGTAACACTGTAACACTGTAACACTGTAACACTGTAACACTGTAACACTGTAACACTGTAACACTGTAACACTGTAACACTGTAACACTGTAACACTGTAACACTGTAACACTGTAACACTGTAACACTGTAACACTGTAACACTGTAACACTGTAACACTGTAACACTGTAACACTGTAACACTGTATCACTGTAACACTGTAACACTGTAACACTGTAACACTGTAACACTGTAACACTGTAACACTGTAACACTGTAACACTGTAACACTGTAACACTGTAACACTGTAACACTGTAACACTGTAACACTGTAACACTGTAACACTGTAACACTGTAACACTGTAACACTGTAACACTGTAACTCCAGGCCCACCGAAAGCTGGCAGAAACCCATTTAGTCAGAGTGCAGACCCACATGGAAGAGGCGCAGCCGAGTGAGATTGCGCAGGGAGGCTACATACATCTTCCTGATAGAACTAAGATGAAGAGACATTACATGAAGAAACTTGGTTTGTGTACAACTTCCTCCTGTTTTATTCAGTCTGGAAAAATAAATATGATTTTTTAATCGGTCTGGAAAACTCATTATGATTGAAAACTATTGACAACAGACTACTTATGGGGGTATGACATCACTCCCGAGTTCAGCCAGTCAGGTCATGTTCATTGTCAAGCAGCTGTTTTGTGTATAATTGATGATGTTATCAGGGAGGAAAGCTACAAAGACGGAAGTGCAGGTCCCTAAAGAATGCTGTACCATGTTGGGAAACGTTGCGAAGTACGATCCAGCTCGTCGGAGACACGATTTAAAGTTAGTACACTTGTGACGATTCATGACGTCACTGTTGTTGTGATGACGTCACTTTTGTTGTGATGACGTCACTTTTGTTGTGATGACGTCACTGTTGTTGTGATGAAGTCACTGTTTTTGTGATGACGTCGCGTCATGCTGGGTTATTTTATGACATCATTCATTTAATTTAGAATGCATATCATTTACTATTCACAAGCAATGTAATATAGTTGCTTCAATGTATTAAGTATTCATTGATTTTGAGGTATTGAATATAACATGACAAAGTTGTCAATTATTAAAGTTTACCTCTAAAATTAAATATTAGGCGGCGTTTCTGAATAATAATTTATCAATTCTATTTTTATTTATTTATTCTGTTTTTGTTGCTTAATTAAAGTAACACCCTCATTCCTCAGGAATACGATAATTCCCCTGATCCCTGGCTCACTTCCTGACCCAGAGTTCAGATTTCGCCACGTGTTTGTGGTCGACATGGCCTATATGGAGAAAAACAAGGTCAGCTGATTGATAGCTTTACTTTTACTTTCTAACCTGATCAGTATGAAATGGTCAGCACGCTGTTGTGATGACGTCACTGTTGTTGTGATGACGTCACTGTTGTTGTGATGACGTCACTGTTGTTGTGATGACGTCACTGTTGTTGTGATGACGTCACACAGGGTTACATTCCACAGAATCTGATGTAAATATTTACACACCAGGTAGACCTGACAAACGACAGAGTGCCAGTGTTCTCCGCAGCTCATCCTGGTGACAAATACCTTTTCTCTAAAGAGGTACCATTTTCACTTTTGTTATTCCATCTTCTTTCAAGGTTTCCTTTACTTTATGTTGTTGTCTATACTTAATGTTGCTGTTTATACTTAATGTTGTTTCCTTTACTTACTATTGTTTCCTTTACTTAATGTTGTTCTTCCTTCTTCATACAAGGATAAAGGTTTACTTTGTCACCGCGATTAAGATGGATTTTGTTTTCAGATTTCAGAAGAAATCAAGGCTAGGAGTAAAAGATTAGTTGCTGCTATCAGGATTGCGTTCAATAATAGATTGTACTGGAAAGATGTATTAAAGGTAAGGATTTTATTTTTGTCTTTTAAGACCTTTAAGTGTTTACTTCACAGAAACATTATCCAAAAAAATGCTCACAATTTGAGGATAACTCAACTTAGAAACCTAGTCAAGGAGGACATAACAATAGAGTTCAGTCCTGAGCCTTGGTTTGTTATGTAATCTATATATAGTATATGGGCAATTCCACGGTAAGGTTCCACTTGGTGAAAATGAAAAATGTTAAGATAGGCTCCTAATTTTGGTTAAAATATGTTCATTAGACTCTTAACCTTACAGGTCAACAAAAGTTTTTTGTTTCATATTGCGTTAACTTTTGATTTTTCTCATTCAAAGGAACACTACTCGGAAATGAAAAAAATCATTCAAATTTTCAAAGGGCCATAGTTTGGGTATGCAGCAATATTTCTCTATGAAATTTCATACACTTAGGCATAGGCATAAGAATGAGAGCTATGCAAAGTTTCACAACCGTTACTCAAATAATTTTTCTAAAAAATTTCCACAAAGATGGTGTCGCGTCCGTCACAAAATTAAGCAAAAAAGTTTTTTCAGAGCCACATAGTGCTATTTATATTCAAAAAACCACTGTAACATATCTCTTCTGAAGGTAAGGGAGTACCGTAGAAATTATCAGGCTTGTACCTTTTAAGAAAAAATTTTTGGAAGGGGGGTCCCAACTTGTCGCGTCTGTCACATTTTTTTGAAAATGCTCCAAAAAATCTTTAAACAGACTTTAAATGCATTTTGCTTAAAGCTGAGACCGTCCTCAACAAAACTATGTCGTCAAATCGAAAATTGGACAGAAAATGGCCGAGTTATGTATAATTCTGTATATGCCCATATATGGGCGTACGGCTCACTTTTAGCCATTTTTATCCATATTTCCATTATTTTGACTAAAACCAAGACAAATAGAAGTCAAATAAGGTTGGATTGTGTTGACTATGTTGACTAGACTATCAAATAACATCATATGCAATTCAATAATTAAATTTACTGAGTTTTTGCCATTTTTTTTTGCTTACAACTTTTTCAGAGGTAAAAGGCACAAAAAATGGACTTTACCCTATTTTCGCATATTTTTGAAGTAAAAATTCAATATCTTCCACATTTTAAACACTAAATTAATGAAACTTTTAGGAGATGGTCTCAACAGTATGATGCATTGAACAGTGATGAATGTTTTACCAGAGTTATAAATTTGTTCAAGTAGAGAAATAATTGATGCCCCTAGACTGATACCCTAGCGTATGCCCAAAATGGACAATTTTGGCGATTGCAGACCTCTTGGGGGTATTTGAGGCCTAAAAATTGGCATGAATACAGAGTAGATGTCACTGAACAAGATAAAAGTGTCAAGTGGAAGATTTGGAAAAATTGAAAAAAAACGTGTGTCCGTCACAGTCGCGTCTGTCACAATTTGAAAATGGCGCCATCCAAACAAAAATTGAGCAATCTCCAAGAAAATGGCATCTTAGAAATCCCTAAACCTTCTTCTATCATTGTAATTCCAAATTAGAGACAATAGATAACTTTTTGAGATAAATTTGGGTACCATCTGAGTAGACACCCAAAAAAAGTGTCATATTTAAGTCGCGTCCGTCACAGGGGTGCTATCTCAGAAAGTAATAATGGTAGGGGTCTGAAATTTTCACACAACCTGTAGAAAGGTTAAATGTGGACTAATAAACAGTTGGAACTGATAAATAAACAACATCTCGAGTACAACATTCGTTTGAAGTTTAAAAAACAGCAAAATCGTGGTGTCCGTCACGGTGGAATTGCCCATATACTCTATACTCTATGCTATATAGCATTACGTATCAATTTAAAATTCCATCGAGAAAAAAGCATTGGTTATCTCTCCTTCATATCAGTCAACCGCATTTTAAAAGTTTAAAGGACAAAGACAGGGGTGTATTACCAGATGGAGCTTCAATTAAAATGCTCAAGAGCGATTGACACGTGCTTCTCATTAACACGTGCTTCTCATACCTATAATTGTACAGGAACACAAGTCTTCAGTCTAGAGTATACTGGTGGGGCATGTTCTAAGATGAACAATAGAAATGCTCCTCCCGACTCTGGTCAGCTCCGCTCTATTGTTTAATTCTAAAACTGAAGACACGTTCGAAATTTTATATGTGCATTACTGATATCATGTGCTCCACTGGAAATTTACTTTTTCATTATAGTTAACATTTGTACTTCTGCTAACCATCATAACTTATTTTGACCCTGACAGTTTACAGACGACCCCAATGAAATTATTACAATTCTTCTTACTATTGGCGGGCTTTCTGCCCATTGCCCGTACCTTTGGACGAAGAAACAAAGAAACACTGGATGAAGCACGAGGTTATAAAGAGTGTGAAGAATTCAGGAACACCAAGAACATCAATCTAAAGTCTCTGGACTCAATCTGTGATAACAGTGCTAAATGCGCACACATGGAGACTATAGAGGAGGAATCGTGTGGGTTCGGAGTGAGAAGGTACGCTGCTGGTAAGTGGATCCGGACAAAGGTACGCCGCAGTGATGGACCTAATAAGATGTACGAAGCTGCCTTTTGGCGTCTTTACAAGTACATTGGAGGTTCTAACAGCGGGCAAACTAAAATCCCCATGACGGTTCCTGTGATCACTAACACTTATCTGAGTGAAAATTTCACTGAGGAGGGAGCAACAATGCTATTGCGCCTACCAGCTGCTTTCCAGGAGGAGCCTCCAGAACCAAAGGATAAGCTAGTTTTCATCCAGGACTGCCCTGATGATAAGATCCTTTACTTCAGAGTCCTGGGAAAAGAAGCAAAAAACACGGATCTCTGGAAAGTAGAATTTGAAAAGCTTGCCACAGCTTTGGACAACGCTGGCAAGAAGTTCTGGCCCTATTTAGCAGTGGCAGGAGGCTACACTCTCCCTGGAATCGGGGCCCAACGATCTGAAGTGATGTTTGGAGCGATTGAGCACGAGGAAGGATCTGCAGATGGGACTGTTTTCTTGGAAAAACGAGGCTGGTAAACGTATACCAGTTCCAGATGGAAATGAATTATCTTTATTGCATTGAGATATATTATTTACACTTGATTTAAAATGTTGTGAAACCTGTTTTAATTGTCATTCGTTGTGTTGAGATGTTGAAAGTCTACTGCTACCTGTCATCTACTCGGCATTAAGTTAATTCCGTGTCGCAAAACGTCAAAATGAGCAATCGGTTAAACCTGAGAAATTAAGTAAATCTAAATCTGTTGACGAATTCGAGTTTTATTTATTCGATTTTAGATACACTTTTTTGTTATGTAGTGCTGATTGGCTTCATACTGGCCACATCACAATTTAAATTTAAGGGCATGCCAAAAAATTCAGCGATATCACAATTTAACTTTACGGGCAAGCCAAAAAAGTCAGCAACATCACAATTTCACTTAATATATTTAAGGGCAAGCCAAAAAAGTCAGCGACATCACAATTTAATTTTCAGGGAAAATCAAAAAGGTCAGCGACATCACAATTTAACTTTCAGGGCAAGCCAAAAAAGACAGCGACATCACAATTTAACTTCAAGGGCAAGCCAAAAAAGTCAGCGACATCACAATATAACTTTCAGGGAAAATCAAAACCTACAGCAGTGTTAGAGGACACAGAAAACGAAGAAGTATACAAAAGAGAATGTGAACAGTTCATCTCCAACCCCCTTTCTTGCAGGTGATAATTTACAATTCACTCCCAATCTTAACATTAAGTTGGGACCTAGAAATTTTACTGTATCTCATTTAAAAAGTCCGGCCCAGAAACAATATCTTATCATCTCTTTAAGATATAACCGCGTAGTTATAGTTACCAGGGTGACTTATCTAGAACAATTCAACAAGTAGATAATCTGATCTTTTACAACAACAAGTGTATGATCCTCTCTTTTACGACAGGTCTATGATGTATTATGTGGACGTGTACGACCCTACCCAAGAGTACGATTGTCCTTCTCAGGGTTATGTCGGTGTCCTGGAAACCTCTCCCAGATTACTAGCTGTTCAAGAGGGTATAATACTTCTTTTAATAATTTCAACAATACTATATAACAAATAATTTGAGTCTGAAGATGGCGTTGACGCCGAAAAATTGCCTACATTGCTAACTTCCTGTTTCATTTGTCCTTGCCTCTTTCAACCGGATATTATCCAACTATCAGTATTTCAATCATGAGATTTATAAACAGCGAACTACTCCATCATTTGATATTCAAGAGGGTACCTGAGTTGATAAGATTTGATTGGAAATTAAGTTGACGTGCACATTTTATCTCCGTGTTACACCTCAATTTTGGAGTAATTTAAAATTATTGTGTATTTTGAACTGATTTGCATCTCAGGAGAAAAGTTCAAAGAGCGGCTGATGTCGCACATCTGCAACGACGGAACCCTCTTTGAGACCTGCCTCTCTCTCCCCCGGCTCTGGAGACACAACTTCTACAACAGTACAGCTGGTTCCGACGGTGTACTGGACAGGGCTCCCTCAGTGATCGTGCTGCCGCTTGATTTCGGGCTGGCGGGGGGTGTGGTGAAGTCCAAGCAGACTGATCGGTTACGCTACCTGGAGGGACGGTACATGAAGTACTTTGGGGGAGTCAGTCCTGTAACGTTGAACATGAAGAATCCTGTTTACAGTACTTGAGCGCCGCTTGTTTTGTATAAAGTTAGATAGTTTTTGAAATATTTGTATGTTGAAAAGTTCACAAAGAATTATGTGGATGTATTGTGTTTTTCCGGACGGGTGTGATATATTTGGTATGAGAGGGTCGATATATTTGTGTGACTGATGGGACAGTCACGTGATGGTATTTCTTATCTTTTAGTTATAATATCATTTGAAAACTCGGTCATGAGATTTCTACGTTGATAAACATATCAAAGAAAATATACATATTATATGATTTGTTGCTATTTGAGTAGGTGTAATGTGTATACCAGTGGTCGACCGGGATCGAAATTTAGTCCCGGCCGGGACCGGGACCGGGACCGGGATCGAAATGAAAACCCGGCCGGGACCGGGATTATCCTCATCCCGGCCGGGACCGGGACTGGGACCGGGATTTTTCCAATATTTCTCAATCTCAGTTAAAATGAAACAGTGTTATATGTTAAATAAAATCTTCCAGAACAAACTGAGGTATGTCAAGTTAAAATTGACAGTAATAGTAGTAGCTACTCTATCTCTCTCTAATCTCTATCTCTCTCTATCTTTCTCTATCTCTCTCTCTCTATCTCTCTCTATCTCTCTCTATCTCTCTCTCTCTCTCTCTTTATCTCTGAGATAGAGAGCGCGATCGTGATCATGTAACATAAACATTTCACATAAGACTTGAAAGTTGAATTTTCAATAAACTTTTGGCGACGAGAAAGTGAAATGATCTAACTATTAAGAAGCACTGTAGAGTACTGTTGTAGTAAAACTTTTCGGAAAATGTTCACAGGTTCGTGAAATTTGGGCTCAAATATACGCTCAAAAACCGACTTTATTTTGGAAAAATCCCGGCTAAAATCCCGGCTAAAAACAAAATCCCGGCCGGGACCGGGACCGGGACAAAATCGCCAAATCCCGGCCGGTATCCCGGCTGCGCCGGGATCCCGGTCGAGCTCTGGTGTATACTGTATGAAATGTAACAGTGTTTATAATTGTTACACAGAACATAAGGCTATATTTATAATTGAATTTGATTTGTTCATTTTCAAAATATGACCATAATATTTGATCAAAAAGCTTTATAAATTACAATCCGATCATGTTCACTAATACTCTAATATAAGTTAATTTATAAGCAATGGGGTCCCGAAAAAGCATAGATGCGGAGTTCGTTGATTTTTGGCGTAGAGTTCGTGGAGTTCGTTCAAAATTTGGAGTTCGTTAGAGTTCGTTGGAGTTCGTTAGTCAATTTTTCAAAAAAAAACATGGAAAATGTTATACAGATAACTATAAACTGTACATTATTATATCAACTTTACTGTAGTACTGTACACTGTCTACTTTACTGCTGAAAGTTGTACCTACAATGACATTTGAATCATCAACTATACCTATAAGTCTATACACAGTGCACTTCAATTTCAAATAGTTCAGTCTGCTGTACATGGCAAAATAAAATGTATACATCATACATGAACACTGAATGTACAATGTACATTCGGTGTGATCACAGCTGTTTACAGCAGAAGAAAACGAAACGCAACGCCAGAAGTACAAGTTGAAGTTTTCTGCAACGTGTCCAGGGAACGTGCGCGCGCAAACTATTAGCGCCAGAATGTTCCAGTCGATCGACCAGTCCTTGTACTGTGAAATGTACAGTGTACACGCGACGCGTGGTAGAAGTTTCGAGTACCAATATATTTAGTTGTTTTACAATCGTATGTTATGTGTTGAATTGGCTGAATTGTAAATACAATTTCTGTTTAATTTCATTTTACGTAAGTTGTACAAAACGAACTCCTCAAGAGTTCGTAATTTTGGGTTGATGAGTTCGTAGAGTTCGTTGTCACTGAGGAGTTCGTAGAGTTCGTACGTATCATCTATGCGAAAAAGTGGAAACATTTTCTTTTTAAGCGAACATTATATTTATAGTGATGAAACCGAATAATGACATAATTTGCAGGCATTGTCAGAACTTAGTAAGTGTAAAAGTAGTATAAAAGTAGATGTAGCCAAATTTGTATTTGAATTGTAATTGTGTAATAACGTTTCTTAATATAATTTGATTTACACATGAAAGTTTCCCCTAAGAATTCTATCATTAACAATTTAATTCGGATAATTCATTATCATTACATAAATTAAATGGCGTAGGAAATTTACCAGACGGAAATGTTAATTAGCAAATGATATGCAACAACTTACCTAACAAATTAAAATCAAAACGAAAATTGAATTAATTTCCTCACGTACACATTCAGGAGAGTAAATTTAAATTGCTCCATTATAATGCGTAACTATAGTTACGCACTGAAATGACACCCAATGACAGAATAGTAGATGTGTCACGTGCTAGCTGCCAGTACAACTGTGTGTGCCGCTATTGTTGAACAATTCGCTTTTCCGTCAGAGTTGAAGGGTGCTGCATTCGGAGGAAAATCAAGGGATAGACTTAGAGGCGGGCACGGTCTTTCTTTTCGTTTTTAATTAATGGAATTACTACATTTTAAAGTAACACAAGTAACACATTTTGATTTGCAAAGTTGCTGTTTTGTGCATTTAAAAAATATATGGTCCGCGATCAGCTGACCGCAGTTGCAGAACTCCGCAATTCAGAACTTGAGAATGGGTATTGAAGTCGAATTAATTGGAACTTATAAGCCATGTTTAAAAATATATCAATCATTTAGTGAAACAGTTTAATGCTGAAGTTGAACTTAACAATTTTAAGTTTCAAAAAGATAAGTTGACAGGAAAGCATGAAGCTATAAAATAGTTATAAAAATAATCGTAGTTTGTTCTTCAGCATCTTTTGAGGACATCAGAGTGGAAGGACTTGAGATTTTTTTGGCAATCTTTCTCATTTTCTTGGGGATAAGCGCATCTTTAGGGAACCTAATCTCGTTATACATATTTGGGAGTATGGGTAACCGCCGCAATGGCGGTTACATTACTAGGTTTGTTTAATCCTTTGTTTATAATAATTCTAACTTTTCAACTTTTCATATTTTTAACTTCGGACGGCCCTAATTCAAACAATTTGCTATTAGGGCTATTTCCTACAGTTTGAAATAGGGCCGATAAAATAGTTACATTTTATTTCAGGTTGGTGTTTCTGAATCTAGCCGTGACAGATCTTATCAACGGATTTGTTTGCATTCCTTTCACCATCTATCTCATCTCAAGGGTAATACCAGTATCATACTTTCATCAATAATTATAAATACCTTTAACGTTTCATTACGAATCTAATGTATTTATTATAAGAGATCTTGTAGTACTATTCTGTCTTGATGATGCGAGTCTTTAAATTAATAAAAACTAGCGAGTCCGTTGAAGTTTACTTAACTCATTTATCATAACATCCGCAGGGCCGTCAGTTTCCGATGGAAAAAGAGGAAACCACCTTAAACGAAATCTGTTGCACAGTGGTCGGAATTCTTTTCAACGTAGTCTCCAGAACGTCTATACTCCTTGTAACGGCGATGAGTCTGGACAGATTTGTGGGGTTGTTTTACCCAGCATTCTACAAGAGGAACTTAAAGCGGGCTGTTGTTCTGGTACGGGATAATGATTTTTTATAGGGAATTGTAATGAATGCACATTGTGAGCGTTGAAGCTTGAGACGAGGATATATAATTTTCAATTTTACTCTTTCGATGAATTTTTAGAGTTCACGTTTGGGCCTGCTTTTAATGTAAAGTGCCACAAATTCTAAAATTATTCGATCCCTTAACTTCATTGCCATATTAACATGTATTACACAAATACGTAAAACATCTGAAACCAGATGGTGCTTCTGGAGTTACGACGACTTCCCCCGGACCCCCGGCCCCCCCCCCCCCCCCCACTAAATTCGTCACAGTTTTCTTGTCAGATACGAGTATACGTAGTGACGAGCTGGATTACAAGTGTTTTGCTATCTGTCCTTCCTTTGCTCTACGGTCAAATGTACATCTACATAAAGGTAGGGAACGTTCGTTTCGTTGAATAGCACACATTAAGAAAAGTACACAATAGTAAAGTATGGAATTGGAATTTGGCCTGCACTTTATTGAATATTATAGCTTTTCAACATGAGAGTTGAGAATTGAGATGCCCCATCAGGGGATCTAAAAGTAAATAAAAGTCTGTTTTGGCGTATATATTAAATAATGTAGAGTTTTAAAATTTAAAATGCATATTCTAGATTGTTATTAAAATAGAATTACTCACAACATGGTGCATTAATTATTATATTAACATAGTTAATATTTTAAGATTAAGATAATTTTACTTTTCAGAGGCAACTGAGATGTTCCTACGCTATCAACAGACTCCATCACACAATGACAGAAAAGTTGTCCGTGTTTATTACCGTGCAGATGCTTCCAACCTACATTCCTTTTGTTGTCATGGTTACGACTAGTCTAGCGGTGTATGTTCAGATCAGACGCAGTATTGACGTGTAAGTAGCAGTATTGACGTGTAAGTAGCAGTCAAGTTATGATATACATGTATAGTAGCAAGAGGTGGTAGATAAGATCGCAGTCATGTAGAATGTAGAATGTAGATTGTAGATTATAGAGTACAGTTTAGGGGGTAGTGTAATTCACTAGTGTACGGAGGGTGCTGGCATGTTTTCATGCAAATTAGTAACAATTATAATTATTTTTAACGGTTTACATACTGTTTATAATACTGACCAAATTTACAAATTTACAAAAAACTTAAGTATTAAAAGATCTTCGTTAAAATCGACCTTCTCCGTTTTAATGTTGAATGGTCATACCCGAGAATGACAGATAGTCTGTGAGAAATCCAGCAATGAAAGGTCCACCGAAATAGAAAGCACAATAACCCATCAGCCAGATACTAGTTACTTTTGTCACTACCTCTGTGTTAGCGACGGGGCGGCTGACGGACAACTAGGAACCTGTCAATTTTACCTAGTTAACTAATTAACTGCAAGCTTGGGAAATCCAATCAGCTCCGACAACTAGGAACCAATCATCACATATCCCCGACAACTATGAACCTCTGGAGATAATTTAAAAATTCAGGTGTCCACTAATTTCACAGCTGTGCTGTATATATTTCTGCACTAATTAAGACAAAGATCCGAGTATTTGGAACAGATATGGAACAACTGGTCATCGGAAGTTTTCCTTCTAACCCTTTCCTTATTCTTAGAAGGCGTTTTTCCAACACCCACTGAACACCCAGTCGATCGATAATCGATATGGTAATCAGTGATTACCTGCTGCTCCCGAAAAGCACAGAAGTACTCTTGCACGGTCGGCTTGGGTCGATTCTGGGTCACCGACAAGGGCTGTTCAGCAGCTTTCCGCTTCAGTGAGGAGAGGACTTAACACTTCTGTGTAGCAGCATTGTCAGCAGGGTGGTTGTGGAGTTGGGAGCCAAGGGATAAAGAGTTATCTGACAGGTTGAGGTAGGCATGATTGGGACACTTGGTAGGAGGGATGCGCTTCCAGCATCGCCAAGCAGAGTAGATGGCTGTATCTTTAGCCTTCTTTCTGGAGTAGATGTACCCGTCCGTGTCCACCAGCTGTTGAGATCCTCTCTGTCCTTCGATGAATTTGGAGAAAGCAGGCATGTTGAATTGAAACCGATACTCTTCATGTTCACGTTTCAGTATATATACCACTAGAGCAGTCTTTTCATTTGCATCATATTTCACAGAACATGTCGGGTTATCGTAGATTTCATTGACTGAAGTTTCTGTTCCGGCATCGCAATCACGTGAATTGCCTTTGTCCACTCTCTCCTTAGAATTGGCAATTTCTTTGTCGATGTCAACCGTCCAAATCTTTACCGAAGCCGTCACGATCACGATAAGGTCCACTAGGATGGCCCCCAAGAAAATACCAGAAACCATTAAGTCTGTTAGAAATATGGTTATGAGCATTATTGGTAGTCCGATCAAATAACATGCTATACTCATAGACCATGCTGTGTACTCCTGGGTACCAAAAGCTACGAGGATCCCTTGGTTGAGAGAAACTTGCATGTTATTTACAGGGATTCCTAAGTAAGGTACCCAAATCGATGCCAAGAATAAATCCGTAACGTCACCATCGGAGGAAAACATCAGAACTGCTTCAGTTCTAAAGGAATAGCAAATGATAGCAAGCGTTGTGGATACTAAAATTGAGTTCAGAAGAGATAGTTTCATAACGTATCGTGTTTTATTTACGTCTCCCTCTCCCAAAGCCATCCCAATGAGAGTAGCAGATGCTCGGGCAGTACCATACGCTACGGCCCACCAAATGTCTGTTAGCTGATACATTATGATTACCACAGATAAAGCATCCGCCCCGTCGAACTGACTCAAGAAAACTGCTATCTCATAAATGAAAGATTCTGCAAAACAATCGATAGCTCCAGCCAGGCCCAATTTAACCATTGGTCCCCAGCCTAACAGGGCACGAGTAGAAAACCAGTTCCAAGAAAATGTCCCTCTCCTCACCATGATGAAACAAACTGTCAACGACACTAAAAGCGGAAACAGTCGTCCTAAGATAGCAGCCAAGCTTAACCCGTAAACACCAAGCTGAAATACCGTCACTAGAATGTAGTTAAAGAGGATATGACATCCAACCATCACAACAGTGACTAAATACACGAACTTGTCGTACCCCTGGATAGCAAAGTACTTAGAAATCATGACCAGGGTGTAATCTAGATTCTTCACCACCAATGTTATCCTCAGATAAGCCACTGCTATATCTCTATAATCCTCTCCTGGATCACTCAGATCAGGTGTGTCCGAATACAACCCTGAGTCAGGTAACAGGTCTATGATGAACACCAAGTTCAGATATGGACCCGTGATAATTAAGTTGACCAGGATGCCCTGAAGTAGGCATTTGAAGAGAACAGTCCCTAACTCAGATTTCTTCTCCGAGCCATGAACCTGGGGCCCGTATGTGTCAAATATAGAGGAGTATCCGGAGGAAACTGAAGTTACAGCAACATTGAAGAGCGTGTCAGCTAGTCCAACCCCTGCCAAGTGAGCCTGGTTCATCTGACCAGCAAAGACCAGGGTTATAAAGGCCATCAGGCTATACACACCCGTTATGAAGATAAAGGACAATGAAAGGCGGAGAAATTCACATTCTTTGGTGAGAAACGAACGAAGGTTAAACTTAAACATTGCAACATTGACACTTTACAGACAGTGCGTTCGACAACTTATACAATACAGGCTAAGCATAAGGGGGATCAGTCTCCGATCCCACGGTCTCTCAGTGTGAAAATGAGCTAGATACAGGGTAGAGTTCACATGTGCATCATAGCTCAAGCTGTGCATTAAGAAGTAAACAAGGAATACAAGGAATACAAGGAATACAAATTTCAAATCTTAAGGGGGGGGGGGACAATGGATATTTTTTTGTGAAAGTTGATTTCGAGATAGCAGTTGACCAACAAACTAGGACCAGTGACCGAACTTTTGAGGGGTCCCGGACCCCAACCGCCAAAAGGTGCCCGCGGGGCAGCCACGCCCATATTTGGTCCAAATTAGGCCCAATTTAGCCAAATACCCTGAACATGCCCAAAACCCAGATTTTAGGTGCTCTACTTGTAGCTAGTGGTCTCCTGAACTCGTTTATGAAATTTCATCAAGATTGGAGAAAAAATGACTGAGTTATGGGCCAAAAACCATATGCCCATATTTGGGCATACGCACCAAATTTGGTAGATTTCGTCCCATAAATTGGGCAAATATCAATATTTTTGAATGAAACTTACTTTATAAGAAAGGTAAGCCTAAACTACATATTCTCTGTAAGTTATAGCTTTGTATTTGTTTAAATGTGGATACTAAGGCGAAAAAACCACAAAAATGAACTAAATTGCCTGTATCTTGGTTCGCGATATTCGCGGAATTGATCTCATTAAAATTGTAACAACTCAATCAGTTTTCAAAATTTTTGCATGAAATTTTCGGAATCGACTCAAAATCGCATTTCCACCTTATTTTGAGAACAGATTTTTGATTTAGGCCTCCAAAAAAATTTGGCGGCCAAATTCCAAAATTTTCCCGGAAAAATTCAGAATATCGCGAACCAAGATACGGGCAATTTAGTTCATTTTTTGTGGTTTTTTCGCCTTAGTATCCACATTTAAACAAATATAAAGCTATAACTTACAGAGAATATGTAGTTTAGGCTTACCTTTCTTATAAAGTAAGTTTCATTCAAAAATATTGATATTTGCTCAATTTATGGGACGAAATCTACCAAATTTGGTGCGTATGCCCAAATATGGGCATATGGTTTTTGGCCCATAACTCAGTCATTTTTTCTCCAATCTTGATGAAATTTCATATACGAGTTCAGGAGACCACTAGCTACAAGTAGAGCACCTAAAATCTGGGTTTTGGGCATGTTCAGGGTATTTGGCTAAATTGGGCCTAATTTGGACCAAATATGGGTGTGGCTGCCCCGCGGGCACCGTTTGGCGGTTGGGGTCCGGGACCCCCTCAAAAATTTCGTCACTGGTCCTAGTTTGTTGGTCAACTACTATCTCGAAATCAAGTTTCACAAAAAAATATCCATTGTCCCCCCCCCCTTAAGTTAAAACAGCAACTGTCAAGATAATAAATATAATAGTATTATAACTCGCTCTTCTCCATACGGTTCGACAACTTATACAATACAGGCTAAGCATAAGGGGGGACCAGTCTCCGTTCCCACGGTCTCTCAGTGTAGAAATGGGCTAGGTACATCATAGCTGTGCATTAAAGAGATCATGAAGTGTAAATTTGCGAATTCTTCAAAAATACTCGAAACTTGGGTAGTGAGCTAGGCTTGGTAATTCTGCCACAATCCCAAAATAGCTCCGTCATAATTGCTTCACAAGCTGAGATAATATGGGGTATATCAATTACATTTTTCCAAGTTGTGGCTAGGTGACGGGATAGCATATACGACATGTGTAAAAACACCTGATTTTAATTGTCCATAACAAGTTTTCTGTTGGTTTTTTTGTTGAACCGACAAGATTACCATCAGGTATAAACCATTATATTCCACATATCTTCCTAAATTTGGTGTACAGCGATTAATCTAGTTCCTACAAGCAATTAAAGACAGCTCACTTCATGAAATTTGAATGTAGCACGATCAGTGTTCAATTTGTTTACTTTCGTTTTGTACGGTCTTTGTATTTTAAAGCTTGCGAATGTGTGCTTTCTTGAATAACGTGTAATGTGTAGACACGAACCTAACATATGTATCCGTAGTCTGTACCCCGTAGATAAAAGTCTTATCTTCCAATTAAAGAATTAATAACTAAGTCAGAGCTGTTACAAATTTTCGCGTTTGTCGACTGCGGCACGTGTTTTCAGAGTATAGTAGGTCAAGCTTTGCAATTATGACATTACTAAATATATTAGTTTAGCTTCATTCCATTATCACTGCAACAACTCTTTACTAGTTAAAATTTATCAAAAGACGGTTGATGGTAAGACATTGTGCAGTCGGAGGTTGTAACAACCGTGAGGGAAGAGACACCAGTAGTAGGAGAAGCTTTCATTCCGTCCCAAGCGATGCAAAACGTCGAACAGCATGGGATAAAAGAGTGAACAGGGCCGACCATGAACAAGGCCTTAGATATTCAAGATACCTGTTTAGTTTCACCATCAATGATGCTGTAAAACGGGGAGACTATCTAAAAGCACATTTGACACAAAAAAAGTGGAGATATTTAGCCTACAAATCATTTGTGAATTTGATAAGCTCCCAAGATTTGGATAAAAAGGTTCGATACGTACTTCCATCATGTGTTGTGTCGGCGATCCGAGAAAAGTTTCCAAACACAGATGGATCAAGATATACGGGTTTTATCAGTATCGGAACTGATGATGGACATATTTTGCCATGAAGTTAACAAGTAAATGTTTGTATCCAGAAAAAACTATTTACAATTTAAGGTTAGTTTAAGTAATAGGTTCTTACAAACGTGTATTGTTATTTAGCGTTTGGTAATTGAATGTTTTTCTTCCTACAACATAACACAGCAGTACGTAAACTTATAAGACAATTATTTGATGCTTGTGTATATTATGCACATTATTCAACCACAATTTTCGAAAGATAAAAGTCAAATCTATCAAGTGTCGTTAATTTGAAGATTTTATCAATTAAATTGGCGCCACAGCACATGAATAAAAATGTGCGTTTTAACACTGTTTCTATTGCGGTGTCTGACAGTTAGCCACAATCCAACAAATTCGGGCGATCTTCCTGTATCGATTTCACGCGACATAATTAAGTTACGAATCTGGGAATTCCGAGCCCTATTGTTATATTAGTGTTTCTATGTGATAGTATATGTGAAATGTTTTGACGATTAAGTCGGGGACACTTCATGATCCCTTTAAGAAGTAAACATGATCTTTAAGATTTGACGGGAGCTCTTGCTAAAGGGGGTTCTCGTATTTAGGGATGTGAGACGTACGTGCCAGTCGGGACTGTGCCAGGACCATAAGTTAGACCAAGGGGTGGATCAGGAGCAATCGGGACTGTACCCTGGCTGGCCAGCATGGCCGCCAGGGCGATTGTTGATAATATAATTGTGGCTGATGTGGCTTTTTCGAACCAACGCGCATCAAAATCAAAACCAAATCAACGTGTGTATAAAAAGACATGATCTTAAAGATTTGACCGCTGGACTCGTATATCACATAAGGGACGGGTCGTCGGGTCCCAGTTTCCGGTCCCAGTTTTTCTTGGTCAGTTTCCGGTCCCAAAGTCTCCCAGTGTAGAAATGGGCTAGATACAGGGTAGAGTTCACATGTACATCATAACTGTGCATTGAGAAGTAAACAGAATCTTTAAGATTTAACCGCTCGACTTGTATATCAAATAACTTATAAGGGACGTGAGCTCTTGTTAAAGAGGGGTTCTCGTATCTTTCTCGTATCTAGGGAGACGTACGTGCCAAAGGCAAGTAACGGGAGTGAGCCGATCAAGTGTTCTTAGGTATACATACTGGAAGATGATAGCATTCTATCAACATAAAACATGCCTACCTTCTCAAAATTCATCTGTGGTCGGACAGGATGTCAACAGCTACTCAACTCTGATGGATACATCTACTCCCGGAAGAAGGACAAGGATTTAGCCCTCAAGTCTGCCTGGCGGTGCTGCAAGCACACTCCTCCTACGAAGTGTCCCTGTCGGTGTTATCTCACCCTCTCAGACAATACTCTTACATTGAGTCAGAAAACTCACAGCCACGAAGCAGACCTTATGATTCTGGAACCATTTCGCCAGAATCATTCGGGATCCGGAGTTCCCTCGAACCTCGAACATGGTTGAGGGCTTTCACAGAGGATTTAAATCCCGAGTGCATCGCCCAAAGCCCTCTGTTCAAGAGTATGTGCGAGCTATTAAAGAGCAATAAGTCATTACTGAATTTCATATCGACAGGTTGAGTGTTGGTAAGACACCCGCTAAGAGGCGAAGGACTTGCCATACCCAACTCCACGATATCTGTTCTTTCTACTCAACATACTCTAGCAAGATCGAGTATTTGTTTACTGTAGCCTCAATGTAGCCTCAAATAGACGACTTCAAGTCTCCGTCGTACTCCGTTTTATCAATTCGCATTAGGCTATCCATTATCGGTTTGAACTCTTTTATATAGATAAACAGATAATGATTTAGGTTTTATCTAGATAAAACCGATAATTTTTCTGCTGAAGTTAAAAGACGAAATTCTCTATAGATCTGATTGGCGACTTAATTAGGGTACTTTATTAATATTATCTATTATATTTTAATAGGCGGCGAAAGCAGCTATCACAATTTGTCATAAGACCGAAACTAAATGGTACCACTAGCTGTTCTACTCAAGCCAAACAATCAAGTTCACTCCCTACAGGTTAGTAATAGTAAACAGATAGATATTACATAACATCACTATCAGGAGAAATTCAGATAAGGTAATTTCTGTAATCTTTCAGTAATATTGTTTGTTTGTGGTATTGGTATTGGTATTGGATCCATTCTAAAATCACGGTAATTGTTAAGGGGCATCCTGTCTGGATTTCTGCATGTTCTGTCAAATTAAGATGGGATGTTGGGGATGTTTAGTTGGGGACTGGGCCCTTGATGTGGTATAAAATTCCAATGCTAATCAAAGTGTGTTTCAGTGAGAGCAGGCCGTATAAATATAGTTTTTAGCGAGAAGGATCAAACAAACAGTTCCGCAAATGATGAAAAGGACGATCAGATTTTTCTGAAACCAGCAAATATGGTTATATCTCCTTTCAATTTTGAGGGTAGGTGATTTTCGTCCACTTATGTCAGCTCTATAAGTTGTAAACCTCAAATTCGTTCCTTATTCTTGGACGTGTGATTGTTACAATCTGAAACTTAATGCAGGAAACATCATTCTAGGCTGAGCTCACATTTTAATGCCCTAAATTATCTTATCCAGCGCCACAAGATAGCAAATTATAACAACTACAATTTTTAAGACTCGTCAGCGTCGAACAGGAGCAGTCAAGAAGATACCTTCCATTCCGACTCAGATCCAAGTCTGCCTGTCAGTGCGAGGAGACTCAGTCAGAGACGTTTCACATTCGAGTTTGATCAGGCTGATCACACCTCCTCAACACCCATCTCTCTCGGTGTTAACGGGAGGGTAGGTGATATAAGTCATGCTAAAATGCTGGCGTTAACCCATGTTTAAATTACCAATTAATTAAATTAGATCACAAATTGAATCACCAATTAATTAAATTAAATCACAAATTAAATCACCAATTAATTAAATTAAATCACAAATTAAATCACAAATTAAATCACCAATTAATTAAATGAAATCACCATCATCATGTAGGCGCTAAAGAGTAGATCCGAGAGCATGGTAATGAGAGTTGAGGAGTTCTTTACCAGCCCGTACTTCCGAAGGAAAGGATATACCGCCCCCACTTCCAGACGTCAGTCCGAACAACTGCCTGCTACGACTTCTGCGGGTAAATTGTTTGTTAAACCTTCAAGATCCTTTATGGGGGGGGGGGGGGGGGGGTAACTACCTGCTACAACTTCTGCGGGTAAGTTGGGGGGGGGGGGGGGCTCTTTATGGGAGAAGCTTCTCCGCGTGGATATAGATAATAGATATCTCATAAGTTTTAATAATAATATAAATTTTGCAATATTATATTATGAACTGATCAGGTAATTTGAGCTTCTCCGCCACACCCCGGCCAATGCGGTTATCAATTGTGAAGCCCTTATCTCGCCTCTCACGAGCTAAATCATCTACCAGCAAGAGTATCAAAGGATTAATTAGGGAAGCTAGCAATAGGTATTTTCAATTGTTTTAGTTGAAATATTTTGTCTCATATCTTTGCAATAATTGATAACAATTAGCATGATAAACAATGTATGAAAATATAAGTAGTGGATATACATATTATGTATGTCTATCAGACATACATAATATGTATATTCACTACTTATATTTTCAAGATATCATCTGATATCTATCATAGCACAATATCAACTTCTTACATCCAATTATATTTCGGATGCCGAGTACATTTTTAAATTTGATATAAACGTTTTATAGTAGTCAATGGTCAAGCAACTTTTAAACTTAATCATTTTCTTTCTCTAAATTTAATTAAAAAAGCTTTAAATTTGTTTAGTAACCACGACATTTTAAGGAAGTTACTATTTTTATTTAGTAACTTGATATCTTTACAGCAATTCATTATCAAATAAAGTTGACATTGTATCTCAGATTGCGTGAGAAAAAGGAGTGTGAGGTCTTGGAACGGAGGAAAAGAGGGGCTATGACTGTTCTTCTTATGGTGGTCCTCTTCCTGATTTGCTATTTGGTCTGGCTTCTACTCTTCGCGTGGATATTTGCTGGAATGATTGACAAATCTTTGAAATACACGAAGGTATACTCAGTAGTCACTATAACTCTTGGTGATATCAAATACAATTGGCTTTTAATAAAGTTTTATGCGTTCTGGTTTTGTTACTTATCCTTACGCCAAAGAAAATATAAATTGTCGCGTTCATAATTATGATCATAATTATTAATTAATTATGTTCATAATTATGTCTGCCATAAATTAAGTCCGTCCACGAAATGTCCGCTTAAATAAGGTCTGATAATTTAATCCTAATCAATATTATAGATGGCGTGAAACATCCGTAACTTTCATTTGTCAATACTAATTATTGATAGTAATACGTAATGTCATTTTTGTACATTTTTCAGTTATAAAATACAATTATTGCTTTCATTTCACTTTCGTAATACATTTCCATGGTAAATTCAGCCGCAGACGTGATGAATAACACAAATCTCTTCCCAGTATTTGAGTGACAGACAGACGTTATATCTACTAACTTTATTTCCTGTTGGAGCATTTATAAACTCGGGAGTCAATCCATACATTTACTACAAAAGAAACACTGTGTTCAAACGAGAGCTTGATAGCTTGAAGTTTAGCTTGAATGTCCGTTGGAGTTCAGCTGTAAATAAAATCAGATTCAGACAATTATTATCCGATAATGAGTCGAATAAATGATTACAATTTTGCTGATTTATGATGTATGAAAATTATGCGTTTGTTTTCCAAGATCTTTACTTGGGTTTGATATGATATAAATAAATGATACTGTTTATGAACAGAAAAACCTGAAGTCCGCAGGTAAGAGTATCACTATCACTATAAAAATAAAAGTTAAATATGAAAGTTGAAGCTGTTTACCTTTAAAAAGTATATAAATAAAGACACCATCATTGATCATCTGAAATGGTGTTCGCTTGATCGAGAACCACCGCAAACTTGTCTACCACACACTCATCAAACTTACTCCATTGATCATCATTTGGACGCCGGCCATTTCACCTTGTCTCTCTTATTAGCAGGAGACTGAAATACTCTTGTCGAGGAAAGCCAGGTTATCTCTAGCATTGTGGTTGTTTTCCAGCTGCTAGATACTTCCGTCGTGAAGTTACAGGCATTACATGTTACAAGTTACATGCTCCAGAAATCGTGTGTGAGGGTTAAATGAAGAGCTGTACATGATCAATACAGCGAAAGAAGTGTGCATGGTACTGGTATAACACGGTTACACCTTAACCGTCGCCTTAGACTTGATTCTTCGGTTTTCTGTAAGTGCCGGTTACATCCCGTAACTATAAGTATATAGCCATGGTTGTCCAAAGTAAAGCATAAGGGTGGTCATTTCAGTATTGATGGCCCTGCTGCAGCGCAGCTAAAACAGCAAATAATTATAAACAAAATAAGTAAGTGAGTATCATTTTTGTGACATAATTAAAATATGTGACACTCGAGTATATAACTATAATATGCAATCTGGTGCCGGAAATTCAATTAGCTAATTACCATGCGTTGCATGATCAAACATATCATTGCCCATTTCGGTCACAAATCGGAGCTTAAATTGAGTTTATTGCAAGCGCGCCGCGCGGTGGACAAATTGTGTTTATATGCTACGTGACACGGTGTATGGAGGCTCTTTCTATATGAAAGCTTAAGTAAGAATTGTTTTATGCCTATAATTTCACTACTACCTGGCTACTAAATACACTGTATCTGTCAGATGAGTTCAGTTCGTATACAACCACTTTGAATTTTAATTCCTTTTAAAACTCATAACGGACCAGTAACAGACTGAAGTATAGCACAGTTTATACCTACCATACTATAAATTACATCTTGATACAAGCTAGTAAGATATCTTGATTCTTGATGCAAGCAAACTACAGTGGAATTCTTATTTAGGACGGCCTTATTTCACTTGAACATTTACAAATTTAAATTTATCACAGATCATAGTAACAGAATGAAGTTTAGCACAGTTTAACTACACTTAAACTACAAGCTTACAAGACTACAGATATATATCTTGCATCGATGGTAAATACGTCAAAAAATCGCCTGTAAATACGCCGTATTCAAAAATTCTAAGAAATACGTGAAATACGGCAAAATTTGGCGCTTAAATTCTTTGATGGTAAAATTTTTCAAAATACGCGCGTATCTCTATGGAAATACGTGATTACAGATTAGTGATATTTGCGCGTGCGTCGCTGGCTCAGTGGTATATAGCAATATAACTGACAGTCGTTTTGGAGACTTTATTTTACGGTGCTCGAATGAAAACGCTGCAGCGACTTGCTATTCTTATGCTGAACCAACCAATCAGTCAGTCTGCTGCAAAGCAGAGCTTCTAAGGGTATAAAGCAGTTATGCCTCCCTCGAGGAATAGACTTTCAACCGTGACCCAGTTCCAGTGCATTTTTATCTATTACAATATTCGCAGACTAAGATCACAAGTCTCTCTTGCTTGAATTTTGAAACCGGTTACCGGATTAACACGGACTTCCCAGTGGCATAAATTTAAAAAGTGACTAGGAATCCAGCCTGGAAAGAAAAAACGGCTATAATAAATTTTTAAAACGGCTATAATAATTTTTTCGGCCGGAAGACGATTTCATTTCACCTTGCTAGTTATATTACAGAGGTATTTTTAGTTATTCATTAGTTATTCATAATTGCCAAAAGTATGGGAAAAATGATCCTATCCAAGTCTCGAACTCGCTATCTGATGATATGGAGCTAGCGTATTAACCAATTAGTATAGGCCACGATTCCATATACTGTAATGTAATATTTATATATATATCTTCGCGCGTTACTGCAACTTAATTTGAAATACGTAATTTATCATCGGGAAATACGTATGCGTAGTATCTACGCGTAGTCTCCCCAAAACGCATTTACCATCCTTGATATCTTGATACAAGTAAGCAGATAAGGAGGAATGTTGAGACCAAATAAGATGAGCACAGCTGTCCTTAAATTATATATAGCTGCTCCACTTCCAGTTCACTAACATTCAGTTCTCTTTAAGTTTAAGTTCTTTGTTTAAGACTCTGGGACGATATTTCAACGAATGATTATTTTTTCATGACTCTCGCCCAGACTGTAAAAATTTTAGATCTCTATTAACACATGGTTTTTAGACACCTAAATATTATGTCGATTTCCGGGTTTTTTCCGTAAATTTTATCAGCCGGTTGCTTTTTTCCTTTTCATCTTTAACAATAGAATAGAATATTTTGATCTAAAAATGAACCTTTTGAACGACTTCTGATACGACTGATTTCTCCTTAAAACACGGTGGTATTTGCTTTATCAGGGCTTTAACTTAATCAGTTCTGTTCCTTTTACCAGGTTTCAGTCTCGTAACTACGTATTTACTTTTTTAAATCTTATTTTTATCTGATATCGATTGATATTTGTAAAAAACGTTGAACTATTTAAGTAATGTCATATTCGTATTATGACGATTCGTATTTTTAAAGATAAAAATAATAGGTTACGAATTTCGTAACCTATTATTTTTATCTTTAAAAAATACTATATACCCGCAGCAATGACAAAAGTATTTTGTTTTCTACTAGTGCTAGGACTGATCGCTCTGACTCAGTGTCAGACTCTGTTCAAACGATCAGCTGATCCCAGTGATCTTCAGCCTCCCCATGAGTGATCCCGTCCGTACAATTACAAACGGTAAAGTATTTAGAGTATAGATCAAAATGGCTTAAACCGAATCTTTGACTTTTTAGTTCTTTTCGGCTATAAAGCGATGTTATTCTTATTGTTATAATACATATTATTATTGATACTATACGTTTTAGTAACTATAACCGAAGCTTTAAAAAACATATGTTAATAAATGACCATATAGTTTTAAAAAGTTACATTGAATATTGAGTTTTATTTCTCTTAGAGGTGCAAAATATTGCAATTTACTTTTATATCAAAAATAAAACATACTCCTATCTATGTACCTCTTGTCAAGGTTCATAGATAAGATAATAGTTTAGAAACTATTCTCTTATCTATGAACCTCGATACGAGTATAACAGTGCAGCATAGTTTAACTACGAGACTACTATATCTTGAGACAAGTTGTATCATACGTGGTGACCCCCACTGTCGCTTCACTATAGTAGTTTCAACGATAGTCTCACTGTAGTCTCACTGTAGAGTTTCAACGATACAGGGGGAGCCGCGCACCCGTGCGCGGCGGGTCATACAACGTATGACAAGAGACAAGTAGGTAAACAAGGAGGAATGTTGGAACTAAATACGGTAAATTCAGCCATTTCTAACAGCTCCTGCGACCTCAAGTTCAAACTTCTGGGTTCGCAACTTCTTTCAAATAGAAGGTGGAGCCTGCTGCTTTTTTTTACAGGAGGTGGGGTTATAACGGTATTTGTCTGATCTGCAGCACAGATGGGGAAGTGGGTGGGGCCTACTAAACCAGGAATGGTATTTTGTGGAACAAGAGTGGAAAAGTACCAGCGTTCTATTTTTAAAGACGACACTGTTCATGGTGTGTTAATGGTGTGTAGCTCAATGTTGCAATTAATACAATAAAACCTCGATTTACCGGAAAGACAAAACCCGCGGTAAATCGGGGTTTGCGGTAAATCGAGGTTTTGGTCGGAAATTGGTCAAAAATGGATGGACAAGGCCTCAAATCTATAAATTTGATATTTCGATAGTCTTTAACTCGGGGAAGAATTTGTGGGTGTCCAACCCCCAAAAAATCATTCTCAAAACAGAATGTCAAGGTAAAGTTTGGTTTTTTTTTGGGTATTTTAAGAAACAAAGAAAATGCGGCCGACCTTTTCTTTTGTGGATGGCCGCTCAATTTCCCGATCCGTGATGGCGTATTTTATCAGATTCCATACCCTGGGGACCCCAGTCTTTACTGTTTATAAGCATGCAGATAATATGGCCGGAGAGTGATGAATGGCGAGCGCCGCCCCAGTTTTGTTTTTAATAAAAAAATTTTATATAATTCTTATTGAATTTGAAAAGCGTGTATATTTTATGTAACCATATGTTTATTGTTTAGTGCCAACCTGTGCCCCCATATATAGTAATACTAACTTCAAAAATAATAATACCTGTCTGACTTGTCTAACCAACACAGCCGGAGGGTCGTACTTTAAATTAAGATCCATCACCGCCTCACAAATCACCTTCACATCATCACCCTCTCCAGTCAGCTCCTCAGCGGGTGCTGGTTCCGGTGGAGAGGGTTCCACTCTTTCGTAGAAGAGAATGTAGGCGTTCCACCACCTCTTCTGAGCCCGCCCGATTGGCTTCTTGTCCGGAGAGTCTGCGTCATTGCTGTCTCCTCCGAAACATAGTCGAGCCATCTGACCCTCCTGGGGATAAAGTGTCAAGAATCAATATTTACCGCAATCAGACAACGAATGAGAGTTGAAATTTCAATAAAATTTGTATAACATTGGCAGAATATTTTCTTTCATCATCAGAACCTAAAATGTGATGATTTGTGATCTGCATTTTTTCTAATTCTTCTCATTATTTACCGAATGAGGAACGGGCGTACTTTTAAAGTTAGAACAATACATGAGATTAGTTGAACAAGTTTAGGTATTCCCGATAATCGAGCTACAAATGGACTAAGTTTCGGTTAATCTCACCTGATCAACATTACACTCGGAAACATCCACATCATCGAACCTGTACCACTTATCAACAACACCACTCTCCTCATTAATCCTCTGCTTTATGTAGCTGTAATAGTGACCCCCACTCGCCTGACCACTGTGTACCACCACACCCACCTGGAGATTGTGTAAGTCACGTGGGGTAGCATCACGTGTTAGTCACGTGGGGTAGTATGAATTAAACTAACTAAACGAACTAAACGAACTAAACGAACTAAACTAACTAAAGTAACTAAAATAAATAAACTAACTAAACTAAACTAAACTAACATAAACTAACATAAACTAAACTAACTAAACTAATTAGACTAACTAAACTAACTAAACTAACTAAACTAACTAAACTAAATTAAATTAAATTAAATTAAACTAAATTAAACTAAATTAAACTAAATTAAACTAAATTAAACTGAATTAAACTAAATTAAACTGAATTAAACTAACTAAACTAACTAAACTAACTAAACTAACTAAACCAACTAACCAGTCGATAGTTTGAGTGGTCTGATGGAGTCGGAATGTCTTGTCTATCACCTGAAACAGATATGATTAGAAACTCCAAAAGCATTTAAGAAGGCACCTGAATACAAATTAATTAACTTAATAAATTAACTGATTAATTAATAAGATAGTGACAGAAACCTGTCTCGATCATCTGATGAGCAGCGGTCTCCTCAATCCTGGACAGGAAGTCCACAGTGTACCTCTCCATTGATAGGGTGTCAGGGAACTCGAAATAGTCGTTATACTTTACAGCACACTCCCTCTCCCAATCATAGCCAAACCTGGTCATGTGACGAGTTAAACCTGGTCATGTGAGAGAGAGAGAGAGAGAGAGAGAGAGAGAGAGAGAGAGAGAGAGAGAGAGAGAGAGAGAGAGAGAGAGAGAGAGAGAGAGAGAGAGAGAGAGAGGGGCCGGGGTATTAGCTTGTTATAGCTTTTATTGATCTTGAAATAAAATCTAATATACTGATAGCATCTCACATAATCACAATGTGTTCGAATAGAAACCGATCGACTGACCGTTTGAGTTGAATAGCCAAGATGTTTGGCAGTCGCTGGAAACAGAGCCGTTTCACGGTGTCTACCTTCTTGTCACACAGTTCACAGTGGTACGCATTGTTCCCTTCTAACAGGTCACCCTGTGTGATGAGAGTGAGTTGAGAATGTGTTACACCAAACAATAAGCAGTTACATCACTGTGTGATAACATGTTACATCACTGCTTGGAGTGTGATAACATGTTACATCACTGCTTGGAGTGTGATAACATGTTACATCACTGCTTGGAGTGTGATAACATGTTACATCACTGCTTGGAGTGTGATAACATGTTTTATCCAACGAGTTTGGGTAGTTATCACATTGGTAAGTTACATTATATTAGCGAAAACAAGCGTGAGAGAACAACTTGTACATAACGGACATTTATACATGATCATAGCTTCATAGGAGAATGGCTATTTTTTGTCCAATTCCACCTGATTTATAGAACCCTTCGTGTCATATCTTCGATAAGTATATGCAATAGCAATATTTAAGGTGTAAGATTTTTAAGATGTCTCAATCAGGGGATATTTTTTGCTGTCGATAACATATTGCCAGCTTAAACAGAAGCAAGGTTTTAAGACGTAAGATTCAAGATGTAAATTCAAGATTTAAAGGAGGTAAGACTCAAGGTGCTACATTTAAACTGAAAAGTAGAAGATGTGATATTTGAGCTTTAAGTTAACTTTAAGGTGTCACAATATGTAAGAGGTAAGATATCTCACCTTAACGAATTCATCCAAACTATCTGTGAGATTCTCGTGGTTCCTAACATCTACAGAAATAGAAAGAAAGGGTTCTATCCGTGTGTACCTACCGGAGAAAGAAAGTGAAAGTGAAAGTAAAAGAAAGTGAAATCAATTACAAAGAAAGTGATAGATTAGACTTCCAAAATGTTTCAAAGTGACAAAACCTATTCAAATGAATTAAAAATCATCACAGATATACTTTTTAATCTCCATCAATCAATAACAATACCCCAAAATCTCAACATTCCCCGTACCTGTGAGGACAATCTTTACAAATCTTCTGATCAGCGAAGCTCCCCTCCAGCATCTCCGTTATAAAAGGCGGCTGCTGGAGAGCTTTAGTTCCCTCGACCAGGTTATCGAGAAGAGCGTTGAAGAACTCCAGACTATCGTGTTGCTCCCGCAGGTTCACCGGCTCTCCCCACAGTTTAAACGCTCTCCAGAAACCGTCAGGGGTGTAGTATTGGTGTTTTGATTCTTTTAGAGCACAGAATATTGATTGAACCTGTGATGGAGTTTAGGTCAATTCTTGACAAGAATGTCTCAGTTGGGGGGGTTGCAACGACCATTAATGACCATTAATGACCATTAATGACCATTAATGACCATTAATGACCATTAATGACCATTAATGACCATTAATGACAATGTCAGTTTTGTCAAAATTTCATCTACTGACATTAATGGTCATGTTTTTTCCGGCACTTCTTAGAGCGAAAAGGACGGACGCCTGCATCATTTAGACCCTACCTTAAGTTAACTAACTACAAGTATATGTTATTATTTTACATTTACAATTAGAGATTCGAAAGAGAAAACTTAGAATAGAATCTTCCGTGGTTAGGCAAACCTTCCAGAATATCACTTGAGTGGATTCCAGAGTGAGTTAGGGATTACATTTATTAAGTTCGAATGTAATGAAGAACAAATTTTTCGGCCACGGGATTTAAACCAGATAACAGTTGGTGACTTATTATAGTTATCAATAATAATAATTCAAAGGGCAATTTAGGAGTATCAGATCGTATCAATAGTAAAATAACAATCAATAATAAAATAATAATAACACGGGTATTAAAATTAAATACTTCGTTCCCGTTCTTATATCATATCAAGATTTATATTTAGGCCAAATCATTATGCTAGTCGATTATATAGTAATTACACAGTAGATGAACTTATTCAACTTTAGCACTTCATGAAATACATCGTCATCAGTCTGAATCGGACAACAAAAAAGCTGATCTTTTCCTAGGATTAGATAGAACAATTCGTTTATAGTTCAATACTCTGCCTTCGGCAGTTTTGACCCAAAATCGAGCACTGTCATCATGATAGGGACAAATTGATGCGGCAGGAATTCGTCTAGATCTGCAGTTGCCCTTTTTTGAAGCAGATACACTCATTGATAAAATGGTACCGAGGCAACGAAGGGGACGTTTAGCCTTTTTTGGAACAAAGGTAGCACTTAATGAGTCGCCCTTTCGAATTGTTCGACGTTGACAGGGCTTAGAAGAATTTGTGCAGCCCGGTTGGTATGGCACAGAACCCTCGAAACAGCCGGTACCAAAAAATTTCGATCTCCGACTTTTATTTCCAAATATCGTCTTACCAAAATTACAGAACTTCGTAATAGAGGTGTTTTTGTTCATTTTCTTGTTTTTTATAGTAACTAAGTCATGAAGATCCTTGTCTTCACTTTCACTATCTGGTGCGACGAATTTCAATTATTTAATGACCATTAATGACCATTAATGACCATTAATGACCATTAATGACCATTAATGACCATTAATGACCATTAATGACCATTAATGACCATTAATGACAATGTCAGTTTTGACAAAATTCCATCTACTGACATTAATGGTCGTTGCAACCCCCCCTCTCAGTTACCATGACAACACTATGAAATGGACTATACTTTTATTTCAAGATGACTTGGACAAAGGTTTCGGAAACAGTAATTCATTAAACAGTAATTAGTTAAACAGCTTTATAGTTGAATATATATAAAGTATTATTATGGTCCTGAAACCTTGCTGTATTATAAAAGCACAAGAACCGACCTGTTTAGCAACACCGAGGTGATGAAGCTTAGCTGGGGACATCTCCCCCTCCTCCCCCTCCTCGCCCTCCTTCCTTTCGTCCCCCTCCTCCTCTTCGCTCCCATCCTCCTCCAAACAAGGCAAAGATAGCAGGTTAGCTCGGATATGGGGGATCATGTAGAGCTGTTGCAGAACTGCGTTCATGTAACAGGTCGCTCCGCCGTTCTTTAGTCCAACAAATCCTACGGGTAGTTCATTGTGATTCCAGCGACCTGTTGCAGAACTGCGTTCATGTAACAGGTCGCTCCGCCGTTCTTTAGTCCAACAAATCCTACGGGTAGTTCATTGTGATTCCAGCGACCTGTTGCAGAACTGCGTTCATGTAACAGGTCGCTCCGCCGTTCTTTAGTCCAACAAATCCTACGGGTAGTTCATTGTGATTCCAGCGACCTGTTGCAGAACTGCGTTCATGTAACAGGTCGCTCCGCCGTTCTTTAGTCCAACAAATCCTACGGGTAGTTCATTGTGATTCCAGCGACCTGTTGCAGAACTGCGTTCATGTAACAGGTCGCTCCGCCGTTCTTTAGTCCAACAAATCCTACGGGTAGTTCATTGTGATTCCAGCGACCTGTTGCAGAACTGCGTTCATGTAACAGGTCGCTCCGCCGTTCTTTAGTCCAACAAATCCTACGGGTAGTTCATTGTGATTCCAGCGACGTGATTATCAATATCGTTGTATATAACCTAGTGATAAACCTACCTTTTGGGTTCCTAGGGTGGATAGAAGGTGGAAATTCCCAGGAGTTGAGTAAGTTCTGTTCGGAGTAGAACAGCTCTTTCGTGGAGTTAACGACAAATCCAAGGTTTTCTAAGCAGCCTTTACACAGTGCTCCAACTAGATTAAATGCAGCTTCCTGGAGAGTGGGTGTATTGATTACAAGGATGAAATCTTCAGTGCTCAGGACACAAAACAATGATTATCAGTACTTCGTATCAAACCAAATGTCGTAGAGAATATCCCGTTATATTTACACAACTGACCTGTGTTTGAGGGGTCTGGCAGATTGGAAGATCGTCTCTAATCTCAATATCAGGAAACCTTCTCTGATCCAACAACATCTAAAAAAATTAATCACATCAACACAGTCTCAAACGAAAATAAAGCGTTAAAAAATCTACCAAATAGGATGAAATAGAACACATAATCTCCAGAGCACGTTTTACCTTGCTTGCAGGGAAGAGATAATTGAAGAGGAGAGAGGGAAGAAGTAAAGGTCCGTTATCTTGGCTACCCAGCAACAGTTTAGTGGGCAGAGAAGAGATTGAAACCAGCTCTCGGCAGATCTGGAGATGCCCTGGAGAATATTACTGGTTTGAAATTGTTATCATCTGGAGATGCCCTGGAGAATATTGCTGGTTTGAAATTGTTATCATCTGGAGATGTCCTGGAGAATATAACTGGTTTGAAATTGTTATCATCTGGAGATGTCCTGGAGAATATAACTGGTTTGAAGTTGTTATCATCTGGAGATGCCCTGGAGAATATTACTGGTTTGAAGTTGTTATCATCTGGAGATGTCCTGGAGAATATAACTGGTTTGAAGTTGTTATCATCTGGAGATGTCCTGGAGAATATTACTGGTTTGAAGTTGTTATCATCTGGAGATGTCCTGGAGAATATTGCTGGTTTGAAATTGTTATCATCTGGAGATGCCCTGGAGAATATTACTGGTTTGAAGTTGTTATCATCTGGAGATGCCCTGGAGAATATTGCTGGTTTGAAATTGTTATCATCTGGAGATGCCCTGGAGAATATTACTGGTTTGAAGTTGTTATCATCTGGAGATGCCCTGGAGAATATTACTGGTTTGAAGTTGTTATCATCTGGAGATGCCCTGGAGAATATTACTGGTTTGAAATTGTTATCATCTGGAGATGTCCTGGAGAATATTACTGGTTTGAAGTTGTTATCATCTGGAGATGCCCTGGAGAATATAACTGGTTTGAAATTGTTATCATCTGGAGATGCCCTGGAGAATATAACTGGTTTGAAATTGTTATCATCTGGAGATGCCCTGGAGAATATTACTGGTTTGAAGTTGTTATCATCTGGAGATGCCCTGGAGAATATAACTGGTTTGAAATTGTTATCATCTGGAGATGCCCTGGAGAATATTACTGGTTTGAAGTTGTTATCATCTGGAGATGTCCTGGAGAATATTACTGGTTTGAAGTTGTTATCATCTGGAGATGTCCTGGAGAATATAACTGGTTTGAAATTGTTATCATCTGGAGATGCCCTGGAGAATATAACTGGTTTGAAGTTGTTATCATCTGGAGATGCCCTGGAGAATATAACTGGTTTGAAGTTGTTATCATCTGGAGATGCCCTGGAGAATATTACTGGTTTGAAGTTGTTATCATCTGGAGATGCCCTGGAGAATATAACTGGTTTGAAGTTGTTATCATCTGGAGATGCCCTGGAGAATATTACTGGTTTGAAATTGTTATCATCTGGAGATGCCCTGGAGAATATAACTGGTTTGAAATTGTTATCATCTGGAGATGTCCTGGAGAATATAACTGGTTTGAAGTTGTTATCATCTGGAGATGTCCTGGAGAATATAACTGGTTTGAAGTTGTTATCATCTGGAGATGCCCTGGAGAATATTGCTGGTTTGAAATTGTTATCATCTGGAGATGTCCTGGAGAATATTACTGGTTTGAAGTTGTTATCATCTGGAGATGTCCTGGAGAATATAACTGGTTTGAAATTGTTATCATCTGGAGATGTCCTGGAGAATATAACTGGTTTGAAATTGTTATCATCTGGAGATGTCCTGGAGAATATAACTGGTTTGAAGTTGTTATCATCTGGAGATGTCCTGGAGAATATAACTGGTTTGAAATTGTTATCATCTGGAGATGTCCTGGAGAATATTGCTGGTTTGAAATTGTTATCATCTGGAGATGTCCTGGAGAATATTACTGGTTTGAAATTGTTATCATCTGGAGATGTCCTGGAGAATATAACTGGTTTGAAATTGTTATCATCTGGAGATGTCCTGGAGAATATAACTGGTTTGAAATTGTTATCATCTGGAGATGTCCTGGAGAATATAACTGGTTTGAAATTGTTATCATCTGGAGATGCCCTGGAGAATATAACTGGTTTGAAATTGTTATCATCTGGAGATGTCCTGGAGAATATAACTGGTTTGAAGTTGTTATCATCTGGAGATGTCCTGGAGAATATAACTGGTTTGAAATTGTTATCATCTGGAGATGTCCTGGAGAATATTGCTGGTTTGAAATTGTTATCATCTGGAGATGTCCTGGAGAATATTACTGGTTTGAAATTGTTATCATCTGGAGATGTCCTGGAGAATATAACTGGTTTGAAATTGTTATCATCTGGAGATGTCCTGGAGAATATAACTGGTTTGAAGTTGTTATCATCTGGAGATGTCCTGGAGAATATAACTGGTTTGAAGTTGTTATCATCTGGAGATGCCCTGGAGAATATTACTGGTTTGAAATTGTTATCATCTGGAGATGTCCTGGAGAATATTACTGGTTTGAAGTTGTTATCATCTGGAGATGTCCTGGAGAATATTACTGGTTTGAAATTGTTATCATCTGGAGATGCCCTGGAGAATATTACTGGTTTGAAATTGTTATCATCTGGAGATGTCCTGGAGAATATTACTGGTTTGAAGTTGTTATCATCTGGAGATGCCCTGGAGAATATTACTGGTTTGAAGTTGTTATCATCTGGAGATGTCCTGGAGAATATTACTGGTTTGAAATTGTTATCATCTGGAGATGTCCTGGAGAATATTACTGGTTTGAAGTTGTTATCATCTGGGGATGCCCTGGAGAATATAACTGGTTTGAAATTGTTATCATCTGGAGATGCCCTGGAGAATATTACTGGTTTGAAGTTGTTATCATCTGGAGATGTCCTGGAGAATATTACTGGTTTGAAGTTGTTATCATCTGGAGATGCCCTGGAGAATATTACTGGTTTGAAGTTGTTATCATCTGGAGATGTCCTGGAGAATATTACTGGTTTGAAGTTGTTATCATCTGGAGATGTCCTGGAGAATATTACTGGTTTGAAATTGTTATCATCTGGAGATGTCCTGGAGAATATTACTGGTTTGAAATTGTTATCATCTGGAGATGTCCTGGAGAATATTACTGGTTTGAAGTTGTTATCATCTGGGGATGCCCTGGAGAATATAACTGGTTTGAAGTTGTTATCATCTGGAGATGCCCTGGAGAATATTACTGGTTTGAAGTTGTTATCATCTGGAGATGTCCTGGAGAATATAACTGGTTTGAAGTTGTTATCATCTGGAGATGTCCTGGAGAATATTACTGGTTTGAAGTTGTTATCATCTGGAGATGTCCTGGAGAATATTACTGGTTTGAAATTGTTATCATCTGGAGATGTCCTGGAGAATATTACTGGTTTGAAGTTGTTATCATCTGGAGATGCCCTGGAGAATATTACTGGTTTGAAGTTGTTATCATCTGGAGATGCCCTGGAGAATATTGCTGGTTTGAAGTTGTTATCATCTGGAGATGTCCTGGAGAATATTACTGGTTTGAAGTTGTTATCATCTGGAGATGCCCTGGAGAATATTACTGGTTTGAAATTGTTATCATCTGGAGATGCCCTGGAGGATATTACTGGTTTGAAGTTGTTATCATCTGGAGATGCCCTGGAGAATATTACTGGTTTGAAGTTGTTATCATCTGGAGATGCCCTGGAGAATATTACTGGTTTGAAGTTGTTATCATCTGGAGATGCCCTGGAGAATATTACTGGTTTGAAGTTGTTATCATTGGGTCAAGACGATAGGCTGATTTGCCTTCTTGAGTATTGTTATACCACATCCATCAACGATAGTGACGAGTCCTCATGTGAATCTACCTAACACTCAGTTCTCAGTACAAAAAGAAACTCCCATCAATTATACACGGATAATCTATTGTGAAGACTGTGAAACCGACACCATCACTCGATTCGAGTGATGGTGTCAATAAAGGCTCTTCTAGCCTTTATTGTTTCTTCAAATTAATGACCACATCCCCTGGTTCATTCCCTGAATTACCCCTTAACCTACACAATGTTTTCAGTCAGTCCAGCTGCTCACATGGCAGATAACAGGTGGAGATTGATGAAAGTGTTTGATTGATACAGTGTCTGATGTCATGGTTTATGGTAATTAGTAAGCCTTATATTTTCAAACCATGGATGGTTGAAAGAACAAATTATACGGTTTCGCTTTTGACCTGGTTATTTCGACGTTCTTGGCCCCTAATAAACCAAAACCTGAAGTCAGAACGGTTTGGTTGATTAACCGCGCGGGGTAACGCGCAAAGTCACGTGACTAATTCAACTAGGGGCGAGAAAATCCTTTGTCACAGTAATGTCGCTGCGCGCTACATAAAATAACATTTTGGGTTGGACCGGTGTACTGGTCACACGCGTGTTTTGCTTCTTACCCATACGGCAGTGGCGCGCAGTTCCAAAGATAGAATTTAATTTTGTGACTGCGTTAGTGCTTGCGGGTCCTACATCATGCGGTTAACATTTTAAGCGAAGGAATAAAAATCTCAGAATCGTTGACGGAGGAGGCAAGATTATCCCGCCTTCCATTGAGCAACAACTATTCAAAACATTGAGTAAAAATAGAAACACACCTTTGAGAAGTGTTTCGTTGAGAGGATGAAACTTGTTATGATGTTCAATACTCTTCAACCATGCGACCTGAAACACACAGCTCAGCGTGAGTTGGCTTATTTACACTGTCAAGGAAATTGTTCGGTAAATTGTTGAATATGTAATAATATCTTGTATTATTTGAAGGAATACCTAGTATATAACAGTACATTGAAAGTTGAAACAGTCCTTCAATTCATCCTCAATGACGTATTTCATGTTGTATGAAATGAAACACTTCGATAAATACAAACTGACACTAACAAGAACAACTAACGAAAAATCTTAAAACCTTCCAGGGAAATTTTTTGCAGTTTTACTGTTTCACCACTTCCATTTTGAAATTACCCTATTTAGGATTGTAGAAAACTTCTTATAGTCAGAAATTTTGGGAACTCTCTGGAATGATTCCTGGGACCTGTCCCGAAAATTTCCCGTTAAATCGCTTTGTTGCGAATTTTGTCTGACAAAAAGACATATTTGACTGTACTAATTTCTAAAAACTAACTTCTTATCTATCACATACCTCTTGTTCTAGGAGAGAGTCGCTGTTACAAACGATTATATTATGATGTGCGGCACAGGCGAGGATTCTACTGAGTAGTCCGAAGTAGAAACAACTGTTATCACCATAGTCCTCTGTGAAACATTAAACAAAGGATTAGCTAATAATATGTGGTATTATGTGGTAATAAGTGGTAAAGTGGTAATATGTGGTAAAGTGGTAATATGTGGTAAAGTGGTAATATGTGGTAATATGTGGTAAAGTGGTAATATGTGGTAACATGTGGTAAAGTGGTAATATGTGGTAAAGTGGTAATATGTGGTAATATGTGGTAAAGTGGTAATATGTGGTAATATGTGGTAATATGTGGCAATATGTGGTAATATGTGGTAATATGTGATTTTTTTGTTTCAAATGAGGTGTCAATTTTATTTGAAGATCATGAAGTAAGTTGTCAAGGGTTTTTAGATTGTTTGACAGCGACTGAACTCAATTGCTCACTCATATAACCATTATATTGGAATGTGAAAGAAAGATAATATCCAATTTGGTAATTAGTTAGCTATTCCCACTATTTAGTAATCAGTAATTAGTAATTAGTATTTAGTTAACTATCTAGAAACCTGTCTTGTGAAGGTTATCAAATAGAAGCTTGATAACATCGAGGACGCTTTTCCCAGCCACGCAACACTTTACACACATTATATAGAGCTGATCCGATACTACCTGCGATAATTAATTATTTAATAAGATAATTAATAAATAAATAAATTAATAAGATAATTAACCTAATATAATGTTCATGTTTCAAAATCTAAATTAACGAATCAAAGCCAAGACTTTCGGAATAGTGATTACTGTAATTTAACACTCTTCAAGATTACGAGACAACATAATACGTCATCATGCGCGGTATGTAAATGAAATTTAAGAGAATTACAAAAAAATAGAGTCATTAGTAAGACTGATCACGCACATCACAGTTTCAAAGAACGATTAAGTTATATTAAATTATATAATCTTGTTAAATTACATAAAGTTTGATTACAAAGTTAGTTAACTGATCTAATGGCTTAGTAGGTGATACCTGTCGGACAAACTGACTGGAGCACAATAACAAACCTGTCGGACAAACTGACTGGAGCACAATAACAAACCTGTCGGACAAACTGACTAGAGCACAATAACAAACCTGTCGGACAAACTGACTGGAGCACAATAACAAACCTGTCGGACAAACTGACTGGAGCACAATAACAAACCTGTCGGACAAACTGACTGGATCACAATAACAAACCTGTCGGACAAACTGACTGGAGCACAATAACAAACCTGTCGGACAAACTGACTGGAGCACAATAACAAACCTGTCGGACAAACTGACTGGAGCACAATAACAAACCTGTCGGACAAACTGACTGGAGCACAATAACAAACCTGTCGGACAAACTGACTGGAGCACAATAACAAACCTGTCGGACAAACTGACTGGAGCACAATAACAAACCTGTCGGACAAACTGACTGGAGCACAATAACAAACCTGTCGGACAAACTGACTGGATCACAATAACAAACCTGTCGGACAAACTGACTGGAGCACAATAACAAACCTGTCGGACAAACTGACTGGAGCACAATAACAAACCTGTCGGACAAACTGACTAGAGCACAATAACAAACCTGTCGGACAAACTGACTGGAGCACAATAACAAACCTGTCGGACAAACTGACTGGAGCACGATAACAAACCTGTCGGATAAACTGACTGGAGCACAATAACAAACCTGTCGGACAAACTGACTGGAGCACACGAGTATCATGTTTACGATAAATTCCTTGAATTCCTCGTTCACCAACAGGTCCTCCAGGATAAGAGGCTGATGCATAAAACAAATCGTCAGATTCTCCATCAGCTCCTGGGGACAAACAGCTGGTTTAATGTTTATATATAAACATTAATAGTATATATATCATACTAATTAGTTAGTATTGGGCACCGTATTGTGTAAATTATTTAGTTATATTTTATACAATATCTTTGTCGCATAGTAATTAGTAGCGGGGTAGTAAATACAGTGCTTCGTTTCGTTTCGTAGCTGGTTTTCAACAGGCCATCAAACGGTTCTTTTTAAGTTTTTAACGGTTAACATCAGATATATTCTTATCTAATCAGTGTTAATTGTGGTTTGAATGACTATTATGTGGCGTCTGGATAATCCTTGGAAAGACCTTGTAGAGTACAAGTATTTTAATAATTCCTGTTTTCAAGCAATTTTCTTCCAAACAGTTGTTAAATTATCTCTCACCAAACAAATTATGATTATTCCTAGTTTTGAGGTTTTTAACGATCTGAGTAATCACTAAACAAACGTATTATCGACTAATTATCAACTAATTATCAACTAATTATCAACTAATTATCAATTAATTATCAACTAATTTTCAACTAACACGTGTATAATTAACAAACGTATTATCAACTAACACGTGTATAATTAGAAAATGGGACATGCCACGAACATAGTGGTTTAAAACATTCCACCCAACTGCTGACAATAATACATCTTACTACATATTATATCATATACCCTATAATAAATATATATAATTATATAAATATATTATATCTGTTGTCATTTTACTGACACAACTTAATACTTTATCATTAAATATCGCGACCTTATCAATAAATCAATTAAACTATTAATTGATTAATTGATTAATTAGCTCACCTGGGCCAGCCAGACATCCTCAAAAAGTATGTTGTTGTTGATTGTAGCCTCATTTACTATAATAGGATGTGGTAACAAGTCGTATCCAAACGCGCATCTTCGTGTCAAACGAAATATCGCCTGTTAAATGTGAACGGTTACAGTTGATTTTGTCGCATTCAAATAAATTATTCCGTTTTATTTTAAGTAAATTTGATATTTAGATAACTTTGAAGATATTGTTGTGTATACAAATTCATTAAGGTTAAATTGTAAAAGGCTGAACAAACAATATTTAGTTATAAATTTACATGAAAAAACTATGTACAATAATTTTGTGATCTTGTCAAAACATTAAATTAATGCAATCTAATCGATCGATTATCTAAATTATAATTACTAGCAGGAACCCGTCTAACCCTAAAGTGGTGTCAAGACTCAAGAGACTAAAATAATTATTACCTATCTAATTCGCGTTTTTGACACCACTTGGGGGTCCAAATTTTGGGCTCTAAAACTCCTATTTCTTGGCCAATTTTTTATTTTTTCATGCTGATTTGAAGGCCATTAAAGCATTTGACCCAGTCAAAAAAGGTTCAGTTGTATATCTTTTACGGTTTTTGCGGAAAGTCGTGTTAAAGTTGATACCGTGGTGTCATATAGTAAGATAATGTCCTGATAGTCAGTACCTGGATGTATTATCAACTAATTATCAACTAGTTATCAACTAATTATCAACTAATTATCAACTAATTATCAACTAATTATCAACTAATTATCAACTAATTATCAACTAATTATCAACTAATTATCAACTAATTATCAACTAATTATCAACTAATTATCAACTAATTATCAACTAATTATCAACTAATTATCAACTAATTATCAACTAGTTATCAACTAATTATCAACTAATTATCAACTAATTATCAACTAATTATCAACTAATTATCAACTAATTATCAACTAATTATCAACTAGTTATCAACTAGTTATCAACTAATTATCAACTAATTATCAACTAATTATCAACTAATTATCAACTAATTATCAACTAATTATCAACTAATTATCAACTAATTATCAACTAATTATCAACTAATTATCAACTAATTATCAACTAATTATCAACTAATTATCAACTAATTACCTGGATATACTTCAAGGTAGGGACAGCTTGCTCATTCTTTTGTAGTCTCTCTAATACAAGTTCATTCTGTACGGTGTGATGTGCTGCGTTCCTTAGCACTGGTGGGGAAAGTAATGAGTTTTAGGAGGCAGCCCGGAGGAAAGTTTGTGATCTTTATTTCAAAATTCAAATAAATTTTACATCAACGTATTACAATTATATATTTTTGTCATTTACACACGAACAAAATATCTACAATGAGGCAAAAATATGACATTAAATTTTGATGTTTTATACTTGGAATTTCTCTTGAAAATTGGAAAGTTGGAAAGGTGCTTGCAAAGGTGCAATCAAAATTTTCTGAGAAACAAGCTCCTATTTGTTATTGGAATCTCTTCTCAATTGCGTCAAAAATATGCAACGGAATGCGGATGTGGCAAGCTAAAATGTAATGATCATTAAATAATTAACCACGTTCAATTGCAGGGTTGGGAATGCTGGTGAGAGAGTTCTGGAGGTTCAGAGCGGCTCGAGATGACGGAGTATTCTTCTGAAATATTATTTACTTAAACTTAACTTAAATATTAAAATTGTAATTTTGTGGCATTACCTTCGCTACTTTTATATTGAAATCAATTCTAATAAACTGTACCTGATAACGTTTGCAGATAACAAACCTAATTCCTGTTTTAAAGCCTAAAAATTTTCGCAAACCCGAATAAGAATGTAAAAAAATGTAAAAAAAGAAAAAGAAAAAAGAAAAGAATGTACACAAACCTTGAACAAAGCAAGAGTTCCATAACACAGGGTGGTGAGAACAAACTTTGTTATCTTCGCAAAGATATGCAGACAGCTCCTCCTCGTTTGCTTATCCGCTCCACAGAGGAATCGCTCGTTTTGCAGTAGAGATAAAACTGTTTCTACACCACCTAGACAGGGATCATGACGTCATTGTTGGGTTATGATGACGTCACTTTCGTTAAATTTCAGAAAGTTTAGAGTTTTGTATCATGATCAGAAGTTGAGGGATGGGTTGGTAAAAACCTCGATTACGTAATATATGGAGGGGGGGGGGGGGGGTTCGGTCTTGATTACGGTTGATTACGGAGGGGGGGGGGGGTCAAAATTGCCAAAATATTGATTACGTAATATGTGAACGACCCCTAAGCAGACTCGCATACCAGAGAATTTGAGGTTTGTATCATGATCAGAAGTTGAGAAGGGCCACATTTTCAGATTCTTACCGGCAAGAATGAAGTCTGTTCTGAACTTGACACTCTTAGCTGAGGGAACAGCAGGCATGAGTAACGCGTACACTATCTCTAGCTTGTACCTGACGCCACCACAGTTGGAGTCCAGGAATATAGCGGTGGAGAGGGAGCTGTCTGTTGCTGCTGGAGCTGGGGTCTGGGGTATCAGGGGTTAGTTAGGGGTATCGGGGGTTAGTTGGGGGTATCAGGGGTTAGTTAGGGGTATCGGGGGTTAGTTAGGGGTATCGGGGGTTAGTTGGGGGTATCGGGGGTTAGTTGGGGGTATCGGGGGTTAGTTAGGGGTATCGGGGGTTAGTTGGGGGTATCGGGGGTTAGTTGGGAACTGGGGGTATGTGGGTTTAGTTGGGAACTGGGGGTTAGCCGGGGTAGGGAGTTTATTGCGGTATAACTTAAGTTAAGTGTTAGCTGTAAGGTATCCGTATATTGGCTAAATTATCTAACACATTGTATATCAACTTGTCGGGGGGGGGGGGGGGGGCTAAGTTTACCTCTGTGTTCTCATCTTGTGATTGTACCACCTCCGTAGCCTGAGTAGCAGCTAGCTCTGTTATATCCTGCTCTATCTCCATATCTGGGAGGGAGTTTATAAAAATCAAGGAAACAAGTTCAAGTGAAACCTACGAGAGCAGAATACACACCTGACATACAAATTATTGATTAAAAATACCTGAAATACCTGAAATACCTGAAATACCAGACAAAGAACTGAATGAGGAATCGAATAGGTACCTGTAGGGAATATGTTGAGGATAGCAGTGACAGCATCACACAGGTCTATCTGCTTGTGATGCATTGCTACGTCGCTCACGTACAATAACCACGGGATGTATTTGGTTTGCTTGATAGGACTACCTGGTGTTGCAGTTTGTTATCTAGAGCTCTAAAATAACTTACGTAGCTTACATAGTTACCATAACTTACACGTAGTTACCATAACTTATAAGTTAGATTTTAGGTAGCTGATTGACAAGTTATTCAAAATAATTGAAATATTAAATAAAATCCACCCACAAACCATCAATTGTCAATTTATTACTATTATCATTTATTTCTACATCTTATCTCTGATTTTTTGAGTGAACAGAAACAGCTGATCAGGGTAAAAAAGGGTAAAAAAGGGTAAAAAAGGGTAAAAAAGGGTAAAAAAGGGTAAAAAAGGGTAAAATATGACACTAACAAGGACTGTTGAAGAGGTCGGCGGAGCTGGTACTGGAACTGCTGGGAGAGTTGATGTGGAGTGACGTCATCACACGCACAGTCAGCACTTGTCTGTCTTTTAGATCTAGCTGTATCAGCGCCTTTCTGTCCAGTGACGGCGCCAGTTCCTCGTTGTTAACTCTGAAGGTTTTTCGTAGAGTTAACTTGGAAATTTAAGTTAATTTATCAAGCAATAGGGAACACTTTTTTAATTTAAAAACTTATTATAGGATTAAGATCATTTCATCAATCTTTATTTTTATATAAAAGTAAAGGCTGCACCACATTATTTTAGAATAAATTAAACATTTGTAACCATTTCATTGCCATCATTAATATAATCAATCTTAACAATTAGTTAAATTATAACTTATTAGTTATTAGTTAAACTATAACTTAGTGATGCTAATTATAAAGATACTGTCTAATCTAGGTAAACTATAGGTAAAAATATAATATTAATCATAAGCTTAAATGTACTAATCTTTGTATTCTAAATGGGGAAAATAAGAAACATTGTCAGTCAGTCGAAAAAATTGTCAGTCAGGCTATATGGCAGCTTTGTAGATGTTGTGACAATGCTAGTAGTGGTCCCAGGCTTGCAACTGGAATTGCGGTGTTAAATCGATTTAACGGTATACCAACGATCCACCTCCCACTTGTTGTTTGGTACTTAGCATTAATAGTGTTAAAATAAAAACTCACTTCAGCTGTATGTGAGGGGGTGTTGGTGGAACCTCGTTCTTACAAATGTGAGCTACAAGGTTCCTTCTGATGGTTCCTAGAGTTTCGTTAGTGTGGGTTAGGACTTCTATATTCTCCAGCACCTGTGAGTGTTAATTAGTTAATTAATATTAATTAATACAGAATATTACAGATAATTCAATAAGTCAATGAGGAAGTTTTGTGGATTCCTATAATAATTCCTATTGTGGATTCCTTATAAGGGCCCATGCTTGTGCAGGAGCTGCATTTGCACTCAATATCTGTGTTTTGGTGACCCTCAGGTCCTTTGGTTACATACATTTTGTCCGAGACAATTTCAACTTTGACAATCCATGCTTAGAGGACAATATTATATTTAACTAATTCATTGTGTAAACTTGTATGTAATTGACTGATTTGAAAGATTTCAATAAAAAATAAATTGTTTAACATACAATTTATGATCCGTTAAAATGATCAGTTAAACGGCTAAGATCGTCAATAATGCGAATATTAAATCAGCATAACTGATTAAACAATTCTCAGCAGAACAAGTAATGATACAAAAATAAATCCTTGTGTTTGACCTTATCGTGAGGTCCAAGTAGCTGTGCGATGATGATGACAGGTATTCCCTGCCAGGATCTTTCGTGTGAGGGAGTTGTCATACCCTCATGTACCACCCCGGTCACACCTGTACACGTGATACGAGTTATGGCAGGGGAGGGGGTTACAGGTTGGGGGGGGGGGGTGTTACACGTTGAGGGGGGGGGGGGGGGGGGGGGAGAAAGTTACATATTGACTATTGAGCCCCAGATAATGAGAGAGGGTATTATCTGGGGCTCAGTGCTCAATAGAAGCATTTTGTATTTACTTCTGATCAGTGTTTATGTTTCAAACTTTATCCAATTTAAAAAAGCTCATAAATTTTAATTTTTTAGGTCTCTGGAGAACCAACGTCCTCATGTTAAATACATCTAAATTTAAAACTAAATACCTTAAATACTTTAATAAATAGTGAAAATACCTAGATTTACAACATCATTCTAACTTTTTAACACTTACTTTTGTCCATGTTGTCCACCACATACTCCCTAAGCACGTGCAGTATTCTGATTGTCTGTCTAGCCAGGAGCTTTGGGTACTGCTGGACCTGATAAGTCATAAGGATTTAATATGTGAGTTTTATACGTCATATTATCTTGCTTTTTATATTAATTATTGAATCACAATGGTTCTTTTTCTTATCAAACTATTGAGCATAATGCATTGTTTATTCATAGTTTGAGCATGAATAGCTTTGTTTAAAATGTTTCTATCAATATCGTTATTATTATTCTAACAACCTAAACAGCAGAATCACAATTATTGCATTGCTGGATTACTTGTAAGTAGTCACTAAATATTGATAAAACGCGAGTGATGAAAAATGAAATTAATACAATATTATATTCACTGATAAAGACACAGCAAACTTAAGAATAAAACTACATTAGAACTAACCCAGAGGTTAGTCTACATATCTTACCTCGTATTGATAAAAACATTGCCGAGCTTTCGTAAAACACGTCTTGATAAACTCGTTATGTCTAACAAACTGAAATGAATTTGACCGATTGAAACCTTTAATTTGAGACCTTTACTTTGAGACCTTTAATTTGAGACCTTTAATTTGAGACCTTTAATTTGAGACCTTTAATTTGAGACCTTTAATTTGAGACCTTTAATTTGAGACCTTTAATATACTTACCCTATCATAACCTTACATATTATAACAATAAGAATAAATTGAAGTTTAATAACACCACTATTAAGATAAACTTATACTCAGCAGTGTTTAATCTAGTCATCCCAGAAACTTTCATAATATAATACTTGAAAATATATCGTTTATACTAAAAACAGACTTATGCTCCTGGAAGAACCTTAATGTTACATTCCCAAGCCCTATACTTTGAGTAGAAAATTGATAAATCATGATCATATTGAAAAATTAATTACAAGCTAATTGATCAGTTAATCAATTAATTACTCATCAAATCACCTGGTTAGTAACAGTAGCACTACTGTAGATATCTTTGAGAAGTGCTATAGAATACTCAGTCAGCTCCTCTCTACCTTCTATCACTAATCGCCAGATGTAATCAGTTCCTGAGTTGATGTTAATAGAATGATTTACTAATTGGTAATTAACTAATTAAGTTGGTGATAAACTTAATAAATATAATTGTTAACTAATTGATTAATCGATTGATAAAGATGTTTGGATCATGACCAACAGCAAAAAAAAGGATTCCCAACACTGCAGTGCATGGTAGTCTTAATTCTTGATCCCTAAATAAAGTCTTGTGTCGCAGACCCCCCGCCCCCCCCCCCCCCCCCCCCCCGCCCCCAGCCCTCCGCAGAACTTCTTACCAATAAAAGGTTCGCATTCCTCATCCGGTAGTTTCTGACTGTTCTTTGTTTCTCTGATCTCATTCTCATTAACTTCTTTGAAATAGTTCTCGAAACATCTGCAACATTATAAAGATTGTAAAGGAATAGGCTAGGCTGAGTAATAAGCTTTATCAATTGGCTCTAGTCGTGAAACAGATTTTAAACAAGGATCCCATTAAATTACATGCTTAAAACACTAATACCAAACATTGAATTGTGAAGGTTCGGCGAATAATATTATATAATAATAATATGTTATAATATTATTATATAATGATATTATGTTATGATATTATATATTATAAACCTCAGTCCTGGTTCGGTGTAGGTGGCAGGATCGAGTGCTAACATTTTCTCCACGAACAGTTGCTTACTAACACAGGCCTCTATGTCTGAGTCTTCCCCCACTAACTCTCCAAACCTGAGGAGTGTTCCTTACTTACTTTTTAATACTTTCAACACTATAATAATAACACTACTAACTCTCCAAACCTGAGGAGTGTTCCTTACTTACTTTTTAATACTTTCAACACTATAATAATAACACTACTAACTCTCCAAACCTGAGGAGTGTTCCTTACTTA